>NC_088385.1:36290000-36915000 GCF_037993035.2 Macaca fascicularis | reverse complement strand
AGAAGCAGAATTTGAGCTGCAGGAATCTTGTCCTTTTCTTATTAGGATGTAGTGGCCTTTAAACAAGTACCACCCTTGTTCTCATTTCAGTGTTTTATGCAATAATAGCCATTTCTCCAATGTCTTCCTTTACTGATGCTTTACTTTGTACTGCTGATTTGCAGTTGACAGAGAAGTTAGATATACTCTAAATCAGGCAGTTAGGAAAAACTTTGAGGCCAGCCATTTGCCATATAAAATACTCTCACTGGGGCTCTTTATTTTTTGTTTATAAACAAAGCTTCAGTGTGGAGAATGGTCTCATTTAATCCTCTTTCTCTGGTTTATCTGGAATGGAAAGTACTGACCTCAGTGCCACTGAGCACTGAGAGGAAAAGAAAAAGATTTGGATCTCTTGATGTCACTGGGAGTGAATGAGAAATGAACATTTTTAACTAGGACTTTGGCAAACTTGTCAGATAAGCAAACTCCTTTAAAAAAAAAAATGCCCTTTAAAGCACGAACTACTTTACATAAATAAAACTGCTTGACTCCCTTTTTAGTAACATTTGCTAAATACTGCAATCCAAAGTCAGATATTTGTAAAATATATTTTTTATTTGAGACTGAAGTCCTTGCTATTTTGTTTCTTTTCTTTGGCTGAAAACATGTTGGATACTTTTGCAGTGAATGGAATTAATTATTATTAATCCAGTACTGTTGGCATATTCTGTGCTGTACACGACTTAATAGAGGAGCCCTAAATACCTTTTATTCTGTGTTGGACAAAATGACAATACACTTTGTACCCAGTCCTGGTAGTATTTTTACACTACAATGTGGTGTAAGATTGTCATTTCATTTGGCTCACACCCATAGTTTCCTTTATTGGACAATTGCTTGGCAGTGTTCAAGGACATAAATTGTGAGGAGAGTTCTGAACAGTAAAGATGAAAACAAAATCAAACAAACAAAAAGCAGTGTCTGAGGTTCCCAAAGGAAGATACTGGGTCATGAGTGATGTAAGTAGGAGGAGTGGTAAGAAAAACCTCAGCTAAGGTGGAAAGGAAGCATCGAAGCGATTATGGAACAAAGAATGAGGTGTTTTCTTACTAGACGTTGAAGAAAGAAAAGTCTTATTCAGAGGTTGTTTTTTAATTCTTTTGCCTATCTCATCCTCTGTTTATTTAATTCCTTCTGCCTGTTATGTAAAGTATCATCATCTAAGAGTGCTAAGCATTTTACACAGTTCTCATCATTTCTTAATGTTTAATTTTAAAATATCTTTTAAATTTAATCACAATTTTTATCAAGATAATAATCTGCTTAGTTAGGAAAATCAAACAGTAACACAGGCCTGTAATAAAAATCAAAAGTCTTCTATAATGGCCACTCCCAGAGATGACAAAGTATAATTTTCAGAAGTGGTAAAATCATGTCCTTTCATCCAGATATAAAATGAATATATAACAAATATTTTATTTAATTCATTAATTACTAAGGCAATCATTTTTAAAGGAGAACCACAAAACCAGACAAATATGTAAACTCATTAGAAATTATTTGCATTATTGTTAGTTTCCTGGAAATTTCTTCCTTCTCTACAGAGGTGCAAAATAGCTGAAAGTCAGTGAAAGGCAAGAACCCTGTGGAATTTTATTATCTGGAAGGATATGCTCTGAACAAGGCACATTCATTTATTGATGTCACCTCATGATTTTTTTTTCAGTCCTTCCACAGTCTTTCACAATTTTTCCTCACAGAGACCACCATATTCTATTCTTGTAGCTACTTTAGTATTTAGCTCTATATTTATTTTATTTTATTTATTTTATATTTTCAACTTTTATTTTAGGTTCAGGGGTACATGTGCAAGTTTGTTATATAGGTAAATTACATGTCAAGAGAATTTGGTGTATAGATTATTTCATCGCCCAGGTAAGACACATAGTACTCAATAGGAAATTTTTCAATCCTTTCCTTCCTCCCACCCTCTACCCTCAAGTAGGCCCCAGTGTCTATTGTCCCCCTCTTTGTGTCCATGTGTGTTCAATGTTTATCTCCACTTATAAGTGAGATCATGCAGTATTTGGTTATCTGTTCCTGTGTTAGTTCACCTGAGACAATAGCCTCCAGTTTCATCCATGTTGCTGCAAAGGACCTGATCTTGTCCTTTTCTATGGCTGTATAGTGTTCTATGGTAAATAGGGACCACATTTTCTTTATCCAGTCTATTGTTGATGTACCCCAGATTTTATAATAGCACACTTTATACAGTTTTTCCATAATTGTTCCAGTTTGCATATGAGTTATTGACATTTGTTATCTAGAAAATGAGGATTAACTCTCATATGTGACTCTTCACACAAGCTCTTTTTTCCCTATCTCAATCATCATCAAATTATTGCCAAATTTGGTCGATTCTCTATGTGGCTGCCATTTTGGGACTTTTCTTTACAGAATACATAGGAATTAATTCCTTCTACCTGTTTCTTTTGCTAGGCCCTCTATTTTCGTGATCCTGTATCTTTTTTTTTTGGAGTGAATTTTTTTTTTTTATTATACTTTGAGTTCTGGCATACATGTGCAAAATGTGCAGGTTTGTTACATAGGTATATATGCGCCATGTTGGCTTGCTGCACGCATCAACTCATCCTTTACATTAGGTATTTCTCCTAATGCTCTCCCTTCCCCAGGTTCCCATGCCTGACAGGCCCCTCCCTGTGTCCATGTGTTCTCATTGTTCAACTCCCACTTATGAGTGAGAACATGTGGCGTTTTTTTTTCTGGCCTTGTGATAGTTGGCTGAGAATGATTGATTCCAGCTTCATCCATGTCCCTGCAAAGGACATGAACTCATCTTTTTTATGGCTGTGTAGTATTCCATGGTGTATATGTGCCATACTTTCTTTATCCAGTCTGTTATTGATGGACATTTGGGTTGGTTCTAAGTCTTTGCTATTGTGAACAGTGCTGCAATAAACTTGCGTGTGTATGTGTCTTTACAGTAGCATGATTTATAATCCTTTGGGTAGATACCCAGTAATGGGATCGCTGGGTCAAATGGTACTTCTAGTTCCAGATCCTTGAGAAATCGCCACATGGTCTTCCACAATGGTTGAACTAATTTACACTTCCACCAACAGTGTAAAAGCATTCCTATTTCTCTGTATCCTCTCCAGCATCTGTTGTTTCCTGACTTTTTAAATGATAGCCATTCTAACTGGCATAGGATGATGGTATCTCTTTGTGGTTTTGATTTGCATTTCTCTAATGACCAGTGATGATGAGCTTTTTTTCATAGGTCTGTTGGCTGCATAAATTTCTTCTTTTGAGAAGTGTCTGTTCATATCCTTTGCCCACTTTTTGATGAGGTTGTTTGTTTTTTTCTTGTAAATTTGTTTAAGTTCTTTGAGGATTCTAGATATTAGCCCTGTGTCAGATGGATAGATTGCAAAATTTTTCTCCCATTCTGTAGGCTGCCTGTTCACTCTGATGATAGTTAATTTTGCTGTGTGGAAGCTCTTTAGTTTAATTGGATCACACTTGTCTATTTTGGCTTTGGTTGCCATTGCTCTTGGTGATTTAGTCATAAAGACTTTGCCCATGCCTATGTCCTGAATGGTATTGCCTAGGTTTTCTTCTAAGGTTTTTATGGTTTTAGGTCTTACATTTAAGCCTTTAATCCATCTTGAGTTAATTTTTGTATAAGGTGTAAGGAAGGGATCCAGTTTCAGCTTTCTGCATGTGGCTAGCCAGTTTTCCCAACAGCATTTATTAAACAGGGAATCCTTTCTCCATTGCTTGTTTTTGTCAGGTTTGTCAAAGATCAGATGGTTGTAGATGTGTGGCATTATTTCTGAGGCCTCTGTTCTGATCCATTGGTCTATATATCTGTTTTGGTACCAGTACCATGCTGTTTTGGTTACTGTGGCCTTGTAGTATAGTTTGAAGTCAGGTAGCATGATGCCTCTAGCTTTGTTCTTTTTGCTTAGGATTCTCATGGCTATGCAGGCTCTTTTTTGGTTCCATATGAAACTTAAAGTAGTTTTTCCAATTCTGTGAACAAAATCAATGGTAGCTTGATGGGGATAGCATTGAATCTCTAAATAACGTTGGGCAGTATGACAATTTTCACAATATTGATTCTTCCTATCCATGAGCATGGAATGTTTTTCTATTTGTTTGTGTCCTCTCTTATTTCCTTGAGCAGTGGTTTGTAGTTCTCCTTGAAGACGTCCTTCACATCCCTTGTAAGTTGTATTCCTAGATATTTTATTATCTTAGTAGCAATTGTGAATGAGAGTTCACTCATGATTCAGCTCTCTGTTTGTCTGTTATTGGAATATAGGAATGCTGGTGATTTTTGCACATTGATTTTGTATCCTGAGACTTTGCTGAAGTTGCTTATCAGCTTAAGGAGATTTGGGACTGAGACGATGGGATTTTCTAAATATAGAATCATGTCATCTGCAAACAGAGACAATTCGACTTCCTCTTTTCCTAATTGAATACCCTTTATTTCTTTATCTTGCCTGACTGCCCTGGCCAGAACTTCCAATACTATATTTAATAGGAGTGGTGAGAGAGGGCATCTTTGTCTTGTGCCAGTTTTTAAAGGGAATGCTTCCAGCTTTTGCCCATTCAGTGTCATATTGGCTGTGGGTTTGTCATAAATAGCTCTTATTATTTTGAGATTGATTCCATTGATACCTAGTTTATTGAGAGTTTTTTTTTTTTTTTTTTTAGCATGAAGGGCTGTTGAATTTTGTTGATGGCCTTTTCTACATCTACTAAGATAATCACGAATTTTTTGTCAATGGTTCTGTTTATGTGATGGATTACATTTACTGATTTGCATATGTTGAGCCAACCTTTCATCCCAGGGATGAAGCCCCTTGATCATGGTAGATAAGCTTTTGATGTGCTGCAGATTTGGTTTGCCAGTATTTTATTGAGGACTTTTGCATCAGTGTCATCAGGGGTATTGGCCTAAAATTCTCTTATTTTATTGTGTCTTTGCCAGATTTTGATATCAGGATGACACTGGCCTCATAACATGAGTTAGGGAGGATTACCTCTTTTTCTATTAAATGGAATAGTTTCAGAAGGAATGGTACCAGCTCCTCTTTTGCCTCTGGTAGAATTCAACTTGAATCCGTCTGGTCCTGGACTTTTTTTGGTTGGTAGGCTGTTAATTACTGCCTCAATTTCAGAACCTGTTATTGGTCTATTCAGAGATTCGACTCCTTCTTGGTTTAGTCCAGGAATTTATCCACTTCTTCTAGATTTTCTAGTTTATTTGCATAGAGTTGTTTATAGTATTCTCTGATGGTAGTTTGTGTTTCTATGGGATCGGTGGTAATATCCCGTTTATCATTTTTTATTGCGTCAATTTGATTCTTCTCTCTTTTCTTATTTATTAGTCTTGCTAGCGGTCTATCTATTTTGTTTATCTTTTTTTTTAAAAAAATATCAGCTCCTGGATTCATTGATTTTTTGAAGGGTTTTTTGTGTCTCTATCTCTTTCAGTTCTGCTCTGATCATAGTTATTTCTTGTCTTCTGGTAGCTTTTGGGTTTGTTTGCTCTTGCTTCTCTAGTTCTTTTAATTGTGATGTTAGGGTGTCAATTTTAGATCTTCCCTGCTTTCTCTTGTGGGCATTTAGTGCTATAAATTTTGCTCTACACACTGCTTTAAATGTGTCCCAGAGATTCTGGTATGTTGTATCTTCTTTCTCATGGGTTTCAAAGAATAGCTTTATTTCTGCCTTCTTTTTGTTGTTTACCCAGTAGTCATTCAGGAACAGGTCGTTCGGTTTCCATATAGTTCTGCAGTTTTGAGTGAGTTTCTTAATTCCGAGTTCTAATTTGATTGCACTGTGGTCTGAGAGACAGTTTGTTGTGATTTCTGTTCTTTTACATTTGCTGAGGGTGTTTTACTTCTAGTTATGTGGTCAATTTTAGAGTAAGTGTGATGTGGTGCTGAGAAGAATGTATACTCTGTTGATTTGGGGTGGAGAGTTCTGTAGATGTCTATTAGGTCTGCTTGGTCCAGAACTGAATTCAAGTCCTGGATATCCTTGTTAATTTTCTGTCTCATTGATTTATCTAATATTGACAGTGGGGTGTTAAAATCTCCCACTATTATTGTGTGGGAGTCTAAGTCTCTTTGTAGACCTCTAAGAATTTGCTTTATGAATCTGGGTGCTCCCGTATTGGGCGCATATATATTTAGGATAGTTAGTTCTTCTTGTTGAATTGATCCCTTTACCATTATGTAATGGCCTTCTTTGTCTCTTTTGATGTTTGCTGGTTTTAAGTCTGTTTTATCAGAGACCAGGATTGCAACCCCTGATTTTATTTATTTATTTATTTTGCTTTCCATTTGCTTGGTAGATCTTCCTCCATCTATTTATTTATTTATTTATTTATTTATTTATTTATTTATTTTTGAGACGGAGTTTCGCTCTTGTTGCCCAGGCTGGAGTGCAATGACACAATCTCCCCTCACTGCAACTTCTGCCTCCTGGGTTCAAGTGATTGTCCTGCCTCTGCCTCCTGAGTAGCTGGGATCACAGGCATGCGCCACCATGCCTGGCTAATTTGGTATTTTTATTAGAGATGGGGTTTATCCATGTTGGTCAGGCTGGTCTCAAACTCCTGACCTCAGGTGATCCACCCACCTCAGCCTCCCAAAGTGCTGGGATTACAGGTGTGAACCACCACACCTGGCCCCGTTTCTCTATTTTGAACCTATGTGTGTCTTTGCATGTGAGATGGGTCTCCTGAATACAGCACACGAATGGGTCTTGACTCTTTAATTGTGCCTTTTAATTGTGGCATTTAGCCCATTTACATTTAAGGTTAACATTGTTGTGTGTGAATTTGATCCTGTCATTGTGATGTTAGCTGGTTATTTTGCCCATTAGTTGATGCAGTTTCTTCATAGCATCGATGGTCTTTACAATTTGGCATGTTTTTGAACTGGCTGGTACTGGTTGTTCCTTTCCATATTTGGTGCTTCCTTCAGGAGCTCTTGTAAGGCAGGCCTGGTGGTGACAAAATCTCTCAGCATTTGCTTGTCTGTAAAGGATTTTATTTCTCCTTTACTTATGAAACTTAGTTTGGCTGGATATGAAATTCTGGGTTGAAAATTCTTTGCTTTCAGAATGTTGATTATTGGTCCCCACTCTCTTCTGGCTTGTAGAGTTTCTGCCGAGAGATCCTCTGTTAGTCTGATGGGCTTTCCTTTGTGGGTAACCCGACCTTTCTTTCTGGCTGCCCTTAACACTTTTTCCTTCATTTCAACTTTGGTGAATCTGATGATTATGTGTCTTGGGGTTGCTCTTCTCAAGGAATATCTCTGTGGTGTTCTCCGTATTTCCTGAATTTGAATGTTGGCCTGCTTTGATAGCTTGGGAAAGTTCTCCTGGATAATATCCTGAAGAGTGTTTTATAACTTGGTCCCATTCTTCCTGTCACTTTCAGGTACACCAATCAATGGTAGATTTGGTCTTTTCACATAGTCTCATATTTCTCGGAGGCTTTATTTCTTTTCACTCTTTTTTTCTCTAATCTTCTCACTTTATTTCATTAATTTGATTTTCAATCACTGATATCCTTGTTCTGCTTGATCGATTCGGCTACTGAAGCTTGTGTATGCTTCACGAAGTTCTCACGCTGTGTCTTTAGCTCCATCAGGTTGTTTATGTTCTTCTCTACACTATTTATCCTAGTTAGCCATTTGTCTAATCTTTTTTCAAGGTTTTTAGCTTCCTTGCAATGGGTTAGAACATGCTCCTTCAGCTCAGAGAAATTTGTTATAACCCACTTTCTGAAGCCTACTTCTGTCAATTCATCAAACTCATTCTCCATCCAGTTTTGTTCCCTTGCTGGCAAGGAGTTGTGATCCTTTGGAGGAGAAGAGGCATTCTGGTTTTTGGAATTTTCATCCTTTCTGTGCTGGTTTCTCCCCATCTTTGTGGTTTTATCTACTTTTGGTCTTTGTTGTTGGTGACCTAAGGATGGGATTTTGGTGTGGATTTCCTTTTTGTTGATGTTGATGCTATTCCTTTCTGTTTGTTAGTTTTCTTCCTAACAGTCAGGTCCCTCCGCTGCAGGTCTGTTGGAGTTTGCTGGAGCTCCACTCCAGACCCTATTTGCCTGAGTATCACCAGCAGAGGCTGTAGAACAGCAAATATTGCTGCCTGATTTTTCCTCTGGAAGCTTCGTCCCAGAGGGGCACCGTCAGATGCCAGCCAGGGCTCTCCTGCATGAGGTGTCTGTTGGCCCCTACTGGGAGGTGTTTCCTAGTCAGGCTACACGGGGGTCGGGGACCCACTTGAGGAGGCAGTCTGTCTGTTATCAGAGCTCAGACTTCATGCTGGGAGAACCACTGCTCTCTTCAGAGCTGTCAGGCAGGGACATTTAAGTCTGTAGAAGCTGTGCCCACAGCTGCCCTTCCCCCAGGTGCTCTGTCTCAGGGAGATGAGGGTTTTATCTATAAGTCCCTGACTGGGGCTCCTGTCTTTTGTTCAGATATGCCATGCCCACAGAGGTGGAATCTAGAGAGGAAGCGGACCTTGCTGAGCTGTGGTGGGCTCTGCCCAGTTTGATCTTCCCAGCGACTTTGTTTACACTGTGAGCATAAAATTGCCTACTCAAGCCTCAGTAATGGTGGACACCCCTCCCCCGCCATGCTTCAGCCTCCCAGGTCAATCTTAGACTGCTGTGCTAGCAGCAAGAATTTCAAGCCAACAGATCTTAGCTTGCTGGGCTCCATGGGCATAGGACCCACTGAGCCAGGCACTGGAGGGAAGCTCCCGTTCTGCCAGTTGTGAAGACTGTGGGAAAAGCATAGTAGTTGGGCAGGAATGTACGTTGCACCTGGTATAGTCTTTCATGGCTTCCCTTGGCTAGGAAAGAGAAATCCTCCAACCCCTTGTACTTCCTGGGTGAAGCGACGACCTGCCCTGCCTCGGCTCACCCTCTTCGGGTACACCCACTGTCCAACCAGACCCAGTGAGATGAACAAGGTACCTCAGTTGGAAATGCAGAAATCACCCGTATTCTGCGTCAATCTCACTGGGAGCTGCAGACCAGAGCTGTTCCTATTCGGCCATCTTGCCAGAAATCCTTTCTACTTTTGCATTTTAGCTTGTCCACTTCTGTCAGGTTAGTTACAATTTAAAGTATATTGCTTATTGTAGAACTAAAGATATAATAAGAACTGATGAGACAAGATCTAAATGAGTATGAGGTTTTCTCAAGTTCCTGAAATCATCCCTGTAATATGATGTTACACCTACTCTGCCTACATGTGACACTGAAGATGTGGAGACATCTGAGATGTCTGAGATGTCTGAGGCAGAAAGGAACCATTCCTGCCCATGCTGGTAATGTATCTCAGAAGAAGTGGTCATTAAAATGCTTTTCAATATGTATTTTGAATTTTTCCATTTCAATATTACATATCCATAAACTCCTCCTTTTTCAGAGGAGCATATAAAAAAATGAATTTAACAAAATTAACCCAAATGAGTAGAAATGAGCTGCTGTTCCTTTGGGCCATGTATTATAGAAATACAAATGCTGAGAACAGATTCTTGGAAAGGGAAGATAGCAAGGTGCTTCACCTATTCATACCCAGGCCAAAGAGGATAAAAATAATTAGATAGACTCTTACAGGGATTCTTTACTCTTAATTAGGAGCGTGAAAAGAAACCTGAACAAGGTGTATTTGGTCTGAAGATAACAAGAAAAAATTTTCAGGGAAACAGTGAAACTTTATATCCTGAAAAATGTAAAATTATTCTGAAGAACATACTGAAAATTATACAATAATAAGTGATATTGCCTTGAAGATAAAATGAAACAAATGTATTCACTCTTTTTCTTCTTATATTTGTGACTTAATAATATATAAAAGCTTGAGTGCTTTTCCACAATAGCCTCTCCAGCCTCAGCTTCTTTCCATTATTGTGCTTCCAGTCCTTGCCCTGGGCATTCCATCTGCACCACGGGAAAGATGAGGGACAGGGACTGGGGGCAGTCCTGTAGCGAGTGGATCTAAGGAAGGCTAACTTGTTTGGTAGTTGAAAATCATCAACTACAGATAATTAGAATGTGAGAAACACATCTCCATGTAGCATCCCATCTGGCATTCTCTCCATTTTATTATGAATACAAATCTGGAGTTGTTAGTGTGTAATTCCAAACAAATATTTAGAGTTGTTTGTAGTTATAGAGCTGTTGAACATATTTATTTTGTTGTTTAATAGAAGTCTTGGGAGAGAAGTGTTATAAAAGTCATCATGGAGAAATGTTGGTAGTATAGTTAGTAAATTATTAGCTACCAGAGGCATTATCATCATTTCACAAATCTTGTAGGACTTACTTTTTGGTTTTAACTTGCTTTCTTTACACATCTCGATTCTAGTTTCAAAGGTGCTTGAATCTTGTTCAGAAAACTAGTACTATTCCTAAAATTTCTTTTTGCTTTCTCCTGTAAAAAGGAAGCTCTCTGGGTTTCCAGAGTGGTATCACACATCTCATGTTTTACCTTCTCTTTTAGATATTTTCTTTAGTTACGGTGTTTATTCATCCTTTCAATAGAGAGAGAGAGGGAAGTTCTGTTGGCTGCTATTGACTTAGCATCAGATAGATATTCAGCTGCATTTTTTTAGAAAGCAGTGCAGGTTCCCATCCAAATATTTCATTGGGGATTTATTTACTTACACTCAAAGTACACCAGGAGCAAGATATTTTTCTACATTCGATATGGTCACCCCTGCCATGGCACAAGCCAGGAGACCCTAACCATACTACCGGTGTCCAAGTGCTTGAATAAATGGAAACTAGCTATATGAATATGATTCTAGGAGTTACAAAATTGCTTATCAATGTGAAAGAAGTAAGAATAAACCAGGATCCCAGTATTGGAGAGTCAGGAAAGTATTCACTGAGAAAATGACATGAGGTAGCTTTTGAACAATGATGAGACATTTCCCAGGCAGAAAACATAGGCTGAATCTATCCTGGGCAAAGAAAGTGGTGTGAGAAAAGCAGGGAGGTATGAAACAGCATGGCACATTGAGGGAAACGGAAGCCATTTAATGAAGCTGGAAAGCAGAGGGGAGGAGAGAGTTGGCAAGAAAAGAGGCCAAAAAACTGAATGAAGACTGGATCATGCAGTTCTCATAAAATGGGCTACTGGTATGTTAAAACATGGGAATACTTCCGATTGGCAAGCAAGTGTGTTTGTGTGTGTGTGTGTGTGTGTGTGTGTGTGTGTGTTGTGTGGTGTGCATGTGTTTGAGATAACCTAAAGTCACATTTGTCAGGTGTTCAAATTAACCCACCCAGGGGATGTCTTGTGATTCATGGAAACATCCTGTCTCTGAGTAAAGAATCTTATTGTGAGTTCCCCGAATTGTTGGCATACTGATTAATTCATGACCTGCTGACATTGAAAAGGACACTGATTTGTTTATGAATCATGAAGCCTTACTGATTACTTTGCAGGTGAACATTTTAGCTTAGCTATTTTCATCTATTAATATATGTTACAAGATGTAGCTGATGATTGTAACCTCAGTATTGTACCCTCCAATGAAAAGGACAGTTCCAGTATCTGGAGTCCTCTTCCCTTCTAAACTTTCCTCTGAAAGTTTTCCAATATGTAGCAGACTCTGGAACTCCCAATTTTGTTGGTGTCTTCCTGGGTTGATAGTCACATTTGGGTTCCAATAAATCTTTATCAAATTATTTCTGTTTCACCAGTCTTAGTTTTGGTTGACCTATATAAAATCATATATTATCTATAATTTATATAGAGTTTATAATGCAGAATTTAGCTTATTTAGAAAATAAATTGGAATGTATTTATTTTCTATTGCATTATTTGTTAGTAGTACCATAAATTTTGTTGAATGTTGTTAATATCCTCTGTTCTTAGCCATACCAGGGGTAGGGTGACTAAGCCTCTACTGTGCCATCTTTTAACATTTTGAACACAGTGATATATGCACATGGGTCACCCTTCAAACTTTTTTAGAAAAGGTTTGTACAGAAAAGCATTAATTTCCCAAAGGTACTGTGGAAGGGATCTTTCCTAACTCCCAGTCTCCCTTCCAACCTCCAGACATGCTTCCTTAGGAAAAGCATATCTAACTCTTTCAGTAGTTAATTAAGAGAATACTCAGACAGTAAGAAGAATTTTTGCATGGTTGTTAAAATATATAAAATTATTTCCTTTCTGTATCTCAGTGAACCAAAATCCCTCAGTACGTGTTTACCTAAATAATTACAACATGGAGGTATGTTGCAGAACAACTTATTTTAAATAAATGTGCAAACATTGATAAAAATTTGGGGCCAATGAAAACCAATATGTGCCCTAATTACACAGTACATAACACTTATTGAAGTTCTGTGTGTGCCAGGGACTACATGAGGCATCTTTCTTATATTTAATATTTCATTTAATATTTGTAATTATCACATGAACTAGACTTTATAAGCACATTATAGGTCATAAAACCTGTTCATTGTGTAGTAAGTCATTACTTGATTGTTGGTCTGTCACTTAATTTCTTAGAACTGTTCCATTTTCTAACACTATCCAGATGGTCAACAGTATGTCCACAATTGGTTGATCTAATTCCTCTCCCCAGGACCCTAGACCCTTTCTAGGACCAGAAAGATTTCTGTACTGTTTGGCTCCTGCCAGCCTTGCTTCTCCAGAGTTGGACCCTGGGCTGTATTGTCCACATGAATGGAAGAGCCTGTAATTTTCTGGGTATTTTCTAACATAATTACCTGCCCTCATGACTTACAAAGAGAGATTGCACCTGGGATGTCTCTCTTGACAGTTTCTGTTCACCAGATTGGACATCTTTGTATTGATGATGGCAAAAAACCTCACCACCTTACTTGAGGATTTTTGTATTACCCAGTTACCTTCTCTGCATCTCATCTCTAAGGAGGGTTCTTTTCTACAGATCAGTCCTATATTCTCCACTCAGTGTTAGCTTCTCCCAAGGCCCTGTCAGCCGCAGAGATTGACATATGAGAATGTTTCATGTTCAAACTCATCCAAGTCTCATCAAGCAGAAACTGCCACATGTCACATGCTAAACATATTGTTTTGCTTATCTTTTCTCACAATTAATGATTATTTTATTGCTAGTAAACTCCTTTAAAAAATTGTTGACTTTTCACTTACTTTTGAATGTCCTATTGTTCTTTTCCTACAGGTGGTTCAGATGAACATATTAGGGTTTGTTGATTCACACATTTCCACTAGGGTTTGCTGATCTGGAAGAGTTTTGTTGTCTTCAAGTGGTCCTTTAGTGTGTGTGTGTGTGTGTGTGTGTGTGTGTGTGTGTGTGTATACACAGTGGTGCAGTCCCATGGTCCTGTCTTGATTTTAAGCTTCTAGAAGACAGGAGTTTTACACTTTAAATGATGCATATTTATATGATGACCTGAAGTAGGTGGTTTTTTTTTTTTTTTTTTGAGATGGAGTTTAGGTCTTGTTGCCCAGGCTGGAGTGCAGTGGCACCATCTCAGCTCACTACAACCTCCGCCTCCCATGTTCAAGCGATTCTCCTGTCTCAGCCTCCTGAGTAGCTGGGATTACAGGCGCCTGCCACTGCATCCAGCTAATTTTTTGTAATTTTAGTAGAGACAGGGTTTCATCATGTTGGCCAGGCTGGTCTCGAACTCCTGACCTCAGGCAATCCACCCACCTCGTCCTCCCAAAGTGCTGGGATTACAAGCACGAGCCACCACGCCCATCCAGTATTAGTATTCTTACCCTGGCTCTACCATTAACCATCCTTGGGTCTGTTAGGATCCCTTAAATTCTTTTGATGTAAGTTTTATTATGTACAGAATAAGGTATTTCTCCCTCATCCTCCTAATTTCCCTCCAGCAATACAGTCCAGTCCTTCCCATAAGACTGTTTCTCCAAAACATTTTTATGAGCATCATGAAATTGGAAGGCTTAAATACCAAGTCACAACAAAGATGGTTAAATATTATATTAACCATTCCTATTATTTATATGTTTCAATTTCTTTCAAAATCATCTGGCTTTCCAGAGCTCAGGTTTTGTTCCCCCGTTGTATCCTGTGGTTCAGGAACCATATTTTTAGTTTTGCTAAACTGCTAAGCAGGTAGCCCAGAGGATTTAGGCTAACTGATAAGCTAAAAGTAAAGTTGCTGGTGCCAAAAAAAAAAAAAAAAAAAAAAAAAAAAAAAGTTTCTCCTTGATTTCCTCTCATAATCTTCCTAAGAAGACATACAATCTCCAGACAGGCTGGTTTAAGAAAAAACCTTTTGTCAAGACAAAACACCTGCCCTGGAACCAACTGAACAGATTGTGCAGTTCTACTCCATGACAGCTGTAAGAAAGAAGCTTGGAAACTGCTAATTCAATCAAGATCAGTTTAATGCAATTTGAAAGATTTCCAATATAAATCAGGCCATGTTGCTATTTGGAAAAAAGTGTCCCTTACAGAAACGCATAGCTTAATGACAGGCACTGGCAGACTGAAAATTTTGCAGGGACTCTTGATGAAAATGAGAGTTAATAGACCTGGTCTCCATCCAAAGCAAATCTATAATGAATTGGAATGAAGTAATTAGAAAAGTATCTGATGGGGAAAGCCAGAAACTTTCACTACATATAAAGACAAAACATTTGATGAACTGAAAATTCCACTAAACAGTTAAGCCCATGCACTCTCCCCTTCATATTTCCAGGCCCCAAACCAAAGAGCAAATCTGTTTGGTTTACACAATATAAGATAATAAAACCACCGGAGAAGTCAGTGACTCATGATCTGGGATCAAGAAAGAATAATAAATGAAAAAATAGACTCCTTCTATACAAAAGTACTGAGTATCTCAGACATGTAGGGAAAGTTCCTGAGATTGAATTGTCTCTCTTCAGTTGATTAGCAAATACCTTAACCCAAGAATTGCAAATTTAAAGGTCGAATTGGTAAAAATAAATGAGATAAGCATAGAGATGGTGGGACCTGCTGGCACAAAGCCTGTCTCAAAGTGACAGCCACTACTTAGTTCCAGCTGTTTGTGGTCAAGGGTATATTTGTCCTCAGTGTGCCAGATCTTCTGAAATTTTAAGAGAAACTAGGAACCCATAATTTCTGTGAAACATTCACATTTTAAATGTTGGCTTAAATTTAGAATATAACAGAAACATTTTTTGAGTGAAACCAAGCACACTTGTGGCCCTCTAGCTGTGACTGCTCCAGCCTCTCTACTTCACAGACCTCATTCAAAATAGGGACAATGCCTTCTTCACATTTTTTGCAAAAGAAATTTCTAGGTTTGAAAGTGGTGGGGAAAGAATTTGCATGTTTTAATACTTTTGTTGTATATTGTCATATTGGCTCAGCAACCGCAAAACAGTTCATACTCCCACAAGCAGTATAAAAAATAGCTACTCTTCATTCTCTGAACAGTACTGGTACAAATGGGCATATATGTAAATTCATTAATGATTGTTTAAAATTAAAGCATCCTTATTTCTAATTATAATTTTTTTTCTTTTTTATTATACTTTAAGTTTTGGGTTCATGTGCAGAACGTGCAGGTTTGTTACATAGGTCTACATGTGCCATGGTGGTTTGCTGCACCCATCAACCCATCATCTACATTAGGTATTTCTCCTAATGCTATCCCTCCCCTAGCCCCCCAACCCCTGACAGGCCCCACTGTGTGATGTTTGCCTCCCTGTGTCCATGTGTTCTCATTGTTCAACTCCCACTTATGAGTGAAAACATGCGGCGTTTGGTTCTCTGTCCTTGCGATAGTTTGCTGAGAATGATGGTTTCCAGCATCATCCATGTTCCTGCAAAGGACATGAACTCATTCTTTTTTATGGCTGCATAGTATTCCATGGTGTATATGTGCCACATTTTCTTTTTCAGTCTATCATTGATGGGCATTTGGGTTGGCTCCAAGTCTTTGCTATTGTGAACAGTGCCGCAATAAACATACATGTGCATGTGTCTTTGTAGTAGAATGATTTATAATCCTGTGGGTAGATACCCAGTAATGGGATTGCTGGGTCAAATGATATTTCTAGTTTTAGATCCTTGAGGAATCGCCACATGGTCTTCCACAATGGTTGAACTAATTTACACTCCCACCAACAGAGTAAAAGCATTCCTATTTCTCCACATCCTCTCTAGCATCTGTTCTTTCCTGACTTTTTAATAATCACCATTTTAACTGGCATGAGATGGTTTCTCATTGTGGTTTTTATTTGCATTTCTCTAATGACCAGTGATGATGAGCTTTTTTTCATGTTTGTTGGCTGCATAAATGTCTTCGTTTGAGGAGCGTCTGTTCATATCTTTCTCCCACTTTTTGATGGGGCAGTTTGTTTTTTTCTTGTAAATTTGTTAAAGTTCTTTGTAGATTCTGGATATTAGCTCTTTGTCAAATGGATAGATTGCAAAATTTTTCTCCCATGCTGTAGCTGCCTCTTCACCCTGATAATAGTTTATTTTGCTGTGCAGAAGCTCTTTAGTTTAATTAGATCCCATTTGTCTATTTTGGCTTTTGTTGCCATTGCTTTTGGTGTTTTAGTCATGAAGTCTGTGCCCATGCCTATGTCCTGAATGGTATTGCCTAGGTTTTCTTCTAGGGTTTTTATGGTTTTAGGTCTTACATTTAAGTCTTTAATCCATCTTGAGTTAATTTTTGTATAAGGTGTAAGGAAGGGATCCAGTTTCAGCTTTCTGCATGTGGCTAGCCAGTTTTCCCAACAGCATTTATTAAACAGGGAATCCTTTCTCCATTGCTTGTTTTTGTCAGGTTTGTCAAAGATCAGATGGTTGTAGATGTGTGGCATTATTTCTGAGGCCTCTGTTCTGATCCATTGGTCTATATATCTGTTTTGGTACCAGTACCATGCTGTTTTGGTTACTGTGGCCTTGTAGTAGTTTGAAGTCAGGTAGCATGATGCCTCTAGCTTTGTCCTTTTTGCTTAGGATTCTCATGGCTATGCAGGCTCTTTTTTTGGTTCCATATGAATTTTAAAGTATTTTTTTCCAATTCTGAGAACAAAGTCAGTGGTAGCTTGATGGGGATAGCATTGAATCTCTAAATAACTTTGGGCAGTATAACCATTTTCACAATATTGATTCTTCCTATCCATGAGCATGGAATGTTTTTCTATTTGTTTGTGTCCTCTCATTTCCTTGAGCAGTGGTTTGTAGTTCTCCTTGAAGAGGTCCTTCACATCTCCTTGAAGAGGTCCTTGTACGTTGTATTCCTAAGTATTTTATTCTCTTAGTAGCAATTGTGAGTGCGAGTTCACTCATGATTTGGCCCGCTATTTGTTTTTTATTGGTGTATAGGAATGCTTGCGATTTTTGCACATTGATTTTATATCCTGAGACTTTGCTGAAGTTGCTTGTCAGCTTAAAGAGATTTTGGGCTGAGACAATGGGGTTTTCTAAATATACAATTGTGTCATCTGCAAACAGAGACAATTTGACTTCGTCTTTTCCTAATTGAATACCCTTTATTTCTTTCTCTTGCCTGATTGTCCTGGCCAGAACTTGCAATACTATGCTGAATGGAGTGAAGAGAGAGGGCATCCTTGTCTTGTGCCAGTTTTCCAAACAAATGGTTCCAGTTTTTGCCCATTCAGTATGATATTGGCTGTGGGTTTGTCACAAATAGCTCTTATTATTTTGAGATTTTTCCATCGATAGAGTGCATTGAGAGTTTTTAGCATAAAGGGCTGTTGAATTTCGTTGAAGGCCTTTTCTGCATCTATTGAGATAATCATGTGGTTTTTGTCATTGGTTCTGTTTGTGTGATCCATCACAATTATAATTTTTTAAAAAGAATACTCATTGGAATATAGAAAAACTAGATGGGAAAACATTCAAATCTTTCATCTTTCCAAGTGACTCCCTTCACATATATTTAGACACACATACACACACACACAAATACACAGATGAATTTTATATCAATGAGGTTATTTTGTAAATATTATGTTGTTATGTGCTCTTTTTCACTAAGTAATACGTCAGAAAGTTAATTCTGTGTCAATACCAGTATAGCTATACCTTATTATTTTAATAGACTTTAAAGAATTCCAGGATAAATATCTTTACTCAAATAAATTAAAATACAAGACTATCATGGCTGGTTATTTAAGCAGACCCTGTTTGTGGACATTAAGTTTGTTTGCAATAGTTCACTGTTAAAACAATGTAACAATAAGCATTCATATATTAGACATATTTAACCACTTGGCAATTATCTCCTTGGAATTATTTCCTGAGTCATAGTGAATATATATTTAAATTTTGGTGAATGTAGTCAAATGATTTTTAAAGGTTTGCATTAATTTACATTCTTACCAACAAGATAGGATACATTCACAATTTTGTGCTTTTGTATATCTTTTTGTTCTTTAGGGGGAGGTGGGTCCATCTGATAGATGAAAAGTATGTAGTCAATTTTGTATTTATTTCATTTTCTCAGTTAGCCAAGTTGAATTTTTAAATAGTATATTAAAATTGCATTTTTTTTGTAAATTGCCTGAATGTTTTGTGCTTTTTATTTTAGAGCTATTTGCATACTATACTAGAATTATCAATTTCTTGTCCATCAAATGTGTAGCAAATATTATTTTCCAAATTTAGTATTTGTATTACAATTTTTTTAAAGTCATACATTTGCCATAGATAAATTTAATTCTTATTTACTTATTTTTATAATTAAGTCTACCAAAGTTCCTTTGCTCTCTGTATTTAGTGATATATTAAAAAGCCCTTCCTCATCTAAATTCTGCTTTAAAACTTACCATATCTTGGGGAAAGATTTCTGACCAAGTTCTGAAAAGTAACTGCGACGAAAACAAAAATTGGCAAGTGGGATCTAATTAAAGTTCTGCATAGCAAAAGAAACTATCAACAGAGTGAACAAAAACCTATAGAATAGGAGAAAATATTCACAAACTATGTGTCTAACAAATGTCTAATATCCAGAATCCATAAGAAATTTAAACAATTCAGCAAGCAAAAACAACCCCATTATAAATGGGCAAAAGACATGATCAGACACTTCTCAAAAGAAGACACACAGTGGCCAAGAAATACATAAAAAAAGTTCCACATGATTAATCATTAGAGAAACGCAAATAAAAACTACAATGAGATACTATCTCACACCAGTCAGAATGGTTATTACAATAAAGTCAAAAAACAACAGATGCTGAAGAGGCTGTAGAGAAAAGGGAACATTTATACACTGTTCATTGGGAATGTTAGTTCAGCCAGTATGGAAAGCAGTTTGGAGATTTTTCAAAGATAAGATGGAACTACCATTTGACCCAGGAATCGCATTACTAGGTATATATCCAAAAGAAAATAAATTGTTTTACCAAAAAAACCACAAGCGCTCATATATTTATAGTACCACAATTCACAATGGCAACAATGTGGAATGAACCTAGGTGCTTAATGGTGGTGGGCTGAGTAAAGAAAATACAGTATATATACACCATGGAATACTATGCAGCAGTAAAAGAGAACAAAATCATGTGTTTTGCAGCAACATGGATGCAGCTGGAGGCCATTGTTCTAAGTGAATTAACACAGGAACAGAAAACAAAATAACATACGTTATCACTTATAAGTGGGAGTAAACATTGGATAATTGTAGACATGGTGATGGCAACAATACACATTGGGGGCTATGGAGGAGCAAAGGAGAGCAAGGTTGAAAAACTATCAGGTACTATACTCAGTTCCTGAGTGAAAAAATCCGCTGTACACCAGACCTCATCATAATGCAATATACTTAAGTAACAAACCTACACCTGAAATCGTACCCCTGAATCTAAAATAAAAGTTGAAATTATAAAATAAAATAAATTATCAAAAAACCCTCATATTTTTTCCTGTAATTTTTGTTTTAATATTCACATTTAAATCTGTATTCTTTTTTAAATTTAAAAACTGTTTTATTGAAATCTCTTTTGTCCCATATATGTCTATTACAGTACAAAATTAGCTTAATTACTAAAATTTTACACAGTGTATTTTATAAATGAGGAGAGACAGACTTAAAGTTTTTCAGTTTTTCAGAATTTCCTGATTTCTCAAAAATGTATACTTTTGGCTGAATTATAATTTTGTCAGGAAAAAATTACATCTTTTTCACTGAATTTTTATCATGCTTAGAGATTAACAGTCATGTATTTATATTTATTTTTTAACAGTGTTATATTTTATGCTTTAATATGTTTATTATAAGCACTGTATATTTATAGTGTTGCATCTTTCTTGTCAAGAATAAGTTATATTTCTCTAGTGATAGACATATGTATGTCCCTTAATACATTTTAATAATTTTCTTCATATGAGTTGTATATGTTTCGGTATGTATTTGCTGAGTTGTTTTGTTATTTAGAATGACATATTTTACAATTTCTTTTAAAATTTGCAACTGGTTACTTTTAGTTAGTAAGCACTTTCTTTTGAATCTTTTAAAGTTTTTCTGTCACAATTAAGTGGTTTCACATATATATTTTTTTATTTGAGCCTAATTTAATCAGAAGATGGTATAGTTGATATAACCACACAAACGACTTTCAAATATATGGAAAGTGATTTTAATTATATGCTGACTGCTCATATTAAAATTCTGTAAAATTAATTATAGCTACCATTCATGATCCAGTAAAGTCAGTAATTTATAAAGAAAGCAAGAAAGAAACATATACACCCACACACATAATATATACATACACATACAGTCCACTTGTCTCTCTATTTCTTATTCTCAGTTGTGTAAGGGTGAAATGATTAAATTAAATTATCTTTGTTTCAGAAAAACAAGGGAGGCAGCTGCCTCCCCATTCTCTCCTTAGAGTGTCTGTTTGTAAACATGATAGGCTTAATATGAAGCTTGAACTTTTTATTTTAAAGCGCAAAGTCTTGGGCCTGTCTGTTCCTTGGGACTGCAAATATAATTCCAAATCAATTCATGATTTCATTATGTACTTTACAGGAGATAATGACCAGGTACATCTCTTTATCGAAGATATGAGACATTTTCATGTGTTTTTCTTCTACTTTACTCAGTAAATTTGTGTGAAATTCAGTCCAGAGTTTGTAGTCACTTTCATGCTACCTTACATCCATATAAATCTGACAATGCTTCTCAATAACAAATTGTGTTCTTTCTTCTGTATTGGTATGAAAGAATTTTTTTGTTGGCAATATTGTTTTATTTTCCCAGCATTTGATAAGATATGCATGTAGTGGCTTTAAAACAAACATCACATGTAAGAGTAATTTGTGGAATCAGAACATTAGATCCAATCAACATTATTTCAGATTCTTCTGATAATATAATCTAATAAATGTGATCAATTTCATTTTGGAGTAGTCATTTTTTCTTTAATAATATAATGCTCCTTACAATTTTATTAGTGTGTATATATGCACATCCTTGTTGTAAATGTATCCTAAATAACATAAACTTTGCCTTTTATATTTTCTGTTCCAGAAAATATTATTGAAAGTTAATGGTGTGTTTTCCTGCAGCACTAATTAAGTACTTACATAAGCCAAAGCAACATCATTATTACTAAAATCCCATATTTTATCTTCTCAAAAGAATTCCTCTTGGCCCAGGCAAATAACTGAAACTTCCAAAGCAGTGCCCAATTCAGATGAACTCTGTGGATCACATAATGAATTTTTAATTGCATTGGGTAAAACAAATGCCTGGGAGCACTCAAAAGAAAAACAAAAATGTCTGGGTGGGTTTAAAACAGATGAGGAGAAAAATCAAATTACACAAAAATGATTAATGATTAAGCTAACTCTGCATTTTTTTTTTTTTTTTTTTTTTTTATCACTTTGGGGCTTTGAGCTGTCATCTTGAGATAACACGCCTTTGGAATATGGCTCCCATGTTGAATCTGATGGGTTCGATAGTGGCAGCTGTAAAACTTTGCCCAAGTAGCAATAGGTTTTTAATCCTCACTCACTAAGAGATCTCAAGGAGAACCACATTCCATCCCTAGACAGCAGTGTTTGTTGTTCTTCTTTCCCCTTCTCTCTTTCATAATTACTAAAAGTAAAGAGTGAGTCTCAGAATACAGTACTATGTTATAAGAGTCAGATACTCACAATTGGGAAAAACAGCTTCTTATGATGGAGCTAACTAGAATTCATTCACACATGAGGTTAGTTGATTACATATATCTTTCAAAAAATAATATACTTTGAAACGTGACTTATGTGTATATTATTAATGAGGTGGATGTGCACTCCTCAATATTTCTAGGCAATCAGGAAACTATCAATTCACATATAATGATACAATTAATGCAAAATAGGTTGAAATCCTGAAAATGACCACATGTACTGGAGTCATATTAAAGTAATGGAGAAGGTTTCGTAATAAAAGAAGAAATACATATTGTCATATACTAGCACTACTAAAAATGGGGATCTATGGAAAAATGATAATTATGTAGGTCCCCATTACCATCTAGAAAATATTTTTGCTAACTAAGTGATATTAGGATTTTTGTTTCTTTTCCAAGTATTCTTACAGGAAACGATGATGTACCAAGTTGCCACAACATTATAAAAACATTTTTAAAGTTTTCAACCACCTTTTGCTCTCTGACATTGTTTTTCCACTGTTGGAGGAATGTTCTGGAAGAGAATTTTACACTTGCTGATATGTGTGTTTGGTTATTTTGACAGTATTAATTTCAGAGGAAACAACTACGTTGTTATATTGGTTTATGAATAAGATTCATCTGAGTTGAGCATATGATCAGAAAATGATCAACTTACAACTTAATAAGCTAGCATTTTGCAAACTTGCTGAGTAAAGGAAGTGTAAGATAGCAATAAAAGAGCAACATAAAACAACCCCAACACACGTGCATACACACACACAGAATAATACCTAACACTAATATGACACAAATTTGTAGACATTATTCTAAACTGTTTTTCTTTAAATAATTTGTCTAATCCTTACAATAACCTTGTGAGTTCAGGGCTAAATTATTAGTAAGTAATAGAACAGAATTCACACCCAAAGTAACCTGGTTCCACAGTCTACACCAAACAAGAGACTCTACTGTCTCACTTCCATATAACTCACTTTTTTCCAAAATCTGCAACTATACTATATCTCTGGCAATAACATAAATATAAGTCATGGGGTGCAAAATAAATGTTTGATAATAGTCCCCTCCACTCCTTGCAAAATAATCAAACCTTCTTTGGTATTCTTTTTTCAATATTGAAGTTGTTTGAAGAAAGTCCACATTACTTTTTATTGTTAATTCTTATCTTCTTTTGCAAACTTCAAAATCTGTGTAGGTCAGCTAAATCACTGAACAGTTCTTGGAACTTTTTGTGGCTAGAAATTGATGTAAGGCATTGTAAAACTTATTTTCTGACTTCTTTCAAATCCCAACTCTAAATCATAAGGCAATCCTGTTGCTCCTACCTTCAAAGTATATCCACAAACAATTTACCACCATCCCCACTGCTATCCCCTTGTCCAAGCCTCCATAATCTCTCACCTCTGATACTCTAATCATTTTCTAACTGGTCTCACTGTGTCTACCCTCACCTCCCTAGAGAATACTCTCAATGCAACAGGCAGTGGGATCTTAAAACATCAATCAGATGGTGATGCTTCATCTCTTGAATCCTCCAATTGCCCCCAAGTGTAGGTCTTTCCAGGGATTTACAAGGTGTTCTCGCTTTGAATTCACCTGTTGTCACTGTCCTCCTGCTCCGTCTGCTCCAGGCAATCTGAGATCTTTAATACTCTCACACTGTAGGTGGACTCTTGCCTGAGAGTTTTTGCACTGGCTATTGCCTCTGTCTGGATAATTCTTCTGCTAGATATGTGCATGGCTAACACATTTCTTCAAATCGTGTGTTAAATTCATCTTTTCAATTAGACTTACCCTGACTACTCTGTCTAAATATGTACATTTATCTCATCCCTAATCATAACACTGCCTAGGCACTCCTCCTTCCCTATATTTTTCCCATGGTAATAATCATACTCTCTCATTTATTAGGCTTATTGATTATTGTCTGTCTTCCCCTTCCTCAAACTAGAATATAAACTCTGTAAGAGCTGGAATCTTGTTTGTTATGTCAACTTTTATAGCCTAAAGCCTTATAACAGTGCCTGGCACATGGTACGTGATAAATTAATTTGTTGAGTGAGAATGATACTAATGAAAATGTAGTAATACTGATCAGTGCGTACTTGTTTTTGGAAGAGTTCTAAGATTCTGTCTCTGTAACATTGTCTAATCTTCAGAACAAACCCCTGAAGTAAGTGTTATATTACTCAGTTTCCAGATAATAAAACTGGCACAGATGGGGACAAATGTCTACCAATTAATTATTAAAATTAACTAAGGTTTTGAGTAGAGTGTTAAACACAGAGACAAAATAATAAAAGGAAGGAATAATTATCAAACGAGATGTCTAAATTTCTGGGTCCTGGATCTGAAAAGTGTTATTTTAGTCTATTTTGATTTGTAAAATATGATAATTTTTAAACATTGAAAGTATAGAATTACTATATTTATATGTACTCCAAAGAACAGCTGTATTCTAAACCTAGATGTCCCACTTACTTGTTTCATAGACTTGACCAAGGACTCTGCTTTGGCCTGAATGTTTGTATCCCCCAACATTTATAGGTCGAAATCCTAACCCCCAAGGTGACGGTGTTAGTAGGTGGGGCCTCTGGGAAGTGATGAGGTCATGTGGCTGAGCCCTCATGAGTAAGATTAGTGCCTTTATAAAGGAAGTTCTGGAGAGCTTGTTTACCCATTCCACTGCGTGAGGTCTCAGGGAGAAGTTGTCATCTGTGAACCAGAAAGTGATTCCTCACCACACACTGAAGCTGCTGGTGCCATGTTCTTGGACTTCCCAGCCTCCAGAATGGTGGGAAATAAATTTCTGTTGTTTATAAGCTACTTGATTAAGGTTATTTTGTTACAGCCATCTAAGCAGACTAAAGTAGACTGCTTTATTTCTTGTCTGTAACTGACATGAAGACACATAGTATAAAACAAAAAGGAAATTTTTGTGCCACTTTATAAGTATAAAATGCCACAGGTAGCAGATGTAAATTTAATCTTTGATCGGTTTGTCAGAAGCAAAGAGTTATATATAATAGAAATAATAAAAATTGTATTATTTTGAAAACATTTTGGTTTACCATGTGCTTTCATGTATGTTATCTAATTTTATCACAGTAATTCTTTGAGAAAATTAGTAAGCATTGTCACTTCCATTTTCTAGATGCAAAAATACAGGTTCAAGAAAGCTTAAGCTGCTTCCCTAAGATCACACAATTGGCAGAGCTAGACTCAAAAATCAGTGCTTTTTCCAACAAACCAATCTCACAAAGACTATTAGAAAATATCCTGAAACATATAACTGCATTTCTTGCTCAAAGTTATAGGTGGAATATCTTGAAATGGATTTGACTTTAAAACTCCAAAGCATATCTACTAACAAATATTTATTAAAAGAATGAAGCTGGGAAATAAAGACATTCATAGAGAGAAGACTGGATGGCTTAGGTATTTTCTCAATGGTGGTAGAAATGACAGCTATGGTGTATGTGGGAGGTGGGAGAGAAGATATAATTGTTGTGTGTGTCAGGGTGTTTGGCTCTGTCTAAGGAATTTACTGACTAAGAACATTCCCAATCTGTCATTCTGACTATTTGCCAAATGCAATTAGGAAAGGGAAGCTTGGTTTCTTCTTTGCATTCATAAATAGCAGGGGACTCAGGAGAAACAGATTTCTGCTGCATTCACACAAAAAAATGCCACTTGTGCAGCATCAAACTTGTTATATCTGACGATCTGGGAGAGAATTTTTGTTCTCTCTTAAAAATCTGTTTCTTCTGAATACCAAATGCACTTTAATTTTTTCTTCTATATGTCTAAGATGCCGTCTGCACATTGTCCTCCACAGAACACCATCAACATATTGCACTCCTGATTCCATATTTGCAAAGCAGTGGACTTAAATGAATCTTCTCATTCTAAAAAGAGAAAGAATACGTTTATGATCAAGAGACATCATTATCCATATTGTACACTATGCACTTTTTCATCCATCAGGGCATCCCCTTGGTAACAAAAGAACCATAGTGTTTTGTGTGTGTTTGCTTTTTAGCATCTAACATAATAAAGGGGGTTACTGAGGGACTGTTCTATTCCCTTTCATTATAATTAAAGTACCATTAAAAGTCATCAATTTTTATGCTGTATCTCAAGGGTTGGTCTGTTGCATTTAAACTAAAGCCATTAAAAGTCAGAGTTTATTAGGTTATTTTTTTCTGAAGTAAGAACAAATGCCATATGCTTCTTCTTTTCTTCTCCTGTGGAGTTAGTAGGAAAGATATACTGTAGAAGGAGTCTCTAGCTTTAATGCTGGCTCAGTTGAGCCCATGGCGAGAAGCAGGAGCAAACCTCCTCCCCATCAGTATCTGAGGCAGTCCTTGCATTGACTGAGCTCCAGAGTCAGCTTGTAAGTGCACCAATGCAGGGAGTCCCTCTAATCGCTCCACAGCCTTCTCTTCTATTAGGATAACATGACATATATCAGAATGTACAAGCTGCTTTTCAGAAACTGATTTCCCTTAAGGCTGTTTGTCTCTATGGCTCAAAGTATAGGTCACCATCGTGACTCATTTTAATGTGTAGTCTGTGATCAGGGCTTGAAACATTCCCCACATGATTTTAAAAATATCACAGGCAACCTACTTTGCTGATTCCATCAGGAAAGCAGTGGGCTGTTTTAGGGAGCTTACAGAATTCGTAGTTTACTCTGTACTATAAAACTTCCAGTATCAGAAGCTAATACCTCCCCACTTCAGAGTCTTCCATAAGAAGTATTGGTGTGGAAAACTTAGAATGTTATTTCAGATTATGTAACTCCAAAACCTTTCTATTTTCAAGTATTTATAGAAAGCTCTGATTAGTCCCAACTACTGTGATAAGCACAGTTATATTGCCTAGAACAGCGATTCATAACCTGGGATTCAAGAACACCTAAGCGAGTCCTTGAATGGGTTTCATGAGGTCCATGAACAGCTGAAATTTTACATGTATTTGCCCATGTGCATTTTTATAAGATCCATAGTTTCCACTGAAATCTCAAAAGGCACTGTGACTCTAAAAATGTTAAAATCACTGCCTGACGCCTAAGTTTTAAGAAACATGCATTTTTAACTTCTTACTCTAAACAATTCAGAATGAAATGGCCAAGTGTTCGTGATGAGCAAAAGCCGTTCTCATAGTGCCCTAGAAATTTCTGTGTGTTTTTTTCACAGCTAAAAAAGATGAGAAATGTAATATTAAATCTGCCAAAAGAAGACAGAATACAATTTTAAAAAAGAAGCTTTAATTTATTGGAAGAAAAGGGCATGTTATTCAAGAAACGTAAATACTTACTATTTCTAAGTAATACAAGCATGAATGAGTGAATAGGAAGGTTGTCCGTTTCTGTGTCCCCAAATTTACTATTCATCTAAAGAAACAAGAGTGAGTGTTGTGAAAGAAATATTAACAGTAAATATAACAGAGTATATGTCTTACTCTGCTCAGGCTGCCATTAAAAAAATACCATGGGTTTAGTGATTTAAACACCAAAAATTTTTTTTTCTCAGAGTTTTGGACATTCCAAGGCCAGGATCAAGGTTCTAGCCTATTGAGTTTCTTCCAGGCTGGCCCAGGGCACATGGCCGGATGTGGGAAGTGGGGCAAGCGGGGAAGGGTGCGAAGCACTCTCTGGAGTCTCTTTTTTATGATGACACTAATCCTATTGGATTAGGTCTCTACCTTTATTACTTCGTTTAACTGTAATTACCTTTTTACGTGTCCTATTGCAAAATAAAGCTGTACTGAAAATTAGGGCTTCAACATGAATTTTGCAGGAGATATAAACATGCAGTCCAGAACTGATCTGTAATAGAAAAATATCTTTGGAACAAGCAAAACAAGGTATAATGGCTAGAGAAAATTGTGTGGAAGGGGTGGTACTCAATTTGGGCTAGTAAGGTGAGCTTATTTCAAAATATTCTCTTTATTTTAAATGTATGACTTTCCTTCTAGAAAGTATAGGTATGTTTGAAAACCTTTAACAAGAACTTCTCATCAGTTTCCATGGAATATACTTAACAAGGAAAAGCACCTCACTTTATTGGACAGAAGCCACATAATGTGGTGATGAGAGAGGTGAGATATATTAGAAATAAGCTCCTCATACCTCCAAATTTGGGATAACAAAAATGCGTGTACGTTCGTGACACACATGCATACATGTACACATGTATGTAGGCATACAGAGGCAGTTTCACTTGTTTTAGGGTTTTGAAGACAGAAATCTTGGCTTGTACAAAATTTTAATTTGCGTCTAAAATACGTGGATTAACAATTTGTTCATTTATGCAATGTTCAGACCAGTATTCACTGAGTACTCATTATGTCAGAAACAATGAATACAGTATGTAAATAGATGAAACACAGTACAACTCAGTGAGTATATTATTGAAGCCTGAATATTGTGAGGAGAGGACATAGAAAATAGGCCAAAGCTCTGGCGAGGATGTAGAAAACCCAGCAGAGAAGATGGCACTTCAGCCAAATCTGGTATGAAGGGCAGGAAAGAATAGGAACAGCTATTTCAAATAGCAGAACAGCCTAGGCAAAGCCGCAGTCATGAAGCGTAAGCCTGGGTAAGACTGTACATGTCTCCCAGTTGTAACAAGCCCCAAACTCTATATGTATGCCCTTAATTTACATCCATATGCAAAACAAGGAAAAGGGCTTAGATTTTCACTCTTGAATACTTCTGGTGTGTCACTTAAAAGAACTACCTATAAATTCAAACTGCACAGGTTTAAAGCGTAGTCTTAGTATTTAACCTCTCTGGGCCTATTTTTTAATACTAATGAAAATGATGACTGTAAATGGAACATACTTTGTTTTATTAAGGAAGTAATATTTGAAAGAGGACCCAAAAAAGGTGGTTGTTAGACAAGTGGGTATTTAGAGGAAGAATATTCTAGAAAGAGGGAACCCTGGAGGGAAGGTCATAAGCATCTGGTGTGTGCATGGTAGGAGACTACTGTGGTTAGGGCCAAGCAAACAGGGTGAATGGCAGTGAGTGATGAGGTCAGATCACATAGAGCCTGATGGAGCATTGTAAGGACTTTGGTGTTTGAATGAAATGAAGAATAATTGTAGGATATTGACACAGGAGAGACAAGATACGACTTAAGTTTTTAAAGGATCACTGTGCTGCAAAGAGATTGGGATAAAAGTAAGATTAGAGTAGAAAAAGGAAGACCCATTACAAGTCTATTAATCCAGGCAAGACGTCTGGTGGCTTCGACCAAGTTGAAGGCAGTAGAGATGATAAATGGGCAGGTTCTAGATGTATGTTAAACATACATGGACAGGTTCTAGCTGTATGTTTATGGACATGGATTTCGACAGAAAGAGAGTAATCGAAGATCACTCTAAATTTTTGATACAAGCAACTGGAAGAATGATGTTGCCATATATACATGTGTGTATGTATGCATGTGTATTATATATATAAAATCTACTCAGAGACATTATACTAATATATTATATATATTATATATATATACTACTTCCATATATATGATTTACTCTTTACCCATAGGGTTATTGTGATGACAATTTAATTACTTAGCTCATGTAAATCACTCAGAATAGTGCTTGCACATAACAGGAATTCAATAAATATTGGCCATTTCTATTCATGTTTGCCTTATTATACATGTCTCTTTAGGGCCAACTTAGCTATTTTCTTGTGGGACTTTGACTCATTAATAGCTTCTGGGGCAGAACAAAGCTACCGTATGACCTAGAAATTCAGCCTGCTGAGTGAAAAAGAAACTGTAAAACTTTGCTTTAGCAGGTATATTTCATAGCAGGTCTCCTGGAAAGAGCAAAAAAAAATCACCTTTGGAAAGGAAATGCCAATACTTAACAGATAATAGCTCATAGGCTGCTTCATCTATAGAAACAGTGTTGCTGTTATCATCACAAAAGAATAGGAGAGAAGGTGAGGTTATGCAGCTCACAATGAAGGCCCTGACATGAGCCACATGATTAAATTGGTGTTAGAGGAAGTCTCGTATCTTTTTACTCAGACAGGAAATTGAGAGAGTGATATGACACTAAGTCAAAAAGTCAAAGGTCGAGAATCCAAATAAACTGATACAAATGTCAACTCACAATCCTAGACCACTAACATAGCCATTTGGGATCTCACCTGTATTTTTGGAATACCCATATTTGTATTTAATCCTCACTTGTATTGTTTATGTCAAATAAAGTCACAGTATCATTTCCCACACCTACATAGAGGCAGCTGCTTTTTTTTTGAGACAGAGTCTCGCTCTGTCAGCCAGGATGGAGAGAGGCAGTTGTTTTTATATCTTGCATGGGAATACTCTGAATAACTTGACAAAGCAACATAATGCTTGGAAATTTCACACATGGTTTCAGCTACATAAACACCACCTAGACACTACCAGAAAGGATCAGGGACAGATTAGAATGTTTTCATGAATAGCCAGATCAAATCTAGTGTGTGCTTTCTTTAAATTATGAAACCAGAAGTAAGAAATTGACCCCAATTTGAGCAATATAAAGAAGCTGCAAATAGCTAGCTAAAATTCAGCCCAGAGTAGAAATCAAACAGATTATTAAGTCACAGAAGAAACTCTAAACACTCTTTAGTTTTCAAATTATAGATCTATTAGCAGACCTCCCTCCTAGGCAACTTCTCTGGACTATATATTATACTCTGAATCACATATTGTTCTCTTGACATTTTAGTGTCATAACAGGGGGTAAATTAAAACTTGAACTACCTGCATAATGGATTTTTGTTCTGGTAATTAAAAATAGCAGCTGGAGTTTTGACTTCTATTGACATATTTAGGAAGAGAAAGAAAAATGATCCTTGACCAACATGCTAGAATCTCAGTGAGGTAAAGTGGTTTTCCACAGGTGTAATGATTAATCTGAACTCAGAAGAGTTCTTAAAATGCTTACTTCTCTGTAGATTTGATAATTTTGTGTTTCAAAATATTCATCTGTGACAGAGTTTACAAATAACATGGTCTTGTAAGATGCATGATAATCAGAATTTGCATTAAAAATTTTCTATGTCCAAAGGATTTGGAATACTGATTCGCAAAACAAACCTGGATCATCCTAAACATAAGTTGATTCTATCCATCAATCTCACAAATAGAACTGTGAATTTATTTTTTACTGCAGCCATAGGAAAGAAGAACAACATGATGCTCACAAGGAAATTGTCTTTCCTCTCTCCTTTTTGCACCCAACTGTTTCTGGAATCTAGATTTCAGTTTTATTAATATAATTGGTCAGATGGTAAAGAATGTCGGAACATCAATCTGATTAATTCAAGTATGTGGATGGAAGAGTGACACTCCTTGGGTTACCTTTTATGCCATCATACTGCAAAGGTTAAGTTGATTTGACCTGCTATAATCAAAAGCAGCCTATCGACCACTTCATTTTAATTACAGCTCTTTAGGACTATTTTGATGCTAAGGAAGATTCTGCACTTGCTTTACGAGGAGCACAATTGAAGTTGTCAGTCCTCAGACATCAAAGTGCATGAAAACAGAAAAAATGGGTTGCTTTAGGTTTCTATTTAATTGAGACATAAAAAGAATTAAATGTAGATGAGGTATATTCAAGTATTTGATTTGCAAAATGCTAGGGACTCTTGAGATAAAAAGGATTGTATAAACCTAAGTTATTATCACTGATTTTCTGAAAAAAATGCAGAAAAAGATTTGGGAAAAAAATAGAAGCAATGAAAAGGAATGCATACTAATGGACTCATGAGTGAATGCTCGTTTGACTTTCTGGTGCATCCCCAAAATTTTGCAATCCCACCCAAAAGTCAGGAGCATTGTCGGACTAACTTTTTGTAACTGATGGAAGTTATTTATATCACTTTCTACTGCCATTGCAATTCTTCTGCCTCTAAGATCAGTGATAATCTTTGGACCCATGCATGTTTTTGAGAAGACCTATGAAAATGAAAGCTTCTGGATTCCATGGTAGTCCTATTTTAAAATTTTTGTGTCTTCATGGTTATTTTAAAGAGCATGGAGAAATTTAAATATCCTTGAATAAGAGAAAAATAATGGAAAATTTAAATTACATTCACTAAGAATATCAATATTCACATGAATCGACAAGCAAAGAGAATTATAAATTATCATCATTCATTAAATATAAATTAAACACTTACTAAATGGTATTCCCTTTTTAGAAGCAGCAAACACAAATGAGTTAGATAATATCCTTGCCCTTAAGAATATCATTCTTTCAAAGAGAAAACATACAGGTTTTCTAAAGGAAGCAAGAATTAAAATCTAAGAGTGGCTTGCCTTTAAGGATTTTTGTTGTTTTGATTAATGCAGAGCCTGAAAGTCCAACTTCTTTCCCACCAAGACAGAAAAAGGCATGAGGAATAGATTTAAGAAAAATAGCTCAGGATCCAGAAGAGCCAGAAAAACAAAACCTAAAGAATTCCTTTAAACATGGGATTTGATAGTTTATGGTAAGTAGGTCAAGGACTCTCACTAAGGAGAGTTTTCAGAGTCTTAATAAAATACTTCCCGTATTCCACAAACTGTAAATACATTGACTTCTTTTCACCATGTGGTCCAGAAAAAAAATGATTCTAATTTCTGATTAAATAAAATATGAGGCAGAAGTTTAAATTTATACATAAGTTACTGGCACCAAGAGAAATGACACTGATAAATAAGGTAGAGCCAGTAACAGCATCATAAGCCAGAAAATATTTCCAAGGTAGTACAGTTATGGAAAATTGATCTTAATAAGGCCAGGGTAAAGGTTATGTCTTCACTGTGTCCTTGTGAGAAGTATAACCTACAATGATAAAACTCTTTTAAGTTCTTTATTGAATCTAGGAGGAAGTCAGATTTGAGCTTAAAAGTTTACTCTTGCATCTGCTGGGAAATTTAGCTATGGATTTTACTCCCCAACACTCTCTCCCACCACGTATTCATCTAAGTCAAGATTTGAATACCTAGTGCATTTACCTACTTAGTGACTTTTAAGAACCCAGATCAAGAAGACTCCTAAACTCAATTTCCTTCTTGCTTCTGGCTGGCATTAAAATGTCACTGAGTTTTTATGTTCTCCATGTAAACCATGTTTACTGACTACTTCATTGGCTAAAATGAATAAACAAATCCTGACGTATACATATAAATACACTTCAGGTACCCTAATCACTCAGGCAACTCAAAAAGATAGCTCCACTGGGTAGTTTGACAGACTCAAGAGTGAGATGTGAAAGCAGAGAGCCTGCTTTGTCTGCAGAGTGCATAAAATGCTATAATCACATGTAAGTGTTTTCTTACTGGTTGCTAAAATGAAAACCAACTATGCAGGTTTCATCATTTAGATAAGTTGCTTGGGGACAGATTTGTGATTCTAACACATCCTTGTTGAGAAGGAAGGCATGTAAAAAGAAAGACATGAAGAAACTCTGTTACTCTTACCACTACTACTGCAACTAACAATAACTGAGTGTTTCCTAGCTTCCTATCTTCTAAGAATTACATGCATATCATCCTGTTTAATCCTTACAATAACCTTACATGGTAGGTATTACCATTACCTTTATTTTTAAGATGTGGTAACTAAGGCACAGAAAAAGTGTGAATTACTTTACTCCAGATTAACAAAGCCGCTAGATGATAGAGATATGATTCCAGACATAGGAAGTCTGACTCTATTCTTACCTTTATTTTGCTAAAATCTCTTGTAATCTGTTTTATTTTGGCACTAAATATTAACAAGTACTCATAGACAATTGGTCTCTGAAGGAAAAAGATGAAACCAAGTTATTTTTGCTGTTTTTAAATAATTATTCTCTAGGACTAACTTACACCCCACAGCAGAGGACATATGTCAAGTAAGCAATGCAGATTGCTCCTCTCTGGAATCTTAGGATATTGCCTAGAGCAAAAGAAAGACTTTGTGTGGGATCCTTTTCTGATGCCAGAATCAAGGCAGGGAAGATGCTCTGTTTCATCACTTCCCTTTAAACAGTACAGGCAGTTCTCTCTAAGGCACATGAAATTGGGCTAACTGATCATTAATAGTAATCGTTAGGATTTCCTTTGATATTAAGACAGGGAAGTGAGACTCCATATGCTGAATCTGTAAGACTTAGGTATTTTGAGAGAAGACATCATTATATTCTAAATTTTATTCAGCAGTTCTAATTTCCAAAGTCAGTGAAACCAAGGAAATATTTTCTACATTCTTTTGATTCTAGAAATGAGGTCTTGATTGCTTGACTTGACAAAACTCATCCAGTAAGTTGTGAAATCTATGATTATACCCAGGTTGAGGCAATTCCAAAAAGAACAGGAAGAACAGTATAGGTGGTGTCTTAGTTCTTCTTCTGCCGTGATAACAATACATGAGACTGAGTAATTCATAAAGAATAGAAATTTATTTCTCACAGCTCTGGAGGTTGGAAAATCCAATACCACGATGCTGGCATCTGGTTAGGCCCCTCTTGCTGAACCCTCATATGGTGGAAGGCAGAAGGGCAAGTGATAACAGCATGCTGCGTGAAGTTTTCAAATGCCTTAATTCCATTCTTCTTGAGGGAGGACCTGTAGTGGCTGATCACGTTTTGAAGACCCCATCTCTTAAAACTATCATACTGGCAAACCTGAATTTTGGAGGGTACATATGGTAAGGATCCAGTTGTACTTAAGAAAATAAATAGAACTGACAATAAATACATCTGTGAATGCCAATCAGAAGATACAGCAAGTTAAGAGTGGAGTCGTTATGCTGGGAATATGATTAAGAAGTAAAATCAGATATGACAGGGGTTAATGAGGAAGTTTGTAGATTGCATACTCTGTGCCAGGTTTCACTGAGTTGTTTTTGTTTTAAAGACATGCATTTTGACTTTTAATATTCCCATCAACCCGGTGAGATACCTATGATTACTATATCCATTTTATAAAGAAGGAAACTAAGACAGTAGGTGGAAGATCTAATATCCAAACCTAAACTAATTCCCATAACCATGGTAGGATGATGACTATTACACCAAATAGCTTTTGCAGACAAAAGAGAATTGCTTTTCAGTGAGCTTCTTCATACTCAACAAAATTGTCTAAGACTGTGCAAGGGTTAGGAGTGCAGGAGCTGTAAGTAGTACATATGTTTATGGTGAAACTGTCACAGAGTCTAATTCCCACTGACGTAGTTATAGAAAATCTCAGAAGTTTAGGACTTCACATTTTGAGGTCACTTTAAAAAGATTCAGATTACTTAGCTGCAAGGAAATCCCATCATAAATTGATGATAACTCTACTTCAAGGAAACAAGATCATAAATGTTTAAACAACAGTAAATAATTCATTAATAGTTGAGCTTTCTGCATTTCTCTATTTGAGCAGTGCCAATTAAATAGCACCTCGGAACCCAACTGCTTGAATTGATCATACTAAATGTTGAGACTTCAGTCTCAACACATACTTCTTGCAACACAAGCTTATGGGAAAGTTGCAATGCATTGTTGCATTGGAATGTTGCAAAAGAACAGTTTAGAATTGGTCAAACTGAGTTTGAATGTCGACTTTAACACTAGTAGCTGTATAATATTAATGAGTTTTATTCTCATATCACAATTTATAGTACTCATTCATTGTTATAAGCACAGATTAAATTAAATAGCATGTATGCTTATATAAAACCTGGTAAATAGTAAGCAAGAATAAACTGTGACTATTACTATTGGACAAATGCTAAGGTCTAAAAGAAATTAGCCTAGGGGAATCTATTTTAGTATATGACAGCTTCTGGGTATGTCTATTACCTCCTGGGTTTATCAAGGGCCAAGCATGGTAACTGGTTCTCCATAAATTCTCAATAAATGATGTGGAATAAATGAATAAATAGAGATGGCTGAATTGCTCAAAAGTACAGTAGTAAACCACATCCTAAATTAGTGTCCTTCGCTTAGGGCAAAACAGCAAGTAGGTTAAGAGCAAGTGTGGATTTGGGAGCTTAACATGGATTCAAATCCTGGATTGCCATTCCCAGCTCTGTGACTTTGGGGGAGTCAAAGTCTCTGTTCCTCAGTTTTCACACCTGTATAAGGAAGATGCTAATATTAATAATCTATATCTCTTAAGATAGTTATAGGGGTTAGGGATATAATCCCTGTTAAGTCCTTGGAATAGTGCTTGGTACATAGAAATTGCTTAATAAATGTTAGCTATTCAGTAGGAACTGCAAATTCAGATATGAAGCAAAAAACTGAGACTACTGTCTCAAAAAGTTGGAAAAGAGTTTGCTGTTCAGTTAAGAGCAGTGGCATCTGTTGTATGAGACTTAAACACAGTCCTTGGTTTACTGTCCAAGGGACCAAAGGATGGTCTGGAGACAGCAAATAGCACACTCAGATAAATGATAGCATGAATGCTCCATATGAAATGTAAAACTGGTTGGAGAAGTTTCCATTTAAACTAATTATTTCCTGAAAAGTATTCAGTATTTTTCAGTCTACTTTTGGCGCTGTCAGGTAACATTCTAATTAATTTTTCATTCCTGTAGAAACTATAAAGGTAGTTTGTTCACCTCTCATCATGTGGGAATAATGGGGACTTCTTAGTACTATGCTGACTTTTTAGAAAGTTCTTTGAAATGGAGAAAATATCTAGTCTGCAGGCAGAGCAACATTAGAAACTGACTGAATTAAATGCTAGATTCTTGCTCTGTTTTCACCAGAAAGATTCCTTCCTTACTGGTTGAGAAGTTGGAAAAAGTAACCCCTAAGATGTATTTCAAAGACAAAAACTTTAACTATGATACAATTCTATGGATTTCCATAGAAATCTTATTTTCTAGAGGGATCAATAAAACCAAAACAAATTTAAAACTTAGATGAAAATTTAATTCCAGATATTTTTAATAGAGGGGATGGTAAGTGTGACTACTATTATCTATTTTTTTGAACCAAAAATGTTTATACCAATATAAAGCAGACTATATACATTCATATGAATATCAGAAATTTAGACAAATGAACAAACATGGAAAATGCCAAGTTTAAGCAGATAATTCATAGTATATGCAATTAAAGCAATAAATTCCTGGGGTATCAGCTCAGAGACTGAACCTCACTCAACATCTCTGGATAGTGATTTCTCCACCATTAAAAAAGAATAAAAATATCAGCCCTGCTCACTTTACAGAGTTATTAGAGAAAAGGTAATAACAGATGGAAATTATTTGTAGTGTTACCCATGTGCAATCTGGGTTTAGTGTGCCCAGCCTTGAAAATCAATGAGGAGTAATTATGTCTTCATGGAAGATAGAATATCTCGACTCCAAATCTCACTGCTCTGGGCTCTTACTCAACTTGATATCAGTATGTTCCTGTAATTATTTGCCTCCAATATTCCTGGGAATTCCCAGATGTGTTTATATATGTAATAAAAATGTTCTCTATTTTCCACCATTCGAGGGTCTCGGAGAAAGACATTAACCCACAAGAAATCGCTGGGAGCAGGTGTAGGTAGGACATAGACAAATAGCTCTCAGTGAGTGGGGGTGGTCGTCTCATGCAGAATCAACCCACTGCTGTTGCTTTTTCTCCTCTTCTGCTCTCCTTGGTTGCTCTGCTGTGCATGTACCGCCCATTTCCTCTAAATCAGCCAGGAACATGCTGATTATTGCTCTCCTTCTGTTTGTGCTTTCAGGATCTCTGGGTTCTTCCCAAGTCTAGGATTTCCTTCTGGTCACTCCCCAGTAGAGTTCTGCAACTCCCGCCCATGGTAACCTGAACTATTCTTCAATGTTAGGGCCTTACCCATACTCAAATCATAAGAGCTCTTGCATTGGTTGATAAGCTGGGAAACTGGAGGGAGCAGAACAGGCCCCCTTGAGCAAGAGCCTCCTGTAGACATGCTTTCTGAAACTGTGCTGGCTGATGTCATCAACTCTTGTTCACTCAGAGTAATTACCTTTGTTCTCCTGGGTCCAAGTGCCATCTTCTTCAGGTGACCTACATTCAGTACAATTACAAACTTCCCAGGTGTGAATGGGATTAATGTTCTTCATCTCTTGGGCCCATACAAATCACAGAAGCTGTTGTAAACACCAAAGCACATATTTTGCATTCTGACATTGCAAACACAATGTGTGAAACATTCTGAGAGAGGAAATTCTTCTGCCCAGGGCATACAAAGGGCATCTGGGGAATGGTGGGGGCTTATCAGAGTCTATTTAACCTAATGACCTTATATATATATCATCATACACATGATTATTATTTTCATATGAAGAGGTCATGTGTGACTCTAAGACCTTTAGTAACAGCCATGACACAACCTGGTAGCACAAATTCTCCCCTCTTCTTTCCATGCTGTGAAACCATTTGCATTTATTGCATAACTCCTACTTACGGCCAAATACCAGAGTAACATATTGCCACTCCCCAAAACCTTCCAGCCAGAAAACTAGACATCAAGTAAGCAAACCACAAACCATTTTTTGTTTTAATCTATTTTATCTATTTTCCCATATGAATAAAGGTTAGATTGTTGACTTAATTTAAGAAGAAAAAGACTTATGTTAAAACAACCTGGAGTTCACAATGGCATTACAATTTTTTTTTTTTTTTGAGACGGAGTCTCTGTCACCCAGGCTGGAGTGCGGTGGCCCGATCTCGGCTCACTGCAAGCTCCATCTCTTGGTTTCCCGCCATTCTCCTGCCTCAGCCTCCCGAGTAGCTGGGACTACAGGCGCCCACCACTACGCCTGGCTAATTTTTTTTGTATTTTTAGTAGAGACGGGGTTTCACCGTTTAGCCAGGATGGTCTCGATCTCCTGACCTCGTGATCCGCCCGTCTCAGCCTCCCAAAGTGCTGGGATCACAGGCGTGAGCCACCGTGCCCGGCCTGGCGTTAAAATTAAATGTTAGTACTAGGTTGTAGGATGCAAACTGAAGCTTGGTCTCAAGGAGTTAAAAAGCTAATGCAATTTAGTTTTACAGTAATGATACTATCAAGATAGAAAATGAAATTACTTTGATTTGAAAAGTCGTGATGGGAATAGGCACTTATTACAAGAAATAAAAGACTGGAATACTTAATTCCAGTTGACGCCAAGATCCATTTAGATATGGCACTCCTTAATAATCTCATCACTGAAATGTGAAGGAGAGTTACTACTTACCCTATACCTCAAGCAATTTTAGATGTAGACAGGCATGGTGCTTTGATAATGGCATGATATATTCAAAGACTAAGTCATTCTCCACTTATCCTATCTGTAGCTGGCGGCTCTGCGGGAACAGCTTCTAATAAAATATAAGAGAAGAAAAAGTAGAGAAACTTTTCTCTTAGACACCATTAGTACTCTGGGATTACTGGCTTCTTATTTTTAAAATATTTTTCCAAGGAACTATAGTCATCAACATTAATTCACTTCTAAATTGTGACTGAATAGTCCTGCCTGGGCTTTTTATTACCTTCTGTTCTGCAGTCTAAGGGTACAAAAAACAGGTAATTTTATATCATTTTTAAATTGAGAAGGTAGATATGGGAGGTAGAATATTCCTAGAAAAAGAAAAAGTTTAAGTGTCTCCTTATCAATACTTCATCTAAAGTTCATCACGATCATTCTATCACTCTTATTCATATGTTCATATTTATTTTCTTCAAAACTCTTAGGTCTATCCAAAATTACAATGCTGTTTACTATTATCTTCTCTCACTGTTCACTGGAAGATTTGATCCTTGATTGCCATGGGCTTTTAATTTTTTCATTATTTCTCTAGTTAATAATACCTTCAGTAGAGTCTCAAAAACATATTGAATAAACAAATGATAAATGAATACTTAATATGTTCAAGAGAAAAATTACATCGCAAAGGAGCACTGTCACTGCAAATAGCCTCAGTGCTAAGTTAAAAAAAATAATAATGTCAGGGATCTCGGCTTCTAAAGGTTTCTTTCAAACTAATATACTGATTTATGATTAATTGATCAACTACCTGGAAACTACTTAATTTATATTCAAATGTCATTAGTTCAATTGTACATTATCAACTCTAAATATTATGATGCTTTTAAAGTGTTAAGATAAAGCCTTATGCAGCTAAATAGAAATGTGTACATACTATAGTGTTAAATACAATAACTGTATAGTAAAAAATGTTGCCCAATCTTATAAAATTATAGAAACGAGAAAGTAAAATTAAATCAAAATGGTTCTTTTTGCTAAAGTGATGATGCTCAGGATGACTTCCTGTTTTCATTTTTTAACCTGCTATTTTTGCAATAATGCTTATTTGTATTTTTGAAATATGGGCATTAAAAATCTCTTGGGACCTGTCCCAAGCTGATTCAGCATTTGAATTGACCATATATATGTGTGTGTGCATATATATGTGTCACTTATATATATAATTATTATATATAATATAATATATCAATATTATATATTATAGAATTGTCATATAGAATTATATATAATATATAATAATTCCACATTATATATTATATAATATTTAATTATATATTATATAAAAATATTATATGTAATATAATATAGAATATAAAATTATATATAACTCTATATTATATATAATTATATATAGAATTATATAATATAGAGTTTTATATATAACTCTATATTATACATAGAACATAGAATTCTATATATAATATAGAATTATATAATATAGAATAACATATAACTCTATATTATATGTAGAATTATATAATATAGAATTATATATAACTATATTATATATATAATTATATAATATAGAATTATATATAACTATATTATATATAGAATTATATAATATAGAATTATATATAACTATATTATATATAGAATTATATAATATAGAATAATATATTATATATAACATATAATATGTTATAGAATAATATATTCTATATATTATATATTATATAGAATTATATATAATAAATATAGAATTCTATATAATATGTAGTATAGAATTATATAATTCTATATTATATATAATAATTCTACATAACAATTCTATAATATATAATAATATTCATTACAATATATGTAATTAATTTATATTAATTTAATATAATTTATATTATAAATTATATATTATATAATTTATATTAATATTATATTAATTATAATTATATATATTATATGTAATAATTATATATATAATTCTCTAAAAATCTCTAAAATTGACTACTTTCTTATATATTTATCTAAGCAAAATATCTGTTGCCTCCAATTTTGGTGGACTAACAACTGACATTTATTTAACGCTCTCAGTGTTTTTATCCCATAGCAATTAACTCCATTACTGCCTCTTTCTACTGATAACGTCCTCCCTACTCTTTCTTGTTTTTACTCCAAGAATAGCTGTCACAGACATTATCTTCTTAAAACCGTCATGGAAATTATGTATGTGTGGGTCTATGTGTGCGAATGTTAAGAAACGTTAAGAAACACCTGCCCATAGAAACAGAGCAACCCATGTAATTTTTTCTCCAGGAGCTGTTATCAATTTCAAAAAAAAATTCCTTTAAACATAAAATATTGATAAAATGCAAGTGATTTTTCCAGTAATAATAAAAATGATAATAAATACTCCATGTTTGGCATTATCTTATTGAACACACACCTTCTTGATGTTTTATTTTCTTTGACACAATAGCCCCAGGAGAGAAGTGAAGCAAGCATTAATTAGTTTTTCACAATGATTTTAATAAATATATCCATACATAGGTTCTGTAATATATTTGTTCTTTCTACTGTTTGCCACTGACTTTCTTTTTCTAGTGGATATTATATAAATACATTTCTCTAGTACTGATGTCTTATTTGCTCTTTAAAAGATCAGCTAGAGCACGCTGCATTTGCATGAAATTTGTTATTGTGTAGACTTTAACATTAATAAACCTGAATGATTTTATGAAGCACTTGATTTGCACTCTCAAGAAATTGTGTTATAATTAATATCACTATGGATAATTTATCTTCAAGATGATTTAGATTGGAATATTAAAGTTGTTGACTGAAAAGTCAGGGATTAATCATTTTGGCTGCAATTATTTATATAAAATGACTGGAAGGACTCTCAGACCTTCAGTGTATTTCTGCAAAGGAGACCTTTATATGAAGATGGGATAAATTTGATCTCACATGGTTACCCACTAGTTTAATTAAGGTTTATAGTCCTCTAAGAAGAAAATAATTGACATTCATAATTGCCAAAGAGGAAAACTGAGACACAAAAGAATAAACTTCAGAGAAGGTCATACTTTGAGTAAATAATGGCACTCTGAGATTCCACCCTGTAGTCTGCCTCTGTCAGCTTTCTGAGGGTGATAACTATGCTGACCTCCTAAATGTACAGCACTTAATCTATAGCCACACATATCCTAGACTCCTAATAAATGCCACTTGTCACCTGGATACTGCGTCCTTCATGGGAGCTGTGCTGCCTAATTAATTCTGTTATACTCTCCTTAAGTGTCCTTAGCCTCCTTTCCTCTTCTCTATCCTGCTCTCAGGTAACACTAAATATGCCCAGTCATTGTTCCACAAAGTGGGTTGTGTGGTGGCCCCAAGAAACGTATGTCTACATGGTAATACCCAGCCCCTGTGAATGTTATTTTATTTGTAAAAAGTGTTCTTTGCAAATGTAACTTAATTAAGGATCTTCAGATGAGATCATCCTGGATTATTTGAGTAGGACCTAAATCCTGACACGTGCTCTTGTAACAGATGGAAGAGGAGAAGACACAGACACAGAGGCGAAGTCCATGTGAAAATGGAGAAAAAGATGAGACTTTCCCAGTCATAAGCCAAAAAGTGCCTAGAGCTGCCAGAGGCGAGGCTAGGCAAGGAGGATCCTCCTCTAAAGCATGAGCAGAAAGTGTGGCCACCCACACCTTTGATTTTAGGCTTCTGCTTCCAAAATTGTGAGATAATTAATTTCTTTTGTTGTAAGCCATCCAATTTGTGGTACATTGTTGCAGTGGCCCTACAATACTAATATAAGTGGCAATGACAGCTGATAGAGAAATGGTTTTGAATAGGTAAAATAGGAAATATTCTAAGATTTATGTATTTAATTTAGGCAATAATCCAAGAAAAAAGCACACAGGTATATGTAATAAAGTAGAACAGAGCTACATTTTAATAAATTGATCTGAGACAGGAATAGATTTGCTGCAGATGTTCAGCCCACTTTTACAATTGGTTAGTTTTTCTCCTTAGCAGCCACTAGTCTGCACTGAGAAATCAAGCGAATAAAACTTCTCTATTGCTCTAAATTAAATAATAAATGGATATTTAGTATCTTCAAATAATGTTTCCTCCTGCTTCAGATTTTTCTGGCTGTATGCATAAGGGATAGTGGTTACCATGATGATCAAAAGTTCTCTTTTTTTACTGGAGAAATAAACTTAAATTTGCTCCGCAGCAGAAAGGTTTGAGGATTGTCCTGTATAAAAATGAAGCTAAGAGGTTGAATTATTTACTGCGTAAAAGGTATTTGTTTCCTAAGGTTGTGGTCACTTGATGTTATTCCTAGAAAAGGGCACAGTTGTCTGTATATTTTAGAATATAAAACTAAAAATAACATTTCTAAAAGTAAAGTGATTATTTTTCCATCTATGAGATGCACTTTTAAAAACTGTAATCATGACATACGTTGATTTACAAAATAATAAACCCTCAACTGGCCACTCTAACGTGAGCAAGTTACTATAAAGATAGAACATTGGCTAATCAAATAAGTCACTGGCAATTTTTTTTGAGGGGGTGGTGCATAATGGTGGTGTCGCTGAAAGACTAGAGAGCCCAGCTGTATCTGCCTAAGCGTGTTTAACGTATCTCCATCAAGCGTGAACAGTTCAAGTGGAGTCCAGAGGCACTTCCCAAAGGGTTCTTTGTCTATGATTTTCTTGCTGTGGTCATTTGATCAGGAGACTCAATTTCCAACACTTTGGGACTCCCCTGCTGAGAACTCCTGTGCTAAGAGTACAGCTGTGCAGGGCACTTGCTAATCGTGCCGTTCATCAGTTATCTCCATGTCGTTGTCTTTGCCACCAGACTCTGAACTCACTTTTTATTCCTATATTGCTATGCTCTTATAACCCACTTTTGAAAATTATTACAACATTGTCACTTTAACTTTTAACGTTAAAATGGCAACAGGAAACTCATGAACAAAGGAGATGTACATAGAGACAGCCTATTTATTACACCCTGGGAGTTGCATACATTTCCTCCCCGCCTCCCTCTACTGGCTCTTCCAGGGCCCTGTGCAAGATTTCCCTTTTCTATTCCTAGTGAAGCCTTTGACATATAAACCAGCCCTTAAGGAAAGCTGACAACGTTGCTAAAGAAACAAATGAACCAGGGCAATTCAGAAGAACCAGAAGCCAAATTTTCCGTCAGGATAACAAGTTCGGCTCCAGTGACAGTTCAACTGAAATTACTAGAAGGATATTAATTCCCTGTTGGTCTCTTTAAAATGAAATTAACAGTCTAAAATCAATAATTTCAAATCTATACAATGATAACCTACCACATGTGACAGAAATATAGAGATTCCTCAGTTCTAAATATGGTGACTAATTATAAATATTTCAAAGCCTCCAGCAAGACTCCAGGGTCCAGTGGACAATGAATCTCTAAGTTATTGAAATTCCTCTTGCACTTGGCTGCAATCATGTTTTGCCCAAGTGGAAACAGAAGGCTTATTTTGGGGTCTAGGGTGTCTCAATCTATTTTTCTTAGTAAGATCAAAGGAGAAGACTTCTCAGACTGGGATTATGACTTATATAGATTTTAAAGAAAAAAAGTGGAGGTCATCCTGCACTGGGAAGTTTCTACAACATACAAAGGAGAGGAACTTCATCTGTCAACCAGTACTTGATTAGATCTTAAACTCTTCCAAGAAGAGAATGATGTCCTCTTCCACAACATACAAAGAAGAGGAACTTGATTCGTCAACCAAGACTTGATTAGATCTTACAGCCTTCCAAGAAGAGAATGACATCCTCATTTTCAATAATAAACCTGTCTTTCAAAAAGAAATAATCTGACTGTATGATTCCCATTTTAGGAGGACTTTTTACATATCTTTTTTCATCTGAAACATAATTAGAAGATTTTCATGAGCAAGTTAAGCCCTTCTAAAGCATATCCAGAGCATATAGGGTTTGACTGTATTTCTGAAACCCTAGGTTTTAATATCAGATCTGTTGTAGGTAATGTGTGATGTTACATCACTACAGGATCACACATAACCTATAGCAGATCTGACATTAAAACCTAGGGTTTCAGAAATACAGTCAAGTGCAGCCACAATGTCTAATCTCTGGTAAGAAATTCTTTTTATGAGGATCTCTATGAGGCTCCAATTGTATTTTTTTTTTCTTTTTGAGTTGGAGTTTCACTCTGTTGCCCAGGCTAGAGGACAGTGAGGTGATCTTGGCTCACCGTAACCTCCACCTCCCACGTTCAAGCTATTCTCCTGCCTCAGACTCCTGAATAGCTGGGACTACAGAAGCTTGGCTTTTTTTTTTTTTTTTTTTTTTTTTTTTTTTTTTTGTATTTTTATATTTTTAGCAGAGATGGGGTTTCACCATGTTGGCCAGGCTGGTCTCAAACTCCTGCCCTCAAGTGATCCACCTGCCTCGGCCTCCCAAAGTGCTGAGATTACAGGTGTGACCCTCCAGTTGTATTTGAAAGATAATTTGACACAATAATATTCCAGGTCTTGACCTTAGCGTCATCTTCTTGGAAACCTCAGTGCCATGAGAGCCAACTGGAGGAAGAAGCAAATGCACGAAAGGAAGAAGTGCAAAAGAAGAAAAATGAGGCAGCGGTCCAATAAACTGCTTAGCTTGTGTGCCCATGAAAACCACAGGAGCAGAAACATGGAATGCCAGAGGCTGGAGATGCTCTTATAAGTTGATGGGCTGCATGCTACTTGCTATAACTTGTCTCTCAATGGATCTAGAATGTCCATCGCCATCTGGTTACTGAGACCACCTCTGAGAGAGACCATCTCTGAGAGATCCACCTTGCTCATACTCAAACAGTCCCTGTTAGTCCTTTGCCGTGGACCTGCGATGTTCTGGACTGTTTCTGTGTTCAGTTGTGGCCAAGTGTAACAAGTATACAACAAAACACCTCTTTTGCTGTCTTAGCTGAAGAATCAAAAAAAAAAAAAAAAAAGAAAAGATTCTTTTATTATTATTTCGATAGTTTTGGGAGAACAGGTGGTGTTTGGTTACACGGATAAGTTCTTTAGTGGTGATTTCTGAGATTTTGGTGAACCCACCACCTGAGCAATGTATGCTGCACCAAATGTGTAGTCTTTTATCCCTCACCCCCCTCTCACCTTTACCCCCAAGTCCCCAGAGTTCAGTATATCATTCTTATGTCTTTGTGTCATCATAGCTTAGCTCCCACTTATAAGTGAGAACATACGATGTTTGGTTTTTCATTTCTGGGTTACTCCACTTAGAATAATGATCTCCAACTCCATGCAGATTGCTGCAAATGCTGTTATTTCATTCCTTTTTATGGCTGAGATGTATATCTATCTATCTATCTATCTATCTATCTATCTATCCATCCATCCATCTATCTATCTATTTATCTTTATCACATTTTCTTTATCCACTCATTGGTTGATGGGCATTTACACTGATTCCATATTTTTGCAATTGTAAATTGTGCTGCTATAAACATGTGTGTGCAAACATCTTTTTCATATAAAGACTTCTCTTTTTCTGGATAGATACCCAGTAGCAAGATTGCTGGATCAGGCGGTATATATTCCTTAAAGAACTTTTAGTTCTTTAAGGAATCTCCATACTAGTTGTACTGGTTTACATCCCCAACAGCAGTGTAAAAGTGTTCCCTAGAAAAAGAAGATTCTAGTTTAACAAAGATCTTGAGAAATGTGCTAGCATTTCATTTATTTAGCCAGAAATCCTTGGTATCTTAAGTATTTTATGTCTCTAATGTTTTTCTAAATCAAAGAAACCAATTTCTTTGTGAATCAAAGTGAGCAAAACTCACCTACTACACAAAATCATGTAAGGTATTGTTAAAAAAGTTCTTGAAAGAGTTGAAAAGGAACAGACTGTGTGTTGAGGACTTAGTGTAGACCATCAAGTTATCCCATTACACCATTCAAAACACTGGGATGTGTTAGTCCTTATTAATTCTTAAGCATTGGTCATTTTTTGTGTTCATCTTGTTCTCGTTTTTCTACCAAGACTGTCAAGAGATTCATTTGTGAAGGTACTGAAACAATCACCTGAAACATAAAGCACTGGTGTTTTCCTTTTTAAAATGAGCCACCAGGGACATTTTCTTCACTCTCCTCCTAAAATGAGCAGTGATTTAGGGACAGCTGAGGAGGCCAGAATCTGGAAGTCTGCCTAACAGGTCATTTGTTTCCAGTTTTTGGAACATGAGACAATCGCAATGATTGATGCTCTCATGTACGGGCTTTTTTGTTCTCGTGCAGTAACAGTGAGGGCATGATTAGCCATCTTCACCAGCTGATGTCTTGTTGGCACACCTGCCTTGTTACCACTCTAATTAACAGGCCCGTGTCAGCAGCTCCGCTTCCTCCTGACAAGCTCCGAGCACAGAGGACAACCTGATCTGAAACTCTTACGGATACCAACAGCAACAAAAATGAAAGCGGTAATGGTGGGGCAAGCATTAATCTAAAAATTTTATTAAAAGGCAAGCTTTTTTATATTTGACTCCTTCTAATAATAAGGATTTGGTGGGGGCAGGGGGGAAGAGAAAATAAATATCAATAAGATTTTTCCTCAGGGGAAGCAAACTTAGTTGTTGAAGTTTAGATTTCCTATGTACTGAGAAATTAATATTTTAGTAACTTATATTCAATTGAGCCAGAGGGAACATCTTTTGAGAGAACATTCTCCTTTTTACTGATAAATACTGCTTTTTCTTTTGAGATGGAGTCTCACCCAGGCTGCCAGACTGGAGTGCAGTGGAGCAATCTTAGCTCACTGCAACCTCCACCTCACAGGTTCAAGTGATTCTTTTGCCTCAGTCTCCTGGGTAGCTGGGATTACAGGTGCCCACCATCATGCCCGTCTAATTTTTGTATTTTTAGTAGAGACTGGGCTTCACCATGTTGGCTGGGTTGGTCTCAAACTTTTGACCTAAAGTGATCCATTTGTCTCAGCCTCTCAAAGTGCTGGGATTACAGGTGTAAGTCAATGCCCCTGGCTCAGAAAAAATCTTTCAATTTTCATAATTTTATATAAGACTGTTAAACTCCAAATTTTATCTTCAGGAATTTAAGCTAAAGCTAAGTACTCTCCTAGTCAATGGAATTTCTTTTTCTCCCTTTCCTCTCAGTAGTCGTAGATTTTCTACTAATTTAACCATTTTATTTCTTTTTAATTTTATGTTTTTATTGTGCTCTTGTACAAATTGATCATCAACAAATAAATCAGTCATGAAATATTTATTGACAGACACTGAGACAAGGGAGAAAATATGGACTCTGAATTCAGAAGACCTGAGTTCAAGTCCCACTTTGTCATTATCTGCTTGTGTAATTTCAGGCACTTACTCTCTTATCAAGTTCCTCATATGTACAATAGTGAAGAAAAGGAAGAAGTTCCACTTCTTATAGTTACTATGAAAACTAGATGGAGCAAAACTAGGTGTCTTAAGTATAAAATTAAATAAGATCTATGATGCATATTATGAATTATACAGTATACATAGTTGTTAATTTTCTCTATCAACTTGATTAGGCTATGGTGCTCAGTTATTTGGCCAGATACTAGTCTAGATATTGCTGTGAAGGTATTTTGTAGATGTGATTACTATTTACAATCAATTGATTTTAAATAAAGCATGTTACCCTCCATAATGTAAAGGGCTTTATCCAATCAGCTGAAGGCTTTAAGAACAAAAACTGAGGTTTCCTGGAGAAGAAGAAATTCTCCCTCAAGACTATAATGTAGAAATCCTGAATGAGTTTCTAGCCTCCTGGTCAGATATCGATGATTATCAGAGTCAAGACTCTAACATCAACACTCACCTGAATTTCTAGACTTTCTATCAACCTGCCCTACATGTTTTAGACTTGCCAGACCCCACAGTCATGTGAGATATGAGCCAGTTCTTTATTTAAAATCTCTCTCTCTGTCTGTCTCTCTGGAGAATGCTAACTGATACAGTACTTTTCACAATTAGCCAAACCTTATTGAGTCCTTGCTCTATGATAGACATTATATGAATATCATTTTTTTAAAGTCCTGCGTGGTAACTACTAAGTAACAGAGCAACTTTATTTTTTTTATTCGTAAGTGGTGGTTACACCAGATTTAACCATTGTCCCAAAACTCCAGATATTTTCCCTTAAAACATATTGAAATAACAGAACTAACTCCATGGTCTTGAGCACAATTTATCTCCAAGCCATGTGAAGAGAGATGGGACTTCAGAAGAATTAATTGAAGACATTGGAGGTGCACATGGGAAGGAGACGTTGGAGGCTTTTGCAATTCAGCAGCCTCAGTACTTGCTGCCTTCCATGTGGGGAGGGTGTGAAAGAGTTTAGAGTGTTTGTGAAAGCATGGAGCTTTTTTCTAAACACAAAGACTGATGTTTGCTTCTCAGCTGGAAATTCCTGAAGTAAGCAGCTTGTTGAAAAAGTCCCAGAACCAGAATAACAAAGTGCTGTAGTGTAGAATTCCCCGGGGGGGCTAGAGGTGGTTGGGGAAGATTAGGGCACCTCTATCCCAGTTATCCACAGTCCTTGGAGAGGGTACAAAGCCAATTTGTATGGCTTCGCATATAAGAGAAAGAGGAATAGAAGGAGAAATAAATCCATACAGCTGTAATGTTGATCACAGATCATGTGAGAAGATACCATACCCTGTAAGGATTTGGTGCTGTGGTCAAGATTAAACGCTAACATAAATCTCTAAGAAGAGCTTCTTTCATCAAGAGCACCAGGTCAATTTGAACACGGCCCTAAACAACCATACACATAACTGCAAAGGTCACTAGCACCACATAGAGCCAGAAAGAACTAGAGTAATGGTGACATTACTTACTATATACCACAAGGGCACATTAAGAATGATCAACACTTCTAATAACAACTTTTCATTAAACTCTGATGTTGAATGCTTTATATGCATTATCTCATCTAACCACATTAACATACTAATGCCAAACCTGTGGATAGGTAGGTTTTTCCTTGATTTCACCTTCCTGCCTTCTTCCTGTCATCTACAATCAAACAACTTAGCTACATAATAGGAGATAAATATATGTGGTTTGAATATATTCATGAAGGATTAATGAAATAATAACTATAAAGTTGACAAGCAGCACATATTGACTTTCATGCTATCATTTAATCCCTCAAATAAGCCTCTGCTTTTTGAGAACTCAGCAAATATTTGCTGAAATAAATTACAAAAGAGTTATCATTACAAAGAGAAATGTATCCTATTTTAAGAATTGCCCAGAAGAAATCTAAATCATTTTCATTTTCAATATATTGAAATCGTATATTTTTAAGTTGGTGTCATCCCCTCTGCTAATCTCAGTAACTAAGATTTTAAGTGACCATAATTATCAAGGGTCCCATGACTTATCCTATGACTCTACATTCTTTCTCTGAGCAAGTGAACACACAGTTTATTGAAAAATAATATTATTCTTCATGGATGAAATTCAACACATTCTTATACCAGCTTCATTAATCAAATAGTTCTTTCTTATGCCTAACATAGTTTTTCTTCAAGTGATTTAAGATCTTTCTTGTTCTTCTTTGTTAATCAAATTAAAATGATCAAATAAAAATCATTTTTATTTCTCAAATTCAAACTAAAATGTTTTTTAGTTAGGCTACGTTCAATTTCAAGCAATAGAAATTTAACTCTGGCTTAAACAATGAGGAAATTCATTATTTCATTAAACAGGAAATCCAGAAGAAAGGCAGGCTTCAAACTTGGTTGCTCTAACAGCTCAGTCTTCCATCAAAGACCCAGGTTCTTTTTTGTTATCGTTTTTTGTCTCCCTACTGTGCTGGCTACAGCCCCCAACTGAATCCTAAATCAAGATCTGGCAATTAAAATTAAAGCCACAGTATGTAGGATGGATGCAACATCTTTGTGATGCTTACCATCCCCTTGACTCTCTCACCTCATCTCCCTCTGCTCCCTCTCCCCTACTCTCTGCTCCCGGTTCAGTGATCTTCAGGCCACACTGTTGCTTGGGGCCTTTGCTCTATCTGTCTCCTGAGTCTAACACACTCTTCCCTCACATCGCATATTCATTTGCCCAATTCCATCATGTTCTTCAAGCCTTTGCACAAATCTCACAGCCTTATTCTGACCACTTAATTTAATTAAACAACCTATCCCAGGGCACTCTCAATTCCCACTCTCCCTTTATTTTACACAGTACTTGTCACCTTCAGATTCATTACATAGTTTGCCAATTTATTATGTTGACTGATTATTTTCTTACTCCTATGACAGAAAGTCAATCTCTGCAAAGGTAAGGCTTCTTGGTTTACTCATTAGTATATCCCAAGTGCCTAGAACAGTCGTTAGGAAATAATAAGTGCTCTATTCAATATTAGTTGAATATTGTTGAGTGAATGTTTAAAAAATGGCTGCCTGTACTAATTAGGTCCATAGGCTTCCTTGTTTATTTACAGGAGGAAAAGAGAACTGGCTTCTTTTGTTCTGAAGAAAGCAAGGAAGCATTTTAGACTAAGGCTCTTTAGAATGAGAAAGCTTCTATTTCAGAAAGAACAAGCAGGACTCTGCTTAAGTCTCATTGATTAAAAATTAGATTACACACCCTTTCCTGAACCACTCCAGTGGAAGAAATATAATTACCAATATTGGTTTAAATTAATCAGAACCTACTTTCTAAGTTTGGTAATGGGTTGAAGTCATCTAAACTGAGTCACATGGGTTTTGTGAGGAAGAGACAGATACCTTTACAAAATACAGGTTTTATAGGAAGAAGAGAATAGATCCCAGTTAGATAATCAACCATGCCCACTACATTTCCCACTTGTGATGCTTAATTGTTCTTCTAATAGTTCTTATTTCTGTCATGGTCCCTCAGAAAATAAACCTCAGAATTATTTTTTTTTTCAGTCCTCAGTCCGGCTACATGTTTTAATCACCTGTGGAGTTTTCAAAACTCCCACTGCCTAAGCTGTACCCAATAACAATTAAGTTAGGATCTGTTGTGGTGGTACAAGACATGAGACATTTTTTAAGCTCCCAAGTGATTCTGCAAAAGAAATTGAAATGGACCCAGTAAACAAACAAGACTTTATTTAAGGCTATTGCAATTAGAAAGAGATTGTATCGCAACAAAAGAGAGACACTGAACTCAACTTGCTGAAACAAAAAGCAAGGAGCATTACTAAGCACTGAGGTGAGCTAGTGAAGGGAGAAGTGGTACTGGAGGATATTAGGGGAGAGATTGGTCTGTGTGATGAGGCCCTCTTTGTTTGCTAGTTGGTGCTTATTAAAGTTAGGCTCCCACCCTCCTGCAGAGACAAGAGAGAGGGGAACTATCTTTCTTGATGATTATGTTTCAAAGGGATGGTTCCTCTGTCCTTAAGAGAGACATTCCTGGGTTGCAGAAGACTTACATCTCAAACAGACAGAAAAAAGATTCATTTGCAAGTGTTTTGAAATAAATCCTCTATCAAAAGGGAGGTCAGGGATCCATCTTCAGGAAAAACCCTGTTTAAAGTTTAATCAACCTGAGGGTACTATTAAGGCCATCTGGGTCAATTCCAGTGTGCAGCTTGTTGAGAGCAACCACTCTGCGCCTTCTTCTTCCTCAATAACCATACACATTCAGTTACTGAGTCTTCTTAATTTTATTTTTTTTATTTTTTTTTTATTTTTTTTTTATTTATTTTTATTTTTGAGACGGAGTCTTGCTCTGTCGCCCAGGCTGGGGTGCAGTGGCCGGATCTCAGCTCACTGCAAGCTCCACCTCCCGGGTTTACGCCATTCTCCTGCCTCAGCCTCCTGAGTAGCTGGGACTACAGGCGCCCGCCACCTCGCCCGGCTAGTTTTTTGTATTTTTTTAGTAGAGATGGGGTTTCACCGTGTTAGCCAGGATGGTCTCGATCTCCTGACCTCGTGATCCACCCGTCTCGGCCTCCCAAAGTGCTGGGATTACAGGCTTGAGCCACCGCGCCCGGCCTTAATTTTATAATTGGTTGGTAAAATTGGGTATCTCTAGTTCGATTCCTTCTTGTCATACGTTTTTGCCTGGATTCCTGAAAGGGATTCCAAACTATTCTTCCTAGCTGGGTTATCTTGCCACTTCAGTAAAATTGCAACTGACTGCAAGAGTTATCTTATTAAATTCAAATATATCTCTTTATATCATTTTCCTACTTAAAACCCTTCACTCCTTCCCATTAGCCTAAGGATATCATCAGATTCTCCTAACATAGTTTGCAAGGATCTTATGACGCAATCTATGCCCTCTATTTATTTGTCCTTTTCCAAATTATTGAAGGGTTACTATTTCCTTTAGATCCAAATCCAGTTTCAGCTTCTTTGAGAAGTCTTTCTAGACTCTGCCCAAATTCCCATGACAGGTGTTATTATTATGACAATGATAGTTATTTGCCTTGCCCTATGTTTTCCATGCAATTTTTGTGAGCTCTTTTAAGCTCAGTATTCCTCCTCCACATCTGTTTGTTTATCGCCACACGCTCCTGCCTCTAGGGCTAACACATGTTTGATCAAATGGATTAAAGGTAATTTTGACATTACACTATATCCCATACATGTATATATAGCTAGTAAGTGGTAGAGCTGAGATTTGAACCTAAGAAGACCATCTCCAGAAAATGTATTTGTAATAAAAATCTCTATTGTTCAGGAGTGAAGATGACATGGAACAAAGACTAGGCTGCAATACAATGTGAATGAGAAATCAACCTTTGTTGTTGGCTCCATTTGTTACTGAGACATAACTTAGCCTAAGCTCATTGATACAACTCCCTTTAGCTTTGTGTGTGTGTATGTGTGTGTGTGTGTGTGTGTGTGTGTGTTTTAATGTTGTTGTTTTCTTTTTTTTTTCCCCCATGGTGGTTTTGGCTGTTGTACAAGTGGTAAATTCTTAACACATTGTTAAAAGACCAAATTTACAATTCAGTTAATTAATGTTTTAATTTTGCAAATAATAAAAGAATTTCTTATGAATTAGTTTTTCTTTCTTTTATTTAGAATTATAAACATAAGAAACTAATGAATCAAGCTAGGATTCTATCTTTTCTTTGCCTGGTTACACGGGTGTTTTCACTTTTAAGAAATTTCAGGGAAGCCTGCTTACCAAATGTCTGACTTCAGTGCTTCATAAGTAGCTAATGGAATCACAACTATACATTTTTTTCACTGAGGAAACAGTTTTTTATATGTGGGAGTTTTGAAGTTATGTCAGAAAGTTCACACCTTTACTCTTGGATTGGCATTGAACTTGAGATTTTGCCTTCTCCAGACTCAAAGAAAAGCTGACTTGAGTCAGAAAGGCAATTGCCATAGAATGTACTAAAAGAGAATAGCCTCTTCAGCTTTTATCTGTGCATTCACTGCTGCTGACTAATTCTGTTCTGCTAATTGCTGTCAAAAAGAAATGCCCATGTTCTTCTGCCAACCTGGAAAGGGCTGACATATTTCTTGGCTCAGATTCACAATAGCCTTTGTAACAAAATATTTTGATCTCCCTTGAAGTGAATCTGACATAGAACTATGTAGCTTGCAGTTAGATGCTTCATACTCCTACATATAGACAGAAACTTCTCAAATACTACTAGCTTCATTGTAGCTAGTCTGTAGCAAAAATTCTTTTACCCTCTGTTGACATATGAAATCACCTATGGTATTTTACTTATGTACTTTCTTGATATCTTTCTTTTCAACAGTAAACATTTATTTGGCTTAATTATTTTTGGTATGTGAAAATCTAGCACTCTCTACTTTTTTCTTAAGTGCTTTTTATTTCTAGCAGAAACTTGCTTTGTAATTGAAGCCTATAACAACTGTCCATGCTCCAAAAAATATATTTTTAAAAAAAATTGCTGTGCTTGGCTTTTGTCTGAGCTTGGTGTTTCTGCCCTGGCAGCTGGGAGAATATAATAATGGTTGAATACTCACTTTTCTTAAAAAGTTTTCACTGTGATCTTTTATTCTTTGATTTTTATGGAACTTAAAATGATATGGTCCCACTCAGGGTTAAAAATAAGAACACAATTAATGTGAACTACAAATTAATGTTTGAAGTGACCATCATTGTGTATTATCGATATAACAGCTCTCTACTTGTTCAAATAATTTAAAGTGACTATGTGTAATATTGTTCCCAGAATTCCAGTATCAATCAGTAAACAGCAGCTGTGCTGTGGAGAAAGTATGTTGAATTGAGGCAGGTATAGGGAAAATGGCTACAACATTATAATGGAAGATACTGCTGTAGAAAATCATTAGGCAGATAATTTTGGTTTGTGTTTTCATCAGAAGGAATTCTTGTGTTATTAAGAAAGTTATGGAACCAGAGCAAGCTCTCCATTATCCAGCTCAGTAATTATGTGAACCCAAACATCACAAAAATTGTCAAAGTCTTCCGTAAAACTTACAGGCTGGGTTAGACACAACCTTCCGTCTTCTACATCCTGTTTCACTTAGAATGTTTTAAATCATGTGTTAATTTTTATTCTTGTTTGATTATACCTTATATTCTGTTTCTTAAAAAATAAAACTGCTATCTTTTCTATTGTCTTTTAGCCTCTAATTCTATGATCCTCCTAATTTTCAGTAGATCGTTTCTCCTTTCACTTTGTTTCTCCTTCCCATTTTAGAGCCCCTCTTCTCAAAGTTTCTCATTTTGTTTTCTATTTTATTCTAATCACTGGACCTTTCTTCTTTCCTAAAACTGACTTCTCCCTTGGAACTCTTGACCCTATGCCCATCTGTCAGTTATGTGATTATGCTGTGTTAGCTATCCCTCTGTTTCTTCATTTCCATTCATTCTTCAAAACCCATAGGACTTAATTTGCCTCCATGAATCCAATGAGACCATTCTTTGAAAAATCGTCAATAGCCCCACCAGTACCCAACCCGGCAGCAGGGTGTCCGCATCTGACCTGTTCAAACCCTCAGCAGCATTTCATTTACATTCTCCTGCGTGTCATTTGATCAGTTAAGCTGCCGAAACTTGGATTCCCATGAGCCTTTGGGATTATCTTAAGTTCATTTTACCAGTCTCTCATTTGAAAATATAATACGTATTAGGTTGCTTTAAGTGACCTCTCAGAGCCGCTCTGTTACCCTCTCCATTCCTCATGTTGGTGTGGAGCACATTCAGACTATTCTCTTTGTTTCAAATGCTGTCTTGTCTTCTCTTGCTCACACTATAGCGAGACACTATTGTAATATTCTTGAACACAGCTATGATTATTTCTCTCCTCTTCGCAAAACACTCAATAGTTCTTGATTGAATAGAAAAGGAAGTTTGAATTCCTAACTAATGTATGAAAATCCCTCAACAATTTGGGTCCAACTTTCCTCTACAGTCTTTTTTTCTTACTATGCTTCAACCCACACAACATATATGATACCAATCACCCACCTCAAGGCATTTCCCAAATATGACTTATGCTTTTTAATTCTTTTCCTTTGCTCCGTCTTCTCTCTTTCTTGAAATGTCCATTTTTTTCTTTCATTAACTGATAATAATCTTTGAACCCATGGGGTATATAAAATGTTTTGTCCAAACTGAAGCCTTCCCTGATTAAGCCAATGAAAATTAATGTTGCTCTCCCATAGTCTGCTAACATTTTTCATCAATTATTTGTTGAATATTATACTATATTTGAAGAACTAGCAATACAATGATAAAATGTCATGATTCATGAACATTGATTGCTGATAGAAAATGTTATAGTTTGCTTTAGATTATAGTTATTTGTGTATAAGCCTGTCCATCTTACAAAATTATAAGGCATGGCTTCCTAAAGGATCATAATTTGCCTTTCACAATACAAAGCTCCTGTGTTAGATTAAATGCATTCAATAAATATTTGTTAAATCAATTCTCTTTAATTAATGTTCAATCATATGATTCATAACAAATAGGAAGACACTCAAGCAATCTGTATGAGTGATTGACTTTAATTTGAAAATCTGAAAGATAAAACGAATAACTAAATAAAAAATGTTGATCATTAATTCATTCTGTACCAGCACAATACTAAAGATGTTTGATTTATTATCTTTCTTACTTTCACAAACAACTCTATGAGATCATCACTTTCATTTTCCTGTTTTATAAATGAGAAATAGAGAGATAAGGAAATACAGTAACCCTGTTCTCTGATTCCTAATCACTAATAGCCAATCACTAAGTCTATTGCATAGACTGCCTATTAATATTTAATAGTAATAAATATTCAACTTAATTAAAGACACAATTTGTTTTTACATTCTGCCAGATCTCATCAATTTAATGTATCAGTCCAATTACAGATGAAACCTAGGTAAAAGTATTCTTAAAATTGTCTTTTTTCTGGGTCAGAACGAGTCATATGGCACCACTTAACCACAAGAGGTCCAGGAAACACATCATCCTTGTGCCTCTAAGGCAGAAATTTGGAAAAATTGGTGATCAGCATTCCCTAAGACTACCAAAGTTTATACTCCTGGTCACCAAATATTAGACTACTGCCTTTCCTCCCCTAGGCAAAAAATACACTTATTCATCCCCAAAGGAAGACAACATTAAGCTCTCATCCAGTCTCAGAGTCAAACTGAATGTCCAAATATCTGAATGATGCACAGTACTATTTATATCAGATTCTAGTGGTATAGGGACAGAAGAATACCCTCCTTTGGAAAAGGGGGTGAATGAGGAACACAGAACTGTCACACATCCCTAGTAATTCTGAAACCCTGCTTGTCAGGTGGTATAAGGACTCTTACCCAGAGGGTGGTTAATGTTCCTTAATTAGACTGTGAATCTGCTTCTTGACAGTAACTCCTTACCCATAGTTTGCCATGGCCTCTGAAAGCTCCTTTAAGGAAATTTCTTCTTTTTCATCGTTTTTCTTGGTCATATCTGAATTGGGCATTAGAGAAAAAAAAAAAATCTTCCTTCATAAATTAGTAGTTTTCTCTAAGCACCATTTTAAGATAGTGACAGATGCTTTCGATTCAGCCTATTGATATTTTTGATAGTACAGCTCTCTCAAAAACATATTGAATGTTTCTGATTATTTAATAGTTTCTTTCACTATAAATATGTATTTTCCATAATATTTTCTAATCTATTATTGCCAGAGTTTAGGAAAACTAGAATTTTTTGTGTATTCATCTTCTATCTTGTTATTTTTTAAATATTGTTATTAATTTGATTAAACTCTTAGTAGATTTCCTTGTTATCTGCAATTAACACTTAACTGCTTTCCTTCTAATATTCTTTATTAGCTAATTTTCTTGTCTGATAACATATTTTTGATCTTCCAACATAATCTGGAATGTAGCTATGACAGCACATATTTGTGTTTTATTACTGATTTTGTCAATATGTCTAATGTTTCACCATACATTTTTTAGTTTCCCACTAGATTTTTTTTACATTTAATAAATAAAAATTTTCTTTTATATCTTAGCTTTCTAGGAGTTTCAAATATGTAACAAATTACTTTTATCAGTTTATTTTGATTATGTATTTAGATTATAACATACATTTTCCCTTTGATTTGTAAATACACTAAATGACATGGTGGATTTATTTCCATTATTGAAGCATTCCTTTATTACTGGAATTAAGCAAACTTGATAATTTTACATTTTTTTCTGACTTTGACTATGTGCACAAGTGAGATTTTCTCTACATTTCTTGCATTGCCTTTATCCAGTTTGCTACTGCAATTAGGTTAGACTTGAAAGATAACTTTTTATATTATGGAAATAATCTAATTGTTAGAATAAAATAGCCACATATTTGAATGATAGTGTAATTGAATGTGGAACTCTGGATTCTAAGCCATGGAAGATATAATTCCATAGTATTTTTGCCTCCCATGTGGCTGCTGAGATATCTGATAATAATCTGACTCTTGTTCCTTTACATTTAGTATCCCCCCTTTCTTTGGTACCTTTAAAGATTTTCGTTATCATTGATATTTTAAAATTTTACTATGATCTGCTGAGAGCAGAGATTTGTTTATACGTTGTTTTGTTTTTGTTTGCTTTTTAATTTATCCCTTTAGCACTTAATCTTTCTTCACCATGGGCAAATTATTTGCCATCTTCTTTAAGTAATGATTTCCTTTTATTGTCTCCATTTTCTCTATCTGCAACATTTATAAGATACATTCTACAATTTCTGTGTATGTCTTGCATGCATCTTATATTTTTTACATATTACTTTCATTTCAACTCAATAATTTGCTATTCAGCTATATCAATTTTGCTATTCGACCATGAAAATTGTATGGATTTAAGTCCCCACCTCTAATTCATTCTTTTTATATGTAACAGTTTTTTGGCATGAATGGCATATTCTTCCTGTTCTTTCTAAAAATTCTACTGATTATACATTCTGTACTTATTTTTAATTAACTCTCCATCTTCAGATATATGTTCTTGTTTGAAATCTCTTTTATTCAATATGTTAATGCTACTCACATAGTTGGTGATGTGCGTATCATTTTAGATGCTGTAATTGTAGGCTGTCTGCTGCTGTGTTTACAGAACTTGCTCTGAATAGGGCCGGAACTCTTGCTCAGCTTGTACTCTATATCAAGATAGTGAATACTCACCATGAAATGATATTAGTGGTTCACTTCCATGGCTTATCTTCTGATTGTTGATGCTTTTTGTTCTTTTGAGATATCATCAGCCATTTGGATCCCTGTCCTCTCATTTATCCTCAGGTCCGCCATTTATTACTCCTGTGTGTAGACAGTTAACCATTATTGCCTGGTTCACTTGGAGTTGGGGGTGAGGCATGTGTCCAGGAGACATCCATAGCATTTGAAAGTCTTGCGCGTTTCCATGGCAGAATACAAATGAATTCCCTGTGAGATCCCCCGGGTTTTCTCCGGCTCTTTTCTTCCACAACTTCTGTGGCATTATTTTTTTCCTGCAACTTCTGACGTTTTTTTCTTTAGTAATGTCTGCTTTCAGGATTCCAGGAATTTTGCAGGTTCAAGTTCTAGCAAATTCTCCTACTTGTGTTTGAACAGCTATGAAGCTTTTATGTAGAAAGGGGAATTACATCATGTGCTTATTTTACCATCCTAAATATTTTTCCAGATTGCTATCAAAATTTAAAAAATTCTCATATATAACCTTCAGATTCCTGAGGTCAGGTCCTCAGATCTAAATTTTTTAAAACACTGCACTTTACCACATGACCTCTAAGTTAAAATAGCACAATGCTTTTATTCTGCAATTGGAATTGTTTTAGTACTCTTTTGACAAGCATCTCAAAGCAATCTGGAAAATATTCCTTTTCATGAAAAATCTTCCTCACCTGCACATCAACTTCTGAAACAAAGCAGGTGTGAAAAGCACAAAGCAGGCCAATTTACACAGATGGTATGGAGGTCAAGTGAAAAAATGTTACATTCCCCAGAGTTGACAGTTGTGCATAGTGTTAAAAAGCCAGTTATAATGTCTTGCTAATAATCAGTTATTTAACAGGTTTGTGTACTCAATGGCTCTCCAGTAACATTGTTCTTTAAAATCTAATAGTTGGAAATGGTGTGTTAGACAATATTGGAACTTCTTATAATGAGATGGAATACCAACCAGGGATAGTTGTATACAGAGACTATTTAAAAGAATAGAAATATTGGACCTAATTTAGTGAGTTTTGTGAAGGCATCTTGTACATTTTTCATTATCAAACAGCATTCCATTAATCATTTAGCCAAGATTCTTGAGATAGTCGCCAAATTGATGTATTGAGTTGCCAATATAAAAATGAGCCATTTATAATTAATTACCCCTAAAGCAATCCTTTTTAACATCAACACATTTTCTTGGGCTTCTTAACTTTATAATAAGCCTATCAATATTTTCACTTGGTAACAATCTGCAAGAACTGGACATAAGCACATTTTGCTAGAAATGTTAGTAAAAATTACATAGTACCAAATTACCAAAATTTTAAAAATTTAATTCTCATTTAAGAAATTACATAAGAGATTTGCAGAATTATCTGCAATTTATATACTTTCATTAGATTCTTCCTACTTTGCTTTATGTACTTTCGGGTTACAGGCTCTGGGTAGCGCTGCCTTTTTGGCTCAACATCACATGGGTGCAGTGAAGCATCACAAAAAATTCTTCACTTTTATGGCTATATTAAGCTCTTAAACCTACTTTGGGAAGCCATCTATGAATATTCTTGTTGGAAAAAGCATTTCTCCTTTACCATAAAGTATTCACCATGGAGGATCAAAGGAAACATATCTCATCAAATTTTAGGGGAACATAAATTAGTATAAAATCATTTGGGGCATGAAAGTAATCTTGAATTTCTGTATAGTATGGTAAGGGGCAACCACATCACAAAATCCAAGAACTAGAATTTACAGAGGAAGACTGAAGCACAAAATGGTTTTACCATCAAGCATGGATATATCTGCCGTTTGAAACTGGTACTTATCTGGCTAGTTCATTCATCCATCTATACCCTTAAAGAAAATTTGTCGTTTAACAACATCATGATGACTACTCATCCAACAGCATTTAGACCTAGAGATTTTGCAGTATGTTTACAAATTCTGATAAAAACTAAAAAGCTTTTGACGCTAAAGGCTTACATGGTGGTATTTATGCTATCTGTTACTGCTTATTTAGCCTTTCTCACAAAGGTTTGTTAAAGGTTTATGACTGTAATGAAAGACAAATACTTTGACTTTTGTTCTGAGATGTTTACTAAGTAGTTCATCTTCTCAATTTTAAACCAGGTTTTAGTTCAGTGAGCAGATATTATGTCAGCTCGTAAGTGCTTTAATGCCAGTTTCTTGAGAGAGAAACATTACTGGCTCCCCCAGGAGTTTTTTGTTTGTTTGTTTTAGACTTGGGAAAGTTTCACAAGTATACAAAGTCTCGGATCCAAAATAATATTCTTGGAGTCAGGACAAATAGAAAACCTGTAAAATGGTCCCCGTCACTTGTTACTCTGCATTTAGACAGCCTCTGAGAGCACAACAAATTGGAATTAAAATAGATATTGTAACTGGAAAGTTTTTGTCTTAATTCCACATTTTGCTAGCTTTGTTATCTTGTAGAAACTGCTTGGTTTCTCTGTAACTGGACAGACTCAAGTTTTTGGCTTAATTCCACATCTTACTACCTTTGTTATCTTGCAGAAACTGCTTGGTCTCTCTGGGTCAGTTTCTCATTCTGAAAAAATTAGTAGAATGTGTAATTTTCATGTCTGCCTGTATGTGTGTATAGATATAGCAATAACTTCAAGAATTGTGAGTACTTCATACAAAATCTTGTTTCATATTCACAACACTCCTGTAGGTAACTACTATTGTTATATCCTATTTTACAAAGAAAGAAGCCAAGTTCGGAGACAATAAGGAACCTGCCATAAATCAATGAGCAAATAATTGTTGACACTGGGGTCTATTTAGAGTGCCCTCACAATTTTCTTCTATTTTATGGTGCATATTTGGGCTTTGTAACTCCTAGGGCAAAGAAATTCAAATGACTTCTGCTTTCGACTGCTGTACATACAAAGATTGAGCCCATTGGATCTAAGTTCCAAGGGCCACAATATATCAAAACTGGCAGTCCTTGGAGTCAAGCAAGAGAACTGTATTTCCACCAAATGAAACTTTGTAGCAATATAGGGAGACATGTGGGAATGAGAATTACTTATGTCAGGATATGTCAGTTATGCAAATGTGTAACTTAAAAACAAAGGAAAAGACTCAGTGGGGTACCACAGACAGATACAGTCATTGCCAGTGGGAAAAAAAAAACACTTGCATTATCATTGTCTTTGGTCCTTCCCCATCCTGCCTCTTTCCATAAAATCTTATTTTATCTTCAAAACAATCTTATGATCCAAATAAACTTATTCCACTTTTTAGATTATAAGTAGACTCAAAAGGTAACTTTCCCACGGTCAGAGAATTGTCAATAATGCACTTAAAACTCAACTTTGATGACCTCTGTGGTTCTGTCTGGTCATGGGTTTATCTAAATATTTCTGAACTTAGCGTTACTTACTTACATATATTCTGAATGGTAGCACGTTTGAGAATTTTACTGCCATTATGAGAAGATGTGCTTTTATCTTTGGTTCTGAAAATTATTTCAAGGCGCTGATATGGAGGTAGAGGTAGCAACTAGAACAAGAAGAAAATAATAGAATTAATGAGATATGGTGTTATGATCGGAATATTTATGTCCCTTCACAATTCATATATGAAACCTACCTCCAAGATAATTGTCTTAAGTTGTGGAACCGTTGAGAGGTGATTAGATCATGAGGCTTTACCTTTATGAATGAGATTAATGCCCTTATAAAAGTGCTTGAGGGAGCTTGTGTGCTCCTTCCACCAGGTGAGGACACAGCAAGAAGGTGCCATCTTTGAAGAACAGCAGTCTTCACTAGACACTGAATCTCCTGGCACCTTGATCTTGGACTTCTTAGCCTTCAGAACTGTAAACAATAGATTTCTATTGCTTATAAATTACCCAGTCTAATCTAAGGTATTTTGTTTTAGCAGCTGGAACAGACTAGGACATAAGAATTTTCTCTAGGCCTTCATTCCATTAGGTATATATTGTTTATATATATATATATATATAGTATATATATACACACACACATATATATGTGTATATATAGTTTTATATATATAAATATACAAAAATACATATTTATATATATTAGAAGAGAATTCAACTAGACCATTCAAAGTCCATGGAGATCTATTTGCCTGTGGAAGAGTCCTAGAAGGTTTGTAATCCTTCTGATAGAGGGAAAATTATATGTGTATTTAAATATCTGCAGTTGCTTTAGGGCGAGAAACCAAGTGTAAAACACATTTTTGTTAGATATCTAATGTGGGCTGTGAACTGTGTTTGTTCTAGGCTTATGGTGGTGACTTTTAAGAACTACAAAGAGTCTGAAATTTTACTCTACTTACAAGCTTACAAGTTAGCCTGCCACAGGTGCATGAATACTGGCATAACACATGAAACTCTGGTCAGAAACAAAGGGCAGTTCATTATTCACAATAATAACATTAGCTGAACTATAAGCATTTGTAGCAGCTCTCCAGGCATAGATTGTCCTTGGGTGCTGTAAAGATTGCCAGGTAGGTAGCAAATGCAAGTGGAATGTGTTACCGGCAAGGACTCCTGAGCTTAGGAAATTCTAATCTTTTATAATGTGCAGTAAGCATGCCTGACCTTTGCATTATATATACTACACTGAACAGCAAGAATGACTGCTTGAGATACACCATGTTACATATCTTAGGAAACATGCTTGAAAGATAGGAGAAAGGCAGTCAATGTTTCTGCTATTGACATGTGCAGAAACCTGAGACACTCATGGACACTTGTTTCCCGATAATAGCCAAAAGACATTGGTTATTATTCATCTAGTTCCTGCCTTCATGGACACTTTTTTGTCTTGTTTTGTAAACAAATACCAAACAAATATATAGGGCCTCATATCGATGAGTTCTACATCCATGGATTCAACCAACCGCAGATCGAAAATTTTTGAAAAATAATTCTGATAAAAAGTAAAATGCATTTGACGCTAAAGGCTTACATGGTGGTATTTATGGTATCTGTTACTGCTTATGTAGCCTTTCTCACAAAGGTCTGTTAAAGGTTTATGACTGTAATGAAAGACAAATACTTTGCCTTTTATTCTGAGATGTTTACTAAGTAGTTCATCTTCTCAATTTGTACTGTATATGTTCAGACATTTTTCCTTCTAATTATTCCCTCAACAAATGTACTGTATATGTGCAGACTTTTTTCCTTGTAATTATTCCCTCAACAGTACAGTATAACAACTATTTACATAGGTTTTACATTGTATTAGGTATTATAAGTAATCTTGAGATGATTTAAAATATACAAAGGATGTACCTACAAAGTATTTGATAGGTTTATGCAAATACTGTGCCATTTTCTATAAGGAATTTCAGCATCCATTGATTTTTGATATCCACAGGAGGTCCTAGAACCAATCCCCAACAGACATTGAGGAACAATTGTAATTATAAATTGTGATAATAATTCAGAAGAAAAAAGAGCAGTATGCTATCAGAAATACAGAAGGATGAGTTAGATTCAAGGAGCTTAGAAATGGCTTATCTGAGATAGGGACTTTTAACCTGAGGTGTGAAAAGAAGTTAGGCAGGTAGAATTAAGAAGAGAGCATCTTAAAGGTATTCTCTTTAAGAGAGAGCGTCTCAGCATATTTGAAGGTCCAGATTCCCTAGAATTCAGAGATTGTTAAAACAGCCAGGATAGTCAGAATATTCAAGGGAGGAGATGAAGGAAGGAGATGTGATTAAATGGGTAGGCAGAAACAGATTATTATGTTCAAACAGCAATGAGAAAGCCATGGAGTGTTTAACTGGGGAGCCTTGTCATCTGATTTACATTTTAAACGATATTTATACTATGTGTGGGATGCAGAGGAGGAAAAATTAGTGGAAGAGGAAAACCAGATAGGAAGCTGCTGGACGATAGTTGTTTGGCAATGGTGACGGCAGTAAAGATGAAGATGAGTGATACTCAAGGCTGTCTTTTTTCCCTTAACCTTCTATTTTCTGGCTGTTAAAAAAATTGAATATGTTTTAACTTTTCCATTTCCTTCCCAATTTTTCAGTTTACTACTGAATAGAAATAGTAAACCATGAGGGAGGCTAAGCCACACTAAAATGTGGGATCTGCAATGGCATGATGATCAGAATGTTATTATAAATCCAATTGTTAACAAATATTCCCAGGTTTAGGTCCAATTTGCATGTATGTTTTGTTTCCTAGTTGCTGCAACTAAATATTTTGTATCTTTATACCTCATTTCCTGGAATAATGTTTTGTTTAGTGACCTTAAATATTTGCAAAGTAAATTAATTAATTCATGAATCATGGATGAAAGCATAAAGGATCTGTGATCATCAGGATTTATTTTCCTGTTTTTATGAACACTCTTAAGAAACAGGATGGATCTCCAACCCCAAATTTGGTTCAGATATCAAAACTGATGATACTACAGTCATACTGTGAGGGTAATAAAAGATTTATTAGTCACACAATGAAGCTTTCTGGGTGGAGCAGGGCATGCCTAATAGCTGGTCCAAAAATGTCTTGAGAAAACAGGGGAAGGAGACTGGTGGGGTTTTTATGTAGTTGGGGGTGGGACTGAGGTGAGGGTTCACATGCATAGTTTGAACTTCCTGCCTACGCAAAAGGAGGAAGCTGGGGGGGCTTTGCCAGCTGTAGGGCTTCCGGGAAGAGGATAGAGTGAAACTTAGACACTATCAGTAGTCAAACATCAAAAAAAATGGGATTGGACTCTTGATTATACTTATTTACCAGAATGAAACTTGAGAGACAAGTTTGTATATGATGTATATGTACTGGGGTACGGCAATGTTCACTCTAAAGTATAATGTAGTTTTTTTTCGCCATGAAACTCCTGGTCAACAAAGAGGACATTGAGTTCAAGTATCTCTCAATACTTCACAATAAGTAGTTATCTTGCAGAACAAAGTTGATCTTGCTAGCTAGATATTAGTTTGTTATTAACAAAATTACGGTCATTATATTCCTATCACAAAATTATATTTGTATTTAGTAGGGAGCCATTATTATGTATTGTTATCTTGTTGTAGGCACTAAGGAGGATTGGCAGGACTTTCAACTTAAACACCAGTGCATTATACTAGGAAATTTGGCTAGGGAACAAAAAGAAGCTCTAGTTGACATTTCTTTCCCAAAGCTTAATAATCAAAGCAGACACATTTAAATAGTTCACCTTTTCTGGGCAGTAAACAGGTTTGGCAGGACTGAAACAAATTGGATGTGCCCATCATAATCAACTTAGAAAAGAAAAGAATGGGAAAAATGCCTAGAAAGAAGACAATGTATTAATATCAAATCTTGCAAAAAAATAAAAATATTTAGAAACAGAATGTGTGCTCAATTACAGCCCAAAAAGTGGAAACAAAATAATTGAATGGGACATTTCCTCAGCACATTTGCATATTTGAAAAAACACACCTCCATTTTTTTCTGGTATGAGGATGTGACAGTCGTTCACATTCTTACAAAGATGAGACCATTGCAACCTATGATTATTCTGGAACTGAGTGTCAGTGTGGGGGTTCTCTACTCCTATTGCTTCTCTCTCCCTTCTCTTTTGCTTCCTGCCTTTTGGCTGCTTCTCTGACCACTACCATTTATTCAGTAGTGAGTATCTGCAAATGAAGTAATAAAGGAAATGAAATTCAAGTGAGTCTGTTGGCTACCTACTAGCATCTTGGCTAACAGTATTAATGAAGGTAAAAATGGGTTTTTCTGTCTGCGAAAAGATTTTACTTTTCTATGCTGTTGTCCCTCAATCATCATGGATGATTTAGGGCTGGCTGCATATAACTGAACAAAGATTTTTGTCTCTTCTGGCTGTACAGACATTCTATGGGGTCATAGATACTGGTTTCAATGATTGTGTGATTTTGGAGAAAACAAAAAATCATAAGCGCATACTTATAAAACCAATCAGGGATTAGATATAGATACCTGTCAAATAGCTACAATTATAGTAAATTAATGATTTGGTGGTTTTATAATTGGTATAAATAGTAAAGGATACTTATAAATATTTGTATGGAAAATCCTTTGGCAAGAATTAATACTATTTCTCTAATAGTATTTTATGCAAGACAATCAATACTTGACAGGTAAGATCAGATACTTCTCTCTTGACTTCTTCAACATTTAGCTTAATGGAATTTACCACCATTGAGATGCACTGAGAAGTAAAATTGTAAAGAAAGACTGGAAAATGATATCTTAAAAAGAATTGATTAATGTTATAAAATGTTGCTGTATGTTAAGATTTTGTATCGTAAATTTGATATTGTTTAATATTTTTACTTTTAAAAATGCATAAGAGTAATAGAAATTACAAACAAAATATGTGGTTTTCCCTTTTTGTCATTTTCTTGGTCCTCCTTAGCTGCATCTACCTATTTGAAAGATGACATTCCTCTCCCTTTCTGTGAGCCTTTGGCTTCGGGCCATTCTTTGTCTTTACTGTGTTAATTATTAGCTACTTAACATTTATACTGAAGATCTGACAGTTCCTAGGTCTCGAAATTTCTTGAGTTTTCAATTTCAGGAACTTCCTCCCCATGTCATATCAAATCTTTATATGCATTGTGGCACTTTGAAATCATCCACATGCAATCTTTAAGATCTTAAATGCTGACATCTCTTTTTCTGACTATACCATTTGTTACCCTGATATCTAATGTCCAGTCTATGTTTATATTCGTTGTAAATTCCAGCTTCTAAGAAATAACAATGCTAAATTATTTTTAAAACATATACAATTTTTTTCTTTTGAGACAGGGTCACCCTGTCACCCAGGCTAGAGTGTAGTGGGGCAATCTCAGCTCATTGCAACCTCTGCCTCCTGGGATAAAGTGATCCTCCCATCTCAGCCTTCCAAGTAGCGAGAACCATAGGTGTGCACCACCACACCTGGCTAATTTTTGTCTTTTTTGTAGAGATGGCATTTCGCTGTGTTGCGCAGACTGGCTGCGAACTCCTGGGCTCAAGCGACCCACCCACCTCTGCCTCCCAAAGCGCTGGGATTACAGGGGTGAGCCACTGCATCCAGTCAAAAAAGATATATTTGAAAGTAAAAAATGTCCATTAAAGCCAACAAAATATATATTTATAGACAGGAATGAAATCTCATTCATTTTTACTCCTCCAATCCTGCTTCCAGTAGCAAAACATCTTTCTAAAAGTTTGAGACACCTCGTTTTAAAATTTGGCCAGTACAGATTTTGGAATCAATTTACAAATAATATCTAGATTCTTAATATAATTTTATTTTTAACCCTTTTTGGGGTCGATTAACCTTCCTTGTTTGGCTTTATTAGCTTCTCTAATCTGCTTGGACCAAGCAGCTTATCATTAATGCTATAGATGAATAGTATAAGAATAATCTGGGAGTTTATTAAAAATGCAGAATATCAATAGATGCATTGAATCAGAATCTGCATTTTTATAAGATCTCAGGGACTTTATTTGCATATTAAAATTTGATAAGCATTAATTTTTGCCATATTTCCACCATGCTCCTAAAAAATGTAACCACAGTGGTGCCAAGCACAAAATGTGAATACAAATCAACATAATACAAATTCTGCCTTCACCACATACAGGCCTACCCCAATTTATTGAGCTTTGCAGATACTGAACTTTTTACATGTTTCTAAAAGTTTTTGGCAACTTTGCCTCAGGCAAGTCTATGGAAGCCATTTGCCAATAGCAAGTGCTCAGTTTGTTCGCAATTTTTAGCGATAAAATATTTCTATTAAATTGCATACATTTTTTGGATATAATGCTACTGAACACCTAATAGACTACAGCATAGTGTAAACATAACTTTTACATGCACTGGAAAACCAAAAAATTTGTGTGACTTGCTTTATTATAATATTTGCTTTATTACAATATTTGGTTTATTGCAGTGGTCTGGAACAAAATGTACAATTTCTCTGAGTTATGCTTGTATTTATTTCATGACCCTGAAAAAGTTATTTCATTGTTCTGTGACTCATTGTATGCATCTATAAATTGGATGAACAATTATGGATGGTATAAAGATTGAGTGAGGTCATATGTATAAATATACTAAACAGTACCTGGCACATAGTAAATATACAACAAATAATAACCACTATTATAATGTTTATATTCTCCTTCTGAATGATTCAATCTTATGTTCCCCCAAACACCCTTAATTGTATGTTACTCAAAAATTTTCCTTCAAATCACTGCAACAAGAGAGAATCTTTAATAAATGATGTTGGTACAACTATTTATTTGGAATAAGATAAAATTAGATCCTCCATACCTCAGACCACACATAAGAATAAACTCCAAGTGAATTATGGAACTAAATGTTAAAAAAAAATCATACTAGAAGAAAACATAGGTGAATTATTTTTAAATATCAATTTAGGGAAAACCTCACTAACTATGACACAAAATCCAGAGACAATAAAAGAAAATGACAGGCCGGGCGCGGTGGCTCAAGCCTGTAATCCCAGCACTTTGGGAGGCCGAGGCGGGCGGATCACAAGGTCAGGAGATCGAGACCACAGTGAAACCCCTTCTCTACTAAAAATACAAAAAATTAGCCGGGCGCGGTGGCGGGCGCCTGTAGTCCTAGCTACTCAGGAGGCTGAGCCAGGAGAATGGCGTGAACCCAGGAAGCGGAGCTTGCAGTGAGCCCAGATCGCGCCACTGCACTCCAGCCTGGGCAACAGCGTGAGACTCCGTCTCAAAAAAAAAAAAAAAAAAAAAAGAAAATGACAAATTTGACTACAAAAATATCTCAAAATTGCAGGGGCACAAAACTGTTAAAAAAAAGTAACACAACTGACAAGCTGGGAAAAAATACTTGCAACCTATATTACATAAAAATTGCTAATATTCCTAGTATGTAAAGAACTCTTTCAAGTTGAGGACAAAAAAAGACCAAAGCTTGTTTAAAAAAAGGGGGACAGGGCATGAACAGATAATTATTAGAAGATATAAAAATGTCCCATAGCCGAGGCACAGCTTGCAGTGAGCCAAGATGGCACCACTGTACTCCAGCCTGGGTGACACAGCAAGACTCTGTCTCAAAAAAAAAAAAATGTCCCATAGCCACATGAAGTATGTTCAAAGTCACTCAAAATTAGAAAAATACAAATGAAACAACACTGAAATGTGACTTCTCATTAATAACTTGAAAATTAAGATGTATGGCATGGCAACCTATTCTGTTGCTTAGACCCTGGGGAAACCGGTACTCTCATACATTGCTAGTGAGAATGCTCACTGGCACAAATCTTCTGGAGGGAAATCTGGCAACATCAAACAAAACTACATATGCAGTTAGCTTTGGACATAGCATCCTTATTTTTAAGAACATATCTCCAACAATATAAAGATATATATGTACAAGAGTATTTGTTGATGCAACATGTGTAATTTCAAAATAATTCAAACAACCTCCAACATACAAAAGTGATTCCAAAAATTGTGGTACATTCCATAATGGAATATTATGCAGTTGTAAAAAAAAATGAGGAATATCTCTATGAATTCATGAGGAGTGATTTACATGCTTTATTTTTAAGTTGAAAAAGGAAAGTGCAAATTGTTATGCTACATTTATGTAAGAAATAAGAAATATGAATATACATGTATCTGCTAACCTGTACAGAAAGAAATACAGAAAAAAAAAAACTAAGAACTATTGAGATTGGGGGGTAGGAACTAGGTGAAAAGAACAATGGTGTAAGAACAAGTTGAATGGGCTCAAGGAGATGTACTCTGCATACACCTTTTTGTATAGGTCTCAATTTTAGAATTATGATGATATTTCACTTATTCCCCAAAATAACAATCACAGCATCATCATTGAAAATGTGGGAGCAAACCAAAATGAAATAAAAACAATAACGAATTGATATGGTTTGACTGTGTCACCACCGAAATCTCATCTTGAATTGTAGCTCCCATAATTCCTACATGTTGTGACAGGGACCCAGTGGGTGATAATTGAATCATGGGGGTGATTTTCCCCCTACTGTTCTTGTGGTAGTGAATAAGTCTCACCAGATCTTAAGGGAAACCACTTTCACTTGGTTGTCATTCTCTCTTTGCCTGCTGCCATGTAAGATATGCCTTTCACCTTCCGCTGTGATTGTGAGTCTTCTTCAGCCACATGGAACTGTGAGTCCGTTAACTCTTTTCCTTCTTTATAAATTACCCAGTCTTGGGTACATCTTTATCAGCAACATGGAAATAAACTAATACAGTAAATTGGTGCTGGTAGAGTCAGGTGCTGCTGTAAAGATACCCGAAAATCGGGAAGCAATTTTGGAACTGGGTAACAGACAGCAGTTGGAACACTTTGGAGGACTCAGAAGAAGACAGGGAAATGTGGGAAAGTTTGGAACTTCCTGGAGACTTGTTGAGTGACTTTGACTGAAATGCTGATAATAATATAGAAAATGAAATCTAGACTGAGGTGGTCTCAGATGGACATGAGAAACATTTTGGGAACTGGAGTAAAGGTTACTCTTGCTATGTTTTAGCAAAGATACTGGCAGCATTTTGCCTCTGTTCTGGAGATTTGTGGAACCTTGAACTTGAGGTGATTTAGGGTATCTGGCAGAAGAAATTTCTAAGCAGCACAGCATTAAAGAGGTGACTTGGATGCTGTGAAAAGCATCCAGTTTTAAAAGGGAAATGAGTATAAAAATTTGGAAATTATGTAGCCTGGTGATGTGATAGAAGAGAAAAACCCTTTTTATAAGGAGAAATTCAAGCCAGCTGCAGAAATTTACATAAGTAATGAGGAGCCAAATGTTAATCACCAAGACAATGAGGAAAATGACTTCAGGGCATGTCAGAGACTTTGTGGCAGCCTCTCCCATCAGAGGCCCAGAGGAATAGGGGGAAAAAATGATTTCATGGGCTGGGGCCCCAGGCCCTCATGCTGTCTGCAGCCTAGGGACTTGGTGCCCTGTGTCTCAGGTGCTCTAGCTATGGCTAAAAGGGGACAAGGTACAGCTTAGCTGTGGTTTCAGGGGCTGCAAGTGCCAAGTCTTGGCAGCTGTCACATGGTATTGAATCTGTAGGTGCACAGAAGTTAAGAATTGAGGTTTGGGAACCTCTGCCTAGGTCTCAGATGATGTATGGAAACGCCTGGATGTCCAGGCAGAAGTTTGCTGCAGGGACAGGGCCCTCATGGAGTACCTCTGCTGGGGCAGCACAGAAGAAAAATGTAGAGTTGGAGCCCACACACAGCGTTCCTACTGGGACAGCACCTAGTGGAGTTGTGGGAAAAGGGCCACCGTACTCCAGACCCCAGATGGCAAATCCAATGAAAGCTTGCACCATGTGCCTGGAAAAGCCACAGACATCAACACAAGCCATTGAAGGCAGCCAGGAGGGAGGCTGTACCCAGCAGCTCTGCCATATGGCAGAGTTGCCCAGGATCATGGGAACCCACCTCTTACATTAAGTGTCACCTGGATGTGAAATGTGGAGTCAGAGGAGATCATTTTGGAGCTTTAAGATTTGACTGCCCCACTGGATTTCAGACTTCCATGGGGCCTTTAGCCTCCTGGTTTTGGCCCATGTCTCTGATTTGGGATGAGTGTATTTATCCAATGCCTGTATCTAGGAACTAACTAACTTGCTTTTGATTTTACAGGCTTATAGGCGGAAGGGACTTGCCTTTTCTCAGATGAGACTTTGGACTGTGGACTTTTGAGTTAATACTAAAATGAGTTAAGGCTTTGGGGGACTGTTGGGAAGGCATGATTGGTTTTGAAATGTGAGGAAATGAGATTTAGGAGGAACCAGGGATAGAATGATATGGTTCAACTCTTTCCCCACCCAAATCTATCTTGAATTGTAACTCCCATGATTTCCATGTGTTGTGGAGGGACCTGGTGGGAGATAATTGAATCATGGAGATGGTTTTCCCCATACTGTTCTTGTGGTACTTAATAAGTCTAATGAGATCTGATGGTTTTATAGGAAGAAATCCCTTTCACTTGGTTCTCATTCTTTCTTTGCCTGCTGCTATGTAAGATGTGCCTTTTTCCTTCCACCATGATTGTGAGGCCTCCCCAGCCACATGGAGCTGTGAGTCCATTCAACCTCTCTTTCTTTTTAAATAAATTACCCAGTCTCAAGTATGCCTTTATCGGTAGCATGAAAATGGACTAATACACACATGAACTTAACTATACTAAAAATGAATAACATCAACACACAATAAGTTGTCCTGGAAAAACACTAACTTAAATACATTTGGAAAACTTTACTTTGACTATATACTGTAAGGCTAAAGACAAAGAGAACTGAACACAAATATTGCACTCCAGTTAGTACATTTGCTTTTCAAAGGGACATGAGTTAGCAATCTTAAAATACTTTTACATGTATTCTAGAATTGAGAAAAAACATATTGTGAATAATATATAATAATTTTCTAAGTGCTGGATATTGAAATCACAAAAGAGAAAGAAAAGCTAGAATTAATCCTGTGCTCTTAAATTGGAATTTGAGATTTTAATATAAACTCATAGTTTTTAAAACTGATAGATTGATTGATAGATTGATAGACAAATAGACATAGGAATAGATACTGAGGTAAGTGTATATATGTAGCAATTTTAAAATATGGCCACAAATTATTTGATATTCTTCCCTTGAAAAAGCAGAACATTTCTCTTCCCTTGAGTACAGACTGTACTTAATGACTCACTTCTAATGAATTGAGAATGTCAGCAGAAGTGACAATGTGTGACTCTGAAATTAGAACATAGAAAGCACGTGGTGTCTTCCATTTCTCTTCTCTTGAACATTTTCTCTGAGAAAAGCCTCTGCCATGTCATGAGAACACTCAAGCAGCCCTGTGGAGAGGTCCATGTGTCAAGGAACTAAGGCCTCTTGCCCTAGTCAGCAAGAAACTGAGGCTTTTTTGCTAAGCGTAATGTCACATGAGTAAACTGTATTGGAAACAGATCCTCCAGCACTGGATGAACTTTCAGTTGACCGCAGCTCAAATTGATATCTGTATTACAATCTTGTAAAAACGGAGTCAAAGCCACCAAACTAAGGCACTACCAGATTTCTGACCCATAAAAACTGTGAGAAAAAACTGTGAGAAAAACTTTTTAAGCTGCTAAAGTTTGGGGGTAAGTGGTTATGCAGTAATAGCTAATTAATACCGATATTGACACTAGGAAAGGGTGCTGCCATAACAGAACCTACAATGTTGGAATGACTTTAGAATCAGGCAATAGGTATAAGCTAGAAGAACTTTGAGGAAAATGTTGGTGAAAATCTAAACACTATTTTAAAGATTGTGAGTAGAAATCTGATGGCTTTTGAGGAGGCTGCCAATGAGGGCTTAAAGAAAGTGAGAATATTATTGGAAAGATACTGTTAGAAAGGGAGTCCTGCTAAGCAGTGGTGGAAAGTTTTGTGACATTTTTTTTCCGGTGGTAATGTGGAAAGTAGAAAATGTACCTAAGTGCTTTAGCTAAGGATTATTTCCAAACAGAGAGATGAAGATGTACCAGATTTCTTCTTGCTCTATACAGTAAATTTTAAAAGAAGAGAGATAAGGTAAAGTGTGGCTTGTTAACAAGGAACCAGAATTTGATAATTTTGAAGATTCTCCAGGTGGCAAACAATATTACACATAGGAAATGGCTTCAAGATCAAATCAAGGGCATGCCAGGGAATATTTGATCTAGGGGTAAAGCTAGAAATAAAGGGTAGGACTCTATAATTCATGGGAAGACCTTAAAAAAAGGCAGTATCTCAGAAAACTGTTCCGTCAATAAGTCTTCTTAAAAGCCTAATAGTATTGGCCCTCAGAATTTTCAGCAAAAGGTCAAAGTAAAAGATTAACAAAACAGATTTTGGGGTTAGCTTTTGTTTAATAAATATCAGTATGATTTATAGAAGATCCACATGTTTTTAAGAGAATTATATTGTTATAAATTGAGCTAAAAGGGAAAGAGGCAGACAATAATATATGTACAAGCCATTTAGACCTCAAAAACTTTATAACAGCAGACATTGGCAATATTTTGTGGTATTTTTATTTACTATTTAATGTCACACTCCTTCAGGCACAAAGATACTCACAGGGCAAGTGTAGATCCTCACAGGTGCCTGGGGCATGAGGGACACAATGTGTCCAGCTTCAACTCTCCTTATGCCGAGGCCAAGCCCACACTGCAGATGGAGGGCAGTAGTGGTTCCTAGGTAGGACATGGGAGTGGACAGCTGAGAACCTCTCCTAGGGAGGTGGGGTGGTGGCAGGAAGTGGGATTAAATGTGGGCCAGGGATGCAAGTGTATGTTTCATTGTCCTGTCAAACTTCATTTACAAAACAAAAAATTTAATAACAAATTTATTTTATTTTATTTTTGAGACAAGGTCTCACTGTCTGACCAGGCTGGAGTGTAGTGGCATAGTCATAGCCCACTGCAGCCTTCAGCCTTGACCTCCCAGTCACAAGTGATCCTCCTGTCTCAGCCTTCTAAGTAACTGGGACTATAAGAGTGCACCACCATGTGTGACTAATTATTTTTGTATTTTTTTTTTTATAAAGACAGGGTCTCACAATATTGCTCAGGATAGTCTCAAACTTCTGTGTTCGATCAATCCTCCCACCTTGGCCTCCCAAAGTACTGGAATTACGGGCATGAGCCACACTTCTGTATGACAAATTTATTAAGAATATAAAGATATTGACCACAGAACACTAAATCCAAAGTGTGAGGTCCCCTCACAAAGAGTAAATGATGGCACATTTGTTTGTGTGTTCGAGAGAAGAGGAACAAGGAGAAAACCATGGGGCATACCACAGTTTATTGAGTAGAAATAAGTATAACAAGAAGACTAAAAGGATTGGTCTGAGAGATTGAGGCAGAATCAAAAAAAGGGTAGAAGCAGGAATAACAGTGAATTGAGATTTTCCAGGAAAAGATAGTGTTTACTGGTGCTTAATGCTGCAGAGTGGTTAAATAAAATGAGTACTGATTCTTGCCAGAAGAACTACTGCAGAGTCATGATATAAAAGCCTAATTGAATGGATTTTATGGGTAAATGGGCATATCACAGAAGTAGAGATAGCTCATGGAAACTGTTCTTTTAAGTTTGACTATGAAAGAGAAAGATAAAATCCTAATCCGAGAGGGGCTTGAACATGTTGTTGACTGTAGGGAAGAGACCACTGGAGAGAGAGCCTAAAAATAAAGGTAAGGGAATAGTGGATGGAGAAAGAATCTAAAGCAAGGAAAATGTTGGATCCCACAGTGTAGTGTTTTTTGTTTTGTTTTGTTTTGTTTTTTGAGACAGCATCTTGCTCTGTCATCCAGGTTGGAGTGCAGTGGTGTGATCGAGGCTCACTGCAACCTCAACCTCCTGGGCTCAAGGGATTATCGTGCCTCATCCTCCCCAGTAGCTGGAATTACAGGTGTGTGGCACCGTGCCTGGCTAATTTTTATATCTTTAGTAGAAATGGGGTTTCACCATGTTGGCCAGGCTGGTCTCAAACTCCTTACCTCAAGTCATCACTCCACCTTGGCCTCCCAAAGTGCTGAGATTCTAGGTGTGAATCATAGCACCCAGCCCACAGCATGATTTTTAACAAACAAAAAAGAGAGCACAGGTTTCCGTCTGGTACAGATTCCTTTTTAAATATGTGGTTAGGAATTTGAATAAATCTAACTCGATAATGTTAATTTTCCTGAAGGACCAGAAGACAAAATCATTTTCTAACTATGAAAGGGATGAGGATATGGTGAGGAGCTTTAAAGGGTTATTAACGTTTTGGAATAGCCATATTGAGGAATTGAGGAGGGGATTAGGATCTATTCAAAAATTGACAAATAGTACTGTGGCCCAGCTGATTTAGAAAACATGCTAGTGGAGGTACCACTCTTTGAAGAAATGAACTTGCACAAAAGACAAGTAATATAAGGCATTTAGAATTTACAAAATACTGGGCCGGGTGCGGTGGCTCACGCCTGTAATCCCAGCACTTTGGGAGGCCGAGGCGGGCAGATCACGAGGTCAGGAGATCGAGACCATCCTGGCTAACACGGTGAAACCGCGTCTCTACTAAAAAATACAAAAAATTAGCCGGGTGCAGTGGCGGACGCCTGTAGTCCCAGCTACTCGGGAGGCTGAGGCAGGAGAATGGCGTGAACCCGGGAGGCGGAGCTTGCAGTGAGCCGAGATCGCGCCACTGCACTCCAGCCTGGGTGACAGAGCGAGACTCCGTCTCAAAAAAAAAAAAAAAAAAAAAAAAGAATTTGCAAAATACTGAAATATATGACACAGGTTAAAAACAAGCAGAAAAACAAAGTAAGGGAAAGCACCACAGCAAAAATCTTTCCTTAGATTGTATTAAGCAGACACTTGGATGCCAAGTGACCCCATCTCTAGCATAATAATATAAAAGGGAAAAAATTATGGATTCTTTGTTCCCTGACCTGGAGGATTCCTCAATTCTAGCAAGCTTCCTAACTTCAGATGCAACTCAGGAGGATTAAAAAATGTTCCCGGAGGCTGTGGCCATTCAGTCACCTTACATTCTTATCTGGTGAAGAGTCTGTTGTTTCTAGTCTACTTGAACCGAAGTGAATGTAATATTAAACTAAATCAGAATTGTCATTTTTACCAAATTCAAATACAGATGAGCCCCCTATCATGTAGCCTAGCTTAGATGAATAGAAATGGAAGCCAAGACATGAAGAAGAGGTGGACAAGAAGACAGTGGGGTGACTAAGTGTTCGAGAATTTCATGAGGTAGAGAAATAGCTATGGACAGAATGAAGAAGAAAGATTTCCAGGGGAAGAGAAATAGGTGGCCAGAATCTGAATTATAGTTTAAGATTTTAGGAAGTGACACTTAATGATAACATCCATAGCGTTTGGCTGCTGAAATAAAAGAGACATAAAAAATTACTAAAATTCTAGAGGTCAAAAAGCAAAAATCAGAGTATTTCATATAAATTGACCACATGAATATTGACTCAGGGTGCTAAAACTTCCTTTGGTATTTGGAATTTTTTTTTTTCATTGTAGCCTAGATTTTTCTTAAAACCTAAGTAAATGAATAGACAAATACTGAAATGTTTTCTGTTAGTCTAATTTCCTCTATTTCCTTTTCAGGAGCAAAGCCAGGAAAAATTGTTATAATTTCTAAGTCAATACAAAAATCCCTTATTCTTGGCCCATGGAAACAACATAGCACACATCTAGGACTCATGATCTTCATTATTCCATAAGGTACCCTCAACTTATTATTTCTTTTTCTGTCTTTCTTTTTCCTCTCTTTACTATTATCAGATATTTCCTCTGTATTATGCAGGCTTTACTTTTTCTAGTACTCCAAATCCCAAATTTAACCCTTTAGGAGTCATTTTCTAGATCAGATTTATGACTGCAATGCTCATATATTCATTATTTATACTTTATTACCACTTACACTTTTTTGCAAAATTAAGAAAAATGCCATTTTTATTTACACAAAATATGTGTTTTGATTTACTTTTTCTCTTACAATTGCATCCAAACTATTAAGATTTATAACCTCATCTTATTTTCTCATGCCATAGAACTGCTTAAACATATTTTTCTCACATTCTCTGTAGGGAGGCTGAGGGCATATTTGTCAATGATATTTTCTGTCCTTTTCATTGTGTTTGCCATCTCCCTTGCTGTCATTTCAGCATTATTAATGGTGAACTACAGCACCAAAAGAGGTCAGGTCCAATACTTACAAATGTTTTGATTGCATTTCATTTTCATATGGATCTCTGTCAGAAAAGTCATTTTTCCAGGAGCTAGATCAAATTATCCCAACTAATTTAAGCCTTGCTCTTTCACACTATCCCACATATTCTCCTTTTTTTCTGAATGGAACTCCTTATTTCAGTCTGGTTAATCACTGGACCATTTATTGAATAAACATTGACCACCTCCTGCCTGCCAAACCCTTGCCAGCACTGGGAGTATAAAGGGAAAGATAACACAGATCCTCCCTCAAAGAGATCTCAGTTTATTAGGGAAGACCAATATGTAAACAAGTTTTTGCAATACAACTTAAATGCAGTTATTAAAAACATTGTTGTATCATGATTATTCATATAATTATGTTCTTTCTCCCAAGAGATTATATGCTCCTGCGGGCAGCAATTTCTACCTATCCATTTTGGATCTGAGAGTGTTTAAGCATAGTCTCTGGCCAGTGGTAGACACTCTCAGTAAGTGATGAGAATCCACAAGGCTCCTCCAATTCTACCCTTAATTAAACAGAATTTATTAATATTTTAAATATAAATCAGCTTTCTAAACATGTTTCATTACCATAGAGGCATATATTTCTACCATTATGATTCAGCAACTATACTCCTAGTAGGAATAACTGCTGCAGTGGGTACACTGCCTCTATTTCTTCAGCACACTTTGTCTGTATCCCATCACCTTCTGCCTCCCAGCCCAGGCTATATGTGCCATTATGGGCTTCCTTTTCATCCAGGCCTCAGATTGTAGATGATTTTCAGGTCGGATATCTTACTCTACCCAAATCTTCCATTTACAGGTCATCAGACCTCTAATTCTACAACAGCTCTAATGATGGGAAACACAATAGTTGCTTCTCTGCTTTCATTCTGCCCACACAATGGAATCTACTCAGAGTGGCCAGGGAGCCCTGCATCTTCAATAACTGAAGTCATCTGTGGCCTATAGTAGTTAAATGAAAGAAGGAATTATAAGGCGGTCTCTTCCATTTCCAGACAGTTCTAATTTTTATTCAAGGTTTTAAAATTTCAGAGTAAGAATAGACTCTAAATAATATTCCACTACTTTATAATAAAAGTAAAATCTGCACTTGCTAAAAAATTAAAATGTTACAGACAGCTATCAAAAGACAGAGGGGATCTTTTCCTCACACTTGGCTACATGAGGAGAGATTTTCCTCTAGGGGCAACACTGATTCTATTTTCTCCTTTACTCATTCTGCTCTTGAAAAGACAAAGTGACCTGTATTGATAAATATGGCTGGAATGAATGGCATGTTTGGCTTAATTCTACCCTCCTCTTTCCTCTTTGGGTCTTTCCATCTTCAAGGAACGGACTGTTCATCGGTTCTCAGGGTGGTTACTCCTGCAGGTGGAAAGGGGTTGGAATGGGAATGGGATTTACCTGAGTAAGCTGGTTCTGAGATTCATTTAGCAGATATATTTGAGCCTCATATTCAACAACTTCCCCATATGGACATTTATCTATGTGAAAGTGGGATTTTTTTTTCCTTCATTATTATTTTGTTTCTCAAATTGCTGATGGCTTTGTATAAAGAAGACATCTGTTATCTCCCAACAATGATAATAACTCACCCAATCTGTAGTCCTCTTTCTACATTAAGGAATAATATGTATTCCCTTCTAAGAAAACAATACACACATATGTATTTATATTTATATCAATTTTTATATACAGGTGGGATCAGTAGGATTATATCATTGATTCTGTCCATTATTGTAAAATAATTCATTTTGCGAGGCATATTATATCTTAGTGAGCTTTCCATAACACTCAATGTATATCTATAGCACTTTACTTTTTGTTGTTGTTGTTGAAATGCAATTCCAAACTTGGTTTTGTAAAACCGACTTGAGGGCAAGTGGTACTAAAAGCCCTTTCCTAGGCTGCTTCTCTTTTCTTATCCTATTGCATATGGCAACTTATCTTCTCTAATTACCTCTTCCAAACACTTCTTTTTAATATCTCAAACATCCTCCGAAGCTATAACAATATTATCACTACAAAGATTCCCTCTGCAAACTATTTTATGCCACTCTTCAAGCAATGTCAGAATAAAGGAAGAGCTCTTTAAGAGTAGGATCCAGATTTTATGCATCTTTGCATTTCTTATCACAAAGACAAGAACATGAAAGTATGCATTTCCTTCAGAAAAACCTTATAGATTGCTTAATGCAGCATTTTCTCGTCTCTTTGTACTTTCAAGACAACTTTAATGTAGACAATATTAAAATTGCTAAAAAGCATAAATGAACCAAATACAATTGTACCTTAATCACAAGATCCATATTGCATTGGAAGAAACTGCATCCATCTGGGAGCGATACACAGCTTTATGCCTTACACTCACAGTCCTATAGGTAGGACTGGGTTTCAGATCCATGTTATTTAACATGGACTATTTCAGATCCACGTTACCTTCAAAGGTGTTCCTGATCTAGGACTGGAAGTAGGGATTTAATAATTTTATTGTTCAGTCTAAATAACTTTTCAGTAAGAAGGTCGAGTCGAGGAGATTTCAGGGAGATAATTTGGAGACTATTTAGAAAGGCTCTGTGCAAATAATATCAATAGTAACATCAGCAGACATTTTTTAGTACCATTTAATAATTGTATTTAATTCTTACTCTCCCTTTTAGGTGTTTTATATTAATAACCCCCCTCTAGGACAGAATTTATTAGTTCTCTTTTTATGAAGGAGACAATAAATCTCAAAGACTTATTGCTGAATTAACAAGGGACATAGTCAAGATTTGCACTTAGGTTTACCTGGCTCTCCAAATTCATTCTGTTTGTATTGGAGAACAGAACAGTAAGCCGCATGTTAAAAATAAATTTAAGAAATTATGAAAGAGCTCCATGGATAAAGAAGAGAATCAGATAAAGTTAAAAGTTTCTATAATTTATGTGAAAATCCATTAGTTTAGGGCCCAGCAAAGCACTTCACACAACTTGACATTTAATAAAGGTTTGAGACTTCCCCTTTTCATGCCTGTATCATTATTAGCAGCAAATATTTAATGCTATGAAATGTCTTTCCAAGAGGGGAATATCAAACAACAAATTTTAAAAACATTTTTGGAGTAATGTGTAAGGCACTGAAAATACAATCCTGAATATGAAAACTATCTCTGTAGTTAAATAATTTAAAAACTCATACAAAGGATTAGAGGCATATCCTTTTAAAAAAATCTCCATTTTACAACTGAGATGACAGAGAAGCTCAGAAGAGGCTGTGACTGTAAGAGAGTATTTCACAGAAGAGATGGATTTTGAGTTGAACCTGGAAAGAAGAAGAGCATAGCAAAGGCATGGGGCAAGGTTGAGAGAACTAAGACGTGTTTGAAGGACAATTTGGATACAACAGAGGGAAAATTCATGTTGGGAGTAAAAGAAGAAAGATACAAAGAGGTTGACATCCCTTTTTATCCCTTTTAGGATTCTCCCCGGTACCCAGAATACATCTTCTGTTTCTTTCCTCTCTATTGTCCTTGGTATATGACCAAGAAATTTAAACCAATTTGTGTATCATGATAAGCAAAATACCAGAAAGTTAGCTCAGCTATGAAAATTATATAACCTAGTTCCAAAGCTAACCACAAATGACTTTTGGATTTTATACTATACTCCATTATTCATTCACTCTGTCTTCTCTACTATGAAGATTTTGGAGAAGTGCCTGTGTATTACAAATAAAAAGGTTTCCAAAAAGAAAAAATTAAAAAAAAAAAATGAAAACAACAAGTAGCTGCTTTCTAACACCACCACTGTATTCTCATACAAGTATCAAGCACCTCTTTTTTTTAAGCTTATCATTTTGTGAAACATTTGCTTATAGAATAGTTTCTTTGTGGCCTCACATGTTGTAGTAATTAGGAACAGTAGTTTCCGTTCAGGAGAGCATGAGGTAATGATGGCTTTCTGGAAGCAAACTCAGAAATAGTCACTGTGCCCAGCAGAACTCAAAACAGGCAGGAAAGAACTCAGGAACCACACAGGCAGAATCCTTACTTTTGTTGTATCTGTTAATGGGAGGTATGTGTGTGTATGTTGGGTTGTGTGTATAGGGATGGGAGTAGATTTCACTTACAAAAGCAAAACTACAATAAAAAACCATTTTTCATTGTGGAAGGAAAGTTTTACATCAGATTTCTGCTTATCCTGGCATAGGAGACTGAGAGAAATTTAGTAGAGAATCTTTCACAACACTGGCTTTATGCTCTCACCTGATCTCACAAAGCACATTTCAGAAACCCAGATGGGAGCTTTTAACCCCTGGTGTGCATAATCAGCAACATGTTTAAAGGGATATATGGCCCCTTGCCTGACATTCCTTTATTCTATTGACATTGATCGATTTAGGCTTTTGAACTGTCCTCAGTCTCCAGCCCCAAAATCAAAGACTTCTCTCTGTCTCAGTGTTGAAGCACATTTTTGAATTGAAGAATCATGAACTCCTAACCGTTTTTGCCTCTTTTCCGCATTAAAATTTTAAAATTCCCCCTTAGGAGGCATTCAACACTGTTGCTGTCAAAATAATTGTTGTATAATTCCTTTTCAGGATTATTTATTGAACTGACATTTCAGTATTTTCCTTCCTCTTTCAGAAATTGATCACAGTGTGTCACAGAGACTCAGATAATACACGGTGCACATTGAAATACACATTTATTGATCTAGCGTATTAAACGTTGAGAGGACGAATATACAAAAAGACAGTGGCCAGCCTATTTGACAATAGAATTCTGACCTACAAGTTCTAAAGCAACTAGTCCAAAATAGTCAGGACTTGGTCAATAACTACCAGCTTTCCTAATGTTTGCTTCCTTTTCCAACTCAGAGCCAGAGAAAGCCAAATATGCTCCTCTAACCAATCACAAAAGGTGCTCACTTCCACTGCACCTGCCTTCAGCTTGCCCAATGTTAACTATCTCCAAACTGCATTCCTGAAGACTTCCTGTCTTTTATTTTAAGGCTTCCCCACTCCCTGGCCTGACCTTGAATTTACATCAAATTCAAGTGATGTGGCTGACTGCCATAATATAGCAAACTCTGAATAGATAGCCTCTGTTTTTTCTCACTTGAGTTGTCTTTGTTTATGTCCAAAATGTTGTTAACTTAAGGACCTGAACCTATAAGGTCAAACAGCCCTGTAGGTACCTTAGAACACATATTAGGTCTTGAAAATAACTTTCAGGCAGCAAACATGAATTGCTCTTGTCTATCTGCCTTAGAAACAATTAGACTAAGGGTAGTAAGAAATAGAAGCCAAGTTATATTGTTACTCTAACTTGTGTTGATTTCTACTTACATCTTTTTAAAAATATTTTTTATTTTGATAAATGTTGGGGAAACAGGTGGTATTTGATTACATAAATAAGTTCTTTAGTAATGATTTCTGAGATTTGGGTGTACCCATCACCCAAGCATTGTACACTGTATCCGATGTGTAGTCTTTTATCCCTCACTTTTCTCCTACCCTTTCTCCCAAGTCCCCAAAGTCCATTGTGCCATTCTTATGCCTTTACATCCTCACAGCTTACACACTTAGCAGCTGGCAGAACCCCCACATTGGCTCCCTGACTGGTAGGGTGAGAGCTTTTATGGTGGGAAAGGCCAAATGGAAGCCATTCAAGCTGTCTCTACCTAGAAAAATAGTAAATCAAACAATATCGTATCCCTGTAGGGATTGTGAAGATTAGTGCCACCAGCAAGGACTTGAAAGACACAGGGGTGATGATTCCCATCATATCCCTGTTCAATTCTCCCATTTGGCCTGTGCAGAAGACAGATGGTTCTTGGAGAATGACACTGAATTATTGTAAGCTTAACCAAGTGGTGACTCCAATTGCAGCTGCTGGACCAGATGTGGTTTCATTGCTTCAGCAAATTAGCACATCTCCTGCTACCTGGTATGCAGCCATTGACTTGGCAAATGCCTTTTTCTCCATTCCTGTTCATAAGGCCCACCAGAAGCAATTTGCCTTCAGCTGGCAAGGCCAGCAATATACCTCTACTGTCCTACCTCAGGGGTGTATCAACTCTCCAGCTTTGTGTCATCATCTTATTTGGAGATTTTTTTTGCTTCTGAAAAATATCACACTGGTCCATTACAATGATAACATTATGCTGATTGGATCCAGTGAGCGAGAAACAGCGAACACACAGGATGTATTGGTGAGACATTCTCATGCCAGAGGATGGGAAATAAATATGACTAAAATTCAGGGAACTTCTACCTCAGTAAAATTTCTAAGGGTCCACTGGTGTGGAGCCTGTGGAGATACTCCTTCTGAGGTAAAGGATAAGTTGCGGCATTTGGTCCTCCTACAACCAAGAAAGAGGCATAACACCTAGTGGGCCTATTTGGATTTGGGAGGCAATACATTCCTCATTTGGGTGTGTTACTCTGGGCTATTTATTGAGTGACCTGAAAGGCTGCCAATTTTTTGTGGGGTCCAGAAGAGGAGAAGGCTTTATAATAGGTCCAGGTTACTGTGCAAGCCTCTCTGCCACTTGGACCATTTGACCCAGCAGATCCAATGGTGCTTGAGGTGGCAGTGGCAGATAAGGATGTTGTTTGGAGCCTTTGGCAGGATCCCCTAGGTGAATCACAGCAGAGGCCTCTAGGATTTTGGAGCAAGGCCCTACCATTTTCTGCGGAAAACTACTCTCCTTCTGAGAGGCAACTCTTGGCCTGTTATGGGGCTTTGGTGGAAACTGAATGTTTGAGTATGGGTCATCATGTCACCATGAGACCTGAACTGTCCATTATAAACGGGGTCCTTTATGACCCATTTAGCCATAAAGTGGGTCATGCACAGCAGCATTCCATCACCAAATGGAAGTGGTATATACGTGATTGAGCTCGAGCAGGTCCTGAAGGCACAATTAAGTTATAGGAGGAAGTGGTTCATATGCCCATGGTATCCACTCCTGATACCCTGCCTTCTCTCCCCCAGCCTGCATCAGTGGTCTCATAGGGAGTTTCCTATAATCAGTTGCAGAGGAAGAGAATACTAGGGCCTTGTTCACAGATGGTTCTGCACAATATGCAGGCACCACCCAAAAGTGGACAGCTGTAGCACTACAGCCCCTTCCTAGAACATCCCTGAAGGACAGCAGTGAAGGGAAATTTTCCCAGTGAGCAGAACTTCGAGCAGTACACCTGGTTGTGCCCTTTGCATGGGAGGAGAAATGGTCAGATGTGCAATTATGTGCTGGGTCATGAGCTGTAGCCAATGGTTTGGCTGGATGGTCAGAGACTTGGAATAAGCATGATTGGAAAAGTGGTGACAAAGAAATTTAGGGAAGAGATATGTGGATAGATATCTCTTAGTGGTCAAAAACTCTGATAATATTTGTATCCTACGTGAGTGCTCACGAATGGGTGACCTCTGAGGAGGAGGAGTTTAATAATCAAGTGGATATGATGACCTGTTCTGTGGACACCACTCAGCCTCTTTCCCCAGCCACCCCTTTCATCACCCAATGAGCCCATGAACAAAGTGTCATGGTGGCAGGGATGGAGGTTATGCATGGGCTCAGCAACATGGACTTTCATTCACCAAGGCTGAGCTGGCTATGACCACTGCTGAGCACCCAATTTGCCAGCAGCAGAGACCAACACTGAGCCCTTGATATGGCACCATTTCTTGGGGAGATCAGCCAGCTACCTGGTGACAGGTCGATTTTATTGAACCTCTTCCATCATGGAAAGAGCAGAGGTTTGTCCTCATTGGAATAGTCACTTACTTTGGATATGGGTTTGCCTATCCTGCATGCAGTGCTTCTGCCAAGACTACCATCCGTGGACTCACGGAATGCCTTATCCACCATCACCGTATTCCACACAGCATTGCTTCTGACCAAGGCACTCACTTTACAGCTAAAGAAGTGTGGCAGTGGCTTCATGCTCATGGAATTCACTGGTATTACCAAGTTCCCCATCATCCTGAAGCAGCTAGATTGATAGAATAGTGGAATGACCTTTTGAAGTCACAATTACAATGCCAACTAGGTGACAATACTTTGCAGAGCTGGGGCAAAGTTCTCCAGAAGGCCTATATTCTCTAAAGCACTATCTAAGATATGGTGCTGTTTCTCCCATAGCCAGAATTCATGGAGCCAGGAATCAAGTGGTGGAAGTGGAAGTGGCACCACATGGCATCCCCCTAGTGATCCAGTAGCAAAATTTTTGCTTCCTATTCCCACAACATTATGCTCTGCTGCCCTAGAGGTCTTAGATCCAGAGAGAGGAATGCTACCACACAGCATACACAGCTTAGCTCCCACTTATACGTGACAACATACAATGCTTGTTTCCCCATTACTGAGTTACTTCACTTGGGATAATAGTCTCCCATTCCATCCAGGTTGCTGTGAATGCCATTATTTCATTCCTTTTTATGGCTGAGTAGTGTTCCATTTTTTATATATATATATATAATAAAAATTATATATATCCATTATATATATATATATATATAATGTGATTTTCTTTATCCACTCACTGATGGATGGACATTTGGGCTGGTTCAATATTTTTGTGATTGTAAATTGTGCTGCTATAAATATGCATGTGCCAGTATTTTTTTCATATAATGACTTCTTTTACTCTAGGTAGATACCTTGTAATGGCACTGCGGGATCAAACAGTAGATCTATTTTTGTTCTTTAAGGAATCTCCACACCACTTTCCATAATGGTTGTACTAGTTTACATTCCCACCAAGAGTGTAAAAGTGTTCCCTTTCACCATATCCACGCCAATGTCTACTTTTTTTTTTTTAATTTTTTGATTATGGCCATTCTTGTAGGAGTGAGGTGGTATCTCACTGTGGTTTTGATTTGCATTTCCCTGATAATTAGTGATGTTGAACATTTTTCCATATGCTTGTTATCCATTTGTATATCTTTTGAGAATTGTGTATTCATGTCTTTAGGCCGCTTTTTGATGGGATTGTTTTTTTCTTGCTGATTTGTTTGAGTTCCTTGTAGAGTCTGGATATTAGTCCTTGGACAGATATATAGATTGTGAAGATTTTTTCCCACGTCTGATAACTCTACTGATTTTTTTTTTTTTTTTTTTTTGCTGTGCAGAAGCTTTTTATTTTAATTAAGTCCAATATATTTTTATCTTTGTTTTTGTTGCATTTGCTTTTGAGTTCTTGGTCATAAAGTCTTTACCTAAGCCAATGTCTAAAAGGGGTTTTCCAGTGTTATCTTCTAGAATTTTTATAGTTTTGGGTCTTTGATTTAGGTCTATCATTCATCTTGAGTTGATTTTTGTAATGGGTGAGAGATGGGGACTCAGCTTCTTTCTTCTTCATGTGGCTTGCCGATGATCCCAGCACCATTTGTTGAATAAGGTGTTCTTTTCCCACTTTATGTTGCTTTCTTGAAGATCAGTTGGCTGTAAGTATTTGGCTTTATTTCTGGGTCCTCCATTGGTCTATGTGCCTATTTTTATACTATTACCATGCTGTTTTGGTGACTATGCACTCATAATATAATTTGAAGTTGGGTAATGTAATGCTTCCAGATTTGTTCTTTTTGCTTAGTCTTGCTTTGGCTATGTGGGCTCTTTTTTGGTTCCATATGAGTTTTAGGATTGTTTTTTCTGGTTTTGTAAAGGATGATGGTGGTATTTGGATGGGAATTGGATTGAATTTGTAGATTGCTTTTGGCAATATGATTGGTTTTGCAATATCGATTCTCCTCTTCCATGAGCATGGGATGTGTTTGCATTTGTTTGTGTCATCTATGATTTCTTCCAGCAGTGTTTTTTTTTTACTTTTTCTTGTATAGGTCTTTCAAGGAAAGGCCTTGGTTAGGTATATTTCTAAGTATTTTATTTTTATTTTTGCAGCTGTTGTAAAATTGGCTGAGTTCTTGATTTGATTCTTAGCTATGTTGCTGTTGGTACATAATAGAGCCACTAATTTCTGTGCATTAATTTTATATCCTGAAACTTTGCTGAACTTATTTACCAATTCTAGGAGTTTTTCTTGATGATTCTTTATGGTTTTCTTGGTATACAATCATATCTCAGCAAACAGCAACAGTTTGAGTTCCTCTTTACCAATTTGGATACCCTTTATTTCTTTCTCTGGCCTGATTGCTCTGGCTAGGACTTCCAGTAGTATGTTGATTAGAAGTGGTGAAAGTGGGCATCCTTTTCTTGTTTCAGTTCTTGGGAAGAATGTTTTCAGCTTTTTTCCCTCAATATAATGTTGGCTTTGGGTTTGTCATAGATGGCTTTTATTACCTTAAGGTATGTCGCTTCTGTGCCGATTTTGCTGAGGGTTTTAATCATAAAGGGACGATGGATTTCGTCAAATGCTTTTCCTGCATCTATTGAGATGATCGTGTGTTTTTGTTTTTAATTCTCTTTATGTGGTGTATCACATTTATTGGCTTGTGGATGTTGAAACATCCCTGTATCCCTAGTATGAAATCTACTTGATCATGGTGGCTTACCTTTTTTGATATGCTGTTGGATTTGGTTAGTTAGTATTTTTTTATAGATAGTATGAATATCTATATTCATCAGGGATATTGGTCTGTAGTTTTCTTTCTTTTTCTTTTTATGTCCCCTCCTGGTTTTGGTATTAGGGTGATACTGGCTTCACAGAATGATTTAGAGAGGATTCCCTCTTTCTCTATCCTGTGGAACAGTGTCAATAGGATTAGTACCAATTCTATTTGCATGTCTTATAGAATTCAGCTGTGAATCTGTCTTGTTCTGGTCTTTGTTGGCAATTTTTAAATTAGCATTTTAATTTCACTGCTTGTTATTTGTCTGTTCAGAGTTTCTCTATGTTCCTAGAGGTAGATATAGATCAACCCTTCTAGGAGGGTTGTATATTTCCAGGAATTTATCAATCTCCTCTAGGTTTTCTAGTTAAAGGTGTTCATAGAAGCCTTGAATTATCTTTTATATTTCTGTGGTATCAGTAGTAATATCTCCCATTTCATTTCTATAATAATTGAGCTTATTTGGATCTTCTCTCTTCTTGGTTGATCTTATTAATAGTCTATTAATTTCATTTATCTTTTCAAAGAACCAGCTTTTTGTTTCATTTATTTTTGTCTTTTTGTTTGTTTGTTTCAATTTCATTTAGTTCTGCTCTGCTCTTTGTTATTTCTTTTATTCTGCTGGGTTTGGGTTCGGATTTTTCTTGTTTCTCCAGTTCCATGTGGTGTGACCTTAGATTGTCTGTTTGTGTTCTTTCAGACTTTTTGATGTAGGTATTTAATGCTATGAACTTTCCTCTTAGCACTGCTTTTGTGTATCCCAGAGGATTTGATAGGCTGTGTTGCTATTATCATTCAGTTGAAAAACATTTTAAGTTTCCATCTTAATTTCATTGTTGAAATTAATTTCACTTAGGAGCAGGTTATTTAATTTCCATGTATTTGTATGGTTTTGAGAGTTGCTTTTGGAGTTGATTTCCAATTTTATTTCATTGTGGTCTGAGAGAGTACTTGATATACATTCAATTTTCTTAAATGCACCAAGACTTGTTTTGTGGTCTTTCATATGGTCTCTCTTGGAGAATGTTCCACGTGCTAATGAAACAAATGTATATTCTGCAGTTGTTGGGTAGAATGTTCTGTAAATTTGTTGTAGGGTATAGTTTAAGTCCGTTGTTTCTTTGTTGACTTACTGTCTTGATGACCTGTCTAGTGCTATCAGTGAAGTATTCATCTCTTAATATTTATTAGTGTGTTGCTGTCTATCTCATTTCTTAGGCCTAGTAGTAATCATTTTATAAATTTGGTAGCTCCAGTGTTAGGTGCATATATATTTAGGATCATGACTTTTTTTGTTGGATAAGGCCTCTTATCATTATATAATATCCCTCTTTGTCTTTTTAAACTGCTGTTGCTTTAAAATTTGTTTTGGTTTTTTTTTTTTTTTTTTTTTTTTTGAGACGGAGTCTCGCTCTGTCGCCTAGGCTGGAGTGCAGTGGCCGGATCTCAGCTCACTGCAAGCTCCGCCTCCGGGGTTTACGCCATTCTCCTGCCTCAGCCTCCCGAGTAGCTGGGACTACAGGTGCCCGCCATCTCGTCCGGCTAGTTTTTTGTATTTTTTAGTAGAGATGGGGTTTCACTGTGTTCGCCAGGATGGTCTCGATCTCCTGACCTCGTGATCTACCCATCTCGGCCTCCCAAAGTGCTGGGATTACAGGCTTGAGCCACCGCGCCCGGCCTAAAATTTGTTTTGTCTAATATAAGAATAGCTATACCTGCTCACTTTTGTTGTCCATTTGCATAGAATAACTTTTTCCACCCCTTTAGCTTAAGTTTATGTGAGTTCTTCTGTGTCAGGAGTTTCCTGAAGACAGCAGAGACTTGATTGGTGAATTATTATCCATTCCGTCATTCTGTATCTTTTAAGTGGAGCATTTATGCCATTTACATTCAATGTTAGTATTGAGATGAGGTACTATTCTATTCACCCTGGCTACTTGTTGCTTAAATACCTTTCTTTTTCATTGTATTATTATTATTATTATTATTTTTATTATTATTATACTTTAAGTTCTAGGGTACATGTGCATAACGTGCAGGTTTGTTACATATGTATACTTGTGCCATGTTGCTGTGCTGCACCCATCAACTCGTCAGCACCCATCAACTCGTCATTTACATCAGGTATAACTCCCAATGCAATCCTTCCCCCCTCCCCCCTACCCCCTCCCCATGATAGGCCCCGGTGTGTGATGTTCCCCTTCCCGAGTCCAAGTGATCTCATTGTTCAGTTCCCACCTATGAGTGAGAACATGCGGTGTTTGGTTTTCTGTTCTTATGATAGTTTGCTAAGAATGATGGTTTCCAGCTGCATCCATGTCCCTACAAAGGACACAAACTCACCCTTTTTTATGGCTGCATAGTATTCCATGGTGTATATGTGCCACATTTTCTTAATCCAGTCTGTCACTGATGGACATTTGGGTTGATTCCAAGTCTTTGCTATTGTGAATAGTGCCACAATGAACATACGTGTGCATGTGTCTTTATAGCAGCATGATTTATAATACTTTGGGTATATACTCAGTAATGGGATGGCTGGGTCATATGGTACATCTAGTTCTAGATCCTTGAGGAATCGCCATACTGTTTTCCATAATGGTTGAACTAGTTTACAATCCCACCAACAGTGTAAAAGTGTTCCTATTTCTCCACATCCTCTCCAGCACCTGTTGTTTCCTGACTTTTTAATGATCACCATTCTAACTGGTGTGAGGAGATGGTATCTCATTGTGGTTTTGATTTGCATTTCTCTGATGGCCAGTGATGATGAGCATTTTTTCATGTGTCTGTTGGCTGTATGCATGTATTTTTTTGAGAAATGTCTGTTCATATCCTTTGCCCACTTTTTGATGGGGCTGTTTGTTTTTTTGTTTTTTTCTTGTAAATTTGTTTGAGTTCTTTGTAGGTTCTGGATATTAGCCCTTTGTCAGATGAGTAGACTGCAAAAATTTTCTCCCATTCTGTAGGTTGCCTGTTCACTCTGATGGTAGTTTCTTTTGCTGTGCAGAAGCTCTTTAGTTTAATGAGATCCCATTTGTCAATTTTGGCTTTTGCTGCTGTTGCTTTTGGTGTTTTAGACATGAAGTCTTTGCCCATGCCTATGTCTGGAATGGTACTACCTAGGATTTCCTCTAGGGTTTTTATGGTATTAGGCCTAACATTTAAGTCTCTAATCCATCTTGAATTAATTTTCGTATAAGGAGTAAGGAAAGGATCCAGTTTCAGCTTTCTACTTATGGCTAGCCAATTTTCCCAGTGCCATTTATTAAATAGGGAATCCTTTCCCCATTTCTTGTTTTTGTCAGGTTTATCAAAGATCAGATGGCTGTAGATGTGTGGTATTATTTCTGAGGACTCTGTTCTGTTCCATTGGTCTATATCTCTGTTTTGGTACCAGTACCATGCTGTTTGGGTTACTGTAGCCTTGTAGTATAGTTTGAAGTCAGGTAGCGTGACGCCTCCAGCTTTGTTCTTTTGACTTAGGATTGTCTTGGAGATATGGGCTCTTTTTTGGTTCCATATGAACTTTAAAGCAGTTTTTTCAATTCTGTGAAGAAACTCATTGGTAGCTTGATGGGGATGGCATTGAATCTATAAATTACCTTGGGCAGTATGGCCATTTTCATGATATTGATTCTTCCTATCCATGAGCATGGTATGTTCTTCCATTTGTTTGTGTCCTCTTTGATTTCACTGAGCAGTGGTTTGTAGTTCTCCTTGAAGAGGTCCTTTACATCCCTTGTCAGTTGGATTCCTAGGTATTTGATTCTCTTTGAAGCAATTGTGAATGGAAGTTCATTCCTGATTTGGCTCTCTGTTTGTCTGTTACTGGTGTATAAGAATGCTTGTGATTTTTGCACATTAATTTTGTATCCTGAGACTTTGCTGAAGTTGCTTATCAGCTTAAGGAGATTTTGGGCTGAGACAATGGGATTTTCTAAATATACAATCATGTCATCTGCAAAGAGGGACAATTTGACTTCTTCTTTTCCTAACTGAATACCCTTGATTTCTTTCTCTTGCCTGAATGCCCTAGCCAGAACTTCCAACACTATGTTGAATAGGAGTGGTGAGAGAGGGCATCCCTTTCTTGTGCCAGTTTTCAAAGGGAATTTTTCCAGTTTTTGCCCATTCAGTATGATATTGGCTGTGGGTTTGTCATAAATAGCTCTTATTATTTTCAGGTACGTTCCATCAATACCGAATTTATTGAGCGTTTTTATCATGAAGGGCTGTTGAATTTTGTCAAAAGCCTTTTCTGCATCTATTGAGATAATCATGTGGTTCTCGTCTTTGGTTCTGTTTATATGCTGGATTATGTTTATTGATTTGCGAATGTTGAACCAGGCTTGCATCCCAGGATGAAGCCCACTTGATCATGGTGGATAAGCTTTTTGATGTGCTGCTGAATCCGGTTTGCCAGTATTTTATTGAGGATTTTTGCATCGATGTTCATCAGGGATATTGGTCTAAAATTCTCTTTTTTTGTTGTGTCTCTGCCAGGCTTTGGTATCAGGATGATGTTGGCCTCATAAAATGAGTTAGGGAGGATTCCCTCTTTTTCTATTGATTGAAAGAGTTTCAGAAGGAATGGTACCAGCTCCTCCTTGTACCTGTGGTAGAATTCAGCTGTGAATCCATCTGGTCCTGTACTTTTTTTCATTGGTAGGCTATTAAATATTGCCTCAATTTCAGAGCCTGCTATTGGTCTATTCAGGGATTCAACTTCTTCCTGGTTTAGTCTTGGAAGAGTGTAAGTGTCCAGGAAATTATCCATTTCTTCTAGATTTTCCAGTTTATTTGCGTAGAGGTGTTTATAGTATTCTCTGATGGTAGTTTGTATTTCTGTGGGGTCGGTGGTGATATCCCCTTTATCATTTTTGATTGCGTCTATTTGATTCTTCTCTCTTTTCTTCTTTATTAGTCTTGCTAGCGATCTGTCAATTGTGTTGATCTTTTCAAAAAACCAACTCCTGGATTCATTGATTTTTTTGGAGGGTTTTTTGTGTCTCTATCTCCTTCAGTTCTGCTCTGATCTTAGTTATTTCTTGCCTTCTGCTAGCTTTTGAATGCGTTTGCTCTTGCTTCTCTAGTTCTTTTAATTGTGATGTTAGAGTGTCAATTTTAGATCTTTCCTGCTTTCTCTTGTGTGCATTTAGTGCTATAAATTTCCCTCTACACACTGCTTTAAATGTGTCCCAGAGATTCTGGTATGTTGTATCTTTGTTCTCATTGGTTTCAAAGAACATCTTTATTTCTGCCTTCATTTTGTTATGTACCCAGTAGTCATTCAGGGGCAGGTTGTTCAGTTTCCATGTAGTTGAGCAGTTTTGATTGAGTTTCTTAGTCCTGAGTTCTAGTTTGATTGCACTGTGGTCTGAGAGACAGTTTGTTATAATTTCTGTTCTTGTACATTTGCTGAGGAGTGCTTTACTTCCAATTATGTGGTCAATTTTGGAATAAGTGCAATGTGGTGCTGAGAAGAATGTATATTCTGTTGATTTGGGGTGGAGAGTTCTATAGATGTCTATTAGGTCTGCTTGCTGCAGAGATGAGTTCAATTCCTGGATATCCTTGTTAACTTTCTGTCTCGTTGATCTGTCTAATGTTGACAGTGGAGTGTTGATGTCTCTCATTATTATTGTATGGGAGTCTAAGTCTCTTTTTAAGTCTCTAAGGACTTGCTTTATGAATCTGGGTGCTCCTGTATTGGGTGCATATATATTTAGGATAGTTAGCTCTTCCTGTTGAATTGATCCTTTTACCATTATGTAATGGCCTTCTTTGTCTCTTTTGATCTTTGATGGTTTAAAGTCTGTTTTATCAGAGACTAGTATTGCAACCCCTGCTTTTTTTGGTTCTCCATTTGCTTGGTAAATCTTCCTCCATCCCTTTATTTTGAGCGTATGTATGTCTCTGCATGTGAGATGGGTCTCCTGAATACAGCAGACTGGTGGATCTTGACTCTTTATCCAGTTTGCCCGTCTGTGTCTTTTAATTGGAGCATTTAGTCCATTTACATTTAAGGTTAAGATTGTTATGTGTAACTTGATCCTGCCATTATGATATTAACTGGTGTTTTGCTCATTAGTTGATGCAGTTTCTTCCTAGCCTAAATGGTCTTTACATTTTGGCATGTTTTTGCAATGGCTGGTACCGGTTGTTCCTTTCCATGTTTAGTGCTTCCTTCAGGGTCTCTTGTAAGGCAGGCCTGGTGGTGATAAAATCTCTAAGCATTTGCTTATCTGTAAAGGATTTTATTTCTCCTTCACTTATGAAACTTAGTTTGGCTGGATATGAAATTCTGGGTTTAAAATTCTTTTCTTTAAGAATGTTGAATATTGGCCCCCACTATCTTCTGGCTTGTAGAGTTTCTGCCGAGAGATCTGCTGTTAGTCTGATGGGCTTCCCTTTGTGGGTAACCTGACCTTTCTCTCTGGCTGCCCTTAAGATTTTTTCCTTCATTTCAACTTTGGTGAATCTGGAAATTATGTGTCTTGGAGTTGCTCTTCTCGAGGAGTATCTTTGTGGCATTCTCTGTATTTCCTGAATTTGAATGTTGGCCTGCCCCACTAGGTTGGGGAAGTTCTCCTGGATGATATCCTGAAGAGTGTTTTCCAACTTGGTTCCATTTTCCCCCTCACTTTCAGGCACCCCAATCAGATGTAGATTTGGTCTTTTTACAAAATCCCATACTTCTTTCAGGCTTTGTTCGTTTCTTTTTCTTCTTTTTTCCTTTGGTTTCTCTTCTCGCTTCATTTCGTTCATTTGATCCTCAATGGCTGATACTCTTTCTTCCAGTTGATCAAGTGGGTTACTGAAGCTTGTGCATTTGTCACGTATTTCTCGTGTCATGGTTTTCATCTCTTTCATTTCGTTTATGACCTTCTCTGCATTAATTACTCTAGCCATCAATTCTTCCACTTTTTTTTCAAACTTTTTAGTTTCTTTGCGCTGGGTGCGTAATCCTCCTTTTACTCTGAGAAGTTTGATGGACTGAAGCCTTCTTCTCTCATCTCGTCAAAGTCATTCTCCGTCAAGCTTTGTTCCATTGCTGGCGATGAGCTGTGCTCCTTTGCTGGGGGAGATGCGCTCTTATTTTTTGAATTTCCAGTTTTTCTGCCCTGCTTTTTCCCCATCTTTGTGGTTTTATCTGCCTCTGGTCTTTGATGATGATGGTTATGTACTGATGGGGTTTTGGTGTAGGTGTCCTTCCTGTTTGATAGTTTTCCTTCTAACAGTCAGGACCCTCAGCTGTAGGTCTGTTGGAGATTGCTTGAGGTCCACTCCAGACCCTGTTTGCCTGGGTGTCAGCAGCAGAGGCTGCAGAAGATAGAATATTGCTGAACAGCGAGTGTACCTGTCTGATTCTTGCTTTGGAGGCTTCCTCTCAGGGGTATACTCCACCCTGTGAGGTGTGGGATGTCAGACTGCCCCTAGTGGGGGATGTCTCCCAGTTAGGCTACTCAGGGGTCATGGACCCACTTGAGCAGGCAGTCTGTCCCTTCTCAGATCTCAACCTCCGTGTTGGGAGATCCACTGCTCTCTTCAAAGCTGTCAGACAGAGTCGTTTGCTTCTGCAGAGGTTTCTGCTGCTTTTGTTGTTTACTGCACCCTGTCCCCAGAGGTGGAGTCTACAGAGACAGGCAGGTTTCCTTGAGCTGCTGTGAGCTCCACCCAGTTCGAGCTTGCCAGCGGCTTTGTTTACCTACTTAAGCCTCAGCAATGGCGGGCGCCCCTCCCCCAGCCTCACTGCTGCCTTGCCGGTAGATCACAGACTGCTGTGCTCCCAATGAGGGAGGCTCCATGGGTGTGGGACCCTCCCAGCCAGGTGTGGGATATAATCTCCTGGTGTGCCTGTTTGCCTAAAGTGCAGTATTGGGGTGGAAGTTACCAGATTTTCCAGGTGTTGTGTGTCTCAGTTCCACTGGCTAGGAAAAGGGATTCCCTTTCCCCTTGTGCTTCCCAGGTGAGGCGATGCCTCGCCCTGCTTCAGCTCTCACTGCAGCAGCTGACCAGCACCGATTGTCTGGCACTCCCTACTGAGATGAACCCAGTACCTCAGTTGAAAATGCAGAAATCACCGGTCTTCTGTGTTGCTCGCGCTGGGAGTTGGAGACTGGAGCTGCTCCTATTCGGCCATCTTGCTCCGCCCCCCTTCATTGTATTATTGTTAGATAGGTCCTGTGAGATTTATGCTTTAAGGAAGTTATATTTTTGTGTATTTCAAGGATTTATTTCAAAATTTAAAGCTTTTTTGTTTATTTGTTTTTAACAGTCTTGTAGCGCTGCTTGGTAGTGGTGAATTCTCTCAGCCTGTGTTTGTCTGGAATATCTTTCCTTCATTTATGAAGCTTGGTTTTGCTGCATACAAAATTCTTGGCTGAGTATTGTTTTGTTTAAGGAGGCTAAAAGTAGAACCCCAATACCTTCTCACTTGTAGGGATGATAGGAGGAAATGTGAGCTCCTGAGAATAATATTTAGGAAAATTTAGGACCATGATCTTATATTTGGAGAAACCATTCAAAGACTTTTTTTTTTTTTTTTTTTTTTAGTGAAGTGCATAATACAAAAAATACTATTCCCATAATAAAGAATATTTTGAGTTTCTTCAAAATGAATATTATGGAACTAACTAAACAGTGATGTTAGACTTTCCATAGTGGTTACATTATAACATTGTTCCTTCTTCTACTACATTTCTCCCTAAGAAACCTAATGTTTCCCCAAGAAGTTATATCGAATGATTTTGTTAAGGAGGTAGACAAAGAAGGAAAAATGAAGCTAGAGATCAGTTTTTAATAAATAGAAAAATTTTTAATTCCTAACACTCTAGAATTAGATATATTTCTGGAGCAAGGAGAAGAGTCGCAGGGTAACACAGAAGGGGTAATTTTTTTTTTAATCTTAAAAAGACAAAACAGAATATCTGTTTAAAATCTACTTTCTGAAAAATCTAACTTGGTTAATGTGCTATATATTTTTGTATCATTATGATATTCTTCAAAATACTAAACTCAAAGATAACAACTTGATAGGAAAAGAAGGTAACTAAACTGTACTTAAATTTAGAAGTAAAATTCAGAAGAGAAACAAAATAATTAATGGAAGTTTATCAGGAATAACCAGAATACTCCTCAAAACTTGGCTCCTTTCAGTTCAGATAAATGAAACACTTTACCAGCGATCTATAATGAAAAAAAAAAAAAAATCAACTGAAATGGTTTCTTTTACACTTCTGTGCACAAAATGAACTGCTTTTTAAAAAATTTATTCTCCTATGAAGTAGCTATTTTTCACCTCTTTTTTCTCACCATAGTCTAAAATCACCATCTTGGAGAAAAGAAAAATAATCAGTTTGTGTGTGTGTGTGTGTTAGTGCTCCGATGTGCTCAGATATATCAAAGAAGTGTTATTTTTTTAAGGTTTACTGCCCAGGATTGGTGGATCTGAAACAAGAGATTGAGGTTAGATTGCCTTGATTTTCACTTCTTTGGTTGTACAGAATGATATAGGTGGATTAAAGGGGCCTGGTGGGAACCACGTAAGAGACACTTGCATTATGTGTCATCCATCACTCAACCTGAGTGTCCATTGTTGCATAGCTGACTCTATGTGCACTGTCTTTGCCAAATGGTCCATGCAGCCATGAAAGATGCTATCACTTTTGATGGTGGGTAGATTAGATAAATTGGGAAAATCCAGGTTAACACACCAGATACACGTTTAGTCTTTCATGAGCATTACTCTTTCCTGAGAAAGTTTCTTCATCCCTCTATGGTAAAATAAATAAATAAATAAATAAATAAATAATAAAAATAAAAATACCTACAAGGTTATTTTCACCAATTGGCTTGCAAAAGTGTTTATATCCTTAGATTTATGGGTTCTCACCATTGTAAAAAATAATGAAAGAAAATATATAAATTCAAAAATAGTTCAAAATTATTTTTACAGGTAGAAAAAAAGAATGCTTATCTCGATAAATACGTTATTATTTTCCTAAATTACATCTTTGGGTTCCTATAAAGAAGTTTATGGAAGAATACTAGTAGGTTACAGAAACATTTGATTCAAGTTCTATGTTAGAAATAAATTTTTGGTGCCGCAAAAGAAATAGCACTAGTAATTTTCTCTGCGGCAGTTTCATTTCTATAGAAGGGTGTGACTGATGGATGGAGCAATGGCAAGAGGACACCTAAACAAGGGAGGGGAAGGGGTTTTTATTCCTGATGCAGGTAGCCCCTACTGCTGTGTCATTCCCCTGTTGGCTAGGGTGGACCACAGAGTCTAAACTTATTCCGATTGGCTGTTTTAAAGACAGCAGGGATACGAGTCGGAGTGGCGGGATAAGTAGTTTGGTGGGAAGGACGGTTACAGAACCGGAGACTTAGGATGACTCAGGATGGAGCGGATGACTCAGGATGGAACAGATGACAGGGGTGACACAGGACGGAGCCAGTGATCAGTGGTGACTCAGGACAGAGCAGGTGATAGAGGCTAGGAGGAGGTTGTTTACTAAAACTAGGGGCAAGTAGATGAAGAGAACGAGGAAGTTAAACGTTAATATGAAGAACAAAGAACAGGAGAGCTGAACATACTGATACATTGGTTCCTTGGAGAACATCTCCGAACTTATTGTACTTAACAATTTACAGGGTAAAACCTTTAAAGAGGAATTGATTATATCCTACATTCTATAATAGAAATATTAAATAAAAAGACATTTGGTTTACTGCAAAATATTCTAGGCAAAGAGAATACCATGTACAAAGACATAATAGAGAAAAATTCTAAGGTATGGTTAGAAAGCTATGAATTATAGGACAGGCATGGTGGCTCACACTTGTAATCCCACTTCTTGGGGAGGATGAGGTCACAGGATCTCTTGAGGTCACAAGTCTGAGACTAGCCTGAGCAACATAGTGAGATTCTATTCTCTATAAAAATAAATAAAGAAATAAAAACAAATTAGCTGGCCACACCTGTAGTCCCAGCTACTTGGGAGGCTAAGGTGGGAGAATGACTTGAATCCAGGAGATCGAGGTTTCAGTGAGCCATGTTTGTGCCACTGTACTCCAGCCTGGGCAACAGACCAAGACACCGTGTCAAAGAAAAAAATCTATGAATTATATTAATTACAGATGCTCCTCAACTTGCAGTGGGAATAAATCCTGATAAGCCAATTGTAAATTGAAAATATTATAAGTTGAAAATATATTAAATTGAAAATATATTTAATGCACCCAAACTACTAAACATCATCGCTTAGCCTAACGTCCCTTAAACATGCTAGGAATACTCATATTAGCCTACATTTGAGCAAAATCATCATTCAGTTTATTGAACTTGGTACTGAAAGTGAAAAGCAGAATGGCTGTATGGGCATTTATGTATAGCTTCTACTGAATGCATATTTAAAAATTGTAAGTCAAATTATTGTTATTTGAGGATTGTTTGTATTTGATATAGAGAATGGCTTGTACCAAGAGCCCCCAGTAACAGTGAAAACAGGATTTGATCCAACAGGACCTTAATATATCACATTGATATGAATGAATTTTGTTCTGGAGAGAAAAGAAAAGTCATTGAAGGTTTTTAAAAAGAGAAGCACTATGACTGATATAAATGTCAAAAAAATCATTTCAGTAGTAGAAGACATTAGAAGGAAAAGAGGCTGAAAGTGACAGATTAGTTGAGAGGGTTTTCAATAATATGTTTGTGAGATTATAAGGACTTTAAAAGAATAGTAGAGAGATAAAGAAAAGGTGACATTTAAAGGTGACATTTAAGTAATGATAAGATGTGATCCACTCATCTTTCTGATAAATTGGTTGTAAGAAGTAAAAAGAGAGTGAGAAAACTAGAATAACTCAAATAACTCAACTTTCTGTCTTGAGAAACTAGTTGAATGATCATACTGGGGAAAGATGCTGAGTTTCATTCTGAACACAAGAATCACAGTGCCTGTGAAGAACTGAGTAGAAATATCTGGTGGATAGTCAGACATATATGAACCAAGGGGAGAAAACCGGTGCTGGAGATTGAGTGGGCAGTCATTAACATATCTGTGGTTGGGAAGAGTAATGGGAATGTATGAAATTATCCATCAAGAGGATGGAAAATGAAAAGGAGCCACATTCATGAAGGCAGATGAAGAGGCGGTAATGAAAGAAATTGATTGGGAAGCAATGAAGAACAGCTGGGAAAAAGTAATATGTCAATTGCTACACATAGGTCAAATAAGATAAAGTTAAGAAGTTTCCATTGGTTTTAAGAAGTTGAATTTGGCCACAGCAGTTTCACTAGAGATTGTAGAGGGCTGAAGTGTTAAGTGAGGAAGTTGAGACATTGACTGAAGCTTTTCTACCAAACGTGGACTACAGTGTAGGCAGTTTAAAATATGGACATTGGATACAGATTGCTTAGATTTGGATCTCGGCGCTACATTTAACTGACTGATTTTGTGAAAGTTATATGACTGCACTATATTTCAGTTTCCTCATCTGTAAAAAGTCATACTGTAGCACTTAATTAAGAGAACCAAACAGATTGATACATATGGAATGTTTAGAACAATGCCAGAGTACTAGTAAGTACTTAGTGAGCATTAGAGTTGTTATTAAGTAACTTGGCTTAAAAGTATAAAAGAGTTTAGAGTGACAAATGGAAAAAAGTTTAAAAAGTGGGTTTTTTATTTTATTTACCGCTTTGTTGTTGTCACTCTTGTATAAATTGGAAGGGACTTGATGTAAAAGTCATCAGTAGGAAAAATAAAATAGGTAGAGACAGAAAAAAGATAGATGATAAAGAGGAAATTTAAGTTGGTTGAAGGGGATGGGATTTATTGCTGAGTTAAAATGATTATCTTGAAAAACTAGAATATCCTTCAATTGAGATGAGCAGGAGGGAGAGATGGACGGAAAAAGAAGGGAATATGTTGAAATATGGATATATAGGAAATTAAACTTCCACTCATGTGGCAGGCTGTATTGTTTAGACAGTGTAATGGGTAAAACAAGGACAGAGAAGGGGCCACAGTAGTCAGAAGACTTAATTGTATATGCTAATGTTGGTGAACAAAAATTATCAAAGGTTTCTATAAATTTAAGAAATTTGAGGAAAAAAAAAAAAGAGTAGGTTAAAGCTTCTAGATGAAAAGGGTGACTTAGTTAAGAAGTACCTTGGTCCTCTTCTTCCCTCTGAGAGGGCAGAGGGAGAAAGTGAAGTGGCTTATTTGTGTATTCATTAGGGAACATTATCTATCAAACATACAGAACCATATACATATGAGAGCTGTTTTCTGATGTATTCTAGCTGATGAAAACCTCTTGCTAAATGCTTCTCTGTCTTAATTTCAGCAATTTTACATGTGTTCCTAGGTTTTACTTAAACATCGTTATTGGCCGGGTGGGTTGACTCACGCCTGTAATCCCAACACTTTGGGAGGCCCAGGACGGTGGATCACCTGAGGTCAGGAGTTCAAGACCAGCCTGACCAACATGGAGAAACCCTGTCTCTACTAAAAATACAAAATTAGCTGGGCATGGTGGTGCATGCGTGTAATCCCAGCTACTCGGGAGGTTGAGGCAGAAGAGTTGCTTGAACCGGGGAGGCGGAGGTTGCAGTGAGCTGTGATCCCGCCATTGCACTCCAGCCTGGGCAAAAAGAGTGAAACTCTGTTTCAAAAAAAAAAAAAAAAAAAAGAAAGAAAGAAACAAAGAAAAACAACATTGTTATTATACTCACTCCTAAACCCATCTAATTTTTGCTCTTTTTGTTTGTAATATCTCTTCCAGCAAAGACCATTAAATCTTGTTTTTCTTTTCCTAATGACTTGTGTCAGTTCTGGAGCATGTATTCTTTTCCCGCTGATTTGCTTATAGATACTCTTTTTGTAGTTAACCAGCAGATATTTCATAACTATAATTGAAGGAGAAGACTGGCCCCTATTAATTATTCTGTATAAGCTTTGCTCTCTTCAGGACATGCATAAGGTTTTATTCTGAAGTTACATACATCTCTATGCCATTTCTACAGAAAGAGAGAAAAAGCTTGAGGCAGTACAAAGATTCTCATTTTATCAGACATATTAACAACATACAGAAATATTTGTATTCCCCTGGTATGTCTTACTGACTTATGCTATTCTTTGTAACTCGGCAAAATCTTTGAAACAGAGAACACTATTTTTCACCTTTGAGATGCCTTGAAAGAAATCTTAGGCAGATGTTTGAATACCAAAACAACTCTGTGAAGAGCTGCGCATTCAAGGTGAGAAAACACTTTTTAACAATATTCTTTGGTGGTAACATTATAGAGGCAGCTAAGAAACATACCATTGTCATCACATAGCAATCTAGAAAAGAAAGAAGACAGACTATAACAACCCAATTGTTTATACAAGGACATATATTAACAGCACTTCAAATGCTTTACAAACAAGTTTGCATGTGGGGGTGGCAGTTGCGGAGGAGTTTCCTGAAGCAGCGATTAGAATTATTTCCTAAGAAGGTAAAGTTTGAATCAGGTAGCAACTGAAAAAAGAGAGGAGTATGAACTGATAGATAATGAGTGACAAAAAGACAAAGAAGCAAGAAAAATGGAAGAGAGAGGCAGAGTAGATTTGCTTTATTGAATGCTATAGTAGGTGATATGATGGCTCAAGAAAATAAAGAAGTTTAAATAAGGGGCTTGATTATCTGTCTCAGATATATTCTTAGTTTTAGCATATAGATGGGAGTGATCAAAATAGAATTTGCGGGAAATGATTCTCACTTTAAGAATAGGATGGATTGAAACGAGGATAAGTTAGACACTAAGAAAGTGAAATACGAGGTGGTAGATATCAAATGGCTGAAAACTAATTAGGATTGAGCTAGCAAAATATCAAGAAAAAGAATGAAGAACATTGAGTCTGATATTTGTTGATGGATAGACAACATTGGGTGATGAATGAAAAATGGTGATAAAACAAAAAAAAAGTATTAAATCATGTATTCCTTCCTTCAGTCTGTCACTGATTTCTTCATTTTTCCAAGCATTCATTAAGACATTTTAGATTACTATAAAGAGAAAAAGAATTAGATTACTGATCCCTGACTACTTATAAGTTTCTTACAAATAGCTTAATCTGAGGCACAGTTTCTTCATCTACACTGTTTAAAATAAAATGTTCTCATCCATGAGGATCAAATTAGATATTCACAGTCCTCAAAGCCCTTTCACATCTAACTGAAAGGTGCTCAGTCAACATGTGTAAACCCCAGTTTTCATGTAGATAACATAGGTAAAAATGTTATAAAAAGTATAAGGCCCCACATAAAGTTATTATGTATTATTCTTGTTATTTCATTACATACTTTGGGCACAGCATGGCAGTAAGTTCTGAAGGGAAAGTAAAAGTAGGATAAAATGTGTTTGTTGCATTCCAAAAAAAAAAAATGTACCTGAAATAATTGAATTCTATAGTAGGTAATATTAGCGCATATCAATATCTGATAAAGAGGAGAGTAGAGGCATAAAAACAACACATATTAAAGCCTTGTCATCTAGGGTCCTTGGAAAGACCATAGGGAGGAGTTAGGATTTGAATTAGGGATTAAAATCTGAATGGAGTTTAGTTAGATAGATACATTGTAAAATACGATGACCTTGCAGATTTTCCATTAATGCCTTCAGAGAAGGGCTTGTTTACCTTTTTAAAAAATTTCATTTTCAAGTCTAATCAAACACTGCATATCTAAACCATTCTAGTATGTTTCAAAGGTAACAAAAATTGATCATTGGGTGAGGTTCAACCTAATATAGCTGTAGCTAGTCAAAGACTTAAATCAAAGGTGGAAAAAGATCTTTGAGTCACCCAAGTTAAAGACAGAATCATAAAGGGAAGGCTTCATTTGAAATAGAATGCTAAATTTCCAACAGAACTGTCACAGTGAATGTTCTTAGCATGAGGTAAATTGCACTTTAAGTCATAAAACATAAATAGGGACATGGTATAACTATAAAATTTTCACTGTAAGAAAATTGGTGTTCAACTTTTAATTAAGAATGATTTCAAAAATGCTTGCTGTCTGCTAAACCAAGTTTTCCACTTGCCCCAATAGCATTGCTATCCGATGTACCATTTGGAGATTATGTAAGAACTTATCATGGGAGCTCAGTCTCATTGTGTTGCTAAGCAACAACTTTCCCTTTCATACATCTGACAACTTTGCAGGCAGGAAAACTTTGTTTAAACTCCACTGTTTTTCATTTAAAAAGAAATTGGGAGACCAATAAATTGTTCTCTGTTCTCTACTGAGTTATTGTTATAGTATGTAGTTAGCCATTTTCTCTCTGCTGATTCTGCAAGGAGACTATTTCTTTTTATGAAATCATGACTAGAATTTAATTTAATTTTTTTTTTCTTTGAGATGGAGTCTTGCTCTGTCACCAGGCGGGAGTGCAGTGTTGTGATCTCAGCTCACTGCAAACTTGGCCTCCCGGGTTCATGCGATTCTCCTGCCTCAGCTTCCAAAGTAGCTGGAACTACAGTTGCTCACCACCACGCCCAGCTAATTTTTGTATTTTTAGTAGAGATGGGGTTTCACCATGTTGGCCAGGATGGTCTCGATCTCTTGACCTCATGATCTGCTTGCCTCGGCCTCCCAAAGTGCTGGAATTACAGGCATAAGCCACCATGCCCATCCAGAATTTAGTATTTTTAAGTAACAGTATGTTTGGTTTGTTTAAAAATACAGGAAAATTTTCTTCTAAAATAAGTCTATTATAATATAGTTCAAGTATGGCGTGAATAACATGATTCTTCTTAGCTAATAATAAGCACTAAAATGTATTTGGTACTTACTACATGCTGTGTATTGTGTCAGGCATATTATTTTCATTATTTTGGGTTTCTGCTTAAATGTCACCTTATCAGAGAACACTACTCTGTCCACCTTAACTATTTAAAATAGCACACTCCTCCACTCATAATTATTGGTCCCTTTACTTGTCTTGCTTTCTTCATAGGACTCTTTTTTACCACTGGATATAGTATATGTTTAGCTGTTAAATTGCTTGTCATATGCTTACTCCCTCTAGAACTATGCTGTCCCATACCATAACCACTGGACACATGTGGATATCAAGCTTTTCTATAGAGCCTTTGTAATAACAAAAGCAATAGGTATATCATGCTGCCTCAATCAGTTTGGGATGCTATAATGAAAAACCCATAATCTAGGTGGACTAAAATGAGCAGAAATTTAATTTTCACAGTTTGGTAGAGTAGGAAGTACAAAAATCAAGGCACCAGCAGACTCAATGTCTGGTACGGGTATGCTTTCTGGCATCTAGATAGGCATTCTTCACTCTGTCCTCACTTGACAGAAGAGGTAAACAACTTCCCTCAGGTCTTTTTCATAAGGGCACTCATGCCATTCATGAGGAAAAAGCCCTCATGATGTAATCCCCTAGCAAAGGCCCCACCTCCTAACACTATCACCTTTGACATTAAGAGTTTCAAGCATGAAGTCTGGGGGTATACAAACGTTCAGATCATATCACACACAGCATAATATTAGTGAAATTGATGCATGTTAGTTTAAAAGTTCCATTATATGAACATGGTTAATGATAATAAAGTTTATGATTTCAGTGTCTGAGTATGCCAGTTTTGTAACCCATGATAATTAAAAATGTATTCTTAACCTTAATGTTATATTATAAAATGTTATGAGTGACACAAGAACACAAGAGACAGCAATCTAACAATTTTATAAGGGGAAACCCTGATCTCTTTTTCCTACATGAAAACTCCTCAAATTCACGTTCTTGCCAATGTGATAAAAAGAGCTTATTCATTATGTTAATAATAGTAACATAGTCATGTATTAAGATGGGGATAGCTTTTATTTGTTGCATAAATTCTCCTAAAAGATTTCTTATTTGGGAGGTGTAGGGTAACACCTAACTCCAGTAAGACTCACTTAAGGTAGTAATAATGAACTGGCTTTCAAAATCTTTGAAATTACTGCCTCATTTGTGTAAAGATATTAAGAGACTAGGAGTTGTTAGGAGGAATTCGTTTTCATCAATCCACAAGATCCACATCTTTAATAGTTAAGCCATTTCTACCGGTCTTTTCAAACTACATTTTGAATTTTATTTATCCATGTTCTCCTGAGAGGAATATAGAATATACTCTTTATATATTAATATTCAGACTATGAAAAGAACAGAGATCACTTGAGCCTGGTAAACCCTCCCTGACAGCACATCCTGTTCCTACTGCTGCCCACCATCATTGTAGACAAGATTCTTTAATCAGAACTGACAGCTATAGTCTTGTGAACAGTGACTCTCAAACACTCAAATAAGCAGAGAGAGGAAATATCACCAGATATTTGGGTCCCAGGAAAAGAAACTAGCCACAAACTTAATAGACCAAAGAACTAATACTGTTGAGAGAGAAGAACAAACACAAAGTTAAATTAAGTATAATGTGTTTAATGAGGTTTTATGAGGTTTTGTGTAGATTTTAAATCCGTGAAAAAGAAACAACTAGAGACAAAGGAATTTAAAATATAATTTTTAAAGTCTCATTAGTTGTCTTCAATTATAAAAATAGATAGAGCTAAGAAAGAAGTTATAGCTGGAAATGAATATGAAAGGTTTCCACAGTGTGAGGTGCAAATGTACAGACTGATAGTAAAAGGTTATATACATGAAGAAAAAAATCAGAAGTTTTGAAATCTATCTGGAAGCATATACAGAATTCAAAGCAGAGAATGAACAAAGGCAAATAATAAAATGGAAAAAGTATTTAGTGGCTATGTGGTAATTTAGACAGAAATGCTTTTTAAATCTGTGAATAGGGGTTTAAAATGATGCCAGAATATTTAGGATAAATGTCAGAGCAACAGGAATAAAACTGAAAATTTAAAAGCTGCTATGGGGGAATAAAAATATTGAAACCAATAATAAGTAAAATATGTCCACAAAGAAATAAAAAACACAGTGGCATGAAAAGCCTCAATGATCACATTTGTGATAGAAGATAATGGAGCAGCCACTTCAAATTCCAAGGTTGAAATTATTTTGACCATAAAATACATATTCAACTAAATTAGTGCAGTGACAAAATAAAGAAATCATTAAATATGTGAGGATTTATAAATTTTCCACAGATGTCTTTGAAGAAATTAATAGAACAAATAATGGAGAAAAATGGAAAATAAGAATGAGGAAGATGTAGTAGACAATAAATGGTTGTAAGGAAATAAACCAATGTAATACATGTTAAAGCTTAATGAAATATTAAATTTAAAAAGAAAACAACCTGATATTTACTACTCATATGATCTAAAAAAGGACTGAGGAGTAAAGAAAATAAAATTATTCTAATACCCTTTTATTAGGGGAGACTATAAATACTAATTATCCTTAGTGGGTTCGTTTGTTAGGGCTGCCATAACAAAGTACCACAGACTGGGTGACTTAAACAGAATGTTTTTACTTTCTCACAATTCTGGAGACTAAACATCCCAAACCAAGGTGTTGACAGTGTTGTTTCTTCTGAGGTCGCTCTACTTGGCTTGTAAATCACTGCCTTCTCCCAGAGTCTTCACAAGATCCCTCCATCTGATATGTACTTGTGTCTGAATGTCCTCTTGTTAAAATGGACACCGGCCATTGGATTAGAACCTACCTTAATAACTACATTTAACCTTAATTGCCATTTTAAAGACCCTATGTTCAAATAAATTCATATACTGTAGTATCAGGAGTTAACTTATTAGGGGAACTTCAACATAAAAATTTTGAGGTGTGGCGCAATTCAATTCCTAACAATTGGAATGGGTGGATTTATATGACATACTAAACAAAGGAAACATGTATGATACAGTTATTGTTAGAGAACCAAATATATATAACTTTCAAACAACTAGAGAAAAACATTGAACAAACAACATTGAGTTAACAAAATAAGAAGTAAGAAAAAAGAATTAAAAAAAAAAAAGCAGCAAGTACAGCTGACCCTTGAACAATTCAGAGGTTATGAGTACCAACTGCCCTCACAGTTGAAAATCTGTATATAATATTTGACACCCCTGAAATGTAACCAATAGCCTACTACAGATTGGAAGCCTTACCAACACATAAACAGTTGATTAGCATATATTTTGTATGTTATCTGTATTATATACTGTATTCTTACAAACAAGTAAACTGGAAAAAGGAAAATTTACTAAGAAAGTCATAAGGAAGAGAAACTATATTTACTGTTCATTAAGTGGAAGTGGACCATCATAAGGTCTTTGTCCTTATTGTCTTCATGGTGAGCAGGCTGAGGACGGGGAGAAAGAGGAGGTTATACGTGTATAACTGGATCTGTGCAATTCAAACCCATGTTGTTTAAGGGCCACCTGTATTCTAATACAAAATATAAAGTATGATAGTATAAATTGATCCAGACACTAGCAATTCGGCTACAGTAGCCAAAATAGCATGGTACTGGTACAACAACAGGCATATAGAATAATGGAACAGAATAGAGAACTCAGAAAAAAAAAAAAAAGTACATCTACAACCATCTGATCATTGACAAATCTGAAAAAAATAAGCAATGGGGAAACCATTCCCTATATAATAAATGGTGCTGGGACAACAGGCTAGTCATATGCAGAAAGCCGAAACTGGACCCCTTCCTTACATCTTATACAAAAATTAACTCAAGATGGATTAAAGAATTAAATGTAAAACCCAAAACTATAAAAACCCTAGAACAAAATCTAGACAATACCATTCAGGACATAGGCATGGGCAAAGATTTTTTATAAAATCGCAAAAAGCAATTGCAACAAAAACAAAAATTGACAAATGGGATCTAATTAAAATAAACAGCTTCTTCACAGCAAAATAAACTATCATCAGAGTGAACAGACAGTGTACACAATGGGAGAAAACTTTTGCAATCTATCCATCTGACAAAGGTTTAATATCCACAATCTACAAGGAACTTAAGCAAATTTACAAGAAAAAAACAACCCCATTAAAAAGTGGGCAAGGGACACGAACAGACAGTTCTCAAAAGAAGACATTTATGTGGCCAACAAACGTATGAAAAAATGCTCAACATCACTGATCATTAGAGAAATGCAAATCAAAACCACGATGAGCCATCTCATGCCAATCAGAATGGCAATTATTAAGAAGTCAAGAAACAACTGATGCTGGCAAGGTTGCAGAGAAATAGAAACACTTTTACAGTGTTGGTGGGAATGTCAATTAGTTCAACCATGGTGCTTAAAGAACCAGAAATACCATTTGACCCAGCAATCCCATTACTGGGTATATATACCCAAAGGAATATAAATATATTATAAAGATACTTGCATGTGTATGTTCATTGCAGCACTATTCACAATAGCAAAGACATGGAATTAACCAAAATGCCCATCTACAATAGACTGGGTAAAGAAAATGTGGTACATTTACACTATGGAATACTATGCAGCCATAAAAGAGAATGAGATCATGTCCTTTGCAGGAACATGGATGAAACTGGAAGCCATTATGCTCTGCAGACTAATACAGAAACAGAAAACCAAATATTGTATGTTCTTATAAGTGGAAGCTGAACAATGAGAACTTGTGGACACAGGGAGGGGAACAACACACACCAGGGCTTGTTAAGGAAGAGCAGGGTGGATGAGAGCATCAGGAAAAATAGTTAATGCATTCTGGGCTTAATACCTAGGTGGTAGTTTGACAGGTGCAGCAAACCACCTTGGCACACATTTATCTATGTAACAAACCTGCACATTTTGCACGTGTATCCCAGAACTTAAATAAAATAAAAATAATTAACCTGTCATATTAAGTATGTGTGTTTATATCCCTGTTGAAAGACAAGAACTCTCAGAATTTGTTTAAAAATATTCTAGCTATATATTATATGAAACACGGACACCTAAAATAAATTGAAAGAAAAAGGTTTTACATAAAGGGATAGCAGAAGAAATAACAGAAAAAAAGTTGATAAAAAGAGATTTAAGAATATTAATACAACAACAACAACAACAAAGAATATTAGGATGAAACAAAAGGAATTTCAAGGTTTAAAAAAAAAAAAGTCCCTAAAAAAAAGTGGTCTGTCTTTCTAAGATGGCTGAATAGGAACAGCTCCAGTCTGCAGCTCTCAATGAGATCAACACAGAAGATGGGTGATGTCTGCATTTCCAATTTAGGTACATGGCTCATCTCTGGGATGAGATTGGGACTGGTTAGATAGCAAGTGTAGCCCATGGAGGGCAAGCTGAAGCAGGGTAGGGCATGGCCTCACCTGGGAAGAGCAAGGGGTCAGGGAACTCCCTCCCCAAGCCAAGGAAAGCCATGAGGGACTGTGCCATGAGGAATGGTGCACTCCAGCTCAGATATTATGCTTTTCCCATGGTTTTCACAACCCGAAGACCAGAAGATTCTCTCCTGTGCCTACACCACCAGGGCCCTGGGTTTCAAGCACAAAACTGGGTGGCTGTTTGGGCAGACGCCGAGCTAGCTTCAGGAGTTTTTTTTTTTTTTTTTTTTTTTTTTTTCATACCCTAGTGGTGCCTGGAATGCCAGTGAGACAGAAGTGTTCACATCCCTGGAAAGGGAGCTGAAGTCAGGGGGCCAAGTGGTCTAGCTCAGTGGATCCCACCCCCACAGATCCCAGCAAGCTAAGATCCCCTGGCTTGAAATTCTTGCTGCCAATCCAGCAGTCTGAAGTCAACTTGGGACACTCAAGTGTGGTGGGAAGAGGGGTGTCCACCATCACAGAGGCTTGAGTAGGTGATTTTCCCCTCACAGTGTAAAAAAAGGTGGAAATGGTATTGGGAAAACTGGCTAAACATACGCAGAAAACTGAAACTGGACCCCTTCCTTTCACCTTATACAAAAATTAACTCAAGATAGATTAAAGACTTAAATGTAAAACTTAACATAAAAACCCTAGAAGAAAACCTAGGCAATACCATTCAGGATATCGGCATGGGCAAAGATTTCATGACTAAAATACCAAAAGCAATGGCAACAACAAAAGCCAAAATTGACAAATGGGATCTAATTAAACGAAAGAACTTCTGTACAGCAAAAGAAACTATCATCAGAGTGAACATGCAATCTACAGAATGGGACAAAAATTTTTGCAATCTCTCCATCTGACAAAGGGCTAATATCCAGAATCTACAAGGAACTTAAGCAAATTTAAAAGAAAAAAACAACCCCATCAAAAAGTGGGCAAAGGATATAAACAGACACTTCTCAAAAGAAGACATTTATGTGGCCAACAAACATGAAAAAAAGCTCATCATCACTGGTCATTAGAGAAATGCAATTCAAAACTATGATGAAATACCATCTCATGCAAGTTAGAATGGGGATATTAAAAAATCAGGAAACAACAGATGCTGGAGAGGATGTGGAGAAATAGGAATGCTTTTACACTGTGGGTGGGAGTGTAAATTAGTTCAACCATTGTGGAAGACAGTGTGGCGATTCCTCAAGGATCTAGAACTAGAAATATCATTTGACCCAGCAATCCCATTACTGGGTATCTACCCATAAGAATTATAAATCATTCTACTATAAAGACACATACACACATATGTTTATTGCAGCACTGTTCACAATAGCAAAGACTTGGAACCAACCCAAATGCCCATCAGTGATAGACTAGATAAAGAAAATGTGGTACATATACACCATGGAATACTATAAAACCATAAAAATGGATGAGGTCGGGGAGCGGAGCAAGATGGCCGAATAGGAGCAGCTCCAGTCTCCAACTCCCAGCACGAGCAACACAGAAGACCGGTGATTTCTGCATTTTCAACTGAGGTACTGGGTTCATCTCACTGGGGAGTGCCGGACGATCGGTGCTGGTCAGTTGCTGCAGCCCGACCAGCGAGAGCTGAAGCAGGGCGAGGCATTGCCTCACCTGGGAAGCGCAAGGGGGAAGGGAGTCCCTTTTCCTAGCCAGGGGAACTGAGACACAACACCTGGAAAATCGGGTAACTCCCACCCCAATACTGCCCTTTAAGCAAACAGGCACACCAGGAGATCATATCCCACACCTGGCTGGGAGGGTCCCACACCCACGGAGCCTCCCTCATTGCTAGCACAGCAGTTTGTGATCTACCGGCAAGGCAGCAGCGAGGCTGGGGGAGGGGCGCCCGCCATTGCTGAGGCTTAAGTAGGTAAACAAAGCTGCTGGGAGGCTCGAACTGGGTGGAGCTCACAGCAGCTCAAGGAAACCTGCCTGTCTCTGTAGACTCCACCTCCGGGGACAGGGCACAGTAAACAATAACAAATGCAGCAGAAAGCTCTGCAGATGCAAACGACTCTGTCTGACAGCTTTGAAGAGAGCAGTGGATCTCCCAACACGGAGGTTGAGATCTGAGAAGGGACAGACTCCCTGCTCAAGTGGGTCCCTGACCCCTGAGTAGCCTAACTGGGAGACATCCCCCACTAGGGGCAGTCTGACACCCCACACCTCACAGGGAGGAGTACACCCCTGAGAGGAAGCTTCCAAAGCAAGAATCAGACGGGTACACTCGCTGTTCAGAAATATTCTATCTTCTGCAGCCTGTGCTGCTGATACCCAGGCAAACAGGGTCTGGAGTGGACCTCAAGCAATCTCCAACAGACCTACAGCTGAGGGTCCTGACTGTTAGAAGGAAAACTATCAAACAGGAAGGATACCTACACCAAAACCCCATCAGTACATCACCATCATCAAAGACGAGAGGCAGATAAAACCACAAAGATGGGGAAAAAGCAGGGCAGAAAAGCTGGAAATTCAAAAAATAAGAGCGCATCTCCCCTGGCAAAGGAGCGCAGCTCATCGCCAGCAACGGATCAAAGCTGGACGGAGAATGACTTTGATGAGATGAGAGAAGAAGGCTTCAGTCCATCAAACTTCTCAGAGCTAAAGGAGGAATTACGTACCCAGCGCAAAGAAACTAAAAATCTTGAAAAAAAAGTGGAAGAATTGATGGCTAGAGTAATTAATGCAGAGAAGGTCCTAAACGAAGTGAAAGAGATGAAAACCATGACACGAGAAATACGTGACAAATGCACAAGCTTCAGTAACCCACTAGATCAACTGGAAGAAAGAGTATCAGTGATTGAGGATCAAATGAATGAAATGAAGCGAGAAGAGAAACCAAAAGAAAAAAGAAGAAAAAGAAATGAACAAAGCCTGCAAGAAGTATGGGATTATGTAAAAAGACCAAATCTACATCTGATTGGGGTGCCTGAAAGTGAGGGGGAAAATGGAACCAAGTTGGAAAACAGTCTTCAGGATATCATCCAGGAGAACTTCCCCAACCTAGTAGGGCAAGCCAACATTCAAATCCAGGAAATACAGAGAACGCCACAAAGATACTCCTCGAGAAGAGCAACTCCAAGACACATAATTGCCAGATTCACCAAAGTTGAAATGAAGGAAAAAATCTTAAGGGGAGCCAGAGAGAAAGGTAGGGTTACCCACAAAGGGAAGCCCATCAGACTAACAGCAGATCTCTCAGCAGAAACTCTACAAGCCAGAAGAGAGTGGGGGCCAATATTCAACATTCTTAAAGAAAAGAATTTTAAACCCAGAATTTCATATCCAGCCAAACTAAGTTTCATAAGTGAAGGAGAAATAAAATCCTTTACAGATAAGCAAATGCTTAGAGATTTTGTCACCACTAGGCCTGCCTTACAAGAGACCCTGAAGGAAGCACTAAACATGGAAAGGAACAACCGGTACCAGCCATTGCAAAAACATGCCAAAATGTAAAGACCATTGAGGCTAGGAAGAAACTGCATCAACTAACGAGCAAAATAACCAGTTAATATCATAATGGCAGGATCAAGTTCACACATAACAATATTAACCTTAAATGTAAATGGACTAAATGCTCCAATTAAAAGACACAGACTGGCAAACTGGATAAAGAGTCAAGACCCATCAGTCTGCTGTATTCAGGAGACCCATCTCACACGCAGAGACATACATAGGCTCAAAGTAAAGGGATGGAGGAAGATTTACCAAGCAAATGGAGAACCAAAAAAAGCAGGGGTTGCAATACTAGTCTGTGATAAAACAGACTTTAAACCATCAAAGATCAAAAGAGACAAAGAAGGCCATTACATAATGGTAAAGGGATCAATTCAACAGGAAGAGCTAACTATCCTAAATATATATGCACCCAATACAGGAGCACCCAGATTCATAAAGCAAGTCCTTAGAGACTTACAAAGAGACTTAGACTCCCATACAATAATAATGGGAGACTTCAACACTCCACTGTCAACATTAGACAGATCAACGAGACAGAAAGTTAACAAGGATATCCAGGAATTGAACTCATCTCTGCAGCAAGCAGACCTAATAGACATCTATAGAACTCTCCACCCCAAATCAACAGAATATACATTCTTCTCAGCACCACATCATACTTACTCCAAAATTGACCACATAATTGGAAGTAAAGCACTCCTCAGCAAATGTACAAGAACAGAAATTATAACAAACTGTCTCTCAGATCACAGTGCAATCAAACTAGAACTCAGGACTAAGAAACTCAATCAGAACCGCTCAACTACATGGAAACTGAACAACCTGCTCCTGAATGACTACTGGGTACATAACGAAATGAAGGCAGAAATAAAGATGTTCTTTGAAACCAATGAGAACAAAGATATGACATAACAGAATCTCTGGGACACATTTAAAGCAGTGTGTAGAGGGAAATTTATAGCACTAAATGCACACAAGAGAAAGCAGGAAAGATCTAAAATTGACACTCTAACATCGCAATTAAAAGAACTAGAGAAGCAAGAGCAAACACATTCGAAAGCTAGCAGAAGGCAAGAAATAACTAAGATCAGAGCAGAACTGAAGGAGATAGAGACACAAAAAGACCTCCAAAAAATCAATGAATCCAGGAGTTGGCTTTTTGAAAAGATCAACAAAATTGACAGACCACTAGCAAGACTAATAAAGAAGAAAAGAGAGAAGAATCAAATCGACGCAATTAAAAATGATAAAGGGGATATCACCACCGACCGCACAGAAATACAAACTACCATCAGAGAATACTATAAACACCTCTACGCAAATAAACTGGAAAATCTAGAAGAAATGGATAATTTCCTGGACACTTACACTCTTCCAAGACTAAACCAGGAAGAAGTTGAATCCCTGAATAGACCAATAGCAGGCTCTGAAATTGAGGCAACAATTAATAGCCTACCAACCAAAAAAAGTCCAGGACCAGATGGATTCACAGCTGAATTCTACCAGAGGTACAAGGAGGGGTTGGTACCATTCCTTCTGAAACTATTCCAATCAATAGAAAAAGAGGGAATCCTCCCTAACTCTTTTTATGAGGCCAATATCATCCTGATACCAAAGCCTGGCTAGGACACAACAAAAAAAGAGAATTTTAGACCAATATCCCTGATGAACATGGATGCAAAAATCCTCAATAAAATACTGGCAAACCGGATTCAGCAACACATCAAAAAGCTTATCCACCATGATCAAGTGGGCTTCATCCCTGGGATGCAAGCCTGGTTCAACATTCGCAAATCAATAAACATAATCCAGCATATAAACAGAACCAAAGACGAGAACCACATGATTATCTCAATTGATGCAGAAAAGGCTTTTGAGAAAATTCAAGAGCCCTTCATGCTAAAAACGCTCAATAAATTCGGTATTGATGGAACGTACCTGAAAATAATAAGAGCTATTTATGACAAACCCACAGCCAATATCATACTGAATGGGCAAAAACTGGAAAAATTCCCTTTGAAAACTGGCACAAGACAGGGATGCCCTCTCTCACCACTCCTATTCAACATAGTGTTGGAAGTTCTGGCTAGGGCAATCAGGCAAGAGAAAGAAATCAAGGGTATTCAGTTAGGAAAAGAAGAAGTCAAATTGTCCCTCTTTGCAGATGACATGATTGTATATTTAGAAAATCCCATTGTCTCAGCCCAAAATCTCCTTAAGCTGATAAGCAACTTCAGCAAAGTCTCAGGATACAAAATTAATGTGCAAAAATCACAAGCATTCTTATACACCAGTAACAGACAAACAGAGAGCCAAATCAGGAATGAACTTCCATTCACAATTGCTTCAAAGAGAATCAAATACCTAGGAATCCAACTTACAAGGGATGTAAAGGACCTCTTCAAGGAGAACTACAAACCACTGCTCAGTGAAATCAAAGAGGACACAAACAAATGGAAGAACATACCATGCTCATGGATAGGAAGAATCAATATCGTGAAAATGGCCATACTGCCCAAGGTTATTTATAGATTCAATGCCATCCCCATCAAGCTACCAATCAGTTTCTTCACAGAATTGGAAAAAACTGCTTTAAAGTTCATATGGAACCAAAAAAGAGCCCGCATCTCCAAGACAATCCTAAGTCAAAAGAACAAAGCTGGAGACATCACACTACCTGACTTCAAACTATACTACAAGGCTACAGTAACCAAAACAGCATGGTACTGGTACCAAAACAGAGATATAGACCAATGGAACAGAACAGAGCCTTCAGAAATAATACCACACATCTACAGCCATTTGATCTTTGACAAACCTGAGAGAAACAAGAAATGGGGAAAGGATTCCCTATTTAATAAATGGTGCTGGGAAAATTGGCTAGCCATAAGTAGAAAGCTGAAACTGGATCCTTTCCTTACTCCTTATACAAAAATTAATTCAAGATGGATTAGAGACTTAAATGTTAGACCTAATACCATAAAAATCCTAGAGGAAAACCTAGGTAGTACCATTCAGGACATAGGCATGGGCAAAGATTTCATGTCTAAAACACCAAAAGCAACGGCAGCAAAAGCCAAAATTGACAAATGGGATCTCATTAAACTAAAGAGCTTCTGCACAGCAAAAGAAACTACCATCAGAGTGAACAGGCAACCTACAGAATGGGAGAAAATTTTTGCAATCTACTCATCTGACAAAGGGCTAATATCCAGAACCTACAAAGCACTCAAACAAATTTACAAGAAAAAAACAAACAACCCCATCAAAAAGTGGGCAAAGGATATGAACAGACATTTCTCAAAAGAAGACATTCATACAGCCAACAGACACATGAAAAAATGCTCATCATCACTGGCCATCAGAGAAATGCAAATCAAAACCACAATGAGATACCATCTCCTCACACCAGTTAGAATGGTGATCATTAAAAAGTCAGGAAACAACAGGTGCTGGAGAGGATGTGGAGAAATAGGAACACTTTTACACTGTTGGTGGGATTGTAAACTAGTTCAACCATTATGGAAAACAGTATGGCGATTCCTCAAGGATCTAGAACTAGATGTACCATATGACCCAGCCATCCCATTACTGGGTATATACCCAAAGTATTATAAATCATGCTGCTATAAAGACACATGCACACGTATGTTCATTGTGGCACTATTCACAATAGCAAAGACTTGGAATCAACCCAAATGTCCATCAGTGACAGATTGGATTAAGAAAATGTGGCACATATACACCATGGAATACTATGCAGCCATAAAAAAGGATGAGTTTGAGGCCTTTGTAGGGACTTGGATGCAGCTGGAATCCATCATTCTTAGCAAACTATCATAAGAACAGAAAACCAAACACCGCATGTTCTCACTCAGAGGTGGGAACTGAACAATGAGATCACTCGGACTCAGGAAGGGGAACATCACACACCGGGGCCTATCATGGGGAGGGGGGAGGGGGGAGGGATTGCATTGGGAGTTATACCTGATGTAAATGACGAGTTGATGGGTGCAGCACAGCAACATGGCACAAGTATACATATGTAACAAACCTGCACGTTATGCACATGTACCCTACAACTTAAAGTATAATAATAATAAATAAATTAAAAAAAAAATGGATGAGGTCATGTCCTTTGCAGGGACGTGGATTAAGCTGGAAACCATCATTCTCAGCAAACTCATACAAGAACAGAAAACCAAATACTGCATGTTCTCACTCATAATTGGGAGTTGAACAATGAGAACACATGGACACTGGGAGGGGAACATAACACACTGGGGCCTGTCAGGAGGTTGGGGACGAGGGAAGGGTTAGCAGGAGAAATATTTAATGTAGATGATGGGTTGATGGGTGCAGCAAACCACTATGGCACGTGTATACCTATGTAACAAACCTGCACATTCTGCCCATGTACTCCAGATCTTAAAGTATTAAAAAAAAAAAAAAGTTAACAACAACAACAAAAAAAGACCAAATGGATTCACAACTGATATCTACCAGACATGCAAAAAAGAGTTGGTAACAATCCTGTTGACACTATTCCAAATGATAGAGAAAGAGGGAATCCTCCCCAAACAATTTTATGAAGCCAATATCACCCCAGTACCAAAACGAAGTGTTTTACACCAGCCTGAGCAACATAGGAAGACCCCACCTCCACAAATAAATAAATAATAAATAAATAGCCAGGTATGGTGGTCCATGCTTGTGGTCCCAGGTACTCTGGAGGCTGAGGCAGGAGGATTGATTGAGGCTGAAGTGAGCCGTGATCAGGCCACTGCACTGTAGGCTGGGAGACAGAGTGAGATTGGGTAGCAAACAAATAAACAAACAAAGGAAAAAAAGAAAAGGTGCTCAGTATCATTGATCATCAGATAAATGCAAATGAAAACTAAAATGAAATATGATCTCACTCCAGTTAAAATGGCATTTTTCCCAAAAAACAGGCAATAACAAATACTGGTGAGAATGTAGAGAAAGGGGATCCTTGTAAACTGTTGGTAGAAGTGTAAATTAGTACAACCACTATGGAGAGCAGTTTGGAAGTTCCTCATAAAACCAGAAGTAGAGCTACCATATGATCCAGCAATCCTACTGCTGGGTATATATCCAAAAGAAGGGAAATTGACATATTGAAGTGATACCAGAACTCCCATGTTTATTGCAGCACTGTTCACAATAGCCAAGATTTGGAAGCCACCTAAGTGTCCATCAAAAGATGAATGGATTAAAAAATGGATATTGCATATAGACAATAAAGTACTATTCAGCCTTGAAAGAAAAAAAAATGAGAGTCTGTCATTTGCAACAAAATGGATGGAACTGGAGACCATTATGTTAAGCAAAATAAGTCAGGCACAAAAAAGACAAGCTACACATATTCTCACTTACTTGTGTGAAGTAAAAATTACAACAAATGAACTCATGGAGATAAGAGTGGCTGGGAAGTGTAGTGGGGGTTGGGAGGAAGTTGGAATGCTTAATGAGTACAAATAAATAGAAGAATGAACAAAACCTACCATTTGATAGTACAACAGGGTGACTATAGTAAATAATAATTTAATTATACATTTTTAAATAACTAAAAGTAAAAAAATGACATTAAATAAAATGACTAAAAGTATAATCGGATTGCCTGTAACATAAAGGATAAATGCTTGAAGTGAGGGATACCTTATTTACCCTAAAGTGATTATTATGCATTGAATGTCTGTATCAAAATATCTCATATATTCCCAAAGTATATACACCTACTATATACTCACTAAAATTAAAAATAATTAAAAAATAAAAGAAATAACCATGTAGTTGATATTTAATACAGTTGTCTTTCTAGAAAACTAAGGAGAACCAACTAAAGATATCATTAAAATATTAATATGAAAATGTTAAGTGAAAACTTTCTAAAAATCAATATTTGTATTATATGCCAACTGAAGCAAACTAAAAGCCAAACAGAAAACAAAATATTCCATTATTTGTAATCACAAAATATTAATTATCTAGGAATTGACTCATAAGAAATATGTGGGACCTATTTGAATAAAGTAAAAATCTTTACCATTTTTTTTAAACTTGATTTCCTGGATTCAAGAACTTACTACTGTAAATATTTTAATTCTTCTCAAACTAATTTGGTTGGTTTAATATAATTACAACCATGATCTCAACGACTTTATTTTTGCAACTTAATGTGTTGTAAGGTTTATCTGAAAAAATAAGTTTGTGATAATAATAAAATGATTTATATCAGGAAGAGAGATGTTAAGAGTCACTAAAACATAAAACATATTATACAATTGTAATATTTTAAATAGTATATTCCTGTGGTGATATTAGAAAATTGTATCAATGGGCCAAATTGGAAAGCCCTCCAAAATTCTAGAATGTAAGAGGTTTTACATTCTTATTTGTTTAACATGCCATTGCAAATGCATAAAGGTAATTAAATAAATGGTAATAGTGAACTTAATTAATTTATTAAAACTAAGAAAAACAAATCAACATTGTAGTATGTACTATTATTTTATTAAATGCTAACTGAAAATGTTAATAGATAAACTAAAACAAAATGCTTTTTTGTTATATAGACTTGTTACCACATACCAGGGAAAACTTGCGCCCACTGTCTGTTATTGTCAATGAAGTTTCATTGGACATAGCCACGTCCATTAATGTCTGTATTGTCCATGACCGCTCTTGCACTAGAATGGCAGCACTGAAGACTTGTGAAACAACTTGCCTGGCCCACAAAGCCTAAAATACTTACTATCTGTTCCCTTACAGAAAAGCTCGTCAACTCTTTGTCTATGTTTTTTGAAAGAGCTATTTTAGACTTCCTTAGATATAAGACTTTTAATCTGTAAATTTTTTTTTCTGTAAATATGAAAATATAGTATAAATGTAATAAATTATTTATTACACGAATAAAACTTCTTGCCATTTAAAATATAGCTCTTTGACCAGGCACAGTGGCTCATGCCTGTAATCCCAGCACTTTGGGAGGCCAAGGCGGGTGGATCATTTGAGGTCAGGAGTTTGAGACCAATCTGGCCAACATGGTGAAACCTGATCTCTACTAAAAATACAAAAATTAGCCAGGAATGGTGGTGGACGCCTGTAATTCCAGCTACTCAGGAGGCTGAGGTGGGAGAATCACTTGAACCCTTGGAGGCAGACGTTGCAGTGAGTCGAGATGGCGCCACTGCACTCCAGCATGGGTAACAAAGCAAGACTGTCTCAAAAAACAAACAAACAAAAACAAAAAATGAGTAAAGTATAGCTCTTCAAGTTTCCTTTTTCACTCAGGTTTGTTCATATCTGTTTTTTGTTTTGTTTTGTTTTGTTTTCATAGTAGTGTCCTCTGTTCATCTAGAACTTCAGTAATATGGCATTTCTTAAAATATGTCCTATTTCTTCTGGTGTCTTCTTCCAAGATTCTGATACCCACTCCCCAAGATTAAAGTTGACACTATCTTGATCTTACCAGATAGAATCAGGTGAGGACTGTGCCCAAGAGTGATGGTAAGACCCCTTTGGTTCTATGAGGAATTCTGCTTTCAGAGATATTAAAATGTGAAAAATGAATGTTTTAGCAATAATGAAATAAAGTTGACTCTTTCTTCACACTATGTGAGAATAAATTCTAGGTGGAAAAAAAAGTTAAGCATAATAATGAAGTTCAAAAGAATCAGAGGAAACAAAAGTGAGTATGTACATAATCTGGTAGTGAGGGGAGACTTTTCTAAAAATAATAGCATTAGAAGAAACCATAATGCAAAACATTGATATACTTACTTGTACTGTGATCTCCGGCAGGAACCTATCTCTGTGCCTCACTTTCCCTATCCTTAAGATGAGAACAACAATATTATCTACCTCACAGGGCTACTTTGAGTCTTAAGTGAGTTGATAAATCAAGCACTTAGAATAATATTTGGTATATATATAGTAACGGCTATATAAATTTGAGCTTTCATTGTTTGACAAAAAAAAAAAAAAGAAGACTGATGTCTATAAAAAATATGACCATATACATTTCTGTTGTGTATAGATTTTCTCCCATAAGTATATAATGTTGACTTTGCCCCAAATGAAGATGTCTTCACTCTTTGGGTATAATCGTGTTTTAAATACATGAATTAGATATTTCATAACTGAAAGAGACATTGACTGGTCAGCTTTTAACATGCCATATCAATCTTTATTAAGTTAAAATTCCAACCTCTTAGATATTCCTACATTTCTTTGCTGTTCACTTGAGTGCAACATTTTCTGCATCCGTATTTCTTACTCATATTGAGAGTGACTGACAGTTAAAGGGAGATGTGGAATCCTGTGTGGGTTGTGTTATATGCGTGTGTGTGTACACATGTGGGTATATGCAGCAGCCTATAACTAAGCTGTTTCTCATGCAACTGGAGAGGTTGCCTTAATCCCTTTCTTAGACATTTCACAGAGTGGGAAGGCAGGGGTTGTGACTGATAATCCACTCACAGCTTTCACAGAGATTAGTTCCATTATATTATGCAAAGTTCCTATCTAGGCAATCCTATTAGAAGGTAAACAAATCCTCTCTCTAAACAAATCTTCTCTATAAATAGATCTAAACAACTGAATGGAATTTGCATATTTTACTCATGTTCTCTCAGTGCAAGCATGCAAATAAGTTAACATAGGGAAGAGTGCTTTTTGGCAAACCTTATCTAGAGACAATTATTGCAATATAATATTCTCTATTCCAATGAGTAAGCGAAAATGTTCATGTTCTGACATCAAGAGACTTTCAGTCCTCATAGGGGTTTCTGTAAGAATCTACCCTGGCACAATGCATTAATTTTTTAAAATACCCTATGTAAGATTAAAAGACAAATTATAAGTTGGGAAAAATGTTTAAAATATATGTGGTGGAAAATACCTTGCTTTTCTTCATACAGAAAGATATAATAAAAGTGAAACAATGAACACCACATTTAGGACAAGATGAGCATATAAAACAAGAATGTTTGGGGAAAAAAAGAAAAACAATCAATAAATTATTTGAAAATATGTGTAACCACCCTAGTGGTCAGATAAATGCAGTTTAAAATGTGATACTATGTTTCCCCTGTCATACTTGTAAATATTAACAATAATAACGACTCCCAATATAGCAATGAATTCTTTAAAACATAGTTTCATACACTGTTATTGGTATAACTATTCTTTAAGGCTTCTTCTTGTATCTACCAAATGCTTTAAAATGTGAATATACTTTGATCAAATTATTCTATATATAAAATATACCTTTGAAAAATAACAGGAAAATTGAGCAATATACAGGAAAAATTTATTTCATCATTATCTAAACAGTTGAATTATTGGAGATAACCTAAATTATCTCAAATAAGAAGCTGTTAAAATTTGTTACATATTCTGAGTGCTTTGTTTCTTTTTTTCTCAGGGGTCTGGGGATGGATTTGGGTAAAGTCAGAGTAATCAAGCATAACTGCCTATATACCTTAAATCACATTTATCACACCATTATAATTATATCTCTCAGTCTGGCCCAAGCTGTTAGACTTCTTTCTCAAGGTAATTTCTCTGACTTAGGGGTTGTCCCTGTCTCCAAGTTGCTTCCTTAAATTATTTATTTATTTATTTGTGTCTATAAGGTCACACACAGAGCTGCACATAATCTCTTTGGCTAAACTTAAGTATCTGTAAAGGCAAGAAGTGAATACTAATGCTGTAACTGGGCATGAACATTGAGGGTGTACCCTAATAACCACACAGAATTATTTGGCAAAGAAAAGAAGACTAATTTGTTCAAAAAATTATGAAAACCACTCACTATGTAATAGCTGACCAATAAGCTAACTGAATAGAGACTTCATCATCATTGTCAAATTATCAAAATCCAAGGACAAAGTGAAAACTTTAAAGTACTGAGAGAACAATAATGTATCACATACAAAAGATCCTCAAAAAGATTAACAGCTGACTTCTCATCAGGAACCAAGATGCTCAGAAGGCAGTGGAATTTATTTAAAGTGTTGAAAGAAAAGGGTTGTCAACTAAGAATTCTAAATCCAGCAAAACTATAATTGTAAAATGAAGGCAAAATTAAGACATTTCTGGATAAATAAAAACTGGACAATGTATCACTAACAGATGTGCCCTAAAAGAAAGTAAAAGAAAAACACCAAGACTGAAATGAAGGGACATTAGACAGTAACTTGAATCCACAAAAAGAAATAAAGAGCATCAGTAATGATAATTATCAAGGTAAATATAAAGATACAATCAACATATTTTTTTCTTGTAGCTCTTCTGATTTAAAAGAAAACTGTACAAAGCAAAACATAAAACTATGTGGTTAGGCTTCTAATGTATAAAAGTCTAGTTTGTTTTGCAATAATCTCACAAAGGTGAAAAAAAATGAAGCTATTGAACAAAACTTCTGTATGCTACTTAAATTAAGTGTTAATCCTAATGAGGTTGATTGACCTTAAGATGCTAATTGTATATACTCAGAAATATATAGTAAAAGAACAGCAAGAAAAGTAAAATGAAACAGTAGAAAATTATCTATTTAACACAGAGGAAGGCAGTGTTGGAAGAATAGAGGGAAAAATTAGGACAGATAGAAACAAAAAGCAAAATGGTAGAAATCCTACCCTACTGCTGATTACATTTAATAAAATTGAATTAAGCATTTCAATAACAAGGTAAAGGTTGGCAGAATGAATTAACAAAACCCACAATCCAACTATATCCTGTCTAGAAGAGGCATGCTTAAAGGCAAATACTGAAATAGATTAAAAATAAAAAGATAAAAATACATATATACTACACAAACACTTACTAAAAGAGGAGTGGCTATTCTAACATAAGACAAAATAGAATTTAACACAAAAGTTAATAGAGACAAAGAACATTTTATAATGATAAAAATACAAATACATCATGAAAGTATAACAACTATAAACACATATGCACTGAGCAATGAAGCTCCAAAATTACACGAAACTAAAATGGACAGAATTTAAGCAGGGGAAAAGACAATCCAATAATAAGAGTTTGAGACTTCAATACTCCACTTTCAATAATGACTATAAAAGTAAGCATAAGACCTACAGAAAAATATAATACTTGAATAACACTTAAGTCAACTAGATCTATGGAATACTACTCCCATAACAAAGAAATGCACATTTTTCTTAAGCAAACATAGAACATTCTCCAGGATAGATTATATGTTAGTCCACAAAGCAAGCCTTGATAGTTTAAAAAGGCTGAAATCATACAACATATGTTATTTGATCACAATGTAATTACATTAGAAATCAACAATAAACATTTCTAAATAAGCAATGGATCAAAATATAATGAGGGAAACTAGAAACTACTTTGAGATTAATGAAAACAAAATTACAACATACCAAAACATGGGGTGCAGGTAAAGCTGTGCTTAGAAGAAAATTTATAGCTATAAGCACTGATATTTTAAACAAAGAATGCAAATCTCAAGTCAATAACCTAACTTAATACTTTATACAACTAATAACATAATATGTACATATCATAGATGCACATATTTATGTGTGTGTATGACATGTACATATACTCTCTAACTTTCTGTCTTTCCTTTGCCCTTCTTTCCCATCTCTCTCTCTTTCTCTGCCTTCTATCTATCTATCTATGTATCTATATATCTATCATCTATCTATCTATCTAACTATCTATCTATTAATATATATCTATCAAGTCTTTGCTCGTGCTGGGAACTGTTCTAGGCACTATAGATGTAAAGAAATTCATGTGCAACTCCCAAATAGCTTATGTTCCAGTGAGTAAAGTTCCACTAGGTATCTGGGACCTGAGCAAAACAAGGAATGTTACTTTTCACTTTTCAATGTCTCTGAATACTCTGTGACATGTAAGATAAACCTTGGACTTTGTAAAGTAGTTAGGTTGTTTGTGTCTGTGTCCAGATGATATATAAAGACCATTACTTCATCCCAACCCTAGCAAATCTTCTCTGATTCAGTTAAGATTCTTAAATGTAAATAACAAATTGTTCTACAATAAAAGTAGGATATAAATAATTTGCTGAAATTTGGCAGGGGAAATTAAGGAAGAAGAATTTTAAGGCAGAAAAAGTCATAAAAACACAAAATCATATAACATATTCTGGAAATATCAAATAGTCCAGTTTTGCTGGTACAAAGTAAAGGTGAAGGGGAGCACTATTGTTCAGGATTTAAAGTCTAATTGGAACAGGAAAATGACATTTTGTGAACATGGATGAAGAGAATGAACCTGGCCCCTTGCCTGCTGGAGCATGGAGTGATTAGGAGGATTATCATTTTTCAGCTCTTGCAATACTTAAAGCAGGTAAGGTAAGATGGGGAAGGGAACAAAGGTAAAGTCTAAGTGGAGAGAGAGGACCATTGAAAGGAAGAACACAAAGATGACTCTATGGTCACATTAATAGTACATTACAGAACTTTCTCTTACTCACAATCAAAAGAGTCTTCTTGGCTAGATTAGTAATAACTCCCTTGATTCAACGGAATGATACTTATCTAAACTAACAAAAGCTCTAAACAGAAATTTACTATCTAAGAACAAAGAGGTGTCTCCTCATATAGTCCAAGGACAGTGATACAAAAATGAGTTGAACCCTGAACCTAGAACACCATGATGCCCCATTTTTTAAATTGCTTTAACTTTTGCAATTCCGTAAGTTGGCTTTATTCTCTTTCCATTTCTCTCTCTGTAGAATATTTCTCTCTCTTTTTCTCATAAAACAACAAGGTAATAAAAAATACAAAGGCCTTTGATAGATCCTGAATTTACAAGTTCAGGGGAGTTGAGTAATCCTAAACTCTGTTAATCCAATATTCTCAAAGCCCACCACTAGACAAATCAAATTTCACAACAGGTCACTCTCAAGTTAAAAAGCATGATTCTCAGAAATTTCTCCAGAAAGAACCAAAGGAATTTATTCAAAGATCACTGTGATCTCGGGACACAATTCATGCTGTCTAATATTTTACTATAAACACAATCTGTTCCCTTTGAGTTACTCAAATATTTGTTTCCATGGTGTAGTAAACACATCATGTTAACTCATGAAATCAAAATTTGTAATAAAAAAAACTGTCTTTACTTTTTCAATTTTAATTCTCTTAACATTTACTTCTGAATCCTCTTAGAGTGTGATAGATACTATAAGAATCTGATTAATGCTGAAATTAATACAATCATTACTTTCTGACTTTTGCTTGTTTGCACACCTTTTAGTATATCCAAGTTATATCTTTAAGAATAACATTACATTTTTCCCCACATTCAGTTGGTTATCATTTATTTTTGTAGTCATTTATCATCCCTTGGCCTTTTCTCATGTTTCAAATATCTTCCTTCAACTTGTGTTTATGGTTTTGTCTTGTTTTTGCCATCAAAATATTTTATTTAATTGCGACAGATCTATTTCCTAATATATTATACCAATAGGTTAATTTAAATTATGTTCTCGTTTGCTTGGAGTCTATAATCATCAGCTACTTTGAAGAGAATTTAAAAAGAAAGTATAAGAAGAAGAAAAAAGAGACATTTGGCCCTGGACATGTTCCTTGTAGGTACCATTTTATTCTCCCTTAGTATCTATCATTATTATATTAATATTATTATTTAATGTTGATTTAGTGAAAGATTAATTTATACTTAGTTTTTCCATTTATTCATCTCCCATTTACTCCTCAAACTAGAGCCCACATATTTCTCACTCCTCCATCAAAAAACAAGCAAAAAACTCAACCTATCAAAAAATAAACACTGGGTAATTTTCTCTCTCTTTCATGATCTTTCAGCAATATATGGCAGGTTGATTCTTTTCTTAACTAGCTTTCTTCATGCTTCTATAACAGTTTGTTGTTGTTGATTATTTTGTAGGTTACCTATTTTGTAGGTTACCTATACAAATATAATAGGTATATTTTATTAATATTTTATTAATATTTCCCCAAAGCTTTTCCTGGCCCCATTCCTAAGCTCCTGGAGTGATTTCATGAACTCTTGTCACTTCTGTCATAAGAGTATAGAGTATTGAGACAATATAGAGTTATGGTTAAGAGTAAAATCTCTAGAATAAGATTTGCTGGTTTCAAATCCCAACTCTAGGCAAGTTAATTTTGACATATATCAATTGCCTCTTCTGTGTAAGAGGAAACATAATAGTAACAATCTCAGGTTTGGTTTGTTGTGAAGACTAAATTAATATATGTAAATAGTTTTTAAAATTCCTGGTATATAATAAAATAACATAAATATTAGATCATATTGAAACTAGTACTTTTTATGTTGATAAATTTCATTTATCTATCTGTATTAGTCCATTTTCTTGCTGCTGATAAAGACATACCTAAGACTGGGAAGAAAGAGAGGTTTAATGAACTTACAGTTCCATGTGGCTGGGGAGGCCTCACAATCATAGCAGGAGGCAAGGAGGAGCAAGTTGCATTTTACATGGATGGCAGCAGGCAAAAAGAGCAGGTGCAAGGGAACACCTCTTTTTAAAACCATCAAATCTCATGAGACTTATTCACTATCATGAGAACAGCACAGGAAAGACCTGCCCCCATGATTCAATTACCTCCCACTGGGTCTTTCCCGCAACACATGGGAATTCAAGATGAGATTTGGGAGGGGACATAGCCAAACCATAACACTTTCTATCCCAAAATTTATCATCTCAGATTTTTTTTCTTCCTTTATGATCATTCCATTTTTTAATGCACAAATATAGTCTATATTTTAAAACAATGTAACATATAAGAATTATCTGCCTCAGCATTTAATATTCATTTAATATTTCTGTCAGCTATATGATGCATACTCCCAGTCAAAAATCAGAGATTCACAACTTTATTTTTAAATGAGTGAACAGTGTTCTCGTATGTGATACACTGCACTTTAATCTTCTACAGTTGGACATGTGTATTGTAATCCAGTGTATTTCTATAATAATACATTATTAATTTTAAAAGTATTTGTTGAATATTAATGGTTAGAAAATTGATAGACTAGAGAGCTATTCATTTTCTTACCGTTCAAGTACATCGTTTGCAATTTAGACCTCAAAGACCAAGAATACTACTACAGGGGCAGCACACTTGTGTAGATATTGGTTGGGAAGCCAGCACTGCTATTGAAGATGTGCTTAAATGTCAAGCCCCCAACTACCTTTGATCCTAGAATTACTTGTAGCCATTATTCCATTCCTGCAAGAATACAGTATAAAGTGAGATACAATAACAATTATTTTAGTTTGTTTTGGACAGCAAGGTACCTAGAAAGATAAGAAGCACCATAAAACATGAATGTTTCAAAGATCTGTGCAGACTTCTGGCAAGGACATTTCCTGTTTTCAAAGATGAACTGGTGAATCTAGTAAATAGAGAAATTCAAAGAAGATATTCAATACGACTTTCTAAATTAGGTTTTTGAGAGTTTCTAAGGCATGACAGAGACTTGGAGTACTGGAGTAGCCATGTTTCATAAAGCAGGCACTGATATTTTTAAAGTAAGAATGCTAAGGTGACTCATTTTGTTGAGGCTGCAAGGCGGATATCTCAGCTAGAATGCCTTGGGCGACTTCAAAATCTCAACGGCAGTGGCAAGATACTGAACATGGCTTAACAGTTTCTAAAAATAAGTCATTAAGCTAATTCTTAAGTAATATAAGCTGAATATACAGTTAACAGATCAACCCCTCCCCTTTCTTCCCCATCCTCAGCTTACTCAATAGGAAGACAAAAAAGATCAAGACGCTTATGATAATCCACTTGCACTTAATAAATAGTAAATATATTCTCTCTTTCTTAAAATTTTCTTAGTAAATTTTGTAAAAATACAGCATATAATACATATAACATGCAAAATATGTGTTAATCAACTGCTTATATTATCAGTGAGGCTTCCAGTCAACAGTAGGCTATTAGTAAAGTTTTTGAGGAATCAAAAGTTACAGGCAGATTTTCTACTGTGCAGGGCTCAACACACTTAACCCTAATTGTTATAGGGTCAACTGCAATTATTTTTCTCCTTTATAGATTGATTACTTGCCAGGCAACATACTGGCTCTGAGGACTGAAATGTAAATAAGATATGGTCTGATGTCTCAGAAGTCATGGTCTAACAGCAGATGTGGACATATAAACAATTAATAGTACTTTCCAATTAGAAAAAGAAAAATGGTATTTCAGAGCATAGGGATCATGTGCACAAAAGCACAGTGCCAAGACCCTATCATGACGTATTTGGTAACTGGACAGACATGTTAGCCTTCTAGGAATGAAAGTTAATAAAATCAAACAACTCTGAAAGAAAAAGAATAACAAAAAAGCCCTAACATTCTGTCTTTGACAATCCCCTCTCCTTCGGCAAGCACAAATGCTCAGTGAGATGACAGTATTCAAAGTTCTCTTCTTCTTTCTGGAATACTTTATCAAATTATTATATTAGTGCAATTATTGTATTAGTATAATTCCTGGTGATCCCTCATATAGTAAGAATTATGTATTACTATGTGAAGACTTTTTTTTAAAAGTTTACCACATATCCTTCCACTAAATTACTCATATATGTAGTAATTTTGCTATTTGATTGTATATTTGGGCAACATTGAAAGGATTTAAGTTTGTGTCTCTATTGACTTTTGATAGGAAATGCTCGTACTGTGAGATGCATAGAACATTTCCCAACTTTTCACCTAACTCTCACTCATTCTTCATGTCTCTCCCTAAATGTGACTTTCCATAGCAAGCCTTTCCCGACCTCTTAGACTATTTTTACTCCCAGATTATACTCTTTTCGTGTCATCATAAGAATCATGCTTTACTACAATTCTTCATGAGATTATTTTTCTCTCTCACTCTGAAACTATAACCAGGGAGCCATACCCTTTTTACTTAACTTTGTATACCCAGAATCCTGCTGTCTCACGTCAACTAAAACCATTAAGTGATAGAGTCTATTAATCAGCCATGGCCTTAAAAGTAGTTTTTCCTGAGATTAATGGCACGTGACAGTAATATGGCCTCGGTTGACACATATTTGAAGGATAGTAGAGTTTAAGCAGCACAATCTCTTTTCCGGGAACACAGCAAAAACAAACCTGCATATTTGAATATCAAATTCAGTGTTTTTAGCAGGCTATTCAAGGTAACTGAGCTAACCAGTCACAGAAATGTCAGTCTTACTGTTTGGGCAATGTGACGAGGGATACAAGTAGCGACATTTCAAAACTGATTGAATCAAACAGTAGAATATTAGTCACTGGCTATGATTCTGTCCTGGCAGGAGAATGAACTGGCTAACTTAACCACTGTCAGAACTCTATATGGTTTGAAGAAATCTCTATTATAACAGAACCCTATATGGTTTGAAGCAATCTCTATTATAATACAGGACTTTTAAAGTTTATGATATATCATTATCCTAAAACATTACGGTACAGATATAAATAGACGTGAATGGAAATATCCTCCTTTAGCCTATAACTCACAACCCCAAATTACTACCCTTCCCTGAAGTAGCTACTGTTAATCATTTGTTGTGTGTTCTTAAAATTACTTAGATATATTTGCATGTATGTAGAGAGTACATTTTTATATCACTGATATAGATTTAATTCCTTATATATTAAATAGCTGTGTTGTATATTTTATAGTATATATGTCTATAATTTAACCATTTTCCCATTATTCAATCTTTTGGTTACCTAAAGATTTTTGCAGTTTAAAAAAATACTGGAGTAAATATTTTTTAAGTACAGACATCTTTGTGCACAGAATATAGATTTCTTTTAGATACCAAAGACTGGAAATCCAGATGGAAAGACATCTGTGTGTTTAAGTTTTGCTGAAATTATTTAAAAAGGCCTTTCCTTTAGTCTCATCAGTTGAACATGGGTGTACATATTTCTCCACACTTCATCAATTTGAATATTATTCATCTTTCAGGGAGGCTAAAATACCTCATTTTATTTTGGTTGTATTTCCATCATAATAAGTACAATTGAGTGTTTTTTATACATTTCTTTTTTCTTCTTTTACTAACGACCTGTTCATAACTCTTGCCCATTTTTCTATTGTTTTTTTCTCATTGACTTGAAAGAACTTTTAAAATATACCATGGCTATTATTTGTTAGATGTGTTGCAAATGTTTTCTCTCAATTTGTTACTTTTTCATAACTTTGTCAAGATGTCTTTTATTATGTAGGATGTATATTTCTTTTTCATAATTCTGAAAGTTTTAAGAAAGTCATTCCTACCTACAAGACAGCCTAATGTTTAGGCTAAAATTTTCTTTTAAGATTTATTACTGAATATTTTTAAAAATTTGATTACTCCTGGATGTTGAGTGAAAACAAGAAAGCCTATCTTATATTTGTTAATGGAGGAATTCACCTATATTTTTACAGTGCTTGATTAGATTTTCTTAGGATTTCAATATTTGTGGGTTTTTCTTGGTAATTTATTTGTATGTCTGCAGTGAATAATGGATCAATTTAACCTTTATATGGTTATCCAGTGCCCTAACTTTATTTATTAAAAATCTGTCTCATTCACAGAAATGAGAGATATCCACTTAATCATATGTGTATCTTTTGAGTCATATCATGTCACATATCTATTTCCGAACCTTCTATTCTATTTCATTGGTTTGTCCACTCATGTGTCAGTGTCACACTGTTTTAATTATAAAGGCTTTATATGTTTAACATATGATTGAGTGAATTCCTCTCCCATAGCCTTTCAATATTTTCCTAGTTATTTGTGCACATTTATTTTTCCAAATCAAATTTAATATTAATTCATCTAGCTTCAGAATAAATGCTAATTAGTATTTAGTTGGGAACATATTACATGCATAGATTAATTTAGGGAACATTAACTTATTTATAATTTTGAGATGTCCTGTATATACACAAGCAGTGTCTATTTGTTCAGTTCAATATATATATATACATATTTTTGAGATAGGATCTTACTCTGTTTTCCAGGCTGGAATGCAGTGGCATGATCTTGGCTCACTGCAACCTCCGCCTCCTGGGTTCAAGTGATTCTTGTGCCTCAGCCTCCCAAGTAGCTCGGACTATGGGCATGCACCACCACACCCAGCTAATTTTTGTACTTTCAGTAGAGATGGGGTTTTGCCATGTAGGCCAGACTGATCTCAAATTCCTGGCCTTGAGTTATCTTCCTGCTTTGGCCTCCCAAAGTGCTGGGTCAATTTAATTTTTGGGCTTTCTGGAAATATTTTATAGATTTTTATATAAGTTTTGAACATTTTAATCTATTTTTTTCTGTAAAGGAAATTTTCCCTTACATTATAACTTTAAACTGGTTATTATTTTTATACGCGATGCTATTGTTTTATCATTGATTCTTTAAGAGTTTCAGATATACTATTCATCATTAACATATATGTCAATATAATAAGATAAATTAGCCAATGCAGTTAGATAAAACAAATGAAACAGAGTAAAACTATAAGCATATTATAGTTTTATATATTACATCTATGTTTCACTTTAAATGAGATGGTAGATTTTTGGAGATATACAAAAGTTGCAGAAGCAGAAATTTATTCTCTTTTCTTGAGAGTTTTTATTAGAAATGTAGAAATATTCAATTTTGTCAAGTGGTTTTTCACTGTCTATAGAAATAATGATACAATTTTTTTCTCATTGATCTTATTATATTGTGATAATACATAGTATTAAACTATGCTTAGATTCATGGTATAAATTCTACTTAGTCATACTATATTGTTTCCTTAATGTGACATTAAAGTCAAATAGATAAAATTTACTTAGTATTATTTCCTCAATACTCATAAGCAAAACTGTTCTGTAATTTTCTTTTGTTTCTGTGCTATCTTTGTCAGGTTTGGGTATCAACATGGTTCTAGCTTCATAAAAATAATTGTAAAGTTTTCTTTTTTTTAATGCTCTGAAAAAATTTATTGAGCATTTGAAATGTCTGACCTCAAAAAGTTTAAATTTATCTTGACTCCAAATGAGCCTGTGCATTTCTGTTAGTTGGACCCTTGTTGAAATTTTCTTCTTCATTTGTGAGAGTTCATCTTTTATATGCTTTCAATTTTGGTAACCTGTATTTTCCTAAGAAATTTTGTGTTTCATTTAGGCTTTCCAATTTACTCGCATGGGGGAGCTCAAAGTAATCATATATACATGATTACATATATGTGATATGTACAGTGATAGTCTTTCTTTATGTGTCAACTTGACTGGGTTACAGTCCTCAGTTATTTGATCAAACATTAATGTAGGTGCTTATCACTGTCCCCCCACTGTCAACTTGGCACCCTACACATTTCCTTAAATCTTAATCACCAAATAAGACAACAATAAAGTCACACTTTAACATAGCATAACTATCTCGAAAACAACCTAAAACATGTTAATCCTTTCCCAAAGGGAATGCAAAGTATGTGATATTCCTTCTTCTCCTTTGATATCCTTTAACTTAAATGCTGTGATATCAAGTAAATCATTATTACTATGTCTTATGTTAGATGATAAGAAAAGAAAAATAGTTAATATACACAAACACATTCATAACAAAATAAGAAAGAAATGCTGATAAATATGAGAGTACTTATTTCTGTACATGGTCACATAGTCACGGTTGGTATTTCTAACTACCCCCTTCTGCTACCTATTCCATATTCCCTTTGATCTCTGCAAGAACTTCAGTTGGTGTGATTCTATGCAGGACAGAAGGATCCACACATTCATTCCTGAAGGTGATGACCCATTAGTAATCGTACCTGAATTGTGGGTGCAGTGATTTGCCTGCCACTTCACTTCTCTTATGGATCCAAGCAGAGTTGATTTTTCAGATTTTTTTTCCCAACCTTTTACTTGTTAAAACAGAGTGGCAACTTTCAGTTCCTTTCATATGGAAACAGAAACTGGAAGTCCCTTTATTATTCTTTTTATTGCCCAATAACATCCTGTGGTATAGACACACTACATTTTATTTACCTATTTCTTTAATCAATTGATAGACATTTGTTTTTTCACTTTTTTTTTTTTGCATAATGCTGCTATGAATATTCACGTACAAGTTTTTGTGTGGACATAGGTTTTCATTTCTCTCGTATAGATACTGAGAGATGGAAATACTAAGTCATTCTATGTTTAACCTTTTGAGAAACTGTCAGATTGTTTTTTAAAGTAGTACCATTTTGCTTTCTTACTAGTAGTGTATAATGGTTCCAACATCACCACATGCTTGCCAACTCCTATGACCTGTCTTTTTGACTGAAGATATCATAGTGGTGTGAAGCAATATTTTGTAGTTTTTATTTGCATTTTTCTGATAATAGTGTTGACCATCTTTTCCTTTGTTCATTGGACACTGGCATACATTCTTCGGAGAAATTTTTATAGAGACCCTTTGTCCTTTTAAAATTTGGTTTGTATGTCTTTTTCTTCTTAAGTTGTAAGCATTCCTTGTGAGAGACAGGATTTGCCAAAATTTTCTTCCATCCTGTGGACAGCCATTTCATTTTCTTGATGTTATCCTTTGTAGCACAAAAATGTTAATTTTCATGGTGTCCAATTTATCTAATTTTTTTATTGTGTTGCTTTCATGTTTGGTGTCATATCTAAGGAAACATTGCCTAAGCCAAGTTCATGGAGATTTATACCTATTTTTTTTTTTTTACCAATAGCTTAATAATTATAGCTCCCAAATTTTGGTCTTTGATTCATTTTGAATTAATTTTGTGATTGATATAAACTATAATTCCATGATGGGAGGCTTGAGGGATCATGATGGATGAGAGGCAAGGCTAGACTGCAGCTCCGGACAGAGCAGCATGCAGAGGCTTGCATCATGAATTTTAGCTCCAGATCGACTCCAAGAATAAACCAGCAATCTTGAGAGGACCCACAAATCCTCTGAAGGAAGCAGACTGCTCCTGCAGGGCCTGAGAGACACTTCAAATACTATGAGTGCCCCAACTGCGAAAGTGGGAAAGGGAGACCCTCTTCTCACAAACACACACCTCCACTGCAGAAGTTGAAGGTCTGTTTTTGGGAGAAGTTCCGGACTTTACCTGGAGCTCAGTCAAGTTAGAGAGCCAAGCCAAGCAAAATACAGGGGTGGGGTGGAGGAGGCAGTGGAGGGGCCCTGGGAGCTCACTGGGTCCCTAAGCAGCCCAATCCTGCCTGGCACCACAGGGATTCATCAGGAGGGTGGCCAGAGGAGCAGGGGATAAAACTCCACAGGGAGAAGGAATTATCTAACTGAACTTGGTAACAATTTGAATGGGGCAAGAAGCCTCCTGGCCAGAAGTTGGGGGAGGGTGTAAATCTGGTGTGTACACTTCACAGACAGGGGGAAGAACTAAAGCCCTTTCCTTTCACAGCTGGGAAGCACAAAGCCTCGGGCAAGTTTTCAAGCCCGTCTCACCCTCCACCTGGAAACAGAATTGGGGCTGTTGAGGAGGCATGGTGGGAGTGAGACTGGCCCCTCAGTTTGCCTGGGAGCTGGGTGAGGCCTGTGACTGCAGACTTTCCCCTACTTCCCTGATAACCTGCATGACTCAGCAGAGGCTGACATAATCCTGCTAGGTACACAACTCCAGTGATCTGGGAATCTTACCCCCATTCCCCATAGCAACCACAGACTCTCCACCCAAGGAGAGTGTGAGCTCATACAGGCCTAGCCCCATCCCCACCTGATGGTCCTTCCCTCTCCACCCTGGTAGCATTTAATCTTGGGAGTTCTAGAGCCCCACCCACTGACAATCCCTCTCCACACCACTACAGCTGATACTTTCTGGAAAGTGCCACCTCCTGGCAGGAGGTCAACCAGCATAAAAATAGGGCATTCAAATAGGGAATGCCTCAGCTTTTGCCCATTCAGTATGGTATTGGCTATGGGTTTGTCATAAATAGCTCTTATTATTTTGAGATATGTTCCATTAATTACTAGTTTATTGAGAGTTTTTAGCATGAAGGAGTGTTGCATTTTATCAAAGGCCTTTTCTGCATCTATTGAGATAATTTTGTGGTTTTGTCATTGGTTCTGTTTATATGATGGATTATGTTTATTGATTTGTGTATGTTGAACCAGCCTTGTATCCCAGGGATGAAGCTGACTTAATCATGGTGGATAAGTTTTTTGATGTGCTGCTGGATTCAGTTTGCCAGTATTTTACTGAGGATTTTCACATTGATGGTCATCAGGGATCTTGGCCTAAAATTTTCTTTGTTGTGTCTCTGCCAGGTTTTGGAATCAGGATGATGCTAGACTCATAAAATGAGTTAGTGAGGATTCCCTTTTTTTCTATTGTTTGGAATAGTTTCAGAAGGAATGGTACCAGCTCCTCTTTGTACCTTTGATAGAATTCAGCTGCGAATCCGTCTGGTCCTGGGGTTTTTTTGGTTGGTAAGCTACTAATTACTGCCTCCGTTTCAAAACTTATTATTTGTCTATTCAGGGATTTGATTTCTTCCTGGTTTAGTCTTGTATGGGTGTATGTGTCCAGGAATTTATTCATTTCTTGTAGATTTCCTAGTTTGTTTGCATAGAGGTGTTTTTTGTATTCTCTGAGTCTAGTGTATTTCTTTGGGATCAGTGGTAATATCCCCTTTATCATTTTGTATTGTGTCTATTTGATTCTTCCTCTTTTCTTCTTTATTAGTCAGGTTAGCAGTCTATCTATTTTGTTAATCTTTTTTTAAAAAAATCAGCTTCTGGATTCATTGAATTTTTGAAGGGGTTTTTGTGTCTCTCTCTTTCAGTTCTGCTCTGATCTTAGTTATTTCTTGACTTCTACTAGCTTTTGAATTTGTTTGTTCTTGCTTCTCTAGTTCTTTTAATCATGATGGTAGGGTGTTGATTTTAGATCTTTGCTACTTTCTGATGTGGGCATTTAGTGCTATAAATTTTTCTCTAAACACTGATTTAGCTGTATCCCAGATATTCTGGTATGTTATCTCTTTATTCTCACTGGTTTCAAAAAACTTCATTATTTCTGCCCTCTCTCACCACTCCTATTCAACATAATATTGGATATTCTGGCCAGAGCAATCAGGCAAGAGAAGGAAAAAAGTGTATTCAAATAGGAAGAGAAAAAGTCAAATTATCTCTATTTGCAGATGTCATGATCTTATATTTAGAAAACCCCCTCATCTCAGCCCCAAAACTCTTTAAGCTGATAAACAACTTCAGCAACGTTTCAGGATACAAAATCAATGTGCAAAAATCACAAATATTTCTGTACATCAGGAATACATAAACAGAGAGCCAAGTCATGAGTGAACTCCCATTTACAACTGCTACAAAGAAAATAAAATACCTAGGAATACAACTTACAGGGGACATGAAGGACCTCTTCAAGGAGAACTATAAACCACTGCTCAAGGAAATAAGAGAGAACACAAACAAATGGAAAAACATTCCATGCTCATGGATAGGAAGAATCAATATCCTGAAAATGGCCATACTGCCCAAAGTAATTTATACATTTAATGCTATTCCCATCAAGCTACCCCTGACTTTCTTCACAGAACTAGAAAAAACTACTTTAAATTTCATATGCAACAAAAAAGAACCTGTATAGCCAAGACAATTGTAAGCAAAAAGAACAATATTGAGGCATCACACTATCTGACTTAAAACTATACTACAAGACTACAGTAACCAAAACAGCATGGTACTGTTACCAAAACAGATATATAGACCAATTGAACTGAGTAGAGGCCTCAGAAATAGCACCACACATCTACAATCATCTGATCTTCGAAAATTATGACAAAAACAAGCAATGAGGAAAGGATTACCTATTTAATGAATGGTGTTGGGAAAACTGGCTAGCCATATACGGAAAACAGAAACTGGATCCCTTCCTTACACCTTATGCAAAAATTAACTCAAGATGGATTAAAGACGTAAATGTAAAACCTAAAACCATAAAAACTCTAGAAGAAAACTTAGGCAATACCATTCAGGACATAGGCATAGACAAAGACTTCATGACTAAAAAACCAAAAGCAATTGCAACAAAATCCAAAATTGACAAGTGAGATTTAATTAAACTATAGAGCTTCTTCTCAGCAAAAGAAACTGTCATCAGAGTGAACAGGAAACCTACAGAATGGGAGAAAATTTTTGCAATCTATCCATCTGACAAAGGTCTAATATCCAGAATCTACAAGGAACTTAAATTAAAAAAAAAAAAAATCAAAAAGTGGGCAAAGGATTTGAACAGACATTTCTCAAAAGAAGACACTTATGTGGTCAACAAACATGAAAAAAAGCTCATCGTCACTGATCATTAGAGAAATGCAAATCAAAACCACAATGAGATACCATTTCATAACAGAATGGCGATTATTAAAAAAATCAAGAAACAACAGATGCCTCGAGGATGGGGAGAAATAGGAATGCTTTTACATTGTTGGTGACAGTGTAAATTAGTTCAACCACTGTGGAAGACAGTGTGGCAATTCCTCAAGTATCTAGAACCAGAAATACCATTTGACCCAAGAATCTTATTACTAGGTATATATCCAAAGGATTATAAATCATTCTACTATAAAGACACATGCACATGTATGTTTATTGCAACACTATTCATAATAGCAAAGACTTGGAACTAATCCAAATGCCCATCAATGTAGACTGGATAAAGAAAATGTGGCACATCTACACCATGGAATACTATGTAGCCATAAAAGAGAATGAGTTCATGTCCTTTGTAGGGACATAAATGAAGCTGGAAACCATCATTCTCAGCAAACTAAGACTGGAACAGAAAACCAAACACCACATGTTCTCACTCATAAGTGGGAGTTGAACAATGAGAACACATGGTCACAGGGAGGGAAACATCATACACTGGGGCCTGTTGGGTGGTTGGGCAAAAGGGGAGGGAGCACATTAGAACAAATATCTAATGCATGCAGACTTAAAACCTAGATGACGAGTTGATAGGTGTAGCAAACCACTTTGGCACATGTATACCTATGTAATAAACCTGCACGTTTAGCACATGTATCACAGAACTTAAAGTAATATATATTTTTAAAAATAGAGCATTAAACCACCAAAGCTAAGGACTCTCATGCCATGACAACCTCTGCCACCTCCACTGGAACAGGTGCTGGTATCCATGGCTGAGAGACCCAGAAACAGTTCACAATAGAGGACTATATGCAGGCAACCCCCAGTACCAGCTCAGAGCCAGGTAGATTTGCTTGGTGGCTAGAACCAGAAGACGGACAACAATCACTGCAAGTTTCCTCACCGGAAGCCACATCCACAGGAAAAGGGGGAGAATTCTACATCAAACGAACACCCCATGGGTCAAAAAAATCTGAACAACAGACTTCAGCCCTAGAACAACAGACAGAGCCTTCACAAATGAGAAGAAACTAGAAAACCGACTCTGGTAATATCACTAAACAAGGGTCTTCAACGCCCCGAAAATATCACACTAGTTCACCAGCAATGGATCCAAACCAAGAAGAAATCCTTAATTTACCTGAAAAATAATTTGGAAGATTAGTTATTAAGCTAATCGGGGAGGCACCAGAGAAAGGCAAAGCCCAATGCAATGAAATTAGAAAACAATACAAGAAGTGAAGGGAGAAATATTCCAGTAAATAGATAGCTTAAAGAAAAAACGATAAAATTTTCAGAAACTATGGATATACTTTTAGAGATGTAAAACGCTCTGGAAAGTCTCAGCAATAGAGTTGAACAAGTAGAAGAAAGAAATTCAGAGCTCAAACACAAGATCTTCAAATTAACCAACTCCAGTAAAGACAAAGAAAAAAAGATAAGAAAATATGAACAAAGAATCCAAGAAGTCTGGGATTATGTTAAATGATAAAACCTAAGAATAATCAGTATTCCTGAGGAAGAAGACAATTCTAAAAGCCTGGAAAACATATTAGGGGGAATAATTGAGGAAAACTTCCCCAGCCTTGCTAGAAACCTAGACACACAAATACAAGAAGCACAAAGAACACCTGGTAAATTCATCACAAAAAGATCTTCACCTAGACACATTGTCATCAAGTTATCCAAAATTAAGATGATGGAAAGAATCTTAAGAGCTGTCAGAAGCACTAAGTAACTTATAAAGGAAAACCTATCAGATTAAGAGCAGATTTCTCAGCAGAAACCCTACAAGCTAGAAGGGACTGGCATCCTATCTTCAGCCTCCTCAAACAAAACAATTCCCAGCAAAAAATTATGTATCCAGTGAAACTAAGCATCATATATGAAGAAAAGATACAGTCATTTTCAGACAAATGATTGCTGAGAGAATTTGCCATTACTAAGCCACCACTACAATAACTGTTATAGGAGCTCTAAATCTTGAAACAAATTCTGGAAACACATCAAAACAGTACCTCTTTAAAATATAAATCACACAGAACATAAAAAACAAAAATACAAGTTAAAAAGCAAAAACAGAAAACAAACAAACAAAAAAACCCAAAGTACACAGGCAACAAAAAGCATGATGAAAGGAATGGTACCTCACATTTCATTACTAACATTTAATGTAAATGGCCTAAATGCTGCACCTAAAAGATACAGAACCACAGAATGGATAAGAACTCACCAACCAATTATTTGCTGCCTTTAAGAGACTCACCTAACACATAAGGACTCACATAAACTTAAATGAAAAGGGTGGAAGAAGGCATTTCATGCAAATGGACACCAAAAGCAAGCTATTCTTATATCAGATGAAACCAACTTTAGAGCAATAGCAGTTAAAAGAGATAAAAAGGGACATTATGTAATGGTAAAAGGCCTTTTCCAACAGGAAAATATCACAATCCTAAACATATATGTACCCAACACTGGAGCTCCCAAATTTATAAAACAATTACTAATAGACATAAGAAATGAGATAGGCAGCAACACAATAATAGTGGGGGACTTCAATACTCCACTGACAGCACTAGACAGGTCATCAAGACAGAAAGTCAACAAAGAAACAGTGGCTGTAACCATACCTTGGAGCAAATGGACTTAAGGGATATATACAGGACATTTCATCCAACAACTGCAGAATACACATTCAATTCAGCAATGCATGGAACTTTCTCCAAGATAGACCATGTGATAGGCCATAAAGTGAGCCTCAACAAATTTAAGAAAATTGAAATTATATAAAGCATTCTTTCAGACTACAGTGTAATAAAACTGGAAATCAACTCCAAAGGAACCTTCAAAACCATGCAGATACATGGAAATTGAATAACCTGCTCCTGAATGAGTATTGGGTCAAAAATGAAATCAACATGGAAATTAAAAAATTATTTGAACTGAATGACAATAATGACACAACCTATCAAAACCACTGGGATACAGCTAAAGCGGTTCTAAGAGGAAAGTTCATAGTGTTAAATGCCTACGTCAAAAAGTCTGAAAGAGCACAGACAATCTAAGGACACCTCAAGGAACTAGAGAAACAAGAACAAACCAAACCCAAGCCCAGCAGAAGAAAGGAAATAACCGAGATCAGAGTAGAACTAAATGAAATTAAAACAAATAAAAAAATACAAAAGATTAATGAAACAAAAAGCTAGTTCTTTGAAAAGATAAGTGAAATTGATAGAACAATAGCAAGATTAACCAAGAAAAGAAGAGAGAAAATCCAAATAATCTCATTAAGAAAAAAAAACAGGAGATATTACAACTGACAACCCTGAAATACAAAAGATTATTCAAGGCTACTATGAACACCTTTATGCACATAAACTAGAACACCTAGAAGAGATGGATAAATTCGTGGAAAAATACAACCCTGCTACCTTAAATCAGGAAGAATTAGATACCCAGAACAGACGAATAACAAGAAGATAGATTGAAATGGTAATTTAAAAATTACAACAAGAAAAAGTCCAGGGCTAGATGGAGTCACAGCAGAATTCTATCAGACATTCAAAGAAGAATTGATATCAATCCTTTTGACACTATTCCACAAGACAGAGAAAGAGGGAAACCTCTCTAATTCATTCTATAAAGCCTGCATCACGCTAATATCAAAATCAGGAAAGGACACAACCAAAAAAGAAAACCACAGACCAATATCCTTGATGAACATAGATGCTAAAATCCTTAACAAAATACTAGTTAAACGAATCCAGCAACGTATCAAAAATATAATCCACCATGATCAAGCAGGTTTCATACCAAGGATGCAGGGATGGTTTAACATACGCAAGTCAATAAATGTGATACACCACATAAACAGAATTATAAACAAAAATCACATGATCACCTCAATAGATGCAGAAAAAGCATTCAACAAAATGCAGTATGCCTTTATGATTAAAACTCAGCAAAATCAGCATATGAGGGACATACCTCAATGTAATTAAAGCCATTTATGACAAACCCACAGCCAACATAATACTAAATGGGGAAAAGTTGAAAGGATTCCTTCTGAGAACTAGAAGAAGACAAGTTGCCCACTCTCACCACTCTTCAACATAGTACTAGGAGTCCTAGCCAGAGCAATCAGACAAGAGAAAGAAATAAAAGGCATCAAAATTGGTAAACAGGAAGTCAAACTGTCACTATTTGCTGACGACATGATTGTTTACCTTGAAAAGATGATATGATTGTTTACCTTGAAAATCCTAAGGACTCCTTCAATAAGCTCCTAGAACTGATAAATTAATTCAGCAAAGTTTCTGCATACAAGATGTACACAAATCACTAGCTCTTCTATACACCAGCAGCAACCAAGCAGAGAATCAAATCAAGAACTCAACCCCTTTTACAATAGCTGCAAAATAAATAAATAAATAAATAAATAAAATACTTAGAAATATTCCTAACAAAGGAGGTGAAAGGCCTCTACAAGGAAAACTACAAAACACTGCTAAAAGAAATCATAGATGATACAAACAAATGAAAACACATCCCATGCTCATGGATGGGTAGACTCAATATTGTGAGAATAACCTTACTGCCAAAAGCAATCTACAAATACAACACAATCCCCATCAAAATACCACCATCATTCTTCACAGAGTCAAAAAAATATTCTAAAATCCACATGGAACCAAAAAAAAAAAAAAAAAAAAAAAAAGCCCACAGAGTCAAAGCAAGACTAAGCAAAAAAGAACAAATCTGGAGGCATCACACTACCTGATTTCAAACTATACTACAAGGCCATAGTCACCAAAACAGCATGGTACTGGTATAAAAATAGGCACATAGACCAATGTAACAGAATAGCAAACCCAGAAATAAACCAAAATACTTACAGCTGATTGATCTTCAACAAACCAAGCAAAAACATAAAGTGGGGAAAAGACACCCTTTTCAACAAATGGTGCTGGGATAATTGGCTAGCCACATTTAGGAGAATGAAACTGGATCCTCATCTCTCACCTTTTACAACAATCAACTCAAGATGTATTAAAGAATTAAACCTAAGTCTTGAAGTTATAAAAATTCTAGAAGATAACTTTGGAAAAATCCTTCTAGACATTGGCTTAGGCAAAGATTTCATGACCAAGAACCAGAAAGCAAATGCAATAAAAACAAAGATAAATAGCTGGGACCTAATTAAACTAAAGAGCTTTTGTACAGCAAAAGGAACAGTCAGCAAATAAACAGACAACCACATAGTGGGAGAAAATTTTCACAATCTATACATCTGACAAAGGACTAATATCCAGAATCTACAACGAACTGAAACAAATCAGTAGGATAAAAACAAACAATTCCATCAAAAAGTGGAATTTTTTCACTGTCTATTCCTGCTGTTTATGAATAGTTCATAAATCATGACCCACACTCAACCACCTGCATATTTCTATTTTTAAACCATTTTAAATTATGCTTATATTCATTTACTAAAATTTCTGTGAACTCCTGAAAAAAAAATAATATGTGTACTTTGTATATGTGTAATCAGTCTTTGCTTTCTGGCCAACTTGGCTTAACCATGCCCCTCCTCACCAAAGTAAACAAAACAAAAAGACAAGGAAGTATACATATTAAGGACATGAATAGACAATTCTCAAAAGAAGATATACAAATGGCCAATAAACAAATGAAAATATGCTCAACATCACTAATGATCAGGGAAATGCAAATCAAAACCACAATGCAATCCCACCTCACTCCTGCAAGAATGGCCATAATCAAAAATTCAAAAAACAGTAGATGTTGGCATAGATGTGGTGAACAGGCAACACTTCTACACTGCTGGTGGGAATGTAAACTAGTACAGCCACTATGGAAAACAGTGTGGAGATTCCTTAAATAATGAAAAGTAGAACTACCATTTGATCCAGCAATCCCACTCCTGGGTATCTACCCAGAAGAAAAGAAGTCATTACTCGAAAAAGATACTTGCACACACACACTTATAGCAGCACAATTTACAATTGCAAAATCACGGAACCAACCCAAATGTACATCAGTCAATGAGTGGATAAAGAATCTGTTATATATATTTTATATATATAACATTATTATATTATGTTATATATGTAACATAATATATATAACATATGTTATATATTATATATAACATATATATAACATTTTACATAGGTAATTGATTCATTTTATTTCTTTATCATCTGCCTTTATTTCTCAGGTTCTATTTAAAAATAGTCTGTTATTTATTACCCAGGATCTCACCCCATTTTAGGTTTAAATGTAAATGTGTTTGATCCACTGCAATGCCAAGTGAGGCCCACTGGTTATCCTTAAGAAGTTCCACAAAATTATACTATATTTTCAAAAGCATACTGAGCCAGATTTTCAAACTCTCTCTCTCTCTCTCTCTCTCTCTCTCTGCATAGTGGAATACTATGCAGTCATAAAAAGGAATGAATTAACAGCATTTGCAGTGACGTGGATGAGACCAGAGACTATTATTCTAAGTGAAGTAACTCAAAAATGGAAAACAAAACATCATATGTTCTCACTGATATGTGGAAACTAAGCTATGAGGACACAAAGGAATAAGAATGATAAAATGGACTTTGGAGAGTTGGGGGTAAGAGTAGTATTGGGGCGAGGGATAAAAGACTACAAATAGGGTACAGTGTTTCCTGCTCAGGTGATAGATGCACCAAAATCTCACAAACCACCACTAAAGAACTTACTCATACAACCAAATACCACCTGTATCCCAATAACTTAAGGAAAAATAAAAAAATGAAAACAATAAAATAAATAAAAAATAAAGTACCACTCCAAATTCTTTATTTTTTTTAAAAAAATGTGGCTTCCAGTTATCCCAGGACAATTTTTCATCAACTTTTCCTTCCCACTGAATTGTCTTGTCACCCCTTTCAAAGTCAATTGACCACAAATGTGGTGGTGTATTTCTGGATTTTCAACTCTATTTCATTGATACATTTGTCTCTCCTCATACCAATACTACATTGGCTTGATTACTATAGCATTATAGTAAATTCTAAAATCAAAAAGTGTAAATTCTTCACATTTCTTTTTCTTTTTGAATACTGTTTTGGCTAAGCCCCTTGAATTTTTTTCTAAGCCCCTTGACTTTTCATATGAATTTTAGGATCAGCTTGCCAATGTATTCAAAAATAGTAGCTGAGATTTTTAAAGGAACTGTGTTTTCTTGTAGTTTTATTACCATAGTCTCACACAGCAATTTAATCTACCTCTCATATGATACTTAACACAATTTGTCTTGAAATATAGTTTATATTATAGTGTTATCTCCTTTTCTAGATTGTAAACTTCATGACAGTGAAAACTGTATCTTATTCTTTAATTTCCTGAAAAGTCTTCAAAAATATTTGCAAAAACCAGATACTTAAAAATACTTAGCTGTAGAAAATTTTTAAACTAGAACATGCTGAAGTCTAGTTAATAAGATATTTTTGGTCTTCTTCAAAGTGGATGTACATATGGTGCTGGTGCTCTTGAGCTGCTTCTCCAGCCTGCTCCCACACTTTGGAGTGTACTTTCACTTCAATAAACCTGTGATTTCATTGCTTCTTGTATTGTTTCTTTTGTTGTTCTGTTATTTTGTTGCTTTGTGCATCTTTATCTTTTACTATTGAAGTATCCATTGTCAACTTGATCAATTACTGTCAAATAAGGACATGACCAGTTCGTTTTACAACATATGTATGATATACTTGGGAATGCCATTCTCTGCTTTCTATCTCTATGCTTATAAGTTTCACTTTGAGTACAAGGCTTGTTTGTAGCTGCTATTTTATTTTAGTCATTTAATCAGTCTTTGCTTTCTGGCCAACTTGGCTTAACCATGCCCCTCCTCACCAAAGTAAACAAAACAAAAAGACAAGGAAGTACACATATTTTTTTTTCAGGAGTCCACAGAAATTTTAGTAAATGAATATAAGCATAATTTAAAATGGTTTAAAAATAGAAATATGCAGGTGGTTGAGTGTGGGTCATGATTCATGAACTATTCATAAACAGCAGGAAAATAATAGTTACTTTGTTCATGCCATCTTTTTGGCTAATGAAGAAAAAAAAAAGTTTCTATGTGTAGCAATTTTCCAGCCAAAAATAAATGGGTATCACTTTTAGGTTTTAATTGCCACATCTATTTTTCCATGTAGTCATGGCATTAACACAATGGGACATGACTTAATGACTAGTAAGACATAATATGCATTATTTTCAGCTCACAAAAAAATCTTGCCAAGAGACTCCCATACATGGAAGGTCCAGGGAGTTTTTCGAACTGTAAACAGTGCTGATTCATCCATACCATGGTTAACAATGAATTACTTGACACATCTCTAATTAAAACCACCAGAGTGCTGTTTCTAGTCAACAGGAATCACACTGTGATCGGTGTGAACACATGCTTGCCAAGTTTCCGATTATTGTCTGGCAATACAGACCCAGCTGGTGTAGAGTTCTTTATATTTGATCCTCGGACACTTAAAATTGACACATGCCTGACTAGCTGTTCACTGTGATAATGTATGCAATTCCCTGACTGTTTTCTACTTGTATATTCTGAGCCACCTACTAAACATTATTTTTCTAAGTTAAGCAATTATTCTGATCTGCATAATTGCATGCTATCCAAGTCCATTATCTACAAATCACATTCTGTAGTTTTATATGAGTACGTCTTCAATTATTTACAAGTAAAAGATGATTTATAATGGAATAGATATGCCAACAGGTGTGGCTAAATATACAAACAGTCCAACTCAATTTGTAACCAACATACATTAAATAGTTACTGCATACTTCTTGACTTCTTGATAGAGACAGACATTATTTTTATATCAATGTTCAGTATTCATGCCATTTATTAGTATAGTCTAAACTCCTCACTGATTATTTCAATATCCTCTCAGCCAGCCCTAGCTTTGTGATACTTTGCAGTTTTCCCTCTTTTCATATTATTTCTCTATTCTCCACTCAGACACGTTAGACAATGTCATTCCAAGGAAGTCTAGGGACTGGAGACAGGAAGTCTTCACATCAGCCAACAACTGGTCCTGGATCAAGTCTTCATTTGCAAAGGGTGTAACCTTAGTTCAGTCTCCAATTGGTTGCAGGCCATCTTCCTTTACATGGGGTGTAGCCAGTAGAAAACCTCTACAGTGTACGTAAACACCAGAAGGCTTTGCAGCTGGTGCTCTTGAGCTGCTTGCTCCAGCCTGCTCCCACACTTTGGAGTGTACTTTCACTTCAATAAATCTGTGGTTTCATTACTTCTTGTATTGTTTCTTTTGTTGTTCTGTTCTTTTGTTACTTTGTGCATTTTGTCCAATTCTTTTTATCAAAATGCCAAGAACCTGGACAACTGGTAGTCAAGAACTTCCACTGGTAACAATTCCATCATTTTACTTAGGTGGTGTTGTAGTATGACATGCAATACAAAATCAGTGATACTATGATCCCTCCAGTTCCTGTGTGGCCTTAGGCAGATCAGAGAAATTTCACAGAGTGTCCAGTCTTTCCTCGCTAAATTTAAAATGACATTAACTTACCTCACAAAGTTTTTAGATTTAAGTGAAATAATGTAATTATAAGCATTTTATATATGTAATTGATTCGTTTTATTTCTTTATCATCTGCCTTTATTTCTTGGGTTCCATTTAAAAATAGTCTGTTATTTATTACTCAGGATCTCACCCCATTTTAGGTTTAAATGTAAAGGTGTTCGAGCCACTGCAATGCCAAGTGAGGCCCACTGGTTATCCTTAAGAAGTTCCACAAAATTATACTATATTTTCAAAAGCATACCAGGCCAGATTTTCAAACTCAAAATTTGGTTTTGTCTGTCTCTTAGACCAGTTTAAACTTGAAGATCTTTATTCACTCTTAAACAGCATACAATGGACTGGTGGAAAATGCTAGATTTTTTATTCCATTTTCAGTGAGAGAAATAATTATCAAGTGGGACAGATACTCATTTCTCTGACCATCATATTCTTTCTCTGTAGGAAGCTGCATAGAAAGTAAAATTATAATCAGAGGATTGCTTGGTGATCCTGGAATCAGAGCAGAGGTTGCCGGAACTTTGATTGCAGGGCTTAATGGCCTCTTGTTTGACAGGTGGATGTGCTTCATTTCCATAGATACACCTGTCTCCCAACTAGAGCAGGTTTGTTCCTGGGTCAAGCAGTGACAGGGCTGCCATAGAGCACAAAATTAGTGGGCACCATTCACATGAGAGTTTGTTTTCATTTTACCATCTGAAATTGTGTAACAGTGGTCATGGTAAAAAACACTTTTCCCTAAATGATATTTTAATACACACTGCCAGTGTTTTGTTTCCTTGACACCCTTTTTCTTTCTTTTTCTTCTTTTTTACTTCCAGTGATTGCCAATTCTCTTCATAATTGGCTCTTCTCTTTTTTCAAGTTTTGCATTGCATTACCTGTTTTTAAATTGTATCTTATTACTGTCAGAAAAGCTACCTTTGCAAATCCTTTAAAATGACTTTATAGGAAAAATATTTTATTTAATGTGACATTTGGTTATATTTTAAAATTTTGATATGATTTGGAGTGGAGCTTCCAAAAGAAACAGTGGCCAAGGTTATAAGGGTCTTTAAACATCCTCGAACCTTACAATCTGAACCTCCCTTAGCCAAATCCTCTTAAATTGCTTGCCAGGAGAAGAAAGCACTTTTTGTTCTAAGGGAAATAGAAGGTGAGTTACCAGACTCTACAGCACACAAAAAAATTTCCCCTAACTTTGCAACTAATTCTCTAGTCAACAAAATATAAAAGCACTGTATTCTATCCCCTGCCATCTTATACTCTGGTGATGTATGTTAATGGTTTGAAAAAATTTCTGCAGTAATAAAACTTGTTTACTTTTGTTTAATATAGGGTTTTCCTAAACTTCTGTGATTCTGATTTTTTTGGTAAGACATTAAAATTCTTTGCCACAGACTTTTAAAAACAGAGAGCTATTTTTTATTCATTTCTGCAGTGAACATTATTGACACAAGGTAGAGAAAATACAGGGTAATAATTTTGAGAGAAAAATCATTATATCAGCTGTTTGTATGTTTTAAGGTTTAACTTAGAAAAAGAAGGAGGCCTCCCAGGTTCTATGTTGCACTTACCCCTTGTAGTCCCATGGGTCTGGCTTAATCTGGGCTAAGATGAACACTCAATGAATGGTCTGGCAGAGCTACAGATACTAGATGCTGAAAGCTTAAGGTTGCATCTTTCATCACTTCACAACAAAAATCAATCCACCAAGAATTAAATGCCTGTGGTGGTGGACATCTCCAGTTGACTTCTCTCTACTGTGGACCTCTTGTGTTTGGCACACAATAACCAAGACCTGATGGATTTCTGCTTTTCCAAGGCTCGCTCTATTTCTCTCCTCCCAACCCCTTCCACACAAAGATGACAGACTTTTAAAATGGATTGAAAAGCATTATGACAAGAAAACTTTAATATATTCTTGTTATACATGTTCACAGATTTTTCTGTTATGAGAGTCTCATCTCCTTAGGAATTTTTTTTGTCACTTTAAATAAAAATATCTCCAGAATCTTTTATGACAAGATTTTTCTACATGAACGCATGCACCCAAATGCTTCATTAATTTGTTTACCAAGACGCATTGTGTAACCCTCAGGTTTTCAGTTTAACAATCCAAGTATCTTATGGTATTGATTTGTCTAATTAACCAACTCAAATACTTTTTTTTTCCTGAAAATACGATGCAATCCCTAGATCCTGCAGCACATGTGAGGGAAAAGATATATACTTTTTCTTATCAGTCCCTCTTTTTTAAAAATGAGGAAGATTGAAGAAAAGGAAGAAGCCTATAATCTCAGAAATATGCTGGTTTAAAATACACAGAAAAATTTTAAAATGTCAGGACCTCCAGAAAAGAAGCCGTGGCTCTCCTACTATTTAAATGACACTCAGTGCTACACCTCTACATAACAATAACTTCCCTTAATACCATGTAGAGGTCAAAGTCTTTCAATATTCTCTCCTTTTCCTTTGGTTAGCATAAGATCCCTTTGCATTTTAATATAATAGTAATTGAAGCCATTTTTTTTTTACCAGGTGCAACGCAGCCATGTATCTGTAAAGGGAACTTGTAAAGTGTTATTGTAATGTGGTCTCTAAACAGACCTCCTATAAGATAAAAATCAAATTTTTGATAATTAAAATAACAACATTCTCTAAATTAGGACTCCCCAAACAAAGCTAAGTATCAAAACATCCTGAGAATATCCTTCACAAATTGGGACTTTGCTGAATGCCTTATTTTTTCAGGTGTAAAGTTATTGTGGTTCAACAAGGCACCCCATGCTTAGTGACTTCAAAGAGAGGAATATGCTATATTGGATAATGGCAGGAAGAGACCGGTGATTTACGTGCATGAAATTCATTCCAGGTTGGGCTACATATTCTCTTTATGTGCCTGTGCCTGCAATATCCTATATTGAGCTTTATCACTCATCTAACCACACTGCTTGGTAATGCTTGTTGTTTGTTCATCTTCTGAGTAGACTATGAATTCCTTGTTAATCACATAATGGGCATCTTTGTATCCTAATGCCCAGTAAACTGTCCAGAACTCAATGAATGTTTTCTCAATTACTTAACTATGGAACTTAACCACTACTACCATCACCACCTCTACTAAAGCAAAAGAAGTGGCACGCTCTTTCTCTTTCCTTGTATCTTCCAGGACATATACTGATTGTTAATTCAAATCTGATTTAAGGTCATGGAGCTTAGCAGGATTTTGATAGAATGAATATTTATTGAGATTTCCAAATAGCCCTTGCTTTTTATGTGTTATCCCCTTTAATCCTTCCACAATGTAATTAATCAATGTAAGGCTCATTTTATAGATGATGAAACAAGTTCAAGACAAGTAGGAATAGGTAGCACTAGCAGAGTTCAGATTTGAACCAAATCTGTTGAACTCTAAAGGCTGGGATTTCCCCAGTATTCTGTGCTGCATCTTTTAGGGAAAAAAAAATCTCTCATTTTACAGACAGAAGAATTGAGGATTGAAAATACTTATGAATTGTTTAACTCTAGATGACTGAACACTGTTGTTCATTACTAAAATTCTAATTTCTGGATTGAAAATCCAATGGAATTTCTACTGAAAATAACTTAAGAATAATGTTTCCCATGGTCTCCACATGCTGTGTCTCACATCCTATCACAGGCCTTATAATAAGGCCCAAAGACTAGAATTTTCAGCGTGATAATCTGTTTTTTTTTTTTTTTTTTGTGGCAGAGGAGATATTGATGGTAATAGTAATGATGCTGGTGATGGGAGGGTAGATGGTGGAAAATATTCATTCTCCCTGGTTCCTTTTAATGCAGCCCCATCTTTCCCAGGATTTAATATTTGCTCTGAAGGCAAAAGAATGATACAGTGGACGATGTTGGGGACTTGGGAGAAAGGGTGGGAGGGGATGAGGGATAAAAGACTACCAACTGGGAATAGTGTATACTGCTCAGGTGATTGGTGCACCAAAATTTCAGAAATCACCATTAAAGAACTTACTCATGTAACCAAACACCACCTGTTCCCCCAAATCCTATGGAAATAAAAACATACAAATTAAAAAAATTGCATTTGCTCTGATTCTCATCTTAGTTAACAGAGTTCCAAATGGAACTTTGCTATCCGTGGTCATTTCCAAGATGTACTGCTTGAGTTGTTTGTCTGTTTGTGAATGTATATGTGTGTTCTATGAGGGTATGTAAAAATAAGGGAAATCCTGAAAATAAGAAAGAGTTGTTGCAGAAAAGGGAGAGCGATTATATAAGGGAAAAAAAGCATAAGCATGGGAGTCACTATTTTAAGTTATATTGTTCTACAACAAAATTCTTTCTGGTAAGTCAAGGTATGAATTTAAATTCAGCTAACTCCTGTCATGTAAAGTTTCATGGTTTGCAATGTTTCATTAAACAGAAATCACCAGATGGAAAGAACTTTGGCTAAATCTATTATTTGAAATGCTAATGATTTTGATTTTCACTATTCAAAGGGACATCTTTAATCAACAGAGAAAATTAGTTCTGTTTCTGTAGATAGGAGGGAGAAGGCTTATTTTTAGTTCCTTTTATCATACAAAGATAAACTGAATTTATTCTTTTAAAATGGAGAGGTCTGCTCTTTCTCTCGAGCCTCAGTTTTCTAACAGTGAAATAAAGGGGTGAAGTTAGTCATTTCACCTCTGTGGTTAATTTTTGCATTAAAAATTTCACAGGTATAAGTACAATATTTAAAAAATGTGAGGAGTATAGCAATAGAAGTTAAGATTGTAGCTTTGGCATCAAACAAACCTGGATTCAAGTTCCAGTTCCACTCTCTCCTAGCTGATGGAATTTGACAAGTTATGTAATCTCTGTAAGGCTCAGGTTAGCAGTGTCATAATCCCAGTAGCATTTAGGCAATTGCTCGAAGTAGGAAACCAATTCTTAACATGTCTTTCTTAAACCCACCTCTCTTCAACACCCAATCCAATCAAAACCCCTAGCAATTCTATATTTCAAATACATCTTGAATCTACCCTATGTTTGTTTTCTAAGGGTGCCATAACAAACTGCCTGAGTAAGTGGCTTAAGAAACAGAAATATATCCTCACAGCTTTGGAGGCTAGAAGTCTGAAGTCAAGGTATTAGTAGGCTTGGTTTCATTCTGCTGTCTTTCTTTGGCTCGCAGATAGCCACATTTTCCCTTTGTCTTCATGTGGTCTTCCTGCTGTGCCCCTGTGTCCTAATCTCCTCTTAAAACTAGACCAGTTATATTGAATTAAGACCCACTCCTATGACTTCATATGACTTCAGCACCTCTTGAGAGACCTTATCCCAATTATAACCACATTCTAAGAAACTGGGGGTTAGAACTTCAATGTACGAATTTTGGCCATGCTTTTGAACTCACTCTTTAACTGACTGACTTCTTTCTTCATATCTTGCTTAAAATTTTGTAAAAATGAATACTGGGCCAGGTGTTGTGGTTCATGCCTGTAATCCCAATCTTTTGGGAGACCAAGGTTGGTGGATTGCTTGAGCCCAGGAGTTTGAGACCAGCCTAGGCAACATAGTGAACCCATCTCTATCCAAAAAAAAAAAATGCCAGGTGTGGTGGTGCACACCTGCAGACCCAGCTACCCATAATGATGAGGCAGGAAGATAAAGCAGAAGGATTGCTTGAACCCAGGAGGTCAAGGCTACAATGAGCTTTGACTGTGCCACTGCATTCCAGCCTGGGCAACAGAGCAAGACCCACATTTTCAGACTCAGATCCTGATGCTGGTTGTTCACCTGGGTCATGACTGGAAATTGCCCTCCCCCTTGGACCTAGTGCTTGGCTGGTCCTGCCATAAGTTCCCCTCCTAGGCTCCTGCATTCCTTCCACTCCCAGTCAAGTTTCCAACTCAAGACAAAACAGTGACATCTCTAGTCTGGTTGTGGTTCCAACATGAGTACTACTATGCTATTTCTAACAATATAGCCATTGTAAAACTGACTCACCAGTTTTCGTTACTTCCAAAAGGGAAAAAATCAATCAAACAAATAATGAAACAAATCTCATGATCAAATGATTTCAGTTTTGCCTCAGTTCTAAATTAACCCTTCAAGGCATCAAAGACTCTTAAATTTAATAATTATTATCTGTAATAAAAATATTTGGAGATCTAAATGGCAATTCTTTTATTCATAAAACCTTATAATGCATAATAAAAAAGTCTCAGTATTTATTCTCAATAATTTGAGATGCAAAAAGTGCCTTTTTATTTGTATAAATTTAGGAGGTACAAGTACAAGACTAAAAGTCTTGGCTTTTAGTGTGTATATCACCTCAATAATAATGTATATTATACTCATTAAGTAATTTCTCATTATTTCCATCCCCCACTTTATTGAAGAATTGGGGCTTTAAAAAAATGAGGACATTCACTTTTAGTGTCAATAAAATTTATACAATCCACTTCACTATGAAAGCAGTTAATAATCTCATCCCAAAAAAACTAAAGAAAATTATGCACCATTACCTCATTCACCTTCTTGTTTTTCCTACTTTTATTCATTATCTTTCTGCTTTTATTGATAAGTGAGTGGCTTCCAAATTTCCCTTGCTGTTCTCCTATCTTTCCAGAGCTCCGACTTATAGCTTACAGTTTATTTATAACTTCTCTCACATTACTGTCTTTCTTCTCATTCTAACAGTAGTCTTCCTACTTCAAGTCTTTTTAACCTTATTCATGGTTAAAGCAATCTGCATCCAATCTTGTTCTATCCCAAATTTTTCAGGTTGACCTGTGCCACGGTCATATATAGCACCTCTTTTTTAGCTCTTAAATTATTTGGCAAAATAAAATCATAGTAGAAGAAATAAATAAATAATGCAAAAACACAGGGCAGAACCACATTCACTTGACTGCTCTAATGGGCATTAGTTCCTCAGTGGCTTTAGAGTTTACTTAGAGCGTTTTCCTTAAGAATGAGGCCAAATTATACAACTGATTTTTCTCTTTAGGTTAGGTAGTTTTCAATATGTAGGCAGTGCTTTGCACATAATAGTTGTGTTGAAGAAAAAGATATTAATCTGTTAGCATCCATAGGCTTTTGCTGCTATGTACTCCATAAGGAGGTTCTGTGTTGGCTACTAGGTTTTAATGAAAGTTTTAAATAAGAGAGAAACGAAGAGCCTTCAGAGGCTATTGGCATTCATCTGGCAAGAGGTGAATGTTACCATTTCTTTAGTACTCACTAAAGAAAGAGACAAAAATGGGTTGAAGAAGATAAAGAACATTTGTGAACTGAGATTGAGACAATTTTCAGAAACTTGAAGTACAGAAAGAATCTTTAGCTTTTGATAAAATGCCTATGAGACATTGGGGATGGAATGCAAGGAGGGGTGAAAAAGAGAAATTCAAGAAGTTTAGTTGCATGCTGTGAATATAACCACTGTGACCTTTTAAGAGGAAGCAATACAGATGTGAAATTGCTTTCAATTATTTTTTGATACTGGATTGATAGTTCTTTGAATGTGATGCGAGGACAAGCTTGGGCATCAAATAATCCTGGCATCATTTAGGTTTCACAATGATGATAATGTTCGAAAGCAGTTTGATTGCTATAGCAATAGTTAACACTCAGAAGCATGATTCCCAGCCTTTTCATGACTTTTATGAAATTTAAATGCACTGTATTTTCAGTTTTCCTAAAACATCACCATATACAATCTCAGATATATAATTATAATAATATATACATGAATTGCTTTTTGTAGGTAACAAAAACAGTGTGCATTCGTAATTTTATTTATCCTTAAAATAATTAGGTAAAATACTTAGGGTAGATGTCATCTCCACTTTACAAATTAGAAAACATAAACTCATAAAAGTGAATTATGCTCGAGTTTATGAAAATATATAGGTAGAAATTGCCAAAGTGAAAACTAAAATTATATCTGAATATTTTTATTTCAGAGTTCCTTAATAAATGATAGACTCCAAAATTCTTGTGCAAATAGATAGAAATACAGTTTTTCTGTTTTTTTGTTTTGTTTTGTTTTGTTTTTTGGTGTGTGTGTGTGTTTAGCTTATGCTTTTTCTTAAAGTTTTCTTAAAGTTTCTTAAAGTTTTCTAATTTGATAGAGGACTCCGTAGGCTGTAAGCACTAACAAGCCACAAGACTTGAAAGGTAATTCCTATTGACAATCTCCTGTTGCTCACTATTCTTCTGAAAGGAAACTGCTTTTTAAAAAAACTTTTGCTTAGCTGAATCGCAGCCTTGTCACTTGTAAATTGTGTGGTCTTGGGCAAGTCATGTGTGGTATTGATAACAGTATTATCTTGCTGGATATTTGTAAGGATATAATGTAACAGCATAGGGTGTTAGCTATCAATATATAATCTTCGCCTTCTTTCTTTTCTTTCTCCAGTCATCGCATCCCAACCTGTCGATACCTATCCATCTACCCTAGTCTTTTTTTTTTTTTTTTTTTTTTTTAGAGATGGAGTCATGCTCTGTTGCCCAAGCTGGAGTGCAGTGGTGCGATCTTGGCTCACTGCAACCTCTGCCTCCCGGGTTCAAGGGATTCTTCTGCCTCAGCATCACCAGTAGCTGGGACTACAGGTGTGCACCACCATGCCCAGCTAATTTTTACATTTTTAGTACAGATGGGGTCTCATCATATTGGCCAGGCTGGTCTCGAACTCTTGACCTCGTGATCCGCCCACCTTGGCCTCCCAAAGTGCTGGGAATATAGGCATGAGCCACTGCACCCGTTTCATTTCAAACTCCAAAGGGCAAGCTACATTAAAATATCAACTTTTCCTTTCTTTTTAATTTCTTATGGTTAAACCAGTTAAATGTGACTCATTTTAAATAATAGTCCAAATTTCATACATTTGTGAAAAATATCAATTCAATATTACCAAAAATACCAACTTAATATGATAAGACAAAAAAAAACCTCAGTGGTGTAATCTAACTAGCTAATAGTGGTCTAAAATTCATAGTAATATGAAAAATGGCAGGTTTAGTTATGCTATTTTAAAGTTACCTTTACTTCAGTGTGTTTATATGATCTGAAAAATAAAAAGGGAAATATAAAATTGTATTCTCACGTTGTACAAACTTTTTTTTAAAGTTTCATTGTTTTCTTCAACATTGTAAGTCATGATAAATTTCCCTGCAATTTCATTTTCTGAAAGAATATAGAGAAGAACGCATTTTATATGTGGCAAAATACACAGTTAAATTCAATCATTTGATCAGAGATAATAACAAGGTTGTTAAGTATAAAGTAGCAGATATTATAATTATAAGTTATCAGGAGAACTTAATTTAAAAGTTTAAAGCAGCAAACAGTTTTTAGGTTATTCTGATTCCATGAAGCTTTAAAATGTTTACTGATCACTCATGATGTGCAAAACTGATTAAGTGAGGCAGGTGGTGAAAAAAAATAGTTAAACAAAATTTCTCCCATTGAAGGTTACAATCAGAAAAGAGAGGATAGGATAAAATATATAGTACATTGTACATATGGCAGAAGATAATGCAATCCATAGAAAGGAGGCATGCAATAACTGTAAAGCAACTCTTAAAAAGGGAGAGACCATATTCTGAAACAGGGTGGGAGACAGCGGCCCAGGACAGTCTGATGGAGACTGGGACATTTTAATTGGGACTGGAAGGAAGTACAATTTCAACAGAGTGGTAGAAACTCTTCAAAGAAGAGTAGCCTTTTCTGGTGTAGATAATGGTCAATCAGCTCATGCAAATATAAATTGAAAGAAAAATAAAGTCATGGACATGGAGGAAGTTAAAAGTTTTTATTCCTACTGACAACTCCGGCTTTACAAGTGTTTGGAAATAGTCCACTTCTTTTTGTTTGTTTGTTTTTGTTTTTGTTTCACTCTGCCTTTTGTTAAAGCAACTGACCCTTTCTCTCTAATATTGATGTTTTGATGGATATATTATTACCACCTTTCCAAAGTTAAAGAGAATTGATCCAAACATTTTAAATGTAAAAATCCATATGTATGGCCATTGGACTGGGGAGATGAAGTGTCTATACAATTAAAAATGAATTTACCAGAGAACATCTAAAAAAAAAAAAAAAAAAAAAAAAGAAGAGTAGCCTAAGACTAGAAGTAGACAAAGTCATGTTTAGACTAATAATGAAGTGTACTTTTGTTTAGTTTGAGGCAAGATTGGGTGAGAATATTTCTTGGAAGTAAAGTATGGAGGCCTCTAAAGCCATATTAAAAATTTTAACTTCATTTCATAACCAATAAGGAGCTGCATGATTGAGGCTCTGCTTATGAAAACGAATCTGTCAATTGCAATTAGAAGTACTTGAAAGGGAGAAAAGAAGTACTTGAAAGGGAGAAAAAATTAACAACTGCTCAAATATTCTGGTCTGAGATAAACATGTGTACACTGGAGTGTTAAGGAGGTAACAAAGGTGAGAACTATTGAAAAGGAAAAATTTACAGAAATTTCAATAATTCTGAAGTATAATATGCATGCCCCTAAGAGCCCATATCTTAAGTTTACTCTGAAGTATACATAAACTCACTTAATTTTCAAAAACTAACACCCAGATCAAGGAAACGAATATTACTAGTAGCCCCAAAAGACTCCTGCTTCTATTACTGCTTCCATCTATTATACTGCCTTTTAGTAGCATAGACTATTTTCAATTGCTTTGATACTTTATATAAATAAAATTATCCATTATATTCATTTTGTCTTTCTTCACTCATCATCATCCTTGTGAATATTTGTGCGCATTTTTGTGTGTTGTCAGTCTCACTGCTGTACAGTATTATACTATGTAGGCAAACAATAATTAAATTAACCCATTCAACTGTTTGTGGGTATTAGGGTAGTTTCCAGTTTGCAGTAATAACATATAATGCTGCTATGAGCTTTTGTGTTCATACATTTTGGTGAATATATCTAAAATTTCTATTGGATATATACCTCAGGATGGAATCAATGGGTCATGTACATATGCAGCTTTAGTAGGTAAGGACAGTTGTCTAAAGTAGTTAATCTCATCAGACATAAATGAGGGTTTCAGTTGCTTTGTATCCTTACAAATATTTTGCATTTTCTATTTTTAACATTTTAGTCTGTCTGGCAGGTGTATCGTAGCTTGTCTTGATGGGTTTCATTTGCATGTCTTAAATAATTTGTAAAATTACCATCTTTTGTGTTTTCTTTTTTTTTCCATTTGTATATCCTCTTTTGAGAAGTGGTAAGAGCTTCTCAAATATTCCAGATATAATTCCTTTGTCAGCTACATATGTGGCAAATAACTTCTTTCACTCTACAAATTGCCATTTCACTCTTTTAATTTTGTCTTTTGATGAAGACAAGTTTTTAATTGTAATGTGGTTTAATGTATCAATTTTATTTTCTCCAATTCATGCAAAGAACATGCTTAGATGCCATAAAGTAAGTACAAATACCTTAACCATGAATCTTTTGTTCAGCTGACTAGAATCTTCTTAACTTTTTAAAGGAGAACACTAACTTCTTCTTTTACGTGACACACATTTACAGGATTTTACAAGTAAAGGAGAACATATAAAGGATTACTCTAAATTGCCGATTGTGGGTGAACTAGAGTTACCACTGACAAAATCAGATTAGTCAGTGAAATTCCTTAGGGGCAATTATGGCTTTGATTTTAGACACACTGAGTTTGAGGTATTTATGAAACATCTAAGCATAAATCTCTAGTAGGCCTCAGATTTTAGTAGGAGGGTGATGGTCGGAACTGGGGAATTGTTTGGAATTACTGAGGGGAAGACTACAGACACAAGAATGTGACTGAGAACAGAACCTTAATATATGCCTTTAGCTAGTGGTATTACAAATCCATATTTCAAATTGTCTGTTAGAAATTTTAACTAGAAGTGTCGTTGCCTCATACTAGAGGCATTTAAAACCAAACTTATTATCCTTTATCCCCTGCTGCTTCCACTGTACTTCACATGTTCACTCCCACTGCACTTCACATTTCTGGTATCAGCCTTGATTATTCCAGCCACTCAGATGCCAAACTTGGGAGCCAACAGTGACTCCTTGTTCATTTTCATCCCTTTAGTTTGTCATAAAGGTCTGTGAGTTCTTCCACTCATTTCTTAATTTTATTCTCGTTGTCATTCCCTTGATTATTTTAATGATCTCTGATATGGGTATTTCAAATTCTGTGCTCTTCTCTACTTGAATCCTTTTGTTGCAAAACATTTTTTTGTGTGTTTGTTTGTTTTAGCTTCTGTTTACTGAGCCAGGCATTGCGCAAAGTGGTTACATAAATATGTCCTTTAATTTTCATAAAATCCTATTAGGAAATTGGGACTTAGGAGTTTAACTTTCTGATGGTCACACAGAGTCAGGATTCCAACTCAGATATATGAGAGTCTGAAGTCATCTAACTACTGTGCTCTCTTCTTTCACACAGTCACCACATCTGTAGTCCTAAAACCCTTTCACATGTTGCCTCTTCTACACCCCTTTTTCCCATGCAATAAAGTAGAAAAGGCCTCTGGCTTGTATGCAAAGCTCTCCATAATATGATTTCCATCCATTTCTTCAAACTGTTACCAGCCATCTGGCAAAACTGGTATGATCACTCTCTCCTTAATATAATACACACTCTAGAGTCTCCATGCCTTATCTCATACCATATCCTTGGTTGTTACTCCACCTCATCCCTTGCAGCTGAAAATAAATGTAGTGTACCTCTATAATATAAACTGTAGTTACCTGAAATTTTTATGTGTTTGTGTCTGTGTGCATGCTTTTCGAAAGTCTGTTGTCCAAATTTTATTTTCTCCGTAAAGAATAAAATTATTCTCATGGCACATCCCATTAGTATTCTCTGCACACACAATACTATAAATTCTCAAAGTCCCCTTAATACATTTTTATTCTGTAGTGATGATTGTTAAGGCATGCTAACTCTTCAGTGGTTTCATTTTCACAATTTTGTATCATTAATGAAGATTGTTAAGGCCTTTGTGCCAGCTTAACTGTCTTTCTAAGTTAGATATATGTATCATTTTTGGATATAAAAATTTTCCCACTGACTTCAAGTCACTTGACGGTAATTTTATTCACCAGAAATCTTCAATTCTAATTTTGTTTGAAAGAGTGTTAAATAAACTAATGCCTTATATCTGGTGTCTCTCTTTAGTCACTTACTTTCCAGCACATTGAATAGATTTGTCAAAATATATCTGGCTGTACGTTTTCTTGGTAAAACCTTAGTTTATTGTTCATGATTTAATAACCTAAATATCAATGGACCTGGTCTCCTAACAGTTGTTCCTTTATTTAAATTACATTACAAAATTTGTCACGTTTTTAGAAAACTACATTTTCATTACCTTATTTTTCTTTTCTACTTAATCATTAAACTTCCTAAAACCTATAAGTTTTTTAAAAATCTTAAAAATCTGGTATTATTTCTTTAGAATTGTGTTTATTTTTTCCACTGTCGTAAAATCATAGAGTGGAAGCTCCTTTAGCAATCATCTGTTCCAATCTTTCATCTCATAAATGAGAAAATGAAGACCTAGGGTAGTGATATACTTAAAGTCATATAACTTGTTAGTGCAAGTACTGAGGATTTCTAAACTTCTGTCTAATGCTTCTCCATTAAACACACTACTCTATTGTTTTTGTATGTATATTTAATAGGTTTTCTTAGAAACATGTAGTTTAAAACAGTCAACAACTACTTTAATACTGATCCTTGATCCTCAGAAGCAACTGATTTAACTCCTGAAACTCTTTCTTTTGCTGTTTATATCTCTAGTTCCAAACAAATATATTTTTCATATTTTTCTTTTTTTTTAATTTATTATTATTATTATTATACCTTAAGTTCTAGGGTACATGTGCATAACGTGCAGGTTTGTTACATGTGTATACTTGTGCCTTGTTGGTGTGCTGCACCCATCAACTCGTCAGCACCCATCAACTCGTCATTTACATCAGGTATAACTCCCAATGCAATCCTTCCCCCTCTCTCCTCCCCATGATAGGCCCCGGTGTGTCATGTTCCCCTTCCTGAGTCCAAGTGATCTCATTGTTCAGTTCCCACCTATGAGTGAGAACATGCGGTGTTTGGTTTTCTGTTCTTGTGATAGTTTGCTAAGAATGATGGATTCCAGCTGCATCCATGTCCCTAAAAAGGACACAAACTCATCCTTTTTATGGCTGCATAGTATTCCATGGTGTATATGTGCCACATTTTCTTAATTCAGTCTGTCACTGATGGACATTTGGATTGATTCCAAGTCTTTGCTATTGTGAATAGTGTCGCAATAAACATACATGTGCATGTGTCTTTATAGCAGCATGATTTATAATCCTTTGGGTATATACTCAGTAATGGGATGGCTGAGTCATATGGTACTTCTAGTTCTAGATCCTTGAGGAATCGCCATACTGTTTTCCATAATGGTTGAACTAGTTTACAGTCCCACCAACAGTATAAAAGTGTTCCTATTTCTCCACATCCTCTCCAGCACCTGTTGTTTCCTGACTTTTTAATGATCGCCATTCTAACTGGTGTGAGATGGTATCTCATTGTGGTTTTGATTTGCATTTCTCTGATGGCCAGTGATGATGGGCATTTTTTCATGTGTCTGTTGGCTGTATGAATGTCTTCTTTTGAGAACTGTCTGTTCATATCCTTTGCCCACTTTTTGAAGGGGTTGTTTGTTTTTTTCTTGTAAATTTGTTTGAGTTCTTTGTAGGTTCTGGATATTAGCCCTTTGTCAGATGAGTAGATTGCAAAAATTTTCTCCCATTCTGTAGGTTGCCTGTTCACTCTGATGGTAGTTTCTTTTCCTGTGCAGAAGCTCTTTAGTTTAATGAGATCCCATTTGTCAATTTTGGCTTTTGCTGCCGTTGCTTTTGGTGTTTTAGACATGAAGTCTTTGCCCATGCCTATGTCCTGAATGGTACAACCTAGGTTTTCCTCTAGGGTTTTTATGGTATTAGGTCTAACATTTAAGTCTCTAATCCATCTTGAATTAATTTTCGTATAAGGAGTAAGGAAAGGATCCACTTTCAGCTTTCTACATATGGCTAGCCAATTTTCCCAGCACCATTTATTAAATAGGGAATCCTTTCCCCATTTCTTGTTTCTCTCAGGTTTGTCAAAGATCAGATGGCTGTGGATGTGTGGTAGTATTTCTGAGGACTCTGTTCTGTTCCATTGGTCTATATCTCTGTTTTGGTACCAGTACCATGCTGTTTTGGTTACTGTAGCCTTGTAGTATAGTTTGAAGTCAGGTAGCATGATGCCTCCAGCTTTGTTCTTTTGACTTAGGATTGTCTTGGAGATGCGGGCTCTTTTTTGGTTCCATATGAACTTTAAGGCAGTTTTTTCCAATTCTTTGAAGAAAGTCATTGGTAGCTTGATGGGGATGGCATTGAATCTATAAATAACCTTGGGCAGTATGGCCATTTTCATGATATTGATTCTTCCTATCCATGAGCATGGTATGTTCTTCCATTTGTTTGTGTCCTCTTTTATTTCACTGAGCAGTGGTTTGTAGTTCTCCTTGAAGAGGTCCTTTATATCCCTTGTAAGTTGGATTCCTAGGTATTTTATTCTCTTTGAAGCAATTGTGAATGGAAGTTCATTCATGATTTGGCTCTCTGTTTGTCTGTTACTGGTGTATAAGAATGCTTGTGATTTTTGCACATTGATTTTGTATCCTGAGACTTTGCTGAAGTTGCTTATCAGCTTAAGGAGATTTTGGGCTGAGACAATGGGGTTTTCTAAATATACAATCATGTCATCTGCAAACAGGGACAATTTGACTTCTTCTTTTCCTAAATGAATACCCTTTATTTCTTTCTCTTGCCTGATTGCCCTAGCCAGAACTTCCAACACTATGTTCAAGAGGAGTGGTGAGAGAGGGCATCCCTGTCTTGTGCCAGTTTTCAAAGGGAATTTTTCCAGTTTTTGCCCATTCAGTATGATATTGGTTGTGGGTTTGTCATAAATAGCTCTTATTATTTTGAGGTACGTTCCATGAATACCAAATTTATTGAGCGTTTTTAGCATGAAGGGCTGTTGAATTTTGTCAAACGCCTTTTCTGCATCTATTGAGATAATCATGTGGTTCTTGTCTTTGGTTCTGTTTATATGCTGGATTATGTTTATTGATTTGCGAATGTTGAACCAGCCTTGCATCGCGGGATGAAGCCCACTTGATCATGCTGGATAAGCTTTTTGATGTGCTGCTGAATCCGGTTTGCCAGTATTTTATTGAGGATTTTTGCATCAATGTTCATCAGGGATATTGGTCTAAAATTCTCTTTTTTTGTTGTGTCTCTGCCAGGCTTTGGTATCAGGATGATTTTGGCCTCATAAAATGAGTTAGGGAGGATTCCCTCTTTTTCTATTGATTGAAAGACTTTCAGAAGGAATGGTACCAGCTCCTCCTTGTACCTCTGGTAGAATTCAGCTGTGAATCCATCTGGTCCTGGACTTTTTTTGGTTGGTAGGCTATTAATTATTTCCTCAATTTCAGAGCCTGCTATTGGTCTATTCAGGGATTCAACTTCTGCCTGGTTTAGTCTTGGAAGAGTGTAAATATCCAGGAAATTATCCATTTCTTCTACATTTTCTAGTTTATTTGCGTAGAGGTGTTTATAGTATTCTCTGATGGTAGTTTGTATTTCTGTGGGGTCGGTGGTGATATCCCCTTTATCATTTTTTATTGCATCTATTTGATTCTTCTCTCTTTTCTTCTTTGTTAGTCTTGCTAGCGGTCTGTCAATTTTGTTGATCTTTTCAAAAAACCAACTCCTGGATTCATTGATTTTTTGGAGGGATTTTTGTGTCTCTATCTCCTTCAGTTCTGCTCTGATCTTAGTTATTTCTTGCCTTCTGCTAGCTTTTGAATGCGTTTGCTCTTGCTTCTCTAGTTCTTTTAATTGTGATGTTAGAGTGTCAATTTTAGATCTTTCCTGCTTTCTCTTGTGTGCATTTTCTGCTATAAATTTCCCTCTACACACTGCTTTAAATGTGTCCCAGAGATTCTGGTATGTTGTATCTCTGTTCTCATTGGTTTCAAAGAACATCTTTATTTCTGCCTTCATTTTGTTATGTACCCGGTAGTCATTCAGGAGCAGGTTGTTCAGTTTCCATGTAGTTGAGTGGTTTTGATTGAATTTCTTAGTCCTGAGTTCTAGTTTGATTGCACTGTGGTCTGAGAGACAGTTTGTTATAATTTCTGTTCTTGTGCATTTGCTGAGGAGTGCTTTACTTCCAATTATGTGGTCAATTTTGGAGTAAGTGCGATGTAGTGCTGAGAAGAATGTATATTCTGTTGATTTGGGGTGGAGAGTTCTATAGATGTCTATTAGGTCTGCTTGCTGCAGAGATGAGTTCAATTCCTGGATATCCTTGTTAACTTTCTGTCTCGTTGATCTGTCTAATGTTGACAGTGGAGTGTTGAAGTCTCCCATTATTATTGTATGGGAGTCTAAGTCTCTTTGTAAGTCTCTAAGGACTTGCTTTATGAATCTGGGTGCTCCTGTATTGGGTGCATATATATTTAGGATAGTTAGCTCTTCCTGTTGAACTGATCCCTTTACCATTATGTAATGGCCTTCTTTGTCTCTTTTGATCTTTGATGGTTTAAAGTCTGTTTTATCAGAGACTAGTATTGCAACCCCTGCTTTTTTGTGTTCTCCATTTGCTTGGTAAATCTTCCTCCATCCCTTTATTTTGAGTCTATGTATGTCTCTGCATGTGAGATGGGTCTCCTGAATACAGCAAACTGATGGGTCTTGATTCTTTATACAGTTTGCCAGTCTGTGTCTTTTAATTGGAGCATTTAGTCCATTTACATTTAAGGTTAAGATTGTTATGTGTGAACTTGATCCTGCCATTATGATATTAACTGGCTATTTTGCTCGTTAGTTGATGCAGTTTCTTCCTAGCCTTAATGGTCTTTACATTTTGGCATGTTTTTGCAATGGCTGGTACCGGTTGTTCCTTTCCACGTTTAGTGCTTCCTTCAGGGTGTCTTGTAAGGCAGGCCTAGTGGTGACAAAATCTCTAAGCATTTGCTTATCTGTAAAGGATTTTATTTCTCCTTCACTTATAAAACTTAATTTGCCTGGATATGAAATTCTTGGTTGAAAATTCTTTTCTTTAAGAATGCTGAATATTGGCCCCCACTCTCTTCTGGCTTGTAGAGTTTCTGCTGAGAGATCTGCTGTTAGTCTGATGGGCTTCCCTTTGTGGGTAACCCGACCTTTCTCTCTGGCTGCCCTTAAGATATTTTCCTTCATTTCCACTTTGGTGAATACGGCAATTATGTGTCTTGGAGTTGCTCTTCTCGAGGAGTTTCTTTGTGGCATTCTCTGTATTTCCTAATTTGAATGTTGGCCTGCCCCACTAGGTTGGGGAAGTTCTCCTGGATGATATCCTGAAGAGTGTTTTCCAACTTGGTTCCATTTTCCCCCTCACTTTCAGGCACCCCAATCAGACGTAGATTTGGTCTTTTTACATAATCCCATACTTCTTGCAGGCTTTGTTCATTTCTTTTTCTTCTTTTTTCTTTTGGTTTCTCTTCTCGCTTCATTTCATTCATTTGATCCTCAATCACAGATACTCTTTCTTCCAGTTGATCGAGTGGGTTACTGAAGCTTGTGCATTTGTCACGTATTTCTCGTGTCATGGTTTTCATCTCTTTCATTTCGTTTATGACCTTCTCTGCATTAATTACTCTAGCCATCAATTCTTCCACTTTTTTTTCAAGATTTTTAGTTTCTTTGCCCTGGGTACATAATTCTTCCTTTACCTCTGAGAAGTTTGATGGATTGAAGACTTCTTCTCTCATCTCGTCAAAGTCATTCTCTGTCAAGCTTTGATCCGTTGCTGGCGATGAGCTGCACTCCTTTGCCGGGGAGATGCTCTCTTATTTTTTGAATTTCCAGCTTTTCTGCCCTGCTTTTTCCCCATCTTTGTGGCTTTATCTGCCTCTGGTCTTTGATGATGGTGACGTACTGATGGGGTTTTGGTGTAGGTGTCCTTCCTGTTTGATAGTTTTCCTTCTAACAGTCAGGACCCTCAGCTGTAGGTCTGTTGGAGATTGCTTGAGGTCCACTCCAGACACTGTTTGCCTGTGTGTCAGCAGCAGAGGCTCAGTTGAAAATGCAGAAATCACCGGTCTTCTGTGTCGCTCGCGCTGGGAGTTGGAGACTGGAGCTGTTCCTATTCGGCCATCCTGCTCCGCCCCCTTTTTCATATTTTTCAATTCAACTGCATTGTCTGTAGAATTTTTCCTCACACTACATGCTCATTCCTCAAGTCCCAATTCTCCCAATATTTTTACATCACAAATTTTGGTAATATTATTTCCTGTCTATATATAATGACTGTTTTTTGAAAGCTGGAATTTATAATTGCCTCATTTTAGTTTGCTTAATTTAGTACATATCTATTACTAATTCTTCCCCTAAACTACTTTTGGTAGTCAAACAAATCAGGTAATTTCCCCCATGTACCTGTGTGATTCTGGGGTACATAATTTTTTTATTTTTTATTTTTTATTTTTTTGAGACGGAGTCTCGCTCTGTCGCCCAGGCTGGAGTGCAGTGGCCAGATCTCAGCTCACTGCAAGCTCTGCCTCCCGGGTCTACACCATTCTCCTGCTTCAGCCTCCCGAGTAGCTGGGACTACAGGCGCCCGCCACCTCGCCCGGCTAGTTTTCTGTATTTTTTTTAGTAGAGACGGGGTTTCAACGTTAGCCAGGTTGGTCTCAATCTCCTGACCTCGTGATCCGCCCGTCTCGGCCTCCCAAAGTGCTGGGATTATAGGCGTGAGCCACCGCGCCCGGCCGGTACATAATTTTTAAAAAAACCTTTTAGAGAACAATTATGAAAATAGTATAAAGAGTTGTTCCCATACACCCTAACTCTTTCCTATTATTAGTGTGATACATTTGTCACAATTAATGAATCAATATTGATTCATTTTTTATTAAGTTCATACTTCATTCAGATTTCCTTTTTACATAATATCCTTTTTATTTTCCAGAATCCCACCCAGAATACAAATTACATTTAGTTTTTGTAACTCCTTAAAGTACTCTTGGATGTGACAGTTTCACAGATATTTCTTGTTTTTGGTGAACCTGATAATAATGAGAAGTGTTAGGGAAATAATTTTAGAATGCCCCTGCTCTGGTCTGATGTTTCTCCCCCACAATTCATATGTTGAGACCAAATCCTTAGTGCAATAGTATTAAGTGGTGGAGTCTCCCTCCAGGAGGTAATTAGGTCCTGAGGGCTCCACCCCATAAATGGGATCAGTGACCTTGCAAAAGAGGCCTGAGGAAGCATGCTTATGCCTTTGTCATGTGAAGATGAAGCAAGAAGGCTCCATCTATGAAGCAGAGCAAGCCCTCACCAGACACCTGATGTACTGCTGCCTTGGTCTTGGACTTCTTAGCCTCCAACATTGTTAGAAATAAATTTCTGTTACATATAAACCACCCAATCTAAGGTATTTTGTGATATCAGCCTGAATGGACTAATATAGCCCCTCGTTTGGGATTTGATACTTTTCTCATGATTAGATTGGAGTTATGGATTTGGGAGAGGAAGACCACAGAATAAAATTCTCATAACAGCATATCAAGAACACATACCATCAACAAGACGAATCACTGTTGGTGATTGCCTTGATCACTTAGCTGAGCTAGTGTTTGTCAAGTTTCTCCACTCTAAGTTTATTCCATTTTTCCCCCTTTCTGTACTGTCTCTTTTTAAAAGGGAGCTAATATTGTTCAGCCCACTCTTAAGAGGCCGAGAGTTACCATTTACTTCCTTGAGGGTAGATACCTACATAAATTATTTGGAATTCTTCTGGACAGGAGATTTATCTATTCTTCTCTGTTTATGTATATATTCAGTCATTTATGTCATTATGGATTAATGGATACTTACTTTACATTTTTGTTTGTACTCTAATGTTACTTTATTTTGTTGATCTAATGATTCTAGCCTTGGTCACTGGGAACTCTTTCTGTTGACTCCTGTGACTCTTTTACATGGAGACATAATGTCCATCATTGTGAGATTTTTTTCTTTTACCATTTTCTTACTTTCTGGCACTAGTATATGCTCCAAGGACATTTTGTGTATTTTCCATCCTAGTCTTAAGACTAGCCATTTCTGTAAGGAGTCTTTGTTCCCTTATTGGAGAATGGCATTAGAAATCAAGATTTGGACATGGGGCATGACTGTTGCTTCTGCAGCATTATTGCTTCCAGGCTTTCTCAGCTGATGGGGCAAGGAAATATGTGCATACTAATCTATTTATGCAAGTTACATTTTATATGTCACATGTGTTTACATTAAGCTAAAGATGAGTTCACATTGATATCTTCAGTATATTTCCAAGTCTAGCCCTTTATGACAAGTATCATTCTAGCCTCCTTTCTTTGCTTATTTCTAACCTTCCATACCAAGAGTGAGAAACATGGCTCTCAATTAAGTAAATACATCCCCTGTGTATTTACTTAATCTCTCAATTCCAGTATATATCTTTAGTGGTTTCAGAATTGTTAACCCATAGCTCCGTGAGAAACAACCTTATCTACTAGAGTATAATGCTTATGTTTTGTCTTTATTCCTACAGACCATATTCATTTCCAAATTCAGAACCATTTTCCCCACTGTAGTAATACAGTTAGATTCTTTTGTTGGTTCTGAGTTCCATTCTAAGATTCCTTGACCTCCTAAATGACTTTTAAACATTTTCATACAATAGAGTTAACTATTTGTACTGTAAAATTCTATGGGTTTTGACAAATGCATAGTGTCAGGCAGTCACAATTATAGTATCATACAAAATCTTTTTCAACACCCTAAAAGCAATCCCTACATTTCACTATTCAGCTCTCCTCCTTCCAAATCCTTGGCAAACACTGATTGGTTTTCTAAGTCTAAATTTTGCCTTTTTCAAAATGTAACATAATTGTTATCCTATAGCACATAGCCTTTTCAGACTGGCTGTTTTCATTTGGCAGCATGCATTTAAGATATATCTATATCTGTTTATACTTTGATAGCTCATTCCTGTTTTAGTGCTGAAAAGCATTACATTATATGAATGTACTTGAATTTGTCTATTTGTAAAGACATCTTGGTTGTTTTCAGTTTGAAGCCATTATGAATAAAGCTGCTGCAAACATTAGTATGAAGGATTTGTATGAACATAAGTTTTCAAAGCACTTGGGCAAATATCGAAGAGTGCAGTGGCTAGATTATATGGCAAGACAATGTTTAGCTTTGCAAGAAACCACCAGTCTTCCAAAATGGCTCCACCATTTTTTATTCCCACCAGGAATTAATGACAGTTTGAGTTGCTCTGCATACTTGCCATCATTTGATATTGTGAGTTTTTTTGGTATGCTAAACAGTCTAATAGGTGTATAGTAGTATCTCATTATTGTTTTAATTTGCATTTTCCTACTGACACACGATGTTAAATATCTATTTGTATGCTTACTTCCTGTCTGCATATCATCTCGATGACATGTTTGTTCAGAACTTTTGCTTCCTTTTCAATTGGGCTTTTTTGTTGTTGCTGTTTTAAAAGGTTTTTCTGGTATATTTTGGATATAAGTCCTTTATAATATATTTGTGTTACACATATTTTCTCCCAGTCTTTGAATTGTGTTATTGTTTTAACAGTGTCTTTTGCAGAGCAGAAATTTTTAATTTTAATAAGGTTTATTAGATTTTTATTTCATGGATCATTCTTTGGTGCTGTATCTAAAAACTCATCAACAAACCAAAGGTCAATAAGATTTTCTCCCATATTTCATCCTCCAGAAAATGTATTGTTTTGCATTTTAAATTTAGGTCTCTGTCTTCATCCATCTGCACTGCTATAACAAAATACCTGAGGCAGGGTAATTTAGAAAGAGGACGAATTTATTTCTCACAGTTCTGGAAGGGAAGTCCAAGATCAAGGCACCAGCAGGTTTGATGTCTGGTAAGGGTTCCATCTTGGCTTCCAAGAAGGTGCCTCACTGTTGCATCCTCTGGAGGGTTGAAATGTTGTGTCCTCAATGGGTGGCATGAACGGCAGGGCAAGAAAGGAGCAAACTCCCTCTGTCAAGCCCTTTTATAAGGGCACTTTATCCCATTTATGAGGGCAGAGACTTCATGACTCAGTTACCTCTTAAAGACTACACTTCTTAACTACTGTTGCATTAGGAATTAAGTTTCAACATAAATTTTGATGAAAGCATTCAAACTATAGCAGACTCTGATCCACTTTACATTTATTGTTGTGAAAGGCCTGTACATATCTGTTATAGGAGTGTTTGCTTGTGTGGTTGGCTCATGTGGCAGCATTGAATCCTTCTCAATCTCTTTAAGTGGTGAAAAAGCTCAGATGTAGACGTTCTATTTTCTGTAATTTAAACTTTAGCACAGAAACATTTACTTGGGTATAACTCTAGACTTTTTTCAGGGCACATGTCTGTGCTAAAATTTAGAGGCATTGGACACTTAAAAAGTTTCTCTATAACTTTACAGAAAATTTCTGGCTTTCCCATACTAAGATTAGATACCTTGCAGAAAATGAAACAGAAAATTTGAAATATTCTATATTTTATTTTAAATTTTTCATTTTTCTTGAGCCATGTAAAATTATAAACCAATGTTTATAATTATTTGGGGTTTCATAAAAAAAGTTTATTGATCACAATTATTTTATAGTTAGTATTCTTAATGATAAAGTGAGATCTTTCTAGATTTATTTAAGATTCTATTTTCAGTTTTTTTTAAAGCATTTCCAATTCCAGTTAACTTATTCAATTTTTTAAGTAGAAAAAAAGTTTTACTGAATACAGTTAAGATAGTTGGAAGCTGCGGTCATAATTTCCTCCCCAATTAGAAAATGAAAGAGATATTGGGGATACATTTAAGAGTGAGCCAGGAAAAAAACTCAGACTCTCACTTCTACCATAGCATTTTCAGGTAAGAAATCACACAGAAAACTGCTATAATATTAGCAACATGGAGTGAGATTATCAGTGAGGGAGAAAAACAGTATTTTTTTTTTAATCAATCAAGGGTAAGTCCCACATGTTCCCAAGTAACACTTTTCATCATACTCCTTTTAATAGCCAGAGGATGTACCTTTTAGTGCTGTGTACCAACTCAGCCCTTTAGTAAGTGTGGAGCCTACGAATGTCAAGTAAAGAAACCTGTCAGAATGGAATCAGAATCCTTCGAAAATACTCACCTTTGCAGTGATGTCATTCTAACTCTGTGCAATGCTTTTAACTTTTTAAAGTGTTTCTAAATATTAAGCATGCCAAGCTTTGAATTCTAAGATACAATATCTCAATAGATTCAAATCTTAGTGGATTGGATCTTGACCTGGATATAAAGCTTTCCCTTTTACTAAAACTGAATTTAGACATAAAAGCTTTTTTTCTCTTTCACTATGGAATAGGAAACTTGACTTACTTAGTATCTAGCATCAGCTACAACTTTAGGAAACATTTTCTTGCCAGGCTTTTGACACCCTTTATTAGTGTCTGCTGACTGGTAGAGAATATATATGAGGGAGAAATGCTCAGAAGATTCTAGCTTGTGGCAAATCTGATAGGAAACAAGTCAAATATAAATCATAGCATTGACAAGGAAGACAACTCTAATTAACATTTCTATTTATGCTTAATTTTTCAGCATGTTAAGAGAGGGAATATGAAGATGAAACTGTAACTGCTTGGTGGCAAAAAAATCTTTTTTCTGGCATTTTTTGAAAGCATCAACTAAAATAAGAAATTATTAAATATAGATATAAGTTATTTTATATCATACTTATGTAAGTATCAAATTTTGATTAAGGTCACCTTTAAATCCATAAAAGAAAAAAACGAATATAAATGGGTCAAGAAGAATAAGAAAATGATAGGGAGACTCAAGAAAACAGTGGTTGTTATTATATAAGAGTAAGAGAAAAATCACTGAGTTAGGATTCAGGAAGACTGAATGTTTGTTTTAGCTCGGCTGCTACATGGCTATTTGATTTTAGGCAAAGCGGTCACTTCATCTCTTGGATTCAATTTCTTCATCTGTTACGTGGGGGTCGCAGTATCTGAGATCTTTTCCATCTTTCAGTTTCTCTAATTACATAAGAAGAAATAACACAGGTGAAAACATTTTGAAAAAATATAAAACTACACAAGAGCAAGGTGTTACTGTGATTGGTGAAATTTCTTGCCTAAAGACAACAGGGGCAGATTTCACAGCTGTCACTGACAAGTGGGGAGATTCTGCAGGTGGATCATGTAGACAGGTTGCTTCAGGCTGAGCCTTGCAGGAGTGAGGAACTTCACACCCAAATAACTGCTAAGAAGAACAGTGCCAGTGGTGGCCTCCATGCCTGGGAGCCTTTACAGCAATGTACACAGGACTAGGAGGGCAATGTTGCAAAACCTCATAATCTTGTAGCCCCTTCTTGAAAGCAGAAATATAATAGGACAATTTCCGTAGCAGAATTTTACTTCTTTTAGCCTCCAAAAAGATCAGAGAACTCCCAGGCATCTCTACAGATTGGCCTTCTTCGACTGGCCTTTCTAGCCCTTTAAGAATCAGCATTCTCATGAGCATAGGCTTTTTTATTCCTTAAGAAAAAAAGATGAACAAAATATGATTAGTTGTTATTTACTAATGTTTACACATATACACATCATCTGAGAAGTCTCAGCTCCAAATGCAGTTGATAAGGGCTGGAGAAGTGACAAAATGAAGACTTGCTTCAAGTATCCCTAGGTCCTTCCTCCCTACTGTCTGCACCCCCTTGCCCCCCACAGTTATTTAAAGGATGTCATTTTTATTTATATACTCATTAAATAGGTCATAATTTACATGATCATCAAAATGATATAAAAAATCTCCTATTAAAAAGTTTGCCCTGTCTGAGGCAGAGCTTGCAGTGAGCTGAGATTGCGCCACTGCACTCCAGCCTGAGCGACAGAACGAGACTCCGTCTCAAAAAAAAAAAAAAAGTTTGCTCTGTCTATCCAATTTATCTCCTGCCCCTTGCAATGAGCCCTTTTAGTTGCTTCTGTATCTATTCAGTGTTTCCTTATGTATATCAACACAACTGTTTGCATGTCTTATTTCTCTTCTTTATCACACAGAAAAGTCGTGTGCCAAATACATTCTCGTGCTCCTTGTCCCCAAACGTTTCTAATATAGCCTGCCATTTATACACTTTGTAATGTAACGGTCACATGGTTCCATTTATAGTAAGCTGAAAAAGCCGAGTCTGATTCAATGAAAGGTTATTGCCCTTCTGAGGAGGAAATTAAAACTATGTAGCAATTTTAATTTTAAAGTAAATTGTGGTGCTGTGGCATAGCTGTGACCCTAAGCAACAATCTCATCTCACAGTCTTAGAACATTCTGTTGGCATTTTATGTCCTTAGTAGCCCAAAGAAACCACATAAAAGTGCTTAAAAAAGACTTGTTGAATCCAATACATTTAGAAGAAACTTGGCTGTTTTGCTTTTGTTTCACTTTTGCTTTAGTTTAAAAACTGTGAGGATGAGGAAAGTAGCTTAGATTTTAAAACTTAGGTAATAAACAGATGGGGAGAAAACAGAAGTGTGAAAAACTGTCAATCTATCCATCCATTCATGCATGCATCAAGAATTACTGAGCTCCTGCTATACTCCAGAAATGATTCCACACCCTGGGGATACAGTGGTAAAAGTGCCAAGCTCATAACAGCTTGATGCCTATATTCTAGGCTCTAGCATATTCTATTACCCTATACAAAGGCACTATGATCTGCTACCAAAATTATTGCTCTGCCTTCTATCTTATCTCCTCGTTTCTGTCTATCCACCCTTTGGTCCACACTCATAACAGCAGCCAGACATGTTCTGTTAAAAACAAAGGCCAGATGATGGCATCCCTACTCAAAATCCCCCGATAGTTTCTCATCCCTTTTGAGTAAAAGCCAACGTTCTTATAAGGCCTACAAGATCTAGCTCTCTTACTGATCAGTGAAACTACATAATAATACATTTAGATATAAAACATTATAAAGACTATGAAAAATGTAGAGTAATATATAGCAGCATTTCTCTTTCCACTGAGAATAGCAGTACTTAGTGTGTGCAGATTACTGACGCTACCTCTTTAGATTCCAGGTATGAGAACAGTTATGACTGAGAACTAAGTACAGGCATTGACTTAAGTAACCATAGATTTCCTTTCGTAAAAGCGTTGACATATTTAATGGAAGTGGTAGATAAACATTCATTATTTCTGCTGTACCATTGTCCTATCTATCCATTAAGAAAATACGCAAGAAAGCACAGCAGAAAAAAAAAAAAAAAAAAAAAAGGATTGAAAATAGTAGATTTAGGCAAGGCTGAATTGAACATCTTTAATTCTTTCCCTTGGAATTTCTCAGAGTTCAGAGACAGGCTCAATAATAAAACAATTCAATGCCTTAAATCAAATATAAATCAATGCCTTTAAAATTACGTTTTATTTTGCAAATGAGGGAATAGATCCCTACTTTATGCTTCCCAGAACACCGAAAAGAGGATTAAAAAGGTCGTTGGCTACATTTCTTTCCAGAGTCAGATATTAAATGTTACAGATAATTTTCAGCCAACTGACAGGAACATTTTAAAACTATAATAGTTTTATATCCTTCCATGTAACTTTTAGCAAAGCAGATTATACTGCTAGGATTTCCAGACAATATACTAAAAACAAAACCACTCTCAATTCCTCGAAAGAAAATAGTTCATACTGAATTCCAAACTTTAAATGCAAGTAGTATGGTTATACCATAGACACTCAAAAAATCTATTGAATGAATTAATAAACAAATAAATACAAATAAGTCTTTCTTGCATATTTATTAGTAGAAAGAAAACAAAGAACCAGGATCATCTAGGAGATTTACCTATATTTGGGATAGGAACCTCCCTTCCTCTGGAATTCCTTGGAGTGACACGCATTTAAGTTGTGCTTTAGATCCCATGAAGCAGCTTGGGGGTGCAGAAAGAGAAGGCTGGTGGTGATCAGAGACTCCTGAGCTCATACCATGGCATCCTGTTTGCTAGCTGACAAAGTGATCTTGTGTGCGTTAGTTCTGTGGTTCCATTTTACTATCTATAAAATTACCCTAACACTACATCCCTTACAGAAACATTGTGAGGATTAAAGGAGGTAATGTCTGTACAGATCTCATGGTCTTTGCATTTAAGTTCTCTTTCACTGAAATACTCTTTTCTCAACACATTGCTTGGCCGTTTCCTTCTTTTTATACTTTTTCCATAGGTTATTGGGATACAGGTGGTATTTGGTTACATGAGTATGTTCTTTAGTGATGATTTGTGAGATTTTAGTGCACCTATCATCCAAGCAGCATACATTGCACCCTATTTGTAGTCTTTTATCCCTCACCCCTCTACCACTCTTCCCCCCAAGTCCCCAAAGTCCATTGTATCATTCTTATGCCTTTGTGTCCTCATAGCTTAGCTCCCACATATCAGTGAGAACATACAATGCTTGGTTTTCCATTCCTGAGTCACTTAGCTTAGAACAATAGTCTCCAATTTCACCTAGGTTGCTGCAAATGCTGTTAATTCATTCTTCTTTTTCTCTGGGTAGATAGCCAGTAGTGGGATTGCTGGATCAAATGGTAGTTCTAATTTTAGTTCTTTATGGAATCTCCCCACTGTTTTCCATGGTGGCTGTACTAGTTTACATTCCCACCAGCAGTGTAGAAGTGTTCCCTGATCACCCCATCCACACCAACAACTACTGTTTTATTTTTTTTATTTTATTTTTTGATTATGTCCATTCTTGCAGGAGTAAGGAGGTATTGTGTTGTGGTTTTGATTTGCATTCCCCTGATAATTCGTGATGTGGAGGAGTTTTTCGTATGTTTGTTGGCCATTTGTATATCTTCTTTAAGAATTGTCTATTCAGGTCCTTAGCCCACTTTTTGATGGGATTGTTTGCTTTTTTTCTTACTGATTTGTTTGAGTTCATTGTAGATTCTGGATATTAGTCCTTTTTCTGATGTATAAATTGTGAAGATTTTCTCCCACTCTGTGGGTTGCCTGTTTACTCTGCTGACTGTTCTTTTTGCTGTACAAAAGCTCTTTAGTTTAATTAAGTCCCAGCTATTTGTCTTTGTTTTTATTGCATTTGCTTTTGGGTTCTTGGTCATGAAATCCTTGCCTAGGCCAATGTCTAGAGGGGTCTTTCCAATGTTATCTTCTAGAATTTTTATAGTTTCAGGTCTTAGATTTAAGCCCTTAATCCATCTTGAGTTGCTTTTTGTATAAGGTGAGAGCTGAGGATCCAGTTTCATTCTCCTACTTGTAGCTAGCCAATTATCCCAGCCTCATTTGTTGAAAAGGGTGTCCTTTCCCCACTTACTGTTTTGGTTTGGTTTGTTGAAGATCAGCTGGCTGTAAGTGTTTGGATTTATTTGTGGGTTCACTATTCTATTCCATTGGTTTATGTGCTTATTTTGTACCAGTACTATGCTGTTTTGGTGACTATGGCCTTGTAGTATAGTTTGAAATCAGGTAGTGTGATGCATCCAGATTTGTTCTTTTTGCTTAGTCTTGCTTTGGCTATGTGGGCTCCTTTTGGTTCCATGTGAATTTTGGAATTGTTTTTTCTAACTTTGCAAAGAATGATGGTGGTATTTAGATGGAGATTGCATTGAATTTGTAGATTGCTTTTGGCAATATGGTCATTTTCACAATATTGATTCTACCCATCCATGAGCATGGGGTGTGTTTTCATTTGTTTGTGCTGTCTATGATTTCTTTCAGCAGTGTTTTGAGTTTTCCTTGTAGAAGCCTTTCACCTCCTTTGTTAGGTATATTTCTAAGTATTTTTATTTTTATTTTTGCAGCTATTTTAAAAGGAGTTGAGTTCTTGATTTGATTCCTACTTGGTCACTGATGGTGTATAGAAGAATTACTGATTTGTGTACAATAATCTTGTATCCAGAAACTTTGCTGAATTTTTTCATCAGTTCTAGGGGCTTTCTGGAGGAGTCTTTAGGGTTTTCAAGGTAAACAATCATATCATCAGCAAACAGTGACAGTTTGACTTCCTCTTTACTGATTTTGATGCCCTTTATTTCTTTTTCTTGTCTGATTGCTGTGGTTAGGACTTCTAGTACTATGCTGATGAGGAGTGGTCTGAAAGTAGGCATCGTTGTCTTGTTTCATTTCTCAGAGGGAATGTTTTCAACTTTTCCCCATTCAGTATTATGTTGGCTGTGGGTTTGTCCTAGATGGCTTTAATTACATTGAGGTATGTCCCTCATATGCCAGTTTTGCTGAGAGTTTTCATCATAAAGCAATATTGCATTTTGTCAAATGCTTTTTCTGCATCTATTGAGATGATTATGTGATTTTTGTTTTAAATTCTGTTTATGTGGTATATCACATTTATTGACTTGAGTATGTTAAACCATTTCTGCATCCCTGGTATGAAATCCACTTGATCACGGTGGATTCTCTTTTTGATATGTTGCTGGATTCGGTTAGCTAGTATTTTATTAAGGATTTTAGCATTTATCTTAATCAGCGATATTGGTCCATAGTTTTCTTTTTTGGTTATGTCATTTCATGATTTTGGTATTAGGGTGATGCTGGCTTCATAGAATGAATTAGGGAAGGTTACCTCTTTATCTTGTGGAATAGTGTCAAAAGGATTGGTACCACTTCTTTCAATGTCTGGTAGAATTCTGCTGTGAATCCATCTGGTCCTGGACTTTTTTTTGTTGCTAATTTTTAAATTACCATTTCAATCTCACTCCTTGTTATTGGTCTGTTCAGGGTATCTAATTCTTCCTGACTTAAGCTGGAAGTGTTGTTTTTTCAGGAATTTATCCATTTCTTCTAGTTTTTCTAGTTTATGTGCATAAAGGTGTTCATAGCAGCCTTGAATGATCTTTTGTATTCCGGTGGTGTCAGTTGTAATAGTTGTTTCCTTTCTTAATGAGGTTATTTGGATTTTCTCTCTTCTTTCTTGGTTAATCTTGCTAATGGTCTATCAATTTTATTTATTTTTTCAAGGAATCAGCTTTTTGTTTCATTTATCTTTTTATTTTTTTTTTATGTTTCAATTTCATGTAGTTCTGCTCTGATCTTTGTTATTCATTGTGCTATTTGTTGCCTGTGTATCTTGGGTGTTTTGTTTTTTGTTTTTGCTTTTTAACTTGTATTTTTGTTTTATAGGTCCTGTGTGATTTATGCTTTAAAGAGTTCTCTTTTGATGTGTTTCCAGGATTTGTTTCAAGATTTAGAGCTCCTTGTAGCAGTTTTTGTAGTGGTGGCTTGGTAGTGGCGAATTCTCTCAACATTTGTTTGTCTGAAAAAGACTGTAACTTTCCTTCATGTGATGCTTAGTTTTGCTGGATGCAAAATTTCTGGCTGATAATTGTTTTGTTTGAGGGGGCTAAAGATAGGGCCCTAATCCCTTCTAGCTTGTAGTATTTCTGCTGAAAAATCTGCTGTTAATATGATAGGTTTTCCTTTATAAGTTACCTGGTGTTTCTGTCTCACAGCTCTTAAGATTCTTTCCCTCATCTTAACTTTGGATAACCTGATGACAACGTGCCTAGGTGAAGAACTTTTTGCGATTAATTTCCCAGGTGTTCTTTGTGCTTCTTGTATTTGCATGTCTAGGTCTCTAGTAAGGCTGGAAAAGTTTTCCTCAATTATTCTCCCAAATACGGTTTCCAAACTTTTAGATTTCTCGTCTTCCTCAGGAACACCGATTATTCTTAGATTTGGTCATTTAGCATAATCCCAGACTTCTTGGAGGCTTTGTTCATATTTTCTTATTCTTTTTTCTTTGTTTTTGTTGGATGGGTTGATTTTAAGACCTTGTGTTTGAACTATGAATTTCTTTCTTCTACTTCTTCATTTCTATTGCTGAGACTTTCCAGAGAGCATTTTGCATTTCTATAAGTGTGCCTGTTTCCTGAAGTTTTGATTGTTTTTTTTTTTTCTTATGCTATCTATTTCCTTGACTATGTCTCCCTTCAATTCTTGTATTGGTTTTGGATTTCCTTGCATTGGGCTTCGCCTTTCTCTAGTGCCTCCTTAAGTAGCTTCATAACTAACCTCCTGAATTCTTTTTCAGATATTTCAGGGATTTCTTCTTGGTTTGATCCATTGCTGGTGAGCTAGTGTGATTTTTTGGTGATGTTAAAGAACCTTGTTTTGTCATATTACCAGAGCTGGTTTTCTGGTTCCTTCTCATTTGGATATTTTCTGTCAGAGGGAAGTTCTAGAGGGAAGTTCTGGTTTTTTCCTTGATGTAGTACTCTCCTCCTTTTCCAATGGATGTGGCTTCCTGAAAGCCAAGCTACAGTGATTGTTATCTCTCTTCTGGATCTAGCCACCCAGCAAGTCTACCAGGCTGCAGGGTGGTACTAGGGGTTGTCTGCACAGAGTCCTGTGACGTGAACCATCTATGGGTCTCTCAGCCATTAATACCAGCACCTGTTCCGGTGGAGGTGGCAGGGGGGTGAAATGGACTTGTGAGGAGTTCTTAGCTTTGGTGGATTAATGATTTATTTTTGTGTTGGTTGGCCTCCTGCCAGGAAGTAGCCCTTTCCAGAAAGCATTAGCTGTGGTAGTATGGAGATGAACAAGTGCTGGGCAGGGACCTAGAACTCCCAAGAGTATATGCTTTTTGTCTTCAGCTACCAGGGAGGGTAGGGAAGGCCCATCAGGTGGGGGCAGGACTAGGTATATCTAAGCTCAGACTCTCTGTGGGTGGGTCTTCCTGTGACTGGTGTTGGGGATGGGGGAGAGGTTCCCAGGTCAATGCAGCTGTGTACCTAGGAGGATTATGGCTGCCTCTGCTGAGTCATGCAGGTTGTCAGGGAAGTGGCGGGAAGCTGGCAGTCACAGGCCTCACACAGCTCCCATGCAATCCGAAGGGCTGGTCTCACTCCCACTGTGCCTCCACCTAGCAGCACTGAGTCTGTTTCCAGGCAGTGAGTAAGCAGGGCTTGAGACCTTCCCCAGGCTACCCACCTCCCAGCTGTGAAAGAAAGGCTTTGCTTCTTCCCCCTGCCTGTGAAGTCTATATGCCAGATTCATGCCCTCCCCTGCTGGGGTGATCAGACCCAACACTAGGCTGTGGGGGTTACAAAGTCCGGTAGTCAAAGGAATGAGACAAGATAAGTTAAGAATACATAGGGTGGGTCCAGGGGGCCAATGCTAGTATGGAGGCTGCAAAGGCCTCGAGCTCTGGGAGCCCACACTGTTTATTGGCAATCAAACAAAGAAGCAGGTGGTGAGGATATGCAGATGTAGGGGTAGACAAGTGAGGATGTAAGGACGTGGGGGTAGAAAGGTAGTGGTACCTCAAGTGCAGTTGTGATGGTTTAGCATATGCTCTGCTGCTTGACATAATGGAGAGCAGGTTCTTTTAACTCAAGATACAATCAATCCTGGGAGAGCAAGAAGCAAGCAGCCAGCAAGTCTGGACACATTCCAGAGGCCACGAGGGGTTTTATGCCCTGAGCCCTGGATTCTGTCCAAGCCACGAGGGGTTTTATGCCCTGGACTTCGATTGTGGTGTGGCAGGGCAGCCTTCCACCCTTTGGCACAGAGCTTGGTGTTCCACAGGCCATGAGGGGTTTTAGACCCTGGACCCAGTATGTGTTCCAAGACTCTTTTACATTATATCAGACAAGCAAGCCCCGCTTCAGCCCTTCTACCAACGTCCCCCAAATTCTGGCCAGGAGGCTTCTCACCTGGTTCAAATTGTTACGAAGTTCTGCTGGAGACTTCCCTGTGGCATTTTCCCTGCACCTCTGGCCATCCTCCTGAAGGATACCTGTAGTTCCAGGCAGGAATGGCCTGCTTGGGGATCCAGTGAGCTCCCAGAGCCTTTCCTGCTGCTTCCTCTAACCCTGTATTTTGCTCGGCTCTCTAAATTGACTCAGCTCCAGGTAAGGTCAGAAACTTCTCCTGCAAACTAGACCTTCAGTTTCCCCATGGGGGCATATGTTTGGGAGTGGAGGATCTCCCTTTCCCACTTCTGCAGTTTGGGCACTCACAGTATTTGGGGTGTCTCCCAGGTTCTGCAGGAACAGTCTGCTTCCTTCAGAGGGTCTGTGGGTCCTCTTGGGATTCCTGGTTTGTTCTTGTCATCATTCCAGAGCTAAAATTCCATGATAAGAGCCTCCGCACACTGCTGCTCCATCTCTCTGAGTCAGAGCTGCAATCTAGTCCTGCCTCCTGTCTGCCATGGCAAACTTTGGTCAAGCAGCTGTTTCCTTCAGGTTTTGACATAAATAATTTCCTTCTAAGAAATACCTTCACCTATCTCTCAGGGTCCCCCTCTTGACTTATCTCTATTATATCACCCTTTTAACATTTTCTTCATAGCACTTACTAGTATCTGAAATTACAGTCAGGTGCCACATAATGATGGCGGGTTCATCAATGGGCTGCATGTATGACAGTGGTCCCATAAGATTATAATACAGTATATTTACTGTACATTTTCTATGTTTAAATATATAAATACTTACCATTGTGTTACAGTTGCCTACAATGTTTGGTACAGTAACACGCTGTAAAGGTTTGTAGCCTAGGATCCATAGGCTACAACATATAGCCTAGGTGTGTAGTAGGATACACCATCTAGGTTTGTGTAAGTACAATATGATGTTCACAAACACATGAAATCACCTAACAATGCATTTCTCAAAATGTATCCCCATTGTTAAATGACACATGACTGAATACTGTTTCCTTGATTATGATCTGTCTCTTGTACTAGAATGTAACCTCTTTGAAACCAGGAACCTTGTCTACCTAGTTTACTGCTTCATCCCCAGTCTTGAAAAGTAAATGTGCTGTATGAATAAATAACAATTTCTAGCTCAGAGGTGTTATTCAATACATGTCAATTTACCCTATTTTCCTAGGGCATGGCCAATATTTAAAATAGTTCAGAACATATTACAAGTGATCAATATTTATTGATGTTGATCATTGGTTATTGATACTTATTGATACGGAAAAACATAGGAAAAAAATCTGTACTGCAAGAACTTCTAGATTCAGTCCTGAAAACATGTCCTTTAGTACATTTACTTTGATTTGCACAAACCTATACGTGTGGCTATTTTGCTTGCAAAATATGTTCTCATCTGAATGTGAACCCACATGGCACTTCCAACCACCAACTCTATATAAATTTGGATGATAAAGTCTCTGGAGGTTTAAGATAAGTAATATCTTCAGCCAAAAACTCAGCTCAGAATGGTTAGTTTTCTTCTTTGTCTTTGTTTATCATGTCTTACGAGTGATGACTAGTTTCAAAAAGACTTTTATTTTACTTTGTGTGAAGGGCAGTAGTCAGAAAAAAAAAAAGGAATTGATCCTGGACTTAAAGAAACAGCCCCAGAGGTGAGAGAGTCATTAACCTGCATAGCCTCTTTCCAGCCTCTTCACATATAACAATAGCTTTCAGAACAAGAAACTTGCATATTCTGTGCAGCTCAAATAAAATTAAGAATATGAATATCAGTTGACAAAGAGTAAAAAATAATTGGGAGTTGACAGGAAAATAAACTCTCATTTATGAAAATGTAGCTTATTCCACAACACCAGATTTCAAAAGATACAGAATCCTGTTACTCCACAATTCAATTTGTCCCACAGTAAGAAACTTTAATTTATAAATTACTATAAGTCATTTCACTGCATATAAGTGTTTTATTAACATCCAATAGTATAAAGTATTTGTGGTATTTCTTTTAAAAATTACAGTAAAATATTCTTTATAAAGTAGATAACTAATGCCCACATAAAGAATGAGAAATAATGCAAACCTCAAACATGGCTAATCATAATGAAGGTGGAATGAATCCAATATAAAATTTTTTGGACAGGTCTTTACTTTACATGTTCATTTATTCTCCAGCCAAAATTACATTTAGTCCTTTAATTTTTCCAGCTATCCAAATAAACCTTAGGTTAATTGTTTTCCAACTCTATGAGTCCTGAATTGCAAACTGTCAAAAAATGTACCTGTAAATGCATTTCAAATTTACTATCTTTTCAAAGAGGATTAGGTTTTAGTTTTTTAAAACTGTTTTAGAACATGAATTGCCATTTCCTTGGAGGGGCCTATGTAGAAATTTAGGAAACCTCCAAACCATGGCAGGTTCACAAGTGCATTGTCCCTGGTATAGATTTCCTTATATTGAATCCTGGTTCTGCCATTTACTAGCTGTGTGACTGGAAAAGTTATTTCATTATTTAGTTCTTCTATATCTTCATCTGTAAAATGGGTATAATATGGAATTATACCTACTTTATATGATTATCTGTAATAGTTCCTGTGAGGATTAAATTACTTAATCATGGAAACTTCATAGAACAGTATCTGTCATGTAGTATTTTACTTGTATTTAATGATAACAAAGGCTTTTTTGGCTCTGGAACCAGAGTAATCAAAGGTAATGAAAGAAAGAAACTCAGTTTTAATCCTTCTTTCCTTAATGACTACTAGCTGATATGAGCATAGGGATCCTGTTGGTCATTATTCCTGACTGAATGGAAAAATCTGCCTGTAGTAGGAGAGGAGAAGCCAACAAGCAAAGAGAAATAAAGACAAGGAAAAACATTCAGAGGGCCAGTTCTAGTCCTGAGGCTCTAGGAAGGGCTTAGAACTCTATAGCTGTTTCTCTGATTCCCCAATAAATTCCTTTTCATTTTATTTTGTTTGTACTTAAGTTGGGGTTATTTTTCTGTTACTTAGAAGTAACAGGTCATCACTGGAACATGGGACTAAGTTAGTGACACGTGGATGAAACAGGCAGAAAGATCACACCCTTACTTGAGGCTTATCAGGCTCTTGGGCCTCAGTCTAACTCCAGAGTCCATTTCACCCGGTCCTTTCCTCAGGACCTTTGACATTGGGAGGGACAGAAAGACGGCACAGGATGAAATCGGCACAGGATGAAATCAGGAAAGTGAAGTAGGAAGGGAAGAGACCATAGAAAAAGGAACAGGTTGTCTATGGCTCTGGGATGAATAATTTTTTCCCCCAAAGTGGGACTTCAGAATTCTAACAATAATTCCAAAGAGGAGACTCCACAATATTCAAAACACAGAAAAATCATTTAAATAAAGGCAGACCCACACAGGGACTATTTTGGATTCTTACTTAGTCATAAAAACAACTATTTACTAAGAAGTTCGGTATGTTAATCATTTAAAGTGCCCTGCGAGGAAAATTTAAGATTCTGGTGACAGCTGCAATCTATTCTTTTGTATCAAAGTTCAAGACTTATGGCTGAGATTATTCTTTTATTCTTGCAGGACTTTGAATCACATAATTTAATGATCCATAACACCATCTGAGGCCAATGCCTAAAAGTATCAGAGTTCTCAACTGATGAACCAAAAAAAAGTACACGAACTAATAAGAAAAAGTTGAGAATGAGTAAATTTATGTATTATAAAGTACATAACATCATGAAGGTGAGCTAAATGTCCAGTTCTCAAACTGTGGCAGGATAAGAGAGCAGAAATGCCTGCTGTCTAAGCTACCAACTGCTGTCTAGTATCAATTCTAATTACAATAATGAATACTTTAAAAAAGACAGAAAGTAGGAATCCATGAATCAGTTTCCCCAAAATCCATCTGTGGCTGACTTAAAAAGCAACTACAAATTCTTCCAAATTCATCCAAGCCCTTTGGTGGTACCCTTCCATGGTGACTGGACTTGGCTATGTGATTTACTTTGTCAAATGAAACAATGGCAAACATAAAACAAGCGGCAACTTGAAAGCTACTTGTATATTGTGGTTTGCCCTTTCTTGATCCTCTTGGGACCACTGACAAGGCCACCATGTTAAAATTTCCAGGCTAGCAAGGTGGACCCATATAGTCCAGGCATCCCAACAACCCCAGTCAATAGGTGGTCACACTCCTTTGTTTTGACATGCAAAATGGTTTAGCTGAACTTGTAGATGTAACTGAGACCAGCAAAAAATCACACAGTTCAGTTAAGTCCAAATTTCTGAACAGAGTTATGAACTAAATAGTTGTTGTTTTATTTGTATAATACATTTCTATAAATATTGTACTATTTGTAAATAGTTGCTTCAACTATAATAATTATTGCTATTCAGTTTGTAATTATAAATTTGTTGATATTCACTTTATGTTGTGATCTATAAGAACAAAAGCAAGATACTGATTTTGAATGTAAAATTCTATAGACTTGCTTAGTAAGGATAACAAACTGCTATACCAAATCATGTATGAATAAATCAGTGCAAATTAAATCATATTTTTGAGAAACACAAGAACTATTTCATTATGTATAAGATTTCTCTATTTTTAATTGGCAAGGTGGATAACATAAATGAACACTGTCAGCCACAGATAAGTGACTATATTTGTTTTCAGGGTCAGACAGTACTGTGGGTAGATGGCATCCAATAATGGTCTTGCTTATTTATGTGGATAAAAAAGTATCCCTTCCTTGATATAAGCCAAAAAAAAAAAAACACACAAAAAACAAACAAACAAAAAAACCAGCAAAAAATCACAATTACACCAAGCAATGTAATTATGAAAACAAATGAGAAAAAAATAAATGCTAGCTTTTTAAGATTATTTGATATGCCTAGATTTGGAAAGATCTAGGTAAAAATTTAGGTATGATGGTTCACAATTTAAAAAGCATCAATATGACATCAAACATTAAATTCAAACTAAACCTCAGTGACTCAGAGCTCCAACATCTTCAGAGAGCGCTTTGGAACTCACTGCCTGAAGAATTTATAGATATAACTGCAAGACAAAGGATACTGTTTTGAACAGGGCAAATGGCAAAAGAGAAGTGAGCCACAACTACAACTGCTCATGTTGCAAAGAGAAATGCCTATTTATTTTTAGCTTTGATTTCTTTTCATGTCTTAATTTTTCTGTACATATTAATATGTGATAATATTTTAATTTTAAATAGCATCAGACAGGCATTCACTGGTGATATTTGTCAAATGTTTTATATCAAAGCAAATCACCACCACTATAATTCTAATTATCAAAAATACAAAGTAGAGAATTTTCTTTGTACAGATGGCATACACACACACACATACACATTTGGGCATGTGCATATAAATATATTTCTAAGAAATGTTTATTTAGAACATTACATTATTCATTTAGGACATTAGTTATTTTTAAATGTTAAATGGTTCTAAATAAGAAGTATATATACATTTCTAAATAAATATTCTGACATATTTATGTAAAAGGAATATATAATATATTACATATTAAAATCATTAATAATACAAATATAAGTAAATTAATACAAATAATCGCAAAAAAGCATTAACAATACAAAGATTTAATAATACAAATATTGCAAAAATTGAATAAATTGATATGGTTTGGTCATGTTAGTGATGATAGAAAGTCTACACATTGGTGAGCAGAGATTGCGCCACAGCACTCCAGCCTGGGAGACAGAAAGAGACTCTGTCTCAAAAAAAAAAAAAAAAGAAAAAAGAAAAAAGAAAAGAAAGTCTACACGTTGATTGGTTGATCTAAATCTTGACTCTCTTCTAATCCATAGCCTCCCCACTATTTTTCTTTTAGGAAGGCATTCTAGTGGAAAAATATATTGGCCTTTGAGCATTAAAGTAGTTGCATCTCAGATAAAAGAACAGACAATAAGTACTCCATCGAGTGTCGCTAGACTAAAATTTAGTAGACTTAAATCTGACTAGAGTTTTGTATTTAAATAATATAAAAGTATTCTAGTTTGGTCCCCTTGGGCATCTAGTTATTCATATTCATTAAGTCAGTCAAAAGCTCTTTCTTGAACATTTGCTATGTTTATATGCTGGCTATTTGTGAATGTGACAGACACAGTCCTTGGATTCATGAAGCTTATAGTTTAGTAAGAAATACAAATAAGTAAGTTAGCAACTTGAATGGTGTGATGATGCTATAAGTACACAAAAAAAATTCAGTTATGAGGAGGACTGCAATGTCATGAAAAGCTTCCTGACATTATATATCCCTTTATATCTTAGCTTTTCATCTCATATTAAGTTATGCATACTGCTACAGCAAAGTGCAAATGAAGAGCTTTGGGTAGTTGGCAAATAACCATTGGTTTGTCCAGTTATTATATTTTTATGGGAGCCATAAGAAAAAATAGGGAAAATAAAACCCCACATATATACTTGTATTTATTACATTAAAAGCTTTCTGGTTTTTATAAAACTGGCATATTGCTATACCGGCTATATCAATGGTTACTGTTCTTGTTCATACCTCCTTATCATGAGAGCAGCTAGAATTGTTTCTAAATAAAGCTGAAGCAACATAAGAATTACATTTTTAATGTAACCTATTCTGCTATGTTGGCCATAACTAAGGACCCTCAACTGGCATCTGAGTCAAAGGAAAATATTTATGGGTTACATTGAGTGAGTCCTAGCATGGCTCAGATGGAAGCCTATTGTGTGTGTTGTGAGTGGGAACCAGAGTAAGCCAATTAGAATCTCTGTGGGTTTGAGTGTGGGGAAGGAGACAGAAGATGAAAAAGAAGGTAGATATTTTGAACTCAAGTTTTATTCTAAGTCTCATTTCTTCATGAGGCTTTGCTATACATTCCAATGCTAAAAGTTCTGGGACCCACCGGGGAGAGACTATGTAGATGGAAGCAAAATATCCTCTCCTAACTCATGTTTCTCTACTCTCAACAACTTTCCTTATTTCTTCCTTGCATTGGTAAAATGCCCAACTAATGAAATTCTAAATAATGTACCAAATGTAACATTTATTTTAGAACATCAAATGGAACATTTAGAACATTTTAGAACATCACTGTTTTGGGAAGACAAGGTCATTAACTGTAATAATTAGCAAGTATACAAAAAAGTGACCAAAATCTGTGTCTTTTCAAGTTAAAGAAGGAACTGACATTTTAAAGGATGTAAAAAGCCACTTTAAAACATTCCTGCAGATAGCAACAATGGATGATTCAAATATCAAACACTATTTAACATCATACAAAAATTATGATAAAAGTTAATAAAACCATTTGGTATATTGCCTCAGTCATATTAAATAAATCATGCATAACCCTTACACTGTGTGCAATTAACAGCTATTTAACAATTTTTGTATGTATTTTCCTTTCTCATTTGATCTAATAGGTTCACCTTCCTAGGTTCACACAGCATGTTAATGGCAGAGCCAGGACTTGAATCCAGGTATTCTGACTGTAGCTCAAGTGTTCTGTATTTATAGCTGCCTTGCTATTTTAGACAAAGACAGTCTATCAAAATTTAGTGTGTAGCAGAAAGTTGGTTGGTTTTTATTTTGTTCAATGTATTTCTCCTTTATTTATTAGAGAAAAGTTATTTCAATAATTACAAAATAGTTATCAATTTGAATATTTTAAAGGTTTTGATCTTGGTTAACTTACCCTTATCAAATATTAAGCCCAAATTACAAAACCGTTAAAAAATATGAAGGCCAAATTTGATTAGAAGTTTTTTCTTAGATGCCTGCTAATTATTTCTCATAATAAGCTAGTTTTCTTCCAAAAACTACACTATTATTTCGATTTGATGAAAATTTGTTCCTGATGGAGGAAAACTGGATTCAGAAGATAGAAAAATTAAGTTAATCAATCCTCTGACATTGTAATGATAAACATTTAACTCAGAATTTTCTGAAAAAAAAAAAATAGCAGAGTATATCTAGGGATTCAGATTACATGCAAACAAATTACAGTCTTCCAAATTGTATTATTTGTCTTTTGAGACTGAGAAAATCTCATTGGATATTCAGTAGTTCACAGAATTTTTCATATATTAATGAAGGAAAAAATTAACACAAGGAAATATCCAGTATAATACCAAACATTATAAAACAGAAAAGATCCATCATCTATCAACTTTCTAGCTACACGTAATTCAAACATCAAAAGCTAGGTGTCAAGTTGTATTATATGTAAACTCAAAACCATTTGGAGATTTGGAGAAACTTCCAAATTGCATTGCTTTCAGAAAGCTAAAATCCATGACTATTTAACACAATTTACCTTCTGTGTCACTCACGTTATATAACAAATAGAATCACTTTGCTTTCATTCCTTATCAAGTAACCTGCTCTATAGCACAGCTGTCAAGATTGGCAGGCTGCTTTTCTAACGGCCTGATTAAGGGAAACAAGAATTTCCCATACGGAAGCTTTTGGAAGCCTTTTATTACTCTCTCTCTCTATTACTATATTTTTATTACTATATATATATAAAACAAATTCTACATTTATTAAAACTATAAATTCCAGGTTTGACTGGTATTCCAGTTGGAAAGAAAGAGAAAATATCAAGGTTTCTACATATTCCTTTTTTTTTTTTTTTGAGACGGAGTCTCGCTCTGTCGCCCTGGCTGGAGTGCAGTGGCGCTATCTCGGCACTGCAAGCTCTGCCTTCCGGGTTCACACCATTCTCCTGCCTCAGCCTCCCAGGTAGCTGGGACTACAGGCGCCCGCCACTTCGCCCGGCTAGTTTTTTGTATTTTTAGTAGAGACGGGGTTTCACCGTGTTAGCCAGGATGGTCTCGATCTCCTGACCTCGTGATCCGCCCGTCTCGGCCTCCCAAAGTGCTGGGATTACAGGTGTGAGCCACCGCGCCTGGCCCTACATATTCTTTTTTTTTTTTTTTTTTTTTTTTTTTGAGACGGAGTCTCACGCTGTTGCCCAGGCTGGAGTGCAGTGGCGCGATCTCGGCTCACTGGCCCTACATATTCTTAATTATGGGGAATGGAATGCAGCTATGATTATCTGCTTCAAGCTTCTACTAACTACATGTTTTCAAAATGCTCAATGACAAAAACAAGTAAATATATTTGCTTAAAGCTAAAAATGTTCAAAGAATGCATTTTTTGTAAAACAATGAAAAAAATCACTAGCATCTGTGACATTATGAAGGTAAGTAGAATGGTACAAAGTTCCTGTCAGACTAATAACTGGAAAAGATGTCCAAGAGTGCCACCTTGAGGGATAATTTAGGACAATGCATTTTGAAAACAAAATTGGCATAAAGGGTTTCAATGTTGCCCATCACAGTTACCCCAACTAAAGAGCATCACTGTAAATTTATAAAAATTTATAAATTTTTATGTGAAGAGATAAGCGTGGTCTTTCAACTCAGATCCTATTATATTCTTCTGTCTTTTCAAATACAGTATTCCACATGCATTTCATTCCAATGTGCCTCCTGGATGAGATATTTTAATGGAGAAAGGTATTCTTAGAGTCATTGGTATGTGAAGAAAGGATTCCTCTCTTTTTTCTACGTTTTCTGGTGGTTCCTTTCTCTGTCTTCAGTCTTCCTACTTACTCTCTTCCTTCTTTTCCTAGCAATACCCCTAAAGTTCTCATGCTTACAATCCCCAGAAATACTTGTGCTTATGTGCACACAGGCAGTGTGTGGGGTATGTGTGGGGGATATGGTTGGAGAGCTGAGGGAACAGAATATGACATTCTCATATGCTCTTAAAATATTAATGACCAATTAGCTTTAATGTGTTACTTTTCCTTGCATTACTGCATTTTATGATACATTTCCCTGCATTTCAAAGAACAAAATTCATGACCAAGACACAGATTTCTAGATGTGGCTAAAAACTACTGACTTAGATCAAGATCATCCCCTCCTATGGCTCTCCACAGCCCAGGGCCTGTTTATACCTCTGAAACCTTACAATGTATCTGGCCCAAAGACCCAATGTATACATTACACACACACACACACACACACACACACACACACACACACACACACACACAGAGTGAAGATTCTAGGTCAAGCTAGGTTTCTTCATCTAAATTTGATTTCTTCACTAGACCTTTGGAGAGTGATAGGGTTGCAAGGAAAATATAAAAATTACATAGAACAGTACTCACTGAGAAAGACTGATAGTGTACCTGTTACAGCTCATGAAACGTTTCTCCTAACACTGCATCTCTCCTCCTGGCTTCAAACCCTTTCAGGCCAAATATTTTAGGGAGGTCTCCCAAACTCCTCATGTTTCTGATGGAGAGCAACCTTCTCTCTGGCTTCTGCATCACTTACAACAGGATCTACAGAAGAGTGGAGGGCCTGTCTCACAGAGCCATTCTTCTGGTTTTAACTGAAACCTGGCTATCATCTCTAAATAACTATTTTTCTCTCCACACCCATTTATCTGTGGGTCTGTGTGTGGGGCATGTGATTTCCTTGCTCCTCACTGTATAAAGCAGAGCACTGCTCTTACTTTCTTCCTAAAAATAACCTCAGTTCTTTGGATGCACAGGTCATCAGATGATGCAAGTTTAGCAGGAATCAGTATAGCACCCTGGTTAAGAGGGCATGTTCTGGAGCCACACTTCTTGTTTGTAAACTGTTTCAATTCCCTATGACTTATTTTCCTTGTCAGCAAAAATGGGGATCATAATAGCATTTGCCTTAGGGCATCTCTATGAGGCTTAAATAAATTCATGTTCAATATTTAGACTGGTGCCTGTCACACAGCACTTCAAAAGTGTTGGCCACCGTCACCACCTGCTTCTCAACTATATGGTAGTTTACTGTGTAATTTGTTTGCATCACATTATTCTGCCTGAAATGCTTTCTGCAGTGTCTCCACAGGTTTCCATACGAATAATTTCCAATGTGAATTTCTCCATGAAGTATGTCTTTGTCCCTTCAGCCAGATGTGATTTCTATTCTCATGTAAACACCCTAGCTCTTATATTTCTCCTCAGTGATAATCATATTGTACTTTGCATTAGTTAGCCCCCATTAGGTGAGTTCATCTTGTCTGGAGTAGATCACTTTTGTGTTTCTTGATACCATTTTTTTCACACAAGGTACCCTCAAGTTGTCTTTGCATTTAATAACAAATACTATGACAGACTTTGTTAAAGGACCATATTAGAAGTTGATACGGTTTGGCTGTGTCCCCAACCAAATCTCATCTTGAATTTTAGCTCCCATAATTCCCAGGTGTCATGGGAGGGACTCAGTGGGAGGTAACTGAATCATATGGGCGGGTCTTCCCATACTGTTCTCCTGGTAGTGAATAAGTCTCAGGAGAGCCAATTGTTTTATAAATGGGAGCTGTCCTGCATAAGCATTCTCTTTGCCTGCCACCATGTAAAATGTGACTTTGCTCCTCCTTCACCTTCTGCCATGATTGTGAGGCCTCCCCAGCCATGTGGAACTATGCGTCGATTAAACCTCTTTCCTTTATAAATTACCCAGTCTCGGGTGTGTCTTTGCTCGAAGCATGAGAATGGGCTAATACAGAAGTCCATATTCCAAAAACTTACTCTTCCCACCTAAACTATTTTCAGGAACCCTCCCTTTTAGTTTCTCAAAACCAAAAGTAACACCCACAGCTTCCTTATCTAATAAACAGAAAGACTACACATAACACATGTTAACTACAATCAAGACAAGGTTCCTAGGCAGGTCATGGCAGAGGAGCTTTTATTATATTAGCTTTCCAGTAGACTGACTCATTTAAAAAGGGAAAAAAATCTTTTTGGAAACACTGAAGAGGAAAGAAAAGAAGGCAGGAACTGGATGGACTCAGCTGAAAGATCTCATTGGGTGAGAACCATGTTTATATGGTTTTTCCCCCAGAGGGCACTCCCTAGTTAGAAAGGTGCATATGATTGGTTTGAGGTGTGAGAGGACGGAATTCAGGACTGCTAGAGTAGCTGTAAATTAGGAGAAATCTCAGAAAAGAGGGAGTCGCAGAAGAAGGGAATTCTGAAATCTGTGTATAAGTCCTGGGTTGACCTCCGAGCTGCATATGATGGGAGAAACTCTAAGACACCCAATGGAAGGTAAGAGCTGGAAGTCTGCGAACACAGAGACCACTTTCTTTTTTTCACCACAAGACCCAAAGTCTGGGGCTTGAACCCTGCCAAGTTAGATGTGTTTGGTAAATACTCTTAGCTTCCTACAGACGTAGCCTAACAAAGAAACCCAACCCCGACAAGTTCAAGGTGATCAGCCAGTAATTTAACTGCTTTCTATTATTATGAGAATAAAAGGAAGATTATACAGACACCCAGGCTAGTTATGAGCACATAGCACAGGCATTTAAAAAGATATGGTTCTATTTTAAAATGACTAATAAAGCTTAGGATTAGGGATGTGGTAGACAGGGGAAAATGGCTAACAGGACAGTGTGAGGGAAATACAAAGCTTTTAACACTTGGTTTAGGATAAGAAAATGTGTTAAATAGATACAATACATTTTAAAACATTATCAAACATGAATTTATTTACAAACAAAATAAAAACATGCTATTTGAACAAACTTTTTTATAAAGAATAAGTTGACAGAAAAGCAGTTTTACACAACATGAACTCACAAATGACTTTTAGAAGTCAAATAAACATTTCCATTTTAGGGAACAGTATCTAATAAAATATATAACTTAAAAGCATATGGAACACATATTCATACATTCTTAAAAATGAAATTGTTATTCCACCGAGAATTTGTCAAAAATCTAAAGTATGTCATGTTTAACCAACAATTTGCTTCTAAATAGGAGTCTCTTTTGAGAAGCTAAATATTAATTTTCAAACAACTATTTCTCCGTTTGGTAACTGGAATCATTCTTATTAAAACAAAGGTCTTTATGTCAATGTATATTAATATGGCTGAAGGCTCCAGCCCTGAGTTATTTTGTTTTTTACTTCCTTAAATTCGTATTTACAACATATATCAATTTGAGGGATGATGACAAAAACAGAAACAGAAGACAAAATGGTAGAGGAGAGTCTGTCTCCCTGTGGAAGAGGCAAAATTACTGTGGACTTCATCTTCCTGACCTATAAAACTAGGAAGTATAATCACATTATTTGTGACAATTTTTCTTTCTAAAATGCCATGAATTTGAAGGTAGACTTCATGCCTTTCTCCTTCATATCAATAGAGTTAAGAATATTGATTTTGGAGTCAGGCTGCCTGGTTATGAATCCCAGCTCAGACAGTTATTTTGTAATCTTGGAAAAAATACTTCACCTCTCTCTACTAAGTTTCCCCATGTGTACACTACTGATCTCATAGAGTTGTTATGAGACTAGCATGGGTAAATCACTTTAAAACAGTGGCTCATACAATGTCACACGAGTTTTCAAATGAGACATCATCACTCATTGTTTGTGGGAAAAGATTCTGACTATGTCATATGAATGAAGTATGCCACATGAAAAGATCATATCATATGGGAAGATATATTAGGTTAAATCATCTAATATGTGATTACAAAACACAAAAGTGAGGGTTTTTTTTTTTTTTTACATTTACCTTAGCTTCATACAACTCAGGAAACATCTGAATAACATTATGATAAATAGATATAAATGATTATAAATCTTTGTGGTTAAATACAACAAAACACTATAAAAGAGTTTAATTCAGACAAATAAAAATTTAATTACATTTGGAAATGTAGCACAATATCTCCACCTAGTGGACACCACCTTAAAAATTTTTACAGATAGTGCGCAGCCTTTTTTTTTTTTTTTTTTTTTTTTAATCACTGGGGGAAAGCTTTTCAAATAGAAGTACATTACTTTCACTAATGTAGAGGGATAAAAAATAGAAAGTAAGTTAAATACTATATTACCAGTGCTCCAAAACATCATCGCTAAAATACCTTTTACTAAGTTGTATAACTCAAATGTTTTTCTAAAACAGGGTAATATAAATAGTAGTTTTGGTTTAGAAACTTAAAATATACCAAAGACAGCAGTAAGTCATCAGAAATACTTGACCATGACACAGCAATGAATTTTTAAAAATTAGCTGTAACAAAATTAAGAATTTAAAAATCACAGAGCTTTAAAGATGTCAGATATCTTCAAAAGACATTTTACCTACTTGCTATCTAACTCTCCTGAAGCATCTTTAATAAATAAAAATCTTATCTCCAATGAATGAGAATTTTACTTTTTTTCTGGGCTTGTTTTCCTAAAAACACTAAACAATTAGAAAAGGTATGCTTTTCATGATTTGCAATCTAATTGTTGACCTCTGATTTACAGTTCAGGCAATACAGAATTAAGTTCAATCTTTCAAATAATTATTCTTCAAGAGAGCTTATCAAGTGATAGAATCTCCACTTATCCAAATTAAACATCCCACATACTTTTAGCCATTTTTCTTACAACAAAATTATAAGGAGTTATCATGTTGTTCATGCTCTTTTGAACAGTTTGTAGCATTTTAAAAAATGACTATATCCAGCATAAAAATAAGCCATGAATGGTCTGGAAACTGCAGAGAGCAAACATGGATTATCACCTCTCTTTCCATATACTGCTTCGTTTAATTAAAAAAATTAGTTAAAAAAAACTTCTCATGGTGAGGCAGAATATGATGGTCAAAAACTCACAGGCTTGGGAGTCATACCAATCTATGTTCATTTAGTGACAGTGTGGACTTTGGGCAAATCACCTGACCTGCCTGCCCTTCAGTTTCTTGAGCAGTCAAATAGAAATCAGTATCTACCTCATAGAAATATAAACGTAGCATCAAATGAGACAATATTTGTAAGTCAGCTAGTATAATGACTAAAACATTACAGGTGTTCAATGATTGATGGCAACCATCGTTATTACTTTTCCTCCCTTTTTCATCTTGTATATGCCATATACACACATATATGGTTCACCTAAGCTGAATTAAGTTTCACTGTGAAAAACCAATACATTTAATATTTTTCTTGTTGGAAACTGGCACAGTGGCTCATGGTGAATTCTAGCACTTTGGGAGGCCAAGGTGGGAGGATCACTTGAGGCAGGTGTTCGAGACCAGCCCACACATCATAGTGACACCCTGTCTCGATTCTTATATAAAAAAAAAGAAATTATATGTATATACACACATATACATTTGTATATATAAGTACATATGTATGTATTTTCTTTTCCTTGTTAGAAAAATACTGTATCTTCTTTTGGTCTGATGGTGATAGGCTGAGATAAAATTTAATTAACATTAAATTCATCAAAAATTTCTCTCTTAAAAAGGCACAATATACAGATATTATATTGTGACAAAATTTCTCACCCTAGAAATAATTTTTCAAATCTCAAATATTAAATATTAGTGTTGACTCATGGATATATGTTAAAAATATATCCTCAATCTCTATTTTCATTATAATTTTCTCAGTTACACAAGTTTTTATATATTGGAAACGTCAGTTGTCAACATTAAATACACAAAAATACCCTATATAAAAAATAATTAACAGCTATTCCTAGAGTGGTAGAATGTTGCCCAACTAAAAAAAACAAAGTATTTGTAATTAGTTGAAATGTCTTTTACCTTTAAATTCTTTAACCTGTTACTGGTTGAAGGTTACTGATTTTTCTTAAATAAAAAGCAATTATTTTGAAATTATACCCTATTAAAGAAACTTTCCCTTTAAGGTCTTATAACCTCTTAATGGTTGAAAGTTATTTATTTTTCTTATTTTAAATAAACAGTAATTATGTTGAAATCATATCCTATCAAAGAAACAACATATTTACAAGTAAATACATATATAAGCATTAAACACTAGCAGGGGTCTCCAATCTTGTGGCTTCCCTGGGCCACACTGGAAGAACTGTCTTGGGCCACACATAAAATACACCAACACTAATGATAGCTGATGAGCTAAAATAAAAATTAAAAAAAAAATCACATAAAATCTCATGTTTTAAGAAAGTTTACAAATTTGTGTTGGGGCCGCCTTCAAAAACATCCTGGGCTGCATGTGGCCTGTGGGTTGAACAAGCTTGCACTAAAGCAAATAAAAATTTTTAACACTGGGTCAGAAAATTAGGCAGAAAAATGTTTAGGATGACTCTTATTATGAAACACTATTTACTTCCTAAAATTAGCCATGGTTATATATAATATTTTTTCTATTCACTTCACTCTATACTAAAAACTTCACTCAGTATATATTTACTCAATATTTATCATATGACATATTATGAGTATATGGCAGGATGAATCCTTTTTAATATAAGGTTATATACATACCAATCAGACACTGACTAGAGTTAGGACAAATACTATTGTCATCTGAAATGAGGACTAAAGACTAAACCACTTGCCTTATTGATACCAGAGCCACAACCAAATATAAAAATCTTAACCCCCATGTTAAATGTTTTTTTCTACAAGCCCATTGGATCCTAAGTCATATTTAAATTTCCATTTAAAATTTTTCAAATTTATATCACAATTCTTACTTGTCTCACTTTTTAATGAAATTCCAATTACTTCAAAGATAATAAATGCTTGCTAATTAATAAACACAAAATGTATTTCTTCATATGAATAAATATTTTATTTAAAAGTGAGTCTAAAATAACAGTCCACTATTTAGGCGGTATAAATAAAAATGGTAGATCCCTTCCTCTCTCCTCTCTTCCAACAATTCTAAGGAAAATAATATCAAGCCAAGCGGCAATTAAGTTCAAACTAGAAATGCATTTCATTAAGCCATGTATTTATTATAAATAAATTACATTAGGCTATTTATAAAAGGTATTTTATGACTGGCTATGCACATTTCAGAAATAACTCTAAGAAGACAAAGAGAAGGCAACACAGCTAAAATAATTTATCTTGCCAAAATGAGATGCTATATTTAAACTGAGAGATACTATCTTTCCAAACATTTACATACAGTCAGACACAGTTCAAAAGATTTCTGACTATCCATTAATGGAAAACATAAACGTAACAAAATTCACAGCATACCTGAATCTTACTAATGCTACCTAAAGATAACATATCTCTAGAATTTCACAGACGATAGAATCAGTTCAAAATGACGTATTACTGAACCTATAATGATTTATGGACTAGATCTTTTTACGACACTTTTCAAAATAGACATACTCACAGATTTTCGTAATGGTTAACTGTAGGGCTCCACATACCCTTGAGCAGGGCAGTACTTTTTTTCATAATCACCTTATTTTAATCAATTCAGCTAAGTCTAATGTTTAAAAATTCATGAAAAAAAATCTACTCAATAACTCTTGAAAACACAAATATAACTAAGAATGTTTCTAAAAGCAAGGATCTAAACACTTAAGAATGGTCTTGTCAATTGTTTCAAGTGAATGACTTTGAGTTTGGTATCATTTCTTGAACAACTAAAGGCAAAATGGTCTGTTGTGCCAAGTTCTTATATAATCATTTTATCTGTTACCTGCTTTGGAAAATTCACCAGCAAATGGCCATCTTTGAACTGCCTAGAAAATTTAACCAAGACATTTATCTTAAATTCAAAAGTATTGATAAGCATTCTTATTTTAAAATAATAAATAGTTGAAAATAGCACCTTTTAATACATGGCAATCTTTTCTTAAAATGCCAAGTACTATATTTCATGTATTTTATAACAAATGTGGAAGATTAATTTGTTTCTCTCTGAATGTAGATTTTCAACAAAACATCTCTTAAAACAGCAGGGACTCAACACTTAAAAATGAACTAGAACAGCAGGGCACAGTGGCTCACGCCTGTAATCCCAGCACTTTGGGAGGCTGAGGCGGGTGGATCACCTGAAGTCAGGAGTTTGAGACCAGCCTGGCCAACATGGTAAAACCCCGTCTCGACTAAAAATAGAAAAAATTAGCCAGGTGTGGTGGCGGGCTCCTGTAATCCCAGCTACTCGGGAGGCTGAGGCAGGAGAATCGTTTGAACCCGGGAAGCGGAGGTTTCAGTGAGCCAAGATCACGCCATTGCACTCCAGCCTGGGGGACAAGAGCGAGACTTCCCCTCAAAAAAAAAAAAAAAAAAAAAAAAAATCTAGAACAGTGATCCCTTCAAAGAGCAGTCTTCTTTAATTATAGGGTAGAATATTTTCTTCAATTTTGCCAGACTAGATCAGAGTGGAAGCTTCTCCTCTCAGAAGTATTCCTATATACAAAATCCTTGCATTAATATTATCAGACAAAAGGTTATTTTCCCTAAATTACACATTCCTTTTCAATTTTGACTTCCTGGATTTAGTTCTCCATTATAGTAAATTAATGACAAAAGTATAATTTCTTTGAGTGTCCTCTCTCATCTAATTTTTAAAAAGTCTGGATTAAACACGTTTTTCTATAATCACTGTTGTAACTAATGCCAATCTATTTTCTGGGTGCTAGAGTATAACCCAAAAATGGTCTGTATTTATCATTCAAATTATATTTGTAATTTTCACCTGCACACAATTTTATATTTGTAAATGTAGAATCATTACTTAAAACTCAGAGAAGCAAAATTTGACATTGAGGAGAAAGTAATTTGTTCACTTATAGCTACTTTCAAAGTTTAGAAACATAAAATTATGTTAAAAGATGAGTTCTATTCATAGTTCTAAGTTTACATGTCAAAGTTAACATGCCCAAATAATACTTTCCTGTAATGGAATGACAACCCAAAAAATACACTCAAAATAATAAACACAAAATTCAAAAAGTAACACAAAATAATCCTACCCCGGCAGTTGTTCCCTAATCTACAAAATAAGGTCAGACCAAATGATTTCTCAACTTTCTTTCAATGCTGACTTTTTTTTTAAAATAGATAATGGAATCAAACACTAGTCACCTTTAGCTGTATATTACCTCAGAAGTCACTTATTTTTTAACCTCTCAGTAAAGATACTGAGAGTTATTTAAAAGGTAAGATATTATCTCTTGATCCAACAATCCCACTTCTGGGCATTTATCCAGAAGATTTGAAATCCGTATGTCAAAGAGAAGTCTGCACTCCACGTTCATTGCAGACAAGTCACAATAACCAAGTTATTCAATCAACCTTAAGTGTTCATCAGTGAATGAATGGATAAAGAAAATATGGCATATATACACAATAAAATACTATTCAGCCTTTAAAAAGGTAGAAATTGTGTCATTTGCAACAATATGGATGAACCTGGAGGACATTATGGTAAGTGAAGTAAGCCAAGCACAGAAACACAAATACCACATGATTTCACTTATTTGTGTAATCTAAAACAACTAAACTCAAAGAAGTAGAGAGAAGAATGATGGGTACTAGAGGCCAGGGATGTGGGAACAGGGAGATTATAATCAAAAGATACAAAGCCTCAATTAGACAGAAGGAATATGTTTGACTTTTTTAAGATCTATTATACAACACGGTGAATACAGCTAATAATTAAGCACTGTACATTTCAATACTGTTGAGAGTAAATTTCAAATGTTTTCATCACATGTCAAATATTAGCTTTATTTACTCATCCCACATTATATTCAAAAATCATAACGCCACTTTGTGCCTCATAAGTGTATACAACCATAATTTGATATATAACAAAAAAAAAATTTAAAAAGGTAGTCTCCTGACAATCATTATGAGGATTATCCTAAAATGTCCTTTGGTAACTGTCATGGACTGAAAAGTATCCCAGGAAGAGACATGTCCACTCAGAACATGTGAATAAGAACTTACTTGGAACATGGGTCTTTGTAAACATAATTAAGGGGCTCCAGACACAATCATTGTAGATCAGGGTGGGCCCTACATTCAAAGACACTGTCCTCAAAAGGTAATGAAGAGAAAACAGAGGGAAAGGCTGTGTGAGCACAGAGGCAGACTGGAGTGAAGACTGCTGTCTGCAATACTTGGATAGATTTGTCTATAAGCCAAAGAACTCCAAGAATTTCAGACAGCCACAAGATATTAGGAAACAGACATGGAACGGAGTCTTCCTTAGAGCCTCCATAAGGAACCAACTCTGCTGACACTTTGATTTTAGATTTCTGGCCTCCAGACTGTGAGGAAAATTGTTGTAAGCAATCAAGTTTGTGGTCGTTTGTTATGGCAGCCCTGGGAAGCTAATACAATATGTATTTCAGAAAGGAAATCCCTCTTTTAAAGGATTATAATCATCAAAATTTGTCTTTGGCCATCATACATTTCATATTAGGAATTAGTGAAAGAGCTTCATCATTTCTAGATTGTAAACAATAACCAACAATTTGATGCCTAGACAGACATATATGAGTCTCTACTTTATCATTTACTATTTATGCATTTCTATTTTGAATTAGAATTAAAATTATATTTACTGAAATGTTAAGCAACTTTTCAATCAAGAATATCACCTGACCATTTGTAAATATTTGCTAATACATTGTTATTAGGTTGGTGCAAAAGTAATTGTGATTTTTGCCACTGAAAGTAATGGCAAAACTACAATTACTTTTGTACTAACCTAATATTTCTCTCTGAAGAGAATAAATTAGTTCCAGTAATATGAAGCATACGCAGTTTTAATAAACTTGTACATACAAAACATTCCCAAGCTTCTTGAGGGGCCAACATTATGAGAGCAATATGAGATATCTGAAAACAATTTTCCCATTATTGAGGCTTTTGAAGCAGGTCTTAAGCTTTCTCAGTTCTTTGCCACTTGATTTCTTACATATGTTATATATATATATAATATATGTTATATATATATTAGTGTGTATATATATATACACACTAATGTAATTTGAGGACCACCACTGCTCCTAAAAATTCCATGATTTCTACCTATTCAGTTGTTCTTTGTAGAAATGGTCTAATTATTAAGTCCATTTTTACAGTTCAAAATATCACTGATATTACCACATAAACCTTTGAATGTCCTGACTGTTTGGCCACTGAAAAGTCTTGTTCAGAAAGAGGTAAAAAGTTATGAAATTAACAATTGCATAGCAACTCAGTTCACAAACGAGTCTGGATGTGGGAGGCAGAGGTATGTTAAGCCTATAAATGACATAAGGTAAAATGAAGTAACGAAATTCCAGCAGTTTCTGAGGAACTATAACAATGAACAAGCATATGAAAAACATTAAATTCCAAAAAACTGACTTTGATTTCAATGAGTCAGCTATACTCCAACCAGCAAATATATAGGCTGGAACTAACAAATATTTCACAATTTCGTATCTTTGAAAAACTCTTTTCCACACATAGAAAGTATAATGTCTATTGTCTGCTAGCAAGTATTTATGAGCATAAGTGAATTTCCAAACTAAAAACACAGAGACTAAGGTAACCACAAAAAACAGAATTCTACGTTTCCAAACTAAGGAAAGAAATGTCTTAATTTTGCCAGGAGACAGGAGATGAGGAAAGGAAAAGAAGAGAGTAAATGAAAAAAAGTAGAATAGTTGAGGAAAATGAAGACAGGCTTCATGACTACTCCGATCGCCAATAACAATTCCACCATTAACTACTACAAAAGCACAAAACAGAAATCCCAGAAGGATGTAGGGCCAAGTCAGACGGAAAAGCACACTCAAGTTTTTAAAGGACATGGAATAAGCCAAAAGAAACTGAAGAATTTTTCTGAATGTTGCAAATGGTCCTTTAATAGGTGGAAGTCTGTCTTCCTTCTTTTGTAGCTCAGTTTTCCAAGCCTCAGTTAACTTTTGTGCAATGACATTTCCTGCACAGAAGACAGCCCAGATGATATTCGTTTGCCGAAACATGAAGCCACAAAATCCAAGGAAGGCTGAAGTTTTATGATTTCCATAAAGACACATCAAATACGCAAAAAGAGTAAAAAACATAGATCCTGCTTCTGTATAATAAAGGAAGTTAAAAAAATAAAGTGTTGGAAATACTGCTAGTGTTAATGTTGACAAGACTCTCTGGATACTTGAGGCAGCCTTGGAGGAAGAAAAAACACAGATAAAATTATTTTCATGATAAAAAATGCTATTTCTGTTTACCGAATGAAGAGATTTATTTAAAAACTACTCAACTACTCAAACCTTATTTAAATAAAATTAATATTAATCTTATCTCTGGCGTTGCAAAAGCACAATATACATTTATAAGAATACTTTCTGGTACTTTTTATTTATACCTATCAATTTGGAGAACATGTGTGTGCCAAAGCTTCTGTAGCTTAACACATTTTGAATCAGGCAATGATTAATTAAGGAGTTACTGAGTGCAAGATACTGACTAAGTTCTATGGGGACTATGGAGATAAATAGGACACAGTGCTGGCTCCATTTCCCTGAGCTTATGTTTTAGTGCCTTCAATAAGGATTCACTTAGCCATAATCACCACTTTCCTTTAAGGAAATCCTTCATAACTCTACACAAGGTAGAATGTAAACATGCATATGGTATTTTTACTACTATACCCAGACTTACTTTTTCAAGATGAAATTTTCATGATGAAATAACAGGTATTTTTCTGAAAAGTGAGCCAGTCTAAAGTTCTATATCCTCTTTTGGCCTTTCTGACATGCTATTTCAGAATTTGAAAGTGTTCTTATGTTCTTGAATTGTATACTCTACTTAATCAAAATCACCAAATCAGATCATGCCATTTCCTTGACTAAAATTAAGGTCTCTCCATTACATGCTTAAGTTCAAAGTCCTCTTGGTGACATATAAAGGCATTCATGACCTTTTTCTCTAGTCTTACATCCCTCTACTTTCTAATCCTGTAATTCCAAGACCAATTCCCTGCACCTCATTGTTCAATGCCTTTCTTCCTTTGCTTATGCTGTTTGTCTCCTCAGGATTAATTCCCCACCCTACAGCCCTATCCGTTCATCAAGACTCAGCTCTGGTACCATCTTCTTTGTGTGGACTTACTGAATGCCACCTAGTCCCCTCCCTCCCAGAAAAGCAATAAGTGTTCCCCTGCTCCTTCTCTGTATCCTCATAGCATCTTATTTGTACCACTCTATCATAATTGGCACTACTAACATCATCTCTTATGGTTAAAAATAATCATTAGAGTTAATAATTACTGAGCCCTTACTATGTATCTGGCACTATTTGAAGCATCTTCCATTTATTAAGTTTCTTTGTTCCTTTATAACAGTTCTATAAGTTATTATTCTATTATTATTCTTATTTAATAGATGAAGATATGGAGCCACTAAGCGTTAACCTGCCCATGGTGGTAACAAAACTGCTAAGTGGCAGGGAGAGAATTCTAACCCAGGCAATCTACCTCCAGGGCCTGCACTGTTATCACATCAAAAGTCCTCAGGTAAAGTGTGTTTTCCCTAATGAATATATACGTTTTACAAGAAAAAGACTGCCTCATTTATCTCTGTTGTCCCAGTGCCTAGCACATGGAATAAGCTTAGTAAGTACTTATTGAACTGGTTTGACTCACTTAACAAATATTTACTTTAGATTTTACAAATAAGCTATTCAAGTGTTTAAATGCAAATTTATTCTAAAATGGAGACGGAGGATTTATGTTTACCTTTACATAATATACAAAAATACAAAGTTACAAAGTGTTAAAGACATTTTTCACCAAATCTCATTAAACTAATTCATTGTAATTGTGGACCTGACTACACATAAACTTGTAATTAAATATTTTGAAACATACCTTGTTTCTGGGTTGTACCTTGCGGAAAAGCAAATATAGTAAATAGAAGTTGCCAACACTGAAGAGAAGATTAACAAATCTGAGCATCCCAATGGAGCAGACAACATGTTCGGACCATCCAAAGATCCAAATGGCAGGTTTGACCACTCCAACTGACACCAGGTACAAGCCAGGTAATGTAGTAATCATGGGATCCCACTTTAAAATGAAAGGAAATGAAGTAAAAGCAAGAGGTAATACGAACAAGACAGACACAAACATGTCAAGCCTACGTCTCATCTCTAGCAACAATCAGAAATGTTGAGAAGTTATTCTGACAAGATTAAGTAAGTCCTTGGCAAAACAGGATTCGTTTTTCTTATATTTTGCCCCCGGACCAGCTTAGTGATTGTTCAGATAGCAGCAACCAACAGAAAACAACAACTTAAAATCTATTTCTATTTTCCAAGAAATGTTCTTTAAAAAGTCTTTATTTTGGTAAATAAGCTGCAAATGCTCCAGTTTTTAAAAGCATGGAAACACTGGTTGGGACTCTAAGTTTAGGAAAACATTTGGTCCACAGGCTCCATGATGACAGCTAACATAAACGGAGACAGAAATTGTGCCAAACCCTCTGTATTAACGTTACAATATGCCTTATAGTAAAGATTACTGTTATTTTGCAGATAGGTAACCTGAATTTCTGAAACTCAGAACATCTCCAAGATCACAAAAGTAGTAAATCACAGCACCATGATTTAAGATCAGATCTTTCTCTAAAACAGACTTTATATTTCTAGCCAGTACCCTATATTGTGTCACCAGAAAAGCAGGCGATGTTTATTTTGATATTTATATGTACATACTTGCACAGTCAAATATATATTCAAAAATGATGTGACTGGACTGGTTGCCAGTTTATCCAGTTAACAGATAGTTCACTAAAAATACTCAGGGAAGGAATTTCTGATTATAAATGGTCACTTTTTGGTAGCTGAAGATCCCTCCAGTCCATACTATCCCACCCCTAAAATGTATAGTGAGGTGCTTGACAGGTGAGCTAAAGGTAAGTTTTCTGGTATTTCCAAGGAGCACCGCAATACCTTTACTCCCGAGACAAGGAAAGACAAAGTGGGATAGACATCGTCAGCTGCCAACAGGAGCGCTCAGTTCCCCATTAAGTATTCTCCCAGATCATTCCCTCCTGGGAGACAGATCTACTGTTTATTCATTCATTTAATAAATATTTCACAGATCTCAGAGACAGGAACAAAATTCTATACCCAGTTTCTTTCATGTTCTGGGGCTAGTGGGGTGGAACGGGACGAGTTAAGTCTAAGGATGGGAGAAGGAGCTGGGGACGCTGGGACCTCTCAGGCCTCTCCTGGGGTGGGGACAGGTTGGAGACCCCACCTGGGAAAGGGAGAAATGGCCCTCACAGTAGCGTTGCGCCTGAGGCAGGTGGAAGATCTCATCCATGTAGGGCTCTCGCAGCGCCCGGCTGAAGGCGGAGAAGAGGAGGCAAGACACTAAAAAGGTACAGCTCAAGGCAGCCGAGAAATAGTAACCCTCTAGCTGCGCCATTCCCGCTCCCACAGCCTCTGCCGAAGAACCCACTCCTGGAAACTTCTGAGCCCGGAAACCCGAGCTGGAAACTTGGGCTCGAAATGGGCGCGCTAGACGTGACTAGCCAGACGGGGCCACATACCGGAAGGCAAAGGATGCTGGGAAAGCGCGGATCCGGAAAGATCGGGTCGCTGTTTCCCGGAGTGACGGGTTTAGATAACGGACCGGATGATTACCCTGTCAATCACATTGCCCGGGCGCACAGAGTGTTAAAACTTCCGGAAAGGGCGGGTCTCGGAATTTGCCTAAGCGGGGGGTGCGTGACTTGCTGCTTTGGAAAAAAAAAAAAAAGCCGATTCTCAGCTTGGATCTTTTTTCCTGCTCATTTCCATCACTTACCAGAAGGTGGCGACGTTTCCCCACGTCTCCAATTCCAAGCCCTAAAATTTACACATTTTTCCCCCGTTACTTCTGTTCTTTTTATTAAACCCTCAATTCCACGACTTTTCATTCCATCAACTTTGGAGTGTAGGAAGGGGGCGTTGGTTGTGATAGCAAAGACTGAGACTTTCAGATGAAAACTTGAAGAACCAGAGACCCGTCAATGCCGAATGAACTTAAGTGAGAGGAGTGTTTGTTCGTTTGTTTGTTTAGGTTAAAAGAGAACTCTTTCAAAATGTGGATGCCCTCACAGGATTTAGTTAAACTGACATTCCTAAGGCACTCTCATAGCCATATCTCAGTACCCTGTGGGATTTGGGAAAAAAAAAAAAAAATATATATATATATATATATATATATTTAGAATTTGGGATGTTTTAGAATTCTCTGTGCCTGTAATATCTGTAAGGCAGTGTTCTGTTTTTCCTACTAAATCATAAGCGTGAACATCTTAGTGGGATTATACATCCTTTACGTTTGTAGTCCCCCAATGGCTTTCACACAGTAGGCACTTCAATTTGTGGACTTTTATAGGCTATATAGACATCATCAAATTCCTGTATTCTGGGATTAAGAGTTGGGAACAGGAGATGAGGTAAATAATTTGAAGAATGCCAAAGATAAATTATGTGTTGTAATTTTGTCTTGAGCATGGTTGGCCATGTTTTGCAGAAAAACTGTCTCTCAGGTAACCTCAGTCACGTTGCCTTTGGCAGGAATATATCAGAATTGAGTCAGGATTTAAGGTTGCTAACCTCAGAGTTCTCAATTGAGCTCTTTTTCTGGGTCAAAACTAATTCAGTCTTTCTGAACTTAAGAAAGTTTCTTAAATTAAGCTGACTGCCTTTCCATTCTGTCTCTGCCTGTTTCCTCAATGATAAGAGGAGGTAGTGGTGAATGAGGGCTAGGATGGGAACATTTACATTACTGGAATAAAATCATGTCAGGATCCTACTCTGATGTGATGCTTAGCTTTGTTTTAACCATTATCTCCCATTTTATTATTGAGTCCATGCTGTACTTACTGTTGAAGTCACTTGTAACACATCTCCAGATGATTCGGTCTTCAAGAGGTTGATGTGATCTACAAGTAATTAGCCCCTGACCTGTTGACCTGCTAAATCGTGTTATATATACACTCTGCAGCTTACTGACCCACCCTAGAAAAGTGGGTAGTTTTTAAAGGGAGTATAACAAGACTAGACATTTATGCTATCCATTTTTCTTCATAACAATTGCCACTAATAGTTTATGTTAAACATTTGACTCCTATACATGCTGCACACATCCCTTTATATAAAACGGAAAGTTTCAAGGAAATATGGGGTTTTAGAATTGCTAGGAATCTTTGTTAATAATCTACTTGAATTCATTTTGTAAAAGAAGCTGTTTTTTTAAAAAATGAAGGATTTACTTAAAATTACATAAAAAATTAGTGTCAGAATCAAGTGTAGGAATTAGAACATCAGACCAAGAGTAATACAATAACTTCATAGCCTTATAGTTTAAAATAATCTACAATGCATACTGTACTGAATGTTTCACTGGTCGCAATAACTTTACATTTACGTTTCACTCTCCTCTGTTTCCATACACCAAGTTGAAATATGAGTTTCATCTTTTAAAAAAAAGTTGATCTTACAGACTAATTACATGAAAATTTGCTGGGGGATCATTGTGAAAAACTAGATTCTAGAGTGCCATCTCAAATCACTGAATAATAATCTTCATATTTGGAAACCATTGATGTAAAACATATTACCTAAGAATGCTAAGAAGCTCCATGGGCCCAGTAGAGTTCTTCGTAGTGTACTTCACTCATTTGTTAGTGAATTACTTTTACTATCTGCAAATCAATGAAGTTGTTGTCGCTTTTCTACTCTTAGATTATCACATCTTTGATAATTTTGAAATGCTTTCCAAAGCTCTGCTCCTAAATCAAGACCTATTAAAATAGCTACCTCTGCGGTTTTAATGAAATAGATTACATTTTATTAGACTTATCATTTAAAACTAGCTCAGCATTAATTTCAACTTATATTTTCCATTCAGAATTCCAAATCCCATTTTCCGTAGATATTTATTTTGTGAAAAAGAGTCATTAGGATGAGCAATCCCATTATCATTGAACATCAACTATTTATTTGTGCTACTTGAATTATGATAAGTTATGGCAGAAAAATGGGCAATTTCTGTTGGGGTTCTAAGGATAGGTGGTTTTAGCAAGAAATAAATCTTTTTTGGTTTATAAGCCATTAAGATTTTGACTTTATTTCTCCTGTATAACCTAACTTACTTTGATCAATTAAGACATTCTTAATTTGATGAACTCACATAACATTGCATATACTTAACTGTTTGAAACAGCCGTATCTGAACAGTGAATTTCCCCAAAGACCGTAACTGTAATAACTTTGAAGTATTAGTCCACAAAACATGCTGCCTCTTATTGCACCCCTTTTCACTTGTTGCTGAATGAAAACATTGGCCACTTGCTAATCATAGTGATGGTTTACTCATTTCTAGGTGACAATTCGTTTGTTTTAGCTACAGCAGAGTACTGCACCCTGGGCCAAAATCACAGATGATAACCTCTAAAATGCAACTCTACCCTTGAGGTCAATCTTAACATATCAATCTAAAATCTAAATTTTTAAAATTAATGAATCAATTAAAAAAATACACACAGTTTAGTACAAAAGCATTAGCAAGTATTTTAGCTGTACTGAAAATGTCTTGAAGACATTGTGTAAGGGGCTGGTTAAACGTAAGTAACACACACACACAGAGACTCTTCTAAAAGACAATAATATTTATTTGGAATTGAGCATTAGAGTAAGAATACAATGAACATAGGGAGGTAAAAGAAGACAAGGGATTTTAAAAGAAAAATGAAGAGGGTTACAAGACAATTATCTTTGGTTATAAGGACTGGTAACAAGGGCGGCACCAGTTGGAGGTTTCACAGGCAGTTGCTGGGCAAATGTCCTCGCAGAAGTAATTTTTTGTGAGATTGTGGCAGCCTTTGTGCAAAGTTGTGATTTGTGCAGTCTTTTGTTGTAGTTCTTGTTATCAGGCATACATGAATATAAACCCTCCCTTTCTGATCTTCCTTAGCTCCATTTTTCAGGGTTTTTATGCAAGTGGCCCCATTTTGATTCTGATAGCTTTCATAGAACAAATCTTTCTGATTTGTGAAAGACTTTCCAGTTTTACCCTTGAAAGCCTCAGGCCAGGTAAATTCTGTAGTCTCAGACAAAGAGAGATGGTTGGTGATATGGTTTGGCTGTGCCCCAACCCAAAATCTCATCTTGAATTATAATCCTCATAATCTCCATGATCCCCATGTATCAACGGAGAGACCAGATGGAGGTAATTGAATCCTTGGGGCAGTTTCCCCCATGCTGTTCTCATGATAGTGAGTGAGTTCTTATCTGATGATATTACAAGTGTTTAATAGTTCCTCCTGCATTCATTCTCTTTCCTGCCATCTTGTAAAGAAGGTGCCTTGCTTCTCTTCACCTTCAGCCATGATTGTAAGTTTCCTAGGCCTCCCCAGCCATGCTGAACTGTGAGTCAGTTAAACCTCTTTCCTTTATTAATTACCTAGTCTCCAGCAGTTCTTTATAGCAGTGTGGAAGAAGACTAATACACTTGGTCATTTAGAAAGATATACCATACAACCCAAAGCAAAATTTCCTAAATATTTTTTATAACAGTAGTTCTTAAAGTGTGGCCCCTGTACCACAGCATTAGCATCACCTGGGAACCTGTTAGAAGTGCACATAATTAAGTCTAGCCTTAGACCTACTGAAAAAAAAATTCTGATAGCAGAGGGAGCCAAGTAATATGTGTTTTAACATTTATTTTGTAATCAGTTATGATTCCCTTAGATTCCCAGGTGGACCTGATGGACATGAAAGTTTGAGAATACTGCTGTCCTCTACATTTCCCTTGCTTTTCTGATCACTCATGCTGCTTTGTCCCCTGGCTTCTCCGATTCTTCATCTCCAGGCTTCACCCTACCAAGAAACAAAGTTCATTGCCAATGAACATATGTTCCTCCACAGCAGCTGAAGAGGAGCTTAAATACTTACAATTTAATGATTTTTAGTTACATATATTTATATTCAGATGGATGTCTTCTCTTTCAAAAAACTGTGTGAAGGGGAACTGTGCTTTTTGCTAAAATAAGTAGCTGAAACACCATAGTCCTACAGCCATTACTGCCAGTTCGGTAAGAAACATTCCAGGGAAAGAAACTTCATGAATTCCTTTTCCTTTAAACTACATAAAATTTAAGAGAATCATAAATTGATTATTAAATGAATTGGGCTACAATACCAATGAAATTACAGTACTATTAAATCAACCAAAGTAAAAAGTTAGAAGAGAAGACATTGAATTAATTTTACTTCTTAAATAATTTTACAGTTTGACACAGTACTATGATCTTACTAATTTTAAAATTTCATACATTAGAGTGAGATTTATGATACAATTGTTATTACTGAAAAGAGAGTGTATGTGAAATATCAAGGAGGGTTTCTGGTTAATTCCCTTTTGGCTTTAGAAGCAGAGTAAAACAAGTGGGCATCCTTAGGCTGGGCATTAGGTACCCTGCACTGGCGAAACGTTTGGCTACATTCAAAATACTACTCTTTCAATATGTGCATGATCTCAATTTAGTGAGAATGGAGATCATCTGACTTTTCATTAATTAAATTTAAATACAAAAACCCTCATAGAGATTTTCTTTTCACCAGACAAAGCAGAAACATTGAATCGGTAGTTTCTGATGTCCTGTGGTTCCTGTTCTTTCTAAATTTACTTTCGTTTTTGCTTCGTTTTTGGTTGGTTTTCTGAATGAGGAAACAAACTATATTAAATGATTTACATTTATTTACTATAATAAAATGAAACATTACACTGTTTTTTACTGCCTCCAAATGTTAGTTTCCAAAACTGCCAAATTTCAATGACTGCAAAAATGTGTGAGAAAGGTCTCTGCATTTAAAAGTGTGCTTTTTATAAAAACCTGTTTCCACTAGAGGGTGCTGACAACTTCAACAGAATCAGGACCAATTTGTTACTTTTGCTACCAGTTAGGTTTTAGTTTGTTTACTGATTCCAGTTGTGTTTTAGTTTATATTTACTGATTGTAGTCATGCTTACTGATCAGCACTCAAATATCTGCCCAATGAGACTGCCACTCAAGATGGCTATGTTTGTAATTTTTTAAAGTTCATTATTTACAATATTAATAATTCATTACTGCTATTTTTGACGAAATGTCTTACAATAGTCATGTCATCATGCAAAAAAATATAGGGAGCAGGTGAGAAAACAGACTTTGATGGAGACACAGGCACACATGGGGTGATTGGCTGCCTCTGTGGAATGAACAACACACTGCACAGTTTTCTGGGCCCTTCAGTCGTGTGAAGAAAAAGTCTTAGTTCTCTGAGGAAGGTGACATCCTTCCACCCCAGGAAGCAGCCAAAGATCCTGGAGGACAGAGAGAAGTAAAAATCTTTTGCCCTCAATGGAGTGGCAGGAAGGTCTTCAGGCCTCCATCCCTCAGTAATTCAAAGCAGAGGTATGGTGCTCCTAGTGGAGAGGCAGTGAACATTCCCTGGCTCTAAAACTGTCCCACATGCAAGGCACAGTTTGACTACTATAGTGGGGAAGAACTGGAACAACTTGAAAGCCCTCCATTCCCCCACTCAGGTAGGGCCTCAAGCAGGATGTATCTACCACTGAAGATGGGCCAGGAGCACTGAACCTACCTACTCACCTCCCGCTATGAAGCTGGCTGGCACTGAGTGACAAGAAGTCAACTGCTGTGTTGGGGAATGGGACAAAGCATGGGGAGAAAATCCCTCTGAGGTGCAGACTTGCAAAGAGTGTTGAAAGTTGAGGATGGAGCAGGAATACTGAGAGGTAGACTTTTGTCATTCAGGGCTCAGCACTTAACACAAGATAAAAACAGATCTCCACTAGAATTTGAAGTCTGTGTGTATGTGTGTGTGTGTGTGTGTGTGTGTGTGTGTGTCTTGATTATATTACCTAAGCACACATTTTGTACAGTATATACTTAGGATTGTAATGAGTGTCTCATAAATCTGTGCATTTTCTAGTTTAAATATTAACAATAGGTCTTCCAAAGTGATTGTACCAATTTATACTTCAAGCAGTATATGAGCATTTTTCTTCTTTCTTATCTTTGTCAGCACCTAGTATTGTTAGTTTTTTATGTTACCCATTCTGGTGCATATGTTATGGCATCTCATTGTAGTTTTAATTTGTATTTAATGACTAATGGAGATAAGCATGTCTTCATATGCTTATTGGTCATTTGAATATTCTCATTTATAAAGTTTTTATTCAAATCAATTGTCCAGTTTTCTGTCAAGTTGTTTGTGTTTTATTTTTTGATTTATAGAAGTTATTATATTCTTGATATAAGCATTTTGTTGTTTGGATGTTTCGAAAATGTCTTCTCTTACTACTCTCTGTGACTTTTTTTTGTTTTTTAAAAACGACTAAACTTAGCCATTCAGATTCATCAGCCCTTTCCTTTATGTTCTACTTATGAAGTTTCTATACTTCATAGAACTTTTCTGAAGTCAGGAAAATACTATCCTATAGTATTTTATATAATTTCTATTGCTTGCTTTTCATGTGTAGATCTATAATTCACTGCCATGAGATTCTAGTGTATTGGGTGAAGTATGGTCTAGTTATTTTTTTCATAAACAATCATCTTAGCAATATCTATTAAAGACCAATTTATGGCCGGGCGCAGTGGCTCACACCTGTAATCCCAGCACTTTGAGAGGCCGAGGTGAGCAGATCATGAGGTTGGGAGATCGAGACCATCCTGGCTAACACGGTGAAACCCTGTCTCTACTAAAAATACAAAAAATTAGCTGAGCATGGTGGTAGGCGCCTGTAGTCCCAGCTACTTGGGAGGTTGAAGCAGGAGAATGGCAAACCTGGGAGGTGGAGCTTGCAGTGAGCCGAGATTGCACCACTGCACTCCAGCCTGGGCTACAGAACAAAACTCCATCTCACAAAAAATTTAAAAAATCGATTTATCACCACTGCTCTAAAGTGCCACTTACAGCAAATCAAGAAATCAAGAGTTAATATTTGTATGAGTCTGTTCCTAAACCTTCTATTTCTTTGCTATATTTGCCTGTCATAGTTATGATATTGAACTGTTTTACTGAATATTTAAAATAGAGCATGAAAACTGGTAAAGCATGTCTTTTCACTATTTTCTTCTTCTTTAAGTGTATCCTGGATATTCTTGGCCTATTGCATATCCATTTATATTTTATTAATTCCCACAAAAATGCTAGTTGCTACGTTAGTACTGTAGTGAATCCATAGAAAAATTTGGAAGGAGAATTGAAATTTTTACCATAAAATGTATTACAGTTCCTCTTTGTGTTTTGGCTATTGATTATTTGTCAGTCATCTTTTCTTAGTTCAGAATATCAGTCAGGGTCTTGTATTTAAATGATCAGTATACATTTTTAAAAAGTCTGATACACTGGGAGGACATGGCAGAATATTGTATATGAGTGGGGATGCAATTACATTATATCCTCGTACTTCATACTATGAAGTCATTTGAATCCAAAACTGTGAAACCCCTGAAAGACAACCTAGGCAGTAAAATCCTGGACATGGGAATGGACAAAGACTCCATGACAAGGACACCAAAAGCAATTGCAACTAAAGCAAAAATTGACAAGTGGAATCAAATTAAACTTAAGAGCTTCTTCACAGCCAAAGAAACTATCAAGAGATTAAACACACAGCCTACAGAATGTGAGAAAATATTTACAAACTATGCATCTGACAAAGGTCTACTATTCAACATCTGTGAGGAACTTAAACAAATTTACAAGACAAAAACAACCCCATTAAAAAGTGAACGAAGGACATGAACAGACACTTTTCAAAAGAAGACATACATGTGGCCAATAATTATATAAAAAAATCTCAACATCCCTGATCATTAGAGAAATATAAATCAAAACCACATCCATCTCACACTAGTAAGAATGACTATTATTAAAAAGTAAAAAAATAACAGTTGCTGGTGAGGTTGTGGAGAAAATTGAACACTTACATGCTGTTGGTGAGAGTGTAAATTAGTTCAACTATTGTGGAAAGCAGTATGGTGATTCCTCAAAGATCTAACAGCAGAGCTACCATTTGACCCAGCAATCCCATTACTGGGTATATATCAGAGGAACACAAATTATTCTACCATAAAGACACGTGCACACATATATTCACTGCAGCACTGTTCACAATATCAAAGACGTGGAATCAACCTGAAGGCTCATCAATGACATAGTGGATAAAGAAAATATGGTACCTATATACCATGGAATACTATGCAGCCACAAAAAGAACAATATCATGGGAACATGGATGAAGCTTGAGGCTGTTATCTTTAGCAAACTAACGCAGGAAGAGAAAACCAAATACTGCATGTTCTCACTTATAAGGGGGAACCAAATTATAAGAACTGATAAACACAAAGGAAAAAACAACAGACACTTGTGTCTACTCGATGGGGGAGGATTTGAGGAGGGATGGGAGCAGAAAAGATGACTATTGGGTACTGGGCTTAGTACCTGAGTGATGAATAATAACTACAGTGACATCTCATTGTAGTTTTAATTTGTATTTATCTAATGATGAATGAAAATAAGCATGTTTTCCCATGTTTATTGGTCACTTTAATATTCTCATTTATAAAACTTTAATTCAAGTCAATTGTCCACTTTTTCATTAAGAAATCCCTGTGACAACCAATCCCCGTGACATGTGCTTACCTATGTAACAAACCTTCACATGTACTCCCAAATGTAAAATAAAAGTTAAAATAATGATAAATAAAAATAAGAAAAAGTCAAGGAATGGCAACATATGCTTGTTATTTCAATTTACGAGGGTAACTGTCAAATTATTGAAAATAGTTAAATATTGGGAAAACAAATCAAAGTTTGGCAAAGACAGTGACCCTTATTTAGAACAATTATAAGCTTATTGCACTTATTTTACCTTTGGAAGAAACACAGATGTTCATTTAAAGGTGTGTTTTGTGGACTGGTGCCTGTTCAGATCCCTGTTTTACTATTTTTGAACATAAATACAGAAATTAAGAATACACTTTTAGAAATGTTTATAGCAGTATGGCAGAGTAATTTTATTTTTGTAGAATTAATACTAAAAATGAACTCATATTTTATGTCTGTTTTTTCTTTCACTTTTCTAACAATTCATTTTTGTTATATTTCTTAGAATTATTAGTCCATGATAGGTTGAAAATTTAGAATAAAACTAGTTATTTACCCTGTGTAGTTTGAGAAATGTTCCATTACCTTATGACAAATGAAAATTTAACTTACAAAATAAAATAAAATAAACCACTTTGTACTATGTCCAGAAGATGTGTAAGGTGGTGTTTTTGACCTGGTAACTTAAAATTTAATGAAATAGATATTTAGCATAGTGTTTTTATTTGGCCCACATCATTTAGTATAATGCTCAACACTCAACCTAAATTTAGCCCTTTCTTTCATTTTTGAGAATTCAGTGCTCTGTGAGTGCCAAGAGGGTTATTTATGAAGCTAGCATAAACTAATTTGGCTTTTTGCTATGTGCCAGAACTTTTAATTTTTTTTCATGATTATGGGTATTCTCCATTGGTAGAGCACTCTACTTTTCCACCTCTGCAAACACATTATCAGGTAGCTCATTGCAGTGAAAGCAAATCTTAGCAAAATGCCTCAGAAAAATTGACATGTATTAGTTATAATGAGGCAGAAGCAGCCAATACATCAGTTTGCAGGTTGGAGTTCCTTCTGTCTGCTCTCTGGTATCCTGGCCAACACTTTTATGTATGTCTCATTTCTAAGCAGATGTGATGATTGTCTTACACTACACGTGGCAAACCTTGTAGTCAGCTCTTGAACTGAGATTTTTTATTTCTCTACCTCTCTCTCTCTTTTTTTTTTTTTGAAGTTGAGAGAAATTAAATCAATACTTGTGGCTTTCTACTGCCATGAATCCTATTATGCCATTCCCAACTATTTCCTTAACTTAAACAGCAGTAATACTGGCAATCAAAAACTTGTTTCATGAAACTTATATTAATTACTAGAACTTAAGATGTCTATACAGATTTTTATTCAACTTACCTGTTCATAAACCTCTTATTTCTCAATCTGATAAAAAATATAACAGCTTTACTGAAAATATTACATACTTTCATTAATGGAAAATAAGTAATTATCACAAATGCATTTGGGTCAAATGCTTGTGCAGTTTGTAATCACCTTATGTTCAATGCCACCGACCTAGGCAAAAAGCTGCATATATAAGAATTTCTGTGGAAGGCTATTTATTTTTTAACTTGATTATTCATAACACTGCTATTAATTATCTTTTACTGTATAATATTAATATATAATTATATTAATATATTTCAAATAATATATTTTAATATACAATTAATAAGTAATATTCTTTGCAGAACATTACTACCTCAAACAGTAGAAATCAACTGTGTATTACATTCAAGCAGAAATGTTAAAAGTCACCGAACAATTAACTCCTGCACTATTTCCTCTGCCATAAGAATGTCAGGTACTAAATAGGGACTGTATCTCTAGCCTTTGTTCTGAGATGAAAATTCATGGAGTCATAGCAGCCAACCCACAGGTGCCTACGGTACTATGAATGAGAAATATATGTTTGATGTTATTGCTACTGTAAAGCCACTTAATATAGTGCATTTATTATGTTGCTAACATTATTTGTCTTGTAGATACTTGATAGCAAGTAACATACTCGGTGCTTAACACAGTATCAAACATTCAGTAGTCCTTAATAACTACTAAACTATTCATTACTCATTGATAACACTTGAATAAATGAAAGAACTGAAAGCTATCCTAGGATATAATGTCACCTAAGTTTGGGAAGAAGAAAAGTAGTTAACGTCATTGAGGATTACTTGAGGAGATGGGAATAGATTGGGTCCTAGGAAACTAGGAACATCGTGAAGCCATTAGCCCAACTCTGTGCATTGTCGTTTGCCTAAGAATCTGTAATTAATTTAGTCTAGAAAACAGTTTGGTGGAGCTTGAGTAATGAGTCTTTTGCTTGACATGCTGCTAGTAAATATTTAATAAATATCTGTTGATCATAATGCCATTTAAAATAACATATCATAAAAATATATCCTGGCTTATAAAAATAAATAAATAAATCAGAACCTAGGGATACTTCATCAAAGATTATAACATTTCTTTGATTAGCAAGTGAGTAATGTGAAAATTCCATGTTATTAAATCAAGGTCACAACAACACAGATTTACTTGGTTCCTTTATTTAAAGAATACATTTTAGTTTTATTTATGATGTTTCTAAGTATGCTCACAAATGTATTGCCTTATTTGGAAAATATAATTAAATCTCTGCTTTGGGAGATCTTAATATTATTAATGTTTAAGGATAAATCTGAAACAGACTCATGAAAATGACAACATTAATAGCATAGGTATTAATACCTGCTTTTCTCTTTTAGCAACTTCAATTCACCATGTGTTTGAATGAATCCAGAAGTTTACATCCAGAAGAGTTAAAGTGGTTATAAAATCAGTCTCTTTGGAACTGCTACCATTTATGTTTTTCAAGATTGCAGGCAGGTACCATTTCAATTATTTGACACATGGAATTTTGGAAGAATAGTAAACTGTAGCACATCTTTTATTTGGGTCTTAGAAAATTTTTCTGGATTCTACAATTGTTTGAAGGCCAAAGAACTTGTCAGTACAAACTGTACTAATTACTATTAGTGTAAGAAGGCTCTGTGACTACATTTTGGTCCTTTATATGATCTCCTGAATTTTATATTGACCTGCTAGTGAAGAATATTCTGATACATTGCAATATTGACTTACTAAGAGATTACTACAAATATAAAAGAGAGACCAAACTTTGTTTACTTTATTGCTATCAGAAGTCAATTTATAGCACTAAAGAAAAAAACTCCATGTGAATCTTTGTTATTGACACATAGTCATTCAATAAAATAGGTGATTGATATATTAACTATAGAAGATTTAAACATTTAAAATTTAAAACTTTGTCTGACAAATTTCTGAGAAAATTGATATACCTGAAAAAATACTCATAAACCAGATACTTCATCACTAGTGTTAGAGAAAGCTTCACAAAGATGCTCAGGTTTAAAATTTAAGATAATATAATTTAGTTAGGTGTCAGAAAAAAAGAGATGTGGGTAGGAGGGGGGAGCATTCCATCTAGAGATATCAGCACAATAAAGAGTAAAAAGGTATGAAAATGTGAAAGATTTGAAGAAGTGCATTCAAATTTATTTTCAGAAGAAAATTAAAAAGTGGAGAAATAGACAATTTTTAAATCCCCATAGCAGCCAGTCATCTGCTCTAAATATATCACTTTGTTCAAGGACATCAATATTACTCCAGGTTCCAAGATAAGTGAAAAGCATACTAGCTCTTTAAGAGTCACTGATTTTCAAGAATATTTATCTATTACATATTTTATGGTCCATAGTCATGCCCATTAATCCCCTCTTTTGAGGTAATTCACATTAAACTAGGTAGCCAAAATGAATGTGGTTAGATGAAATATTTTTATACACTCTTTTACAAGTACTTGTAGCCTGAATAAGAAAAACTAAATCTTTCCAAAGATGAGGACTGAGACTACTTCTAAATCAACACTTTATTCTGGTTTTGAACATAAAACTATGCTAATGGAAAGCATTGTTTTCCGGCATGAATTAAGTTATTGTGGTCTATATTTCCTGATGGAGAGAGTAGGTTCCTGGCAAAATTATGTTACATTTGCATTTTTATAGCATACAGTTTTAGGCTGTTCCCTTCAAATTCAGAGAAATACAAATATATTATATTAGAATATTCTCAAGAGAAATATAAGTACTCCATTATATTTTACCAGGCACATTAATGGGACTTCCAACACAATCTATAATTTTTGTAAATCAAACAGCCAAGTAATGAAATATGTTATTTTCCAGAAAGTAGGATACATACATCTATTTCATCATTGATAAGCTTATTTCATTTCTCTAGCATGTAAATCATTAATCTCTTAGAGTTGTGTTCATTATAAGAGGATTTTTAAATACCAACATGTGAAGCTTATATAAGATGAAGGTAAAATATTTAGATTGTTATCAATATAGTCTTAAGAGTAAAAGGTTTAATAAACAAACATGGATTTACAACACAAACAGCATGGGGATAATTTTTCAAATTACATAATGATTTCATTGTTTGAAAACAAAACAAGAACTACAACACCAAAAAGAGTAAGGGTTCCTTTCCAGAGCAAATGCCCTAGTTTAGTAAAAGAAAGATTTCATTGTTAAAATTAGAATTTGTATATAAATTTGCAGAAACATATATATTCTCTACAGTGAAGTTAGTAGATATGTAAAGACATTAATTAGTACCAATAATGACATGTATATTGTACCTTTGATGTTGTCTTAGTTTCCATAAAATCTGTTATTTTGACAGTGTTCATTTAGCATGATTAATAAATCAAAATACTTTAACCTAATAATTGATGGTCATTTTTCATAGAACAACAATAATTAAAATTTGATTTGTTTACTTATGATAAACATGGTGAAATAATTAGCTATGTGAAAAGCATTTATTTTAAATTTATTTTAATTTATTTTAAATTATTTAAACTATTTAAATGATACATGAATTAAATTCATGTATCTTTTGATAAACAAAAGATTTACACATTTTATCTCTATTGCTAGTATGTTTATTCCATCACAGAACTTCTTAGTTTGAAAACATAATTTATATACACAGTTTGCCTTTTAAACTGGAAATTCAATCTTTCAACAAGTGTGTATTAAGCCCTAAGAACTAGGGATAAAAGCAGTTAATACAGTAGAAATAACTCCTTTTCTCATGGCCAACCATCTACTCTAGTGTTTCCTTTTTTTTTTTTTTTTTTTTTTTTTTTTAAGGGTCCAAGTTCTTTTTTTTTTTATTATACTTTAAGTTCTAGGGTACATGTGCGTAATGTGCAGGTTTGTTACATATGTATACTTGTGTCATGTTGGTGTGCTGCACCCATCAACTCGTCAGCACCCATCAACTCGTCATTTACATCAGGTATAGCTCCCAGTGCAATCCGCCCCCCTCCCCCTTCCCCGTGATAGGCCCCAGTGTGTGATGTTCCCCTTCCCGAGTCCAAGTGATCTCATTGTTCAGTTCCCACCTATGAATGAGAACATGCGGTGTTTGGTTTTCTGTTCTTGTGAAAGTTTGCTGAGAATGATGCTTTCCAGCTGCATCCATGTCCCTACAAAGGACACAAACTCATCCTTTTTATGGCTGCATAGTATTCCATGGTGTATATGTTCCACATTTTCTTAATCCAGTCTGTCACTGATGGACATTTGGGTTGATTCCAAGTCTTTGCTATTGTGAATAGTGCCGCAATAAACATACGTGTGCATGTGTCTTTATAGCAGCATGATTTATAATCCTTTGGGTATATACCCAGTAATGGGATGGCTGGGTCATATGGTACTTCTAGTTCTAGATCCTTGAGGAATCGCCATACTGTTTTCCATAATGGTCGAACTAGTTTACAATCCCACCAACAGTGTAAAAGTGTTCCTATTTCTCCATATCCTCTCCAGCACCTGTTGTTTCCTGACTTTTTAATGATTGCCATTCTAACTGGTGTGAGATGGTATCTCATTGTGGTTTTGATTTGCATTTCTCTGATGGCCAGTGATGATGAGCATTTTTTCATGTGTCTGTTGGCTGTATGAATGTCCTCTTTTGAGAAATGTCTATTCATATCCTTTGCCCACTCTTTGATGGGGTTGTTTGTTTTTTTCTTGTAAATTTGTTTGAGTTCTTTGTAGGTTCTGGATATTAGCCCTTTGTCAGATGAGTAGATTGCAAAAATTTTCTCCCATTCTGTAGGTTGCCTGTTCACTCTGATGGTAGTTTCTTTTGCTGTGCAGAAGCTCTTTAGTTTAATTAGATCCCTCATTTGTCAATTTTGGCTTTTGTTGCCATTGCTTTTGGTGTTTTACACATGAAGTCCTTGCCCATGCCTATGTCCTGAATGGTATTACCTAGGTTTTCTTCTAGGGTTTTTATGGTATTAGGTCTAACATTTAAGTCTCTAATCCATCTTGAATTAATTTTCGTATAAGGAGTAAGGAAAGGATCCAGTTTCAAGTTTCTACTTATGGCTAGCCAATTATCCCAGCACCATTTATTAAATAGGGAATCCTTTCCCCATTTCTTGTTTTTCTGAGGTTTATCAAAGATCAGATGACTGTAGATGTGTGGTATTATTTCTGAGGACTCTGTTCTGTTCCATTGGTCTATATCTCTGTTTTGGTACCAGTACCATGCTGTTTTGGTTACTGTAGCCTTGTAATATAGTTTGAAGTCAGGTAGCGTGATGCCTCCAGCTTTGTTCTTTTGACTTAGGATTGTCTTGGAGATGCGGGCTCTTTTTTGGTTCCATAGGAACTTTAAAGCAGTTTTTTCCAATTCTGTGAAGAAACTCATTGGCAGCTTGATGGGATGGCATTGAATCTATAAATTACCTTGGGCAGTATGGCCATTTTCACGATATTGATTCTTCCTATCCATGAGCATGGTATGTTCTTCCATTTGTTTGTGTCCTCTTTGATTTCACTGAGCAGTGGTTTGTAGTTCTCCTTGAAGAGGTCCTTTACATCCCTTGTAAGTTGGATTCCTAGGTATTTTATTCTCTTCGAAGCTATTGTGAATGGAAGTTCATTCATGATTTGGCTCTCTGTTTGTCTGTTACTGGTGTATAAGAATACTTGTGATTTTTGCACATTAATTTTGTATCCTGAGACTTTGCTGAAGTTTCTTATCAGCTTAAGGAGATTTTGGGCTGAGACAATGGGGTTTTCTAAATATACAATCATGTCATCTGCAAACAGGGACAATTTGACTTCTTCTTTTCCTAACTGAATACCCTTGATTTCTTTCTCTTGCCTGATTGCCCTAGCCAGAACTTCCAACACTATGTTGAATAGGAGTGGTGAGAGAGGGCATCCCTGTCTTGTGCCAGTTTTCAAAGGGAATTTTTCCAGTTTTTGCCCATTCAGTATGATATTGGCTGTGGGTTTGTCGTAAATAGCTCTTATGATTTTGAGATACGTTCCATCAATACCGAATTTATTGAGAGTTTTTAGCATGAAGGGCTGTTGAATTTTGTCAAACGCCTTTTCTGCATCTATTGAGATAATCATGTGGTTTTTGTCTTTGGTTCTATTTATATGCTGGATTACGTTTATTGATTTGCGTATGTTGAACCAGCCTTGCATCCCAGGGTTGAAGCCCACTTGATCATGGTGGATAAGCTTTTTGATGTGCTGCTGGATCCCGTTTGCTAGTATTTTATTGAGGATTTTTGCATTGGTGTTCATCAGGGATATTGGTCTAAAATTCTCTTTTTTTGTCGTCTCTGCCAGGCTTTGGTATCAGGATGATGTTGGCCTCATAAAATGAGTTAGGGATGATTCCCTCTTTTTCTATTGATTGGAAGAGTTTCAGAAGGAATGGTACCAACTCCTCCTTGTACCTGTGGTAGAATTCAGCTGTGAATCCATCTGGTCCTGGACTTTTTTTTGGTTGGTAGGCTATTAATTATTGCCTCAATTTCAGAGCCTGCTATTGGTCTATTCAGGGATTCACCTTCTTCCTGGTTTAGTCTTGGGAGAGTGTAAGTGTCCAGGAAATTGTCCATTTCTTCTAGATTTTCTAGTTTATTTGCGTAGCAGTGTTTATAGTATTCTCTGATGGTAGTTTGTATTTCTGTGGGGTCAGTGGTGATATCCCCTTTATCATTTTTTATTGCATCTATTTGATTCTTCTCTCTTTTCTTCTTTATTAGTTTTGTTAGCAGTCTATCAATTTTGTTAATCTTTTCAAAAAACCAACTCCTGGATTCATTGATTTTTTGGAGGGATTTTTGTGTCTCTATCTCCTTCAGTTCTGCTCTGATCTTAGTTATTTCTTGCCTTCTGCTAGCTTTTGAATGTGTTTGCTCTTGCTTCTGTGGTTCTTTAATTGTGATGTTAAGAGTGTCAATTGTAGATCTTTCCAGCTTTCTCTTGTAGGCATTTAGTGCTATAAATTTCCCTCTACACACTGCTTTAAATGTGTCCCAGAGATTCTGGTATGTTATATCTTTGTTCTCATTGGTTTCAAAGAACATCTTTATTTCTGCCTTCATTTCGTTGTGTACTCAGTAGTCATTCAGGAGCAGGTTATTCAGTTTCCATGTATTTGAGCTGTTTTGATTGAGTTTCTTAGTCCTGAGTTCTAGTTTGTTTGCACTGTGGTCTGAGAGACAGTTTGTTATAATTTCTGTTCTTGTACATTTGCTGAGGTGTGCTTTACTTCCAATTATGTGGTCAATTTTGGAATAAGTGTGATGTGGTGCTGAGAAGAATGTATATTCTGTTGATTTGCAGTGAAGAGTTCTGTAGATGTCTATTAGGTCTGCTTGCTGCAGAGATGAGTTCAATTCCTGGATATCCTTGTTAACTTTCTGTGTCGTTGATCTGTCTAATGTTGACAGTGGGGTATTGAAGTCTCCCATTATTATTGTATGGGAGTCTAAGTCTCTTTGTAAGTCTCTAAGGACTTGCTTTATGAATCTGGGTGCTCCTGTATTGGGTGCATATATATTTAGGATAGTTAGTTCTTCCTGTTGAATTGATCCCTTTACCATTATGTAATGGCCTTCTTTGTCTCTTTTGATCTTTGATGGTTTAAAGTCTGTTTTATCAGAGACTAGTATTGCAACCCCTGCTTTCTTTTGTTCTCCATTTGCTTGGTAAATCTTCCTCCATCCCTTTATTTTGAGCCTATGTATGTCTCTGCATGTGAGATGGGTCTCCTGAATACAGCAGACTAATAGGTCTTGACTCTTTATCCAGTTTGCCAGTCTGTGTCTTTTAATTGGAGCATTTAGTCCATTTACATTTAAGGTTAAGATTGTTATGTGTGAACTTGATCCTGCCATTATGATATTAACTGGTTATTTTGCTCGTTAGTTGATGCAGTCTTCCTAGCCTCGATGGTCTTTATATTTTGGCATGTTTTTGCAATGGCTGGTACTGGTTGTTTCTTTCCATATTTAGTGCTTCCTTCAGGGTCTCTTGTAAGGCAGGCCTAGTGGTGACAAAATCTCTAAGCATTTGCTTATCTGTAAAGGATTTTATTTCTCTTTCACTTATAAAACTTAATTTGTCTGGATATGAAATTCTGGGTTGAAAATTCTTTTCTTTAAGAATGCTGAATATTGGCCCCCACTCTCTTCTGGCTTGGAGAGTTTCTGCCGAGAGATCTGCTGTTAGTCTGATGGGCTTCCCTTTGTGGGTAACCCTACCTTTCTCTCTGGCTGCCGTTAAGATTTTTTCCTTCATTTCAACTTTGGTGAATCTGGCAATTATGTGTCTTGGATTTGCTCTTCTCGAGGAGTATCTTTGTGGCGTTCTCTGTATTTCCTGGATTTGAATGTTGGCCTGCCCTACTAGGTTGGGGAAGTTCTCCTGGATGATATCCTGAAGAGTGTTTTCCAACTTGGTTCCATTTTTCCCCTCACTTTCAGGTACGCCAATCAGACGTAGATTTGGTCTTTTTACATAATCCCATACTTCTTGCAGGCTTTGTTCATTTCTTTTTCTTCTTTTTTCTTTTGGTTTCTCTTCTCGCTTCATTTCATTCATTTGATCCTCAATCGCTGATACTCTTTCTTCCAGTTGATGGAGTCGGTTACTGAAGCTTGTGCATTTGTCACTTATTCCTCGTGTCATGATTTTTATCTCTGTCCATTCGTTTATGACCTTCTCTGCATTAATTATTCTGGTTATCAATTCTTCCACTCTTTTTTCAAGCTTTTTAGTTTCTGTGCGCTGGGTACGTAATTCCTCCTTTAGCTCTGAGAAGTTTGATGGACTGAAGCCTTCTTCTCTCATCTCGTCAAAGTCATTCTCTGTCCAGCTTTGATCCGTTGCTGGTGATGAGCTGTGTTCCTTTGGAGGGGGAGATGCGCTCTGATTTTTTGAATTTCCAGCTTTTCTGCCCTGCTTTTTCCCCATCTTTGTGGTTTTATCTGCCTCTGGTCTTTGATGATGGTGACGTATTGATGGGCTTTTGGTGTGGGTGTCCTTTCTGTTTGTTAGTTTTCCTTCTAACAGTCAGGACTCTCAGCTGTAGGTCTGTTGGAGATTGCCTGAGGTCCACTCCAGACCCTGTTTGCCTGGGTGTCAGCAGCAGAGGCTGCAGAAGATAGAACACTGCTGAACAGCAAGTGTACCTGTCCGATTCTTCCTTTGGAAGCTTCCTCTCAGGGGTGTACTCCACCGTGTGAGGTGTGGGGTGTCGGTCTGCCCCTAGTGGAGGATGTCTTCCAGTTAGGCTACTCGGGGTCAGGGACCCACTTGAGCAGACAGTCTGTCCCTTCTCAGATCTCAACCTCCGTGTTGGGAGATCTGCCGCTCTCTTCAGACAGAGTTGCTTATGTCTGCAGAGGTTTCTGCTGCTGCTGCTGTTGTTGTTGTTGTTGTTGTTTTTGTTGTTTAGCTGTGCCCTGTTCCCAGAGGTGGAGTCTACAGAGACTGGCAGGCCTCCTTGAGCTGGTGTGAGCTCCACCCAGTTTGATCTTCCCAGGGCTTTGTTTACCTACTTACGCCTCAGCAATGGCGGGCGCCCCTCCACCAGCCTCTCTGCTGCCTTGTGGTTAGATCACAGACTTCTGTGCTAGCAATGAGGAAGGCTCCGTGGGTGTGGGATCCTCCCGGCCAGTTGTGGGATATAATCTCCTGGTGTGCCCATTTGCTTAAAGCGCAGTATTGGGGTAGGAGTTACCCGATTTTCTTGGTGTTGTGTGTCTCTCTTCCCCTGGCTAGGAAAAGGGATTCCCTTCCCCCTTGCACTTCCCAGGTGAGGCGTTGCCTCCCCCTGCTTCAGTTCTTGCTGGTCGGGCTGCAACAGCTGACCAGCACCGATTGTCCGGCACTCCCCAGTGAGATGAACCCAGTACCTCAGTTGATAATGCAGAAATCACCTGTCTTCTGTGTCACTCGCGCTGGGAGCTGGAGACTGGAGCTGTTCCTATTTGGCCATCTTCTACTATAGTGTTTCCTAAGCAGCAGATTTTTTAGATGTTGTCTAAAGGTACATAATTCTCCATAAAAATTTTAAAACACAACTTTCCACAATAATTATAATGTATTTTATATTGTCTAATATGATAACCACAGTCACACGCAACTAGGGTAGTTGAACAGAGACTTTAATTAAATTAATTTATTTACTTATTTATTTTGAGACGGAAGTCTTGCTCTGTTGCCCAGGCTGGAGTGCAGTGGCTCCATCTCGGCTCACTGCAACCTCTACCTTCCAGGATCAAGTAATTCTGTTGTCTCGGCCTCCTAAGTAGCTGGCACTACAGGCCCGTGCCACCATACCTGGCTAATTTTTGTATTTTTAGTAGAGAAGGATTTCACCATATTGGCCAGGCTGGTAATTTAATTAAATATTAACTTAAATATTAATTTAATATTTTTATATTAACTTCTCTTTAGTGGCTAGTTGCTATTGTGCTAGAAAATGCAGTGCTAGATGTTCTTAGAGTTGATATTGCAATGTGACCTAAGCACTTGTGTTTGATTTTATGTTTATACCCAGGCTGGTAATGTGTGGGGGCCCAATGATAACATGGCTGACCATCCTGCTCCTAAAGGTTTCCCAATGCATAATTTGAACATTGAAAGATGATGAGAGCTTTTGGGTATCATAAAACTATAGCAAATATGAACGCTGGCCTGGTACAGTGGCTCATGGCTGTCAACCCAGCACTCCGGGATGCTGAGGTGGGCAGATCGCTTGAGCTGAGGATTTTGAGACCAGCCTGGACAATGTGGCAAAACCCCATATTTACCAAAAATACAAAAAAATTACCCAGACATGGTGGTGCGCCTATCTACTCGGGAAGCTGATGTGGGAGGATGACTTGAGCCCGGGAGGTGGAAGTTTCAGTGAGCCAAGATTGCGCCACTGCAGTCCAGCCTGGGTGACAGAGTGAGACCCCATCTCATCTCAAAACACACTTACACACACACACACACACACACACACACACACAGAGTAAATAAGAATGTCAAACTGGAAAAGTACAATGGCATAGTAGCAAGTATGCAATTTACATTACAAGCATTGCTTAAGTCTACTAATTTGCCTTGTAAATTTGCTTCATATATTTGTTTAAGAGTTGTAAACAAAAGCTAACTCAGTTTTATCTCAGTTGTACTTACAGTTTTAACTCAGCTGTAGTTATTTATGTAACAAAATAATTTAAATATTTTATCCATGCTGAAGATAACTTTTTTTCTTGAAAAGTATCATTAGTCACTGAAATTTGAGAAATATTAGTATAGCAAATAAGATGTAGTCACTGTGTTGGCATTGTTCAACTAGCTTTGTGGACTATTTGACTCTCACAACCACTCTATGGGGCAGATATAACTAAGATCACCAATGTATAGCTTTGGAAAGATTTTAGTACTTCAGCAATCTGCTTGAAGTCCTATAGAACAAATAATGATTCAGGGTTTAAATTCACATCCTTTTTATTCCAGAATAGCGTATGCAGTATACTAAGAAGAATAATGGCTCCCCAAGGGTGTCTACCTCCTACTCCCTACAACTGGTGAATGTGTTACCTTAAGTGGCAAAAGATACTTTGCAGATATGGTTAGGTTAAGCATCATGAGATGAGAATATTATCCTGGCCTGTTCAGTAGGTCCAACATAATCACAAGGAATCTTAGAAAATGGAGGAAGGAAGGTCAGAATGAGAGAAGGAGACATGATGATGGAAGCAGAGGTCCGAGTGATTTGAGAAAGGGACCATAGGCCAAGGAAGGCAGGAAGCCTCTAGGAACTGGGAAGGTTAAGGAAATGGATTCTGCTCTAAAGCCTCCAGAAGGAATACAATCCCGCTGACACCTTGATGACATCCTTACAGGGTAGTTTAGGGTCCATTTCATACCCCTTTGTGAGGAGAGATTTTTGGGAGGGTATAGAGAGGGATGTTGTGCTTCATGAAAAACCCCTTTCTTCCAGCTTACACCGCAATAAAGGAGCACTCAATTCAGTAACATGTAGAATACTCTCCAAGAGGATTTCTGATAAATACATTCTTCTCCCTCATTTAATTTCCAGTGAAGTTTTATGGGCAATTAATTACAGATTGAATATATACACTTTAAAGTGTTTAGTTTATTGACCCCATAATCTGGCTCAAAAATAACTTAGGTTTTTACTAGAAAACAGAAGAAAAAAATGAAATAGACATGTTTGGTCCTGAAAAGAAGCTGCAGAATCTAGGATGTTTGTATAGAGACACGCTTTCAGAATTATTCACCAATACTGCCACCCTCCTATGCCAGCACTGAAAATGGTTGCCATTTTTCAGAAATGAATCATCTCTACTTTGCAAAATAATACAAAATCCTAGACTGGAAAGTGAAAGAAGATAAAGGTAAGAGGTGAACTTCTGTCTTTTAAAAATAATGCTTTGTAAGACAAATTTGCTTATTTATGTTTTATTGAGGGCCAGGAGGGCATCTTCATCATATCACATAGAATTAGTTCTGCAAATAGTTTAATTACTATGCTTGTCTCATTATGCTGCTATTTTCTGGTTTTCCAGCATAAGGAGAGAAAAATATTGGCTGCCTTTTCACAGATTCCAGGTTTTAATTTCTCTCTAGGGTATAGTTTGTAAGAATAGAAAATAAATCTGTTACACATTGTAAATATATAGAATCATAAACTAGTTTTACTTAAGTTGAATGTAGTCATATATACCAATAAGATAAATGATACTATTAATTGTATTTATGAAAGACCCAAATTTACAAAGCCAAAGAGTATAAGTTTTTTCATCTTTACATAAAACCCACAAACATTTGTAAAGCAACTATAGATTACCACTTTACAGCTGAAAAATTTTGAGTCTAGAAAGATCAACATGCCTAAAGTCATACAGATGGTAAAGTAGTTGAATCTAGGGCTTGAACCCAATACTTGGCATTTTCTTTTGGTTTTGTGTTGCTTTTTTGATTCATTGGTGAGTGAGTTGGTAAATGAGATAGGTGCTCCTAACGCCTAGGAAGTTAGAATTGTCCATTAGGATTAACAGCTGATTTCATTATAGAAACTTGGATAGGATATTAGGAAAAGTTAAGAAAGGAAGCCACCATTTATTGTGCTGGAACATAGAGGCCATAGATGTAAAATTTTAAACGTGAGTGAAACAATCAATTCATTACCTAGACTTTATCTCCATAATTACAATCTTCTTTATATTTGAGCACTCTTATGTAACTTGTAATTGGGTATTCAATTTTATATTATGGTGATGGGTATATTGTCTAGGTAATGTTTGGTGATAGGTGCTAGGCACTTCTATATTATCTGATTGAATCCTCATAGCAACACTGAGGTATATGTTATTTTACCACTACAATATGAGACTCACAGGTTGAATGCCCTTCCTGAAGTTATACAACTAGAGAGTGGCAATCTCATAATCATTCTTTCCATCATGCTATTCCCTACTACTAAGTTTGAAGGCAGTTACTAACTGTCTTTCTCCATGACAGATTCCTGCAAATCAAGTAAAAAAAAAAAGATTCTTTGGAGCGGGCATGTATCATTTCTTTTCCATAAAAGTTGCCCTTCCTAAGTGATAGTTAGTTACATGTGAATGATTTCTTTAAAAGAGAGTGAGCATCTTTGCCTTGTTGCAGTTCTCAAGGGAATGGTTCCAGCCTTTACCCATTCAGTATATTAGTTGTGGGTTTGTCATAGATCGCTCTTACTATGTTGTGGTATGTTTCTTCGACGCCTGATCTGTTGAGGGTTTTTATCATGAAATGATGTTAAATTTTACTGAAAGCTTTTTCTGCATCTATTGGGATGATCATATGGCTTTTGCTTTTCATCCTGTTTATGTGGGGAATCACCTTTATTGATTTGCCTATCTCAAACCCACCTTACACTGCAGGAAGGAAGCCTACTTGATCATGGTGAATTAACTTTTTGATGTGCTGCTATATTCAATTTGCTAGTATTTTATTGAGATTTTTGCATTTATATTCACCAGGGATATTAGCCTGAAGTTTTCTTTCTTTGTTGTGTCTCTGTATAAATTGACCCTTCTCTCTAGCTGCCTTTAAGATTGTTTTCTTTTTCATTGACTATCCAACATTGGAGAACCTAGAGTTATAAAATAAGTTCTTCCTGGTCTACAAAAAGACTTAGACAACCACACAATAATAGTGGGGAACTTTAACACCATACTGAAAGCAGTTTTTCTATTAATATTTCCTAGTGTATTATGAAGTTTTTGTAGTGAGTTTTTCAGCTCTAGAAGTTCAGTTAGATTCTTTCTTAAAATCGCTATTACATCTTTCAACTCTTAGATAATTTTACTGGATTCTTTGGTTTCCTTGGATCAGGTTTCTACTTTCTCCTAAATCAATGAGCTTCCTTACCATCCAGATTCTGAATTCTATATCTGTCATTTCAGTTGTTTCAGAATGGTTATGAACTATTGCTGGGGAGCTACTATACTTGTTTGGAGATAAGGGGACTGATAGGCTTTGACTGTGTCCCCACCCAAATCTCATCTTGAATTGTAGCTCTTATAATTCCCAGGTATTGTGGGAGGGACCTAGTGGGAGATAATTGAATTGTGGGGGCAGTTTCCTCCACACTATTATCATGATAGTGAATAAGTATCATGAGATCTGATGTTTTTATAAGGGGGAACCCCTTTTGCCTGGTTCTCATTTCTCTCTTTGCTTGCTTCCGTGTAAAATGTGCCTTTGTTCTTCCCTTGCCTTCCACCATGAATGTGAGACCTCTCCAGCAACATGGAACTATGAGTCCATTAAACCTCCTTTTCTTTATAAAGTACCCAGTATTGGGTATGTCTTTATCAGCAGCATGAGAACAGACTAATACATTAAATTGGTACCAGGAGTAGGGTGCACTTCCACAGATATGGAAGTGACTTTGGAACTGGGTAACAGGCAGAGATTGGAACACTTGGAGGCTCAGAAGAAGATAGAAAAATGTGAGAAAGTTTGGAACTTCCTAGAGAGTTGGAGGGCTCAAATGATGGGAAAATTTGGGAAAGTTTGGAACTTCCTAGAAACTTGTTGAATGACTTTCACCAAAATGTTGATAATGATATGGACAATGAAATCCAGGCTAAGATGATCTCAGATGGAGATGAGGAACTTGTAGGAAACTGGAGTAAAGGTGACTCTTGCTATGATTTAGCAAAGAGACTGGTGGCATTATGCCCCTGCCCTAGAGATCTTTGAAAATTTGAACTTGAGGGAGATGATTTAAGGTATCTGGTGGAAGAAATTTCTAAGCAACAAAACATTCAAGAGGTAACTTGGGTGCTATTAAAAACATTCAGTTTTAAAAGGAAACCAGAGCCTAAAAGTTCAGAAAATTTGCAGCTTGATGATAGGATAGAAAAGAAAAACCCATTTTCTGAGGAGAAATTCAAGCTAGCTGCAGAAATTTGCATAAGTAATGAGGAGCCAAATATTAATCCCCAAAAATGTCTCCAGGGCATATCAGAGATCTTCAGGGAAGCCCTGCCCATCACAGGTCCAGAGGTCTAGGAGGAAAAACTGGTTTCATGGGCCAGGCCCAGAGTCACCCTGTTCTCTGAAGTCTAGGGAGTTGGTGCCCTGGATTCCAGTTGCTCCAGCCATTGCTTAAAGGGGCCAAGGTACAGTTTGGGCTGCTGCTTCAGAGGGTGCAAGCCCCAAGCTTTGGCAGCTTCCACATGGTGCTGAGCCTGCAGGTGCATGGAAGTCAGGAATTGAGGTTTGGGAACCTCTGCCTGAATTTCAGAGGATGTATGGAAATGCCTGGATGTGCAGACAGAAGTTTGCTGCACGGACAGGGCCCTCATGAAGAACCTCTGCTAGGGCAGTGTGGAAGAGTGGGGTCAGAGCCCCGACACAGAGTCCCTACTGGGACACCACCTAGTGGAGCTGTGGGAAGAGGGCCACTGTTCTCCGGACCCCAGAATGGTAGATCCACCGGCTACTTGTACCATGTACCTGGAAAAGCCACAGACACTCAATTCCAGGCTGTGAAAGCAGTCAGGAGGTAGGCTGTACCCTGCAAAGCCACAGGGCAGAGCTGCCCAGACCATGGGAAACCACCTTTTGCATCAGCATGACCTGGATGTGAGACATGGAGTCAAAGGAGATCATTTTGGAGCTTTAAGATTTGACTGCCCTGCTGGATTTCAGACTTGCCTGGGGCTGGTAGCCCCTTTGTTTTGGTCAATTTATCCCATTTGAAACAGCTCTAATTACTCAATGCCTATATCCCCATTGTATTTAGGAAGTAACTAACTTGGTTTTTATTTTACAGTCTCATAGGTGAAAGGGACTTGTCTCAGAAGAGATTTTGGACTGTGAACTTTTGAGTTAATGCTGAAATGAGTTAAGACTTTGGGGGACCATTGGAAAGGCATGATTGGTTTTGAAATGTAAGGACATGATATTTGAGAGGGGCCAGAGGCAGTATGATATGGTTTGGCTGTGTCCCCACCCAAATCTCATCCTGAATTGTAGCTCCCATAATTCCCATGTGTTGTGGGAGGGACTTGGTGGGAGATAACTGGATCATGGGGGCAGTTTTCTCCATACTGTTCTTGTGGTAGTGAATAAGTCTCAGAAGATCTGATGGTTTTATAAGGCAAAAACCCCTTTTGCTTGATTCTCATTTCCCTCTTTGCCTGCTGCAGTGAAAGACATGCCTTTGTTCTTCCCTCACCTTCTGCCATTATTGTGAGGCCTTTCCATCCATGTGGAACTGTGAGTCCATTAAACCTCCTTTTCTTTATAAAGTACCCAGTCTTGGGTATGTCTTTATCAGCAGCATGAGTACAGACTAATACAGGGGCTCTGGCTTTTTGGACTGACAGAATTCTTGTGTTAATTATTTCTCACTGGGGAGAGTTGGTATTCTTTTAACTGTGGTCTAAGTTTAGTCCGTTGGCTTTGCTTCTCGATACTTTCAGAGGGTCAGTGCTCTGTATAAGATTTTTATGTGTGAGTGAATTAGTGTGCTTGGTTTCACCGGTGTCTATATAATCAGAATAAATTTTTGGTGTTGTAGTTTGAACTGTAAGCCAATAGATGACACTTAGGAGTAATGACCCATAGCTAGATCAATGCCCAGCCTGTGGGTTCTTTTGTACTTCCTCATATTAGCAAGCATCCTTGACAGTGGGATGGTAGGGGAGAGAGAGAGCCCCCTCACCAGGTTTGCTTCTGGGCCTGGGGGAGCCCCCTCCAGATAGCTGGTGCTGCTCCTGCATTCTTTTGTCAGATGTTCTGAGCTATGGTGGCAACTTGGGCAGAGACTGTGGCACGGAGATAAGCCACACTCTCTTTGGATCAGCCTTATGGAGGGAGGCATGCACTGCGCCCACCCTACCCGGAAGCCCATGCATCTTGTTTCTCTCATTGCTCTGAGGGAGAGGTCTTCTCCCCTGCTTAAGTATCAGTCACAGATCTTGGTTCTGTACTCCTGAGTTGTGCACTGCAGCCTGGGGGCAGTGGGACATCTTGGGGTTCAGGTTCCAGTTCCAACTCTCCTGGGGGATCTTATATGCTCCTGGGTCACCAGAAAGGCACTCAGGTGCAGCAACATACTCAGGCTGCGCTGTGGGGGCTGCACTGTGCACCCACTCCTGTACCGCTCCTGCAGGATGACTAGGCATGGACCCTGGGAGGGACCAGCAGGCATGAAGCCTTGTAGAGCAGATATGCCTCAGTCTCATAGGGAAGCTAGTCCCACTGTCTCCTGGCTTGGAGATCAGCTGGAACTCTGCCTCCTGGAGGAAAATGGGGATCTCTGAGGAATTGGGATCTATGGCCATTGTCTGCTGGACTTGCCTGGCACACAAAAGCTCCCAGGTCTCTTGCTGTCCAAAGGGCTGTCTCTGCCTGTTCCCCAGGGAGATCCCCTGCCAGCTCACACATCCATGGGAGATGCAGGGTCCTCTGTAACTAGGACCTTAGAGGTCTGCTGCAAGCATAATGCATCCCTCAGTTCCCTCACTCACCCCTTTCCCAGGAGCCATTTGGGGCCAGGAACTAACCCTGACATGTGGACACCCCATACAGGGTTCTCACCTTCCTCCCTCTTCAACCTAGTCTTCAGCATTGCCTCTCCATCCACTCTTAGTGTTTCTCTCCAAATATCTGCCCAAATTATGAAGTTTTACTCAATAATTTGGTCTCTCTTAGTGGGAGTGGTGCTTCCTGACTGCATCTAGTTGGCCATCCTGTGCCCTATCCCCTAACGTGAATGATGTTTTTTCCTGTGATACAAATTGGTAATAACAGAACATTTTAAGGGAGCACTGCTAAAGTTTCAGGAAAACCTTTGCAACAGTGGGAAAATGAAGGACATATGGTGACTCTGGTAGAGATAACCCCAGGGCCAGCCAGTGAACAAGGAAGCCATTACAAACAAGGCAATGGGTGCCAGTTATGCGGATAAATACTACTGACATAGTATTTGGAGTTGGAAAACAAAGTTTTGTTACTGAGAAAGGTACACATTACAGCATAACACTCTTATTATAGCATTAAAGAAGGTTGAGGAGCAGTATACTTAAAAGCACTGTGCCAAAAAAGAATGTTCCAGACTCTTTGGGTTGCATCTCATTTTGACTCCTCTAAAGTAGTGCACATGGATTTTTTTTCTGTGAATTGCTTGAAAGTAAAGGCAGCAGTCACATGAAGTGAAGTATAACTTGTCTGTTTTGTTCTTTCATGTATTCTAACATATATATCAGTTTCTGGCACACAGTAGGCTCTCAATAAGTATTTGCTGAATGAATGAATCAATCAATCAATGACTCAATAGATCACTGCATGTAAGCGGTCTTCAGTAATCACACACTTAGCAGTGCACTTATTTGACACATAAAGGTAGCATCTACTTTTAGTACAAATGGAAAAGACTTCAGAAACAATTTGGTCTAACCTCCTCATTTTGTAAATGAAAATGAGGTCCTAAGAAAAGACACGGTTTAACCAAGGTTACACAGAAGCTGGAAATCTAGGCAAAAACAGAGAAAAGGATTATCAGCTACCAATTCAGGTTTTGTCCTCCTCCTCCCTTCCTTTTGTATCTAAAATGTAACCAAGCAACATCTATAATTTGATCAAAGGAGACATCTAGAAAAGAAGCAGCAACTGATTGTTGTATAAATATTTAAAACTTAAGCCAACCTTGGGTTGTCCATTTTTCTTCTAAAGCTTCGGCTCAATGACTGCTACTGTCCCTTCTGTCTCTGTGCTTATTCATTTAAATGCCACATCAATGTATGGGGATGGGCTTTGATTACACATATATGTGTTTATCCTTTCCTCTTTGTAACAGAGTGGAATGATGTAGATTGTCTTGATTTTTGAAACAAAATTGGGATTTACAGAAGGTAAAATGTATAATTTAAGATTACACTTGCACAGTACAAGACTTACTGCTAGAGACCGAAAGCTCACTTCTTTCTCTCAGAGGTAGCCAGATGCTGTTGAGCAGAGTTTTGGGCTGTGCATATTCCTGTATGGTATTTAGCATGTTTGATCTAATTTGTATGAAACTAGTGTACTGAGTGGAAGGGGTGACTACCTCCCCAGAACACAGAATACCAATGAGTTTATTTGTTATGTCACTCCATATACATTCAGGCTGATTTTCAAGTTTTATTAGATCATACACTTTTAGAGAACGTATCAAAAGGTAGTTAAGAAGGTGGGTTTTGGACTTAGACAAGCCTGGACTTGAACCATATCTCTAACACATCTTCACATACCTATGTAAAATGAAGAAAATAATATGAACAAGCAAATAATAGTAAATAAACAAGTGTTTATTACTTTTAAATAAAGTAATGCCCACCAAGTGCTTAGCATAATACCTCTTCCATATGCTGCCTTGTGTTTGAATTATTAGTGTTCAAACTTTCTATTTGATAAGTGAAAAAATTGGAAAATCAGGGAGTCACCTCATGTACATGACTAGAGACTGTAGGACTCGGAACTGGTTTTCTAGTTCCATAGATTTCAGCCCGTTGTGCCTTATCATTGTTCCAAGTTGCTTCAACTTAAGGTGGGTGAAGAACAGGTGGAAGTGTATTGTCAAAGTCTTTCCTTTCCTTTTACTTCTGTGCCCCTAATTCTTTAGGGAAAGAGAAAACCTTACTGACTCTGGCCCTTCAGTATAACCCATGTCTCCCACCCTGCCTATGCTGAGTTAATGACTGTGAGTGGGATATTACTATGGACTCCTACAATTGAGGAATTAGTATGTGGCCAATTTCTCTGTCATCCTATAATTGATAGAATAGAAAAATCATACAGCATTGAATAAGAGAGGAGAAGTCTTTTCCATAATGAATATATCCTTGGGTTTATGAATTTGACCACTTTAAGTGAAACGGAGGCATAGTGTACAATAGAATGTTCCATGGCATAATTTATTCAAGATAAAACTAAAATTATTGTTACCACCTTCTTGTCACGTGGCGAAAACACAGACATAATGGAATTATGCTTATTGCTTACATAAGGAAAGATACTATAATAGCACCAAATCCATGAAAATGTGTGGCATGATATCAGACAGGTTCATACAAGATAGTCCAGCATTTGTTTTACATGTTCAAAAAGTACTTGTGAACTGGGCACAGTGGTTCACGCCTGCAATCGCAACACTTTGAGAGGCTGAGGAGAGAGACATTTGAGGCCAGGAGCTTGAGACCAGCCTGGTCAACATAGTGAAACCCGATCTCTATAAGAAATAAACATATTAGCCAGATGTGGCAGTGTGTGCCTGTAGATCTGGTTACTTGGGAGGCTGAGGCAGGCAGATCACTTCGGCCCAGGAGTTAGAGAATGCAGTGAACTATGATCATGCTGCTGTACTCCAGCTTGGGAAATAGAATGAGATCTCATCTCTGAAACAAACAAACAAACAAAGAAACAAAAAGAAAGAAAAACAACTTGTGGCAACACTGGGATGGCCTAGAACCAAATTATAATTCAGGCTATGCCATTAACCAGTTATGAGTTTTAGCAGAGTCAACAAACCTCCCCAGGCTTTCGTTTTCATATCTGTATAATTTGACCCCTGAACTACGTGATTGTTAAAATATCTGTCCATTCTAAAACGTTCCATTCTAAACTAGATTCCATTCCAAACTAGATTCTAGTTCCATTCTAAACTAGATTCTACTGCAGTTTCTTCTAGGTTCTTCAATTTAATTTCAATTTCACAAGCATTTTTTCATACTGTATTAGGTACTAAAGTTATAAAGATGAAAAGAAATAAATTACCCATAGTTGTAGAGGAGACAGACATATAAATAAATAGCTATAATACGTTGTGTAATAAGTATAATAAGAAATGAACATACAAAGTATAGCACCATGATCAAATATGGATTGATTCAGGAAAAGAAGCAGATGGCCAGGAGGAAGTGATATTTAACCTGGGCTTAGAAGGATGAATAGGATTTTACTACAAAAAAAAAGTATATATATATATATATGGAGAAAGGCAGAAGGAATAGGTCACGCAAAAACGACAAAGGTATAAAATTGCCTGAAACACTCATAAAACAACAGATAGTTCAATATTACAGGAGTTTAGCATTATAAGAGGGGCCAGCATGCATGTCAGGAGATGAGCTGTGACAGGGAAGCCAGAATAAAATGGTGAAGAGCCTTGTAACACAGACTTCAAAGGCTAGTTTTTATCTTGTAGTTTTTGGAGAATCCAATTTTAATGACTATTTTTATGCCTTTTAATACAAAATGTACTATGTAGAAAATTTGATATGTCATATATTGTTGCATATGTAGCCTTCGTGATTATACATGTGTAAATGAGTATGCAGATATAGATTCAGTGACTTATTCAGCCTCAGATCCTGTTAAATATTTGTTTAGTAGCTGAAGGGACAGGAAACACATTTGGAAGATACTCCGGCCACTAGGTTAGTTTATTGCCTTCTCCTAGGGCTCTATAACTGCCACTGACTTTGAATTTCTAAGAAGTTTTCTGGAAACTGTTAACAAAGATATTGGGCATGTCACACATATATATATATATGAAACATACTATATATTATATATATAACATACTATATATTATATATATTATATACTATATTTTTATATATATTATATATATATATTAGCATGGACAGGATTGTATTCATCTCTAAGACAATCTTTGTTAGATTGGGGCACAAACATCTCAGTTAATCTGTTTCACTGGAAATGAGGAATGCAGCACAGCATCCCTAGGGGACTCAGCTTCAGGCCAGTCAGAGCACAAATAAAATGCCTTAAGTGCATGTTTTCTTGGGATCAAAGTCTCCTAACCCTTGGGCAAAAATAGCCAACCCATCTGCTCCAGGAAGACATGAACCAGCAAGTTGGAGAAGCAGCATTTCATGCTTAGACTCAGGTCAGTGGATGAAGGTCATTTCTGAAACAAAACAATATTTAGGCCTATGTCTCAGCTTCAAAAGACAAAGAAAAATTTTTGTTCATTACATATACTACAACATACTAAATATTTTCTGTGCCAAAATAGAAGAAGAAAAGGAAAATGATTCATATATGTTTTAGTCAAAGCCTATCTTAAAAGTGCATGCCTGGGCATATAACAGATACTCACAAAATGATAGTTATGATGACCATGAAGATGTTTGTCACTGGTGTTTCTCATCCTTTTTTCCTTGCATTCTTCAGACTGCCACCAAGAGGCATCTGTAGCCTCCTTACTTTCTCTATGGGCAAAATTTGCCATCCTATCACCTCATTTCCTTCAATCTAAGTGTTTGTATCCCATTCATGGCTGCTGTAGTCCCTATGGGGTGCCTGAATAGGTAGTATATGTCTAAACACGCGTAATATGCCACCAGCTGCAGACCAACTTTTGCTCAGGGTATTACAAAGAAATAATAATTGTGGGGATTTCAAGTCCAATGCCATGTCAGCAGGATGTGTTGTAACAGACTAGAGCCTTGCTACTGAAATTGTGCTCTGTGGACAGACACCAATAATATCACTTTTAAGTGCAGTAAAATTCAGAACTTCAGCCCTACCCTAGAAAGACTGAAGGCGATTCCTATGCACATGAAACTTTGGTAAGTACTCCTTTAGATTTTAGGCATTAAGAGTGTCTGGCCCAAAGTAGGCACTTGGTTTGTGTTTATTTTTTACCCTGACAGGTTTGGAGGACCTTTTGAGCTATTGAAACCCTGCTACCCCTTCCAGCACTGATGGCACGCTGTAGATAACCTTTCTGATTAGGTATTCTGATTAGGTGAAAGAAAAATTAAAAGGAACACTCAGAGAACGTCTGCTTGGATTCGTGACTGTAGTTTGTGGCATTCAGGAGTCTAAAAGTTTTCTTAAGAAATCTGTCAAGTAAGTTTGACATTGCATCTGATTAATTTTTTTTTTTTATTCCAGAGGATAACAGGCTGTTTATCTAGGACCTATAAACTACATTTTGTGCTCCTTCAGACAGGTTGGCCATGACAAAAATGTGTGAAATAGCATTTTGTGTTCAGGAAACTAATATAATTCAGTGAACTTGGTGGACAGTAGAGAATCAAGGCTGAAGAAAAGGAACGGGACCATGGTAGGGTGAATATATTATGTAGGGTGTTTGTTTGGAGGATCCTGGGTGGAAGGGCCGGGGGGTGGGCAGATCATGTGACTTTTAGGAAAATATTTTGATACCACAGAAGGTCAGTTAGGAAAATATTCTCATAGTGAAGATAAAAGGTAGTTAATTACTTTTAAATTCTGGTGAGGGAAGTAAGATGGAGAGGAATAGATGTTTTAAGATATCGTGAGAAGGTAGAGTTGAAAGGTATTAGTGACAGATGTGGATGTAGTGGTTTTGGAAAAGGAAGAGTCAAGATGACTCCCAGCGTTCAGCATTGCTTAAAATGATGTTGCCATTTTCTAAAATAAGGCCTACAAGTGAAGAAATCAGTTTTCGAGGAAAGATAATTTCAGCTTTGTCCATTTCTGGTACAGCATTTCTAGGGTACATCCTTATAAAACAATTTAGTGATGGAATATATGTGTCTAGGTGCAATATAGGGGTGGGGCTGATTTTGCATATGTCCTGTAGAGGAAATGGACTCAATCAATCTTTAGTCTTTCTTCTAAATCACTGGACTACTTCTCTACCCAGGGGCCATTTCATTACCTCCTCCAATGTTCTGCTTGCCAAGAGCATGGCACATTGGGTCCTATTCCTTAGAGATGGAATAAATAACACTTCTTTTTCTTAGGTGTTTGACTTTGGAATAGTGACTTTAATTTTGAGGTCCAAGGTCTTCATCCTGAAACTGTGTTATGAGGATCAAACATAAATATGTTGGAGAGAGTATGTAGCACAGGGTCTGAAAATTATAGCTGCTCAATAAAAGCCAGTTTCCTGCCCCTCATTTTTTTTTTCTGTTATTAGAGGCGTATTAAATACCTTGGCAGTAAATAATTCCTGATCTTCTGCCTAATTACTTTCAGAAAAGAATTGAGTGAATTCTCCTCCCCAAACGTATAGTGTAACCTGACACTTCAAGGAACATCTGCTTTAAGGAGAAAAGATTTGGGTGGAATCACCATGTACTGTGGAATATTTCATTTTACACAATCGTAGTAGAGGACTTGCTGATTTTAATTGTGCCACGGGCTGTGTGATCTCAAGCAACATCTCTGGCCCTCCTTTTCTGTAAAAATGACTACCAGTTGGTTATAAGTTTTTTGTACATATGAAATAATACCAATAGAGTTATGTTTAATTCCTGAACTTCAAACCTTTTTTCTGACTAGGCTCAGGAAGCTAATGTTCCCAGCATATCAATGGAATGTTTGCTATCCCTAGAGCTAATTAGTAGTCGAGATATCTGGCAGAACTTATTAGCCCAGGCTCCTTGTGGTACTTTCGCCAGTGAAGCTTGATTGGCCTGAGCCTTGGATGATGAACAAAGCTATTTCATTCTGTGTTATTGGCATTTTCTATTGCCTAATTCAAATCCTATACAACAAATTGGTGGATCTCAAAATCCAGCACCTGGACCAGCAGTATTAGCATTACCAGGGATTTATTTATTTATTTATTTATTTATTTATTTATTTATTTATTTATAGAAATGAGAAAACTCAGGCTCCAACTTAGAGCCACTGAATGAAAAACTCTGTGGGTGGGGACCAGAAATGTAATTCATAAGCCTCCAGGTGATTCTAATGAAGACTAAAGGTGAAGAACCATTGCTTGTTAGTCAAAATCACCAGTATCAGCGTCACCTGAAGCTTGTTAGAAAATGTAGACTCTCAGGCTTACCCCAGACCTAATGAATTAGAATCTGTAGTTTAACAAGATACACAGGTGATTCATATACACATTAAAGTATAAGAAAGACTGGGCGCAGTGGTTCACACCTGTAATCTCAGCACTTTGAGAGGCCAATGTTGGGGGATTGCATAAGGAAGAATTCAAGACCAGCCTGGGAAACATGGTGAGACCTCCATCTCTACAAATAATAAAAAAATTTGGCCAAGCGTGGTGGTGCACACTGTGGTCCCAGGTACTCAGGAGGCTAAGACAGGAGGGTCAATTGAGCTTTGGAGGCTAAGGTTGCAGTGAGCCATGATCATGCCACTGTACTCCATCCTGAGTGTCAGAGTGGGATCCTGTCTCAAAGTTTAAGAATCATGACTCTAGACAGAATTATCATTACATGTAGACAGATCCATTGTCTAATTAGAGGGTCTCTACATGCTTAATTAAGGTTGTGTTATATTTATTCCAAAATTATCCCTATATCTATCCATAGTTCCCACTTAAGCACTTTTTAAAGGTGAGCCTTAGAAAATTCAACAAGGTAGCCTTAGAAAATGATTGCTAGAATTTTGACTTTAAGCAATAAATGTCTGACCAATTATCAATCTTTATTAATAGAAATTTAGATCATTCTTTCATTCTCACTGCTATATATACTCAATTGTATAGACATCTTGTCAACAACCCTCCCATATCACAAGTAAAACCTGTTGATTTTAAAGCTTTTTTTTTCCTAATTAATTTGTCTAAAGATATTGTGTCAGTATTTGTCCAGGAATAGGATTGCATTTTAAATCATTGTAATGCACATATATTAACACATACTACTTTATATATTTTAGGAATAATTAATTTCTTTTTGATTTATTTTTTTCCTTGCAACTTAAATTTGTTAAAAGAGCTCTCATAATAGTTATGTATTAATTAAAATTTGAAGACTTCCAAACAAATACATTCATTTCTTTATATGCATTGTTGCTTTATCATCTGCATTTGATAATTCTAGTTTTTCAAGTCTCTTTGGTTCTAATTCTCTTTCATTTTTGTTCTCGTTTGAACTTACAGAATCCAGTTTCCTGTTTTTCCTATTGTTGAATATATGTCCAATATTGCATGTGAAAAATTGCAAGATTGACTTGTGACGTATTATGTAGACAGCTTCCTCCAAAGGAGATATCATTTGGTTCTGTCAAGCACCGGAGCACATTACTAGTCAGTAACTACTTAAACCAAGTTTAAGTTTTGAAATTCCCTGATCCAAGAAAGTTAAGCCTGGGATCAAATTCCCCATGTAATAACTGCCTTACTTTCTGTTCTCCTTAACCTTGATGGCACAACCTTTAGGGAATCCCAGCTTGGAGTAGAGATGCTCAAATCTCAATCTCCTAAAATATATCTTATGTTGGTTCTGAATTCTAAGTTATGTTGCTCTCACCTCACAAAATGGAGAAAACTAGGAGTTTAATTTTAGATTATCAGCAAATGCTCTCAGGGCAAAAGTGGCTTTAATATTTGCCTCTCAGTCTGGGTTCTTGTTTTCACTTTTGGCTTGGCTCTTCCTTACTACCTTTCTATGATGCTTTTATGAAAATATTTAAAATATTTTTAACTAAAAATCTTTGTCTAGCTATATATTTCTGTGACGTGGCATAAGTGATGTGAAGAGCTTCACTGACCCTTATAGGAACAGGTGGGCTCCCTCTCTGCTTTTTAACTATGTCCAAAAATAATGGGATTTTGATATTAGGAACTTTAGCATCTAGGTGAAATTTGCTTGTCTCATAAATATCTATTTTGATAACCTCTTAAGAAGAGGGCCTGGCAGGTCATAGCTACCTTGTATTTCAGGTATTTGCAGAGAAGTTGCACAAAGGAGGAGAGTTACTGTGACCAAAGGAGTGAGATGCTCTAAAATGAGCTCATGGATTGGCTTCCATCTGGGTGTTCTGCTGCTTTTTTCAACTCAGTCTCCTCTCTCTAGCATTAATTGTCACCTGTTTTTTTTCCTCCAGTGTCCTTACTTTCTATTACTCATTATACTATCATGCCTCTTTGGCTTGCTTTTTTCCTCTCAGAATTCTTTCTTTCTGTGCAACTAAACTCATTGTTTTTCTCTTTGTGCTGCTTGCAATGGCTTTCTGATGGTTAGTTTCTGTGTCATTTACTCAGTTATTTTTCCTCTTCACCTGTGATATTTGGAGTATTTTTACACTCATCTAAATATTATTTCTTTCCTCTACAAATACTTTTTTGTGTGTGGGGGGGGGGCAGGGGGTAGAGAAGGTAAAGAGAAAAAGACTAAAAAGATGTCCCTCTACGGGAAAATAATTCATACCCCTTTCTATGAGCTGATTCTACTTTCTTTTACTTCAAGATATCCCCATTTATATCAACTCATCCACAACAAAATCCGTTAAAAGGTTTAGTTGATTTGCTAGCACATCATTAAAAAACATCCATTTCAGTTATGTGTGTACTATCACTACATGTATATAATTATTGCTAGCTACAGTGCTGGCTAGCTGGATTCATTCTTCCTAACAAAACTCCTTATTCTGTTTCCTATAATGTCAGTAGCGGCTACAAACCCAATCCTCATAGCTGCAAACAGCAACCATATCTGACTTCCAGACCCTCCCTTACAAACAGCAACAACAAAAAAGAACAGGATCCAGTAAAAACATCTTGATTTAAAAGCATCGTGATTTGTTGGAACAAGTCTGTTCTAATCATCAAAACAGATTATCCATGTTTCCTTATTTCAATACATAAACACTTTCTTCTTCAGAATGACCCCCCCCCACTGGTGTCACCAGCTACATGAGGTTGTCAGTGAGTTAACTGATGATTCTAACTCTAAAGTTAAATTGTCTGATTAAACGCACGGAGCAATGTCAGAAACTTCAGACTAAGGAGTCATAGCTATGGAAAGAATACATCTCTGAAATTTAGAAACATGGTTTTTAGTTTTGGCTGTTACTAACTAGTTGTAATCTGGCCAAATTATTTAATCCTCTATGTCTGTTTCCTTTCTCATAGGATGAAATGGCTTGGTGAACTGTTAGTCAAGTTAGTCAACATTCATGATAATGATAGAAAATTCTTATGTATATAACATGTGAAACAAACTATGCAAAGTGCCATATATTCCTTATTTATTATTTCATTTATCATCTTAAGAACTCAGTAAAGTAAGTGTACTTACTATCTACTAATCAGGAAATTAAAACTCAGATTATGCAGTTTTCAAAATGAAATATAGTTAATACGTGTCAGGGCCAGGTTTCAAATCAAATTGTTCAACTCTTTGCCTTTGCATTATACTCCTCTTCTATTCTTAGCATGATTACAGGTCACCTCCTTTTGGCTACCCATTATAATTTAATAGTGTTCCCTAAAATGTCATCTAAAAATAAAATGATACATAGAGCCAAATGCTAATTATATAGCAATAGCAGACATATTCAGGAAATTCATCAGTTTTCTTTTTCTTCCCAGTTCCCGTGAGTCACTGCTCTTTGTGTGAAATAAGATGCCTTCAAGGTGAATAGCTAACTTTGTTAGAGCACAAGTATACATATGTAACAAACCTGCACGTTGTGCTCATGTACCCTAGAACTTAAAGTATAATAAAAAAGGAAAAAGAAAAAAAAAAAAACACCATCAACCTTGAGCAATTGGGACAATAAGGATTTTCCTTCTGAATTAGACACAAGACCGTTGTTAAGTAGTGGGGAGTCCAGCTGCCTGGCTTCTTTCCTTAAATACATAACTATGCACACTCACTGTTACCACTGAAAGCCAATTAGTATTTGCAACCTGAGGAGTCATCTTTGGGGAACAAATTTCTAACTGGATAACTGACCAAAATAACTCAGTATCATTTATAAATTTCTTGATACTTGTTTGACTAGGGAAGCTTAAAAGAATAACTATAATTAATGACAAACTATTTTTCTTACATATATATTAAGCTTTATAATCCAAGAACTTCTTAGAAAATGACACTTTAGTGTTCTTTCTTATCAAGGAATATCTATTCTTTTGGCAGCTGCGTGATAAATACAGAATGTTTCTCAGTGCATACATTTTCTGGTAAAAGATCTGTGACCGTCAGTGAGGGGAATGGGGAATTAGAAAAAGAAATAACACTTTAAGAGAGACGTGGACTGTGACTAAGGAATAGAAAGGGAAAGCCAAAAATGGATGAGGATTCATTACTAATAATGTCAGCAGGATAGTGAATAAAAGCTGGGTGGTCTACAGTGTAGTCTTTAAGATCATATTTTAAGCCTAAAAACAAACATTTTTAGAAACTTTTATTACTTGACTGGTGGCTCAGTTGGGAATAAAATGCACGATTATACCTATAGTAAGACAAAACTAAAACAATTCACTGGAGACAGGAAATGATTTATCAGTTGGAAAAGGACCAACAAAATGAAGGCACATTCAACTCTGTACTTTTTAAAAACCACCAGCTGATCCTCGAACAATATATCCTGCTAATTCAGATGACCTTAAATCTCATTGCCCAAATATATTAAAAGTTAATTTTCCCCTTCTTCTCAAAGTGCTCCTTACCCCAAGAAGAAGTTGGTGATTACTGGAGAGGGTATCAAGACTATTTTCTCTTAGACTGATGACGTTTGTCATATTTTATCCCCAGGGAAAGTAAAAAAAAATTCTGTTGATTCCTTTACAATTCTCTAAAGGAGTAAATCTATGCAACTGAGCAGCATTTGATAGAATTAGAAAGCAATGGGTATTTTTCTCTCACTACCTCAAACTTATTAATATTATACCGTAGTCAAAAACTTCTAGTAGATATGGTTGTTGTAAGAAGTCAGGATAGCAAAAGCATTTTATGCCATTTTGGAATTGTGATTGTTACCTATGTTTTTGTATAGAAAGTTCTTTTTCATGGCATTGAGCCACTAATAGTTACTTCCATGAACAGCAGCTCATAAATATTCAAAATGTGCTGGGAACAAGTTCCTGATTTTTGCTTTCTTTTAGAGCTCTTGCCTGTGCTGCCAAAAGTCATTAGTGACTAGGTAAGTGAATTGGGCAAGAGTAGATTCTCATCAGAGCTCCTGAGGATCAGATACCATAGTCATTGTCTTTGTTGCAAAGCACTGAAGGAAAATTAAAAAGAAATAAAGATATGCACAATTTGTCTTGTTCATTTATTTTAGTGATCTCAGGAATCTTAAGAGCAGCTATAGAAACAAAGTTATAGGGTGAATTTTGATGACCATCTTGTAAGGTCAAGAATACCATGTTGTCATTCTAAAGAGCAGCTGGTAACTCATTTATTTTATAAATATTTACTGAATACCACTCTATCATGCATTGTTTTATGTTCTGGGGTTAAAGCATCAATCAAGACAGTCAAGGTCAAAATTCTCATGTAATGCATAGAGAGAAAAAATAAAAATAAGAAAATACTAGACAACTGTAAGCACTGTACAGAAAATTAAAATAGGGTAATAGAGAGTGATTTGGAGGCCACTTGAGACTAGAATAAGAAAAAGACTTCTTGGAGGAGGTGATGTTTCAGCTATATCCAGATTAAATAGAATAAGTTTCTAATCAGAGAAAACAGTTAGTAGACCTGTTCTATCTGTTAGAAACTAAGACTCTAAGGCAAACCCTACATAGTAGGTAATAGAAAGAACAATATGATTGGAGCATATGGTGGAAGGGGAAGTCCTACGAGGTAGGCAGAGGCCAGGTCATGACATTCTTTCTTAGTGCGTATGGATTTAATTCTAAGACACTAGGAAGCTTTACATAGGAGAGTTATGTTATCTGATTAATATTTAGCCAGATTACCTTGGTTCCTGAGTGAAGAAGGCATTTAGAGGTGGGGAGAGATATTAGAGTAATGCATGTGATAAAAGATGGTGGCCTGGACAAGAGTGGTAGAAATAAGAGACAGTAAAGTAAACGTTAGTGAATTGATTTGGGATACATTTTGGAAGTGGAACTGGTGAAACTTGCTAATAAAATGAATGTGGGTGTTTTGTGAATGATAGGATTCAGGGACAACTCAGGTTTTTGGTTTAATAAAAGCGGTGGATCTGTTTTCTAAGGGGAAGATAGAAGTAAGGCCAAATTTTGGAGAAAGGGGAGATTAACAATTTTGTTTTGGCTTATACGTTTAATATAATTAATTTAGTTTTGGGTGTAAATTCAATATAGCTGAGATAATGATGATTACAATTATTATTCTATGTTTCATCTTGCTTTATAACTTCACAAATTCTCCAAGTTTGTTAGCAATCCAATGAGGGAGAAATTCACAAACTTTAACAAAAATATTAAATACTTACTGAAAACAATAAAATCATTCATCAAATTTGTTGAGTTCTTCATTCAATATTTACTATGTACTACTTGTTAGTAGTATGTACTATGTGTACTATTTATAAAACTTGGAGTGAAGCATAGCTGAATAGCCTAAAACACTCGTGTGTGGGGGGGGGGGCGGGTAGAGACAGGATGGGGTATCACACTGAATGATGCTGTGAGCCGAATAGTGTCTCCCCTTAGTCCATTCTTATGCTCCTATAAAGGACTGCCTGAGATTGGGCAACTTGTAAAGGAAAGTTTAATTGAGTCACAGTTCCGCGGTGCTATGGAGACCTCAGGAAACTTACAATCATGGTGGAAGGGGAAACAGATATGTCTTCCTTCACATGATGGCAGGAAGGAGAAGTGCAGAGTGAAAGGTGGGGAAAAAGCCCTTTATGGAACTACAATTCAAGATGAAACAGTCAAACCATATTTATCCCTCAAATTCATATGTTGAAGCCCTAACTCTCAGTACTAATGTGACTGTATTTGGAGACAGAGCCTTTAAAGAGATAATTAAGGTAAAATTAGGGTACACTGTAATCCAATGTGACTGTTGTCCTTAGAAGAAAAGGTTGGCTGTGGTGGCTCACGCCTGTATTCCGAACACTTTGCAAAGCTGAGGAAAGTGGATTGCTTAAGTCTAGAAGTTTAAGACCAGCCTGGGCAACATGATGAAACCCTATCTCAACAAAAAAAATACACATCCACACACAGAGAGAGAAAATTAGCTGTGCATGGTGGTGCATGCCTGTAATCCTAGCAAGGAGCCTAAGATGGGAGGATCACTTGAGCTCAGGTGGTCAAGGCTGCAGTGAGCTGTGATCATGCCACTGCACTCCTGCACTGCAACCGGGGTGAGTAATGTGTCTGGAATTGGTGGGTTATTGGTCTGACTTCAAGAATGAAGCCACGGACCCTCAAGGTGAGTGTTGTCTGGAGATGGTGTATCCGGAGGTTTTTCCTTCTGATGTTCAGACATGCCTGGAGTTTCTTCCTTCTGGTGGGTTCGTGGTCTCTCTGGCTTCAGGAGTGAAGCTGCAGACCTTTGCGTGTAAATGTTTCAGCTCTTAAGGCAGTGCATCTGGAGTTGTTCATTCCTCTAATCTGGAGTTGTTTGTTCCTCCAGTGGGTTTGCGGTCTGGCTGGTCTCAGGAGTTAAGCTGCAGACCTTCCCCGTCATGAGTGTTCCACCTCATAAAAGCAGTGCAGACCCAAAGAGTGAGCAGCAGCAACATTTATTGCAAAGAGGGAAAGAACAAAGCTTCCCCTAACTGTACCCCAGCAGGTTGCCACTGCTGGTTTGGGCAGCCTGCTTTTATTCCCTTATCAGGCCCCATCCATATCCTGCTGATTGGTCCATTTTACAGAGAGCAGATTGGCCCATTTTACAGAGAGCTGATTGGTCCATTTTAATAGGGTGCTAATTGGTACATTTACAAACCTTGGGCTAGACACAGGGTGCTGGTTGGTGCATTTACAATCCTTTAGCTAGACATAAAAGTTCTCCAAGTCCCCACTAGATTAGCTAGACACAGACCACTGATTGGTGCATTTACAAACCTTTAGCTAGACACAGAGTGCTGATTGGTGAGTTTACAATCCTTTAACTAGACAGAGTGCTAGACAGAATAGTTCTCCAAGTCCCCACTAGATTAGCTAGACACAGCCCTGATTGGTGCATTTACAAACCGTTAGCTAGGCACAGAATGCTGATTGGTGCATTAACAATCCTTTAGCTAGACAGAAAAGTTCTCCAAGTCCCCACCAGATTAGCTAGATACAGAGTGCTGATTGGTGCATCCACAAACCCGGAGCTAGACACAGTGCTGATTGGTGCCTATACAATCCTCCAGCTAGACATAAAAGTTTTCTAAGTCCCCACCAGACTCAGAAGCCCAGCTGGCTTTGCCTAGTGGATTCCCTGCTGGGGCAGGGGGCAGAGCTGCCCGCCAGTCCTCTGCGGCACCGCCGCACTCCTCAGCCCTTGGGCAATCAATGGGACTGGGCGACTCGGATCAGGGGGCGGCGCCCGTCAGGGAGGCTCCAGCCGGGGAGCCCGCCAGTGGCAGGGGCTCGGGCATGGAGGGCTGCAGGTCCGGAGCCCTGCCTCACAGGGAAGCGGCTGAGGCGCGGTGAGAATTTGAGCCCGCCCTGGGCGGGCCAGCAGTGGTGGGGACCTGGCAGCACCCTCCGCAGCTGCTGGCCAGGGTGCTAAGCCCCTCACTCCCCGGGGCGGTGGCGGCGGCACGCTGCTCCCAGTGCGGGGCCTGCCGAGCCCGTGCCCACCCAGAGCTCCTGCTGGCCCACGAGGGCTGTGTGCAGCGCCTCTCCCTCCACACCTCCCTGCAAGCAGAGGGAACTGGCTCCGTCCTCGGCCAGCCCAGTAAGGGGCTCCCACAGTGCAGCGGTGGGCTGAAGGGCTCCTCAAACCTGGCCAGAGAGAATGCAGAGGCCGAGAAGGCGCCAAAGCGAGTGAGGGCTGCCGGCACATTGTCACCTCTCAGTAAGGCACTGTCTCAAAAGAAAAAAAAAAAAAGAAGGAAATTAAACAGACCCATAGAAGATCGTATGAACACACAGATGAAAGGTGGTTGCCCACAAGTTGAGGGGTAAGGCCTTGGAAGAAATCAACCCAGTTGACACCTTGTCAGATTCCTACTCTCCAGGAAGGTGAAAAAATAAATCTGTTGTTTAAGCCACCAGGTCTGCAGCATTTTCTTAAGGCAACCCTAACAAATGAATACAAACAGCGATTGAATCTGTTCTACATACTTAGACTGAGTAAAGAAACCTCAGTCAGAAAGTAGATCACAGGTTGCAGCTTGGAATTCTTTTTTTTTTTTTTCCTCTCTAAGAATGCTCTCCTTTACAGGATACCTAACCATACCCTTAGGATCTCCTGGGATGTCTATTATGTTTATAAGGTGCTTTGTTATTCCTGCCTACCCACTATAATGTTGCAGGAGGTAGACCAGTTGGCACATTATTCTTATTCTCCTTAGATTTTGATATTACCCTAATATGTTTACAAATAATTCTTTGTCTTATTGTTTTTCTGCTAAAATATTTGAAGATAGATTTTTTTTTTTTTTTTACATTATATGTAGATGGTGGGTTTCAAATTGTCTGACTTAAATTTTAAGAAGCAATGTAGTGGATTCACCCTGAGGGACATGCACCTCAAATTGTTGAAATATCTTTCAAAACAGTAAGAAACAGGTGTGACCGTTGAAGGACACACAACATGTACTAAGTCTCCATGCACAGAACAAACAGTGAGTTACAATATTAGGTAAACTATGAGATAAAAATACTATGGACAAACATTCTGAATTGTAAGCATTGATTTTTTCTATCAATCTGCTTTTTATATAGGCAAAAGAATTTAGCAAATCAAAGTATTGCATGAACAGAGTGTTATATGTATTTCCTATTAGCTTGCAAATATTAATGCTTTATACATCATCATAAATATTACATTTTATTTCAATATTTGCAAAATTACCAAAGTCCTCTTTTCTCTCTCTCTCTTTTTTTTTGCCATTCATGTATGCATTTTATTTTATTTTATTTTATTTTATTATACTTCTAGGGTACGTGTGCAAGTTTGTTACATATGTATACATGTGCCACGTTGGTGTGCTGCCCCCATTAACTGGTCATTTACATTAGATATATCTCCTAATGCTATCCCTCCCCGCTACCCCCTCCCCACAATAGGACCCAGTGTGTGATGTTCCCCTTCCTGTGTCCAAGTGATGTCATTGTTCAGTTCCCGCCTGTGAGTGAGAACATTCGGTATTTGGTTTTCTGTTCTTGTGATAGTTTGCTGAGAATGATGGTTTCCAGCTGCATCCATGTCCCTACAAAGGACATGAACTCATCCTTTTTTATGGCTGCATAGTATTCCATGGTGTATATGTGCCACATTTTCTTAATCCAGTCTGTCACTGACGGACATTTGGGTTGATTCCAAAACTTTGCTGTTGTGAATAGTGCCACAATAAACATATGTGTGCATGTGTCTTTATAGCAGCATGACTTATAATCCTTTGGGTATATCCCCAGTAATGGGATGGCTGGGTCAAATGATATTTCTAGTTCTAGATCCATGAGGAATCTCCACAATGTTTTCCACGATGATTGAACTAGTTTGCAATCCCACCAACAGTGTAAAAGTGTTCCTATTTCTCCACATCCTCTCCAGCATCTGTTGTTTCCTGACTTTTTAATGATTGCCATTCTAACTGGTGTGAGATGGTATCTCATTGTGGTTTTGATTTGCATTTCTCTGATGGCCAGTGATGATGAGCATTTTTTCATGTGTCTGTTGGCTGTATGAATGTCTTCTTTTGAGAAGTGTCCATTCATATCCTTTACCCACTTTTTGATGGGGTTGTTTTTTTTCTTATAAACTTGATTGAGTTCTTTATAGGTTCTGGATATTAGCCCTTTGTCAGATGAGTAGATTGCAAAAATTTTCTCCCATTCTGTAGGTTGCCTGTTCACTCTAATGGTAGTTTCTTTTGCTGTGCAGAAGCTCTTTCATTTAATTAGATCCCATTTGTCAATTTTGGCTTATGTTCCTGTTGCTTGTGGTGTTTTAGACATGAAGTCCTTGCCCATGCCTATGTCCTGAATGGTATTACCTATTTTTTCTTCTAGGGTTGTTATGGTTTAGGTCTAACATCTAAGTCTCTACTCCATCTTGAATTAATTTTCGTATAAGGAGTAAGGAAAGGATCCAGTTTCAGCTTTCTGCTTATGGCTAGCCAATTTTCCCAGCACCATTTATCAAATAGGGAATCCTTTGCCCATTTCCTGTTTTTGTCAGGTTTGTCAAAGATCAGATGTCTGTAGATGTGCGGTATTATTTCTGAGGGCTCTGTTCTGTTCCATTGGTCTATATCTCTGTTTTGGTACCAGTACCATGCTGTTTTGGTTACTGTAGCCTTGTAGTATAGTTTGAAGTCAGGTAGCGTGATGCCTCCAGCTTTGTTCTTTTGACTTAGGATTGTCTTGGAGATGCGGGCTCTTTTTTGGTTCCATATGAACTTTAAAGCAGTTTTTTCCAATTCTGTGAAGAAACTCATTGGTAGCTTGATGGGGATGGCATTGACTCTATAAATTACCTTGGGCAGTATGGCCATTTTCACGATATTGATTCTTCCTATCCATGAGCATGGTATGTTCTTCCATTTGTTTGTGTCCTCTTTGATCTCACTGAGCAGTGGTTTGTAGTTCTCCTTGAAGAGGTCCTTCACATCCCTTGTAAGTTGGATTCCTAGGTATTTTATTCTCTTTGAAGCAATTGTGAATGGAAGTTCATTCATGATTTGGCTCTCTGTTTGTTACTGGTGTATAAGAATGCTTGTGATTTTTGCACATTGATTTTGTATACTGAGACTTTGCTGAAGTTGCTTATCAGCTTAAGGAGATTTTGGGCTGAGACGAAGGAGTTTTCTAAATATACAATCATGTCATCTGCAAACAGGGACAATTTGACTTCTTCTTTTCCTAACTGAATACCCTTGATTTCTTTCTCTTGCCTGATTGCCCTAGCCAGAACTTCCAACACTATGTTGAATAGGAGTGGTGAGAGAGGGCATCCCTGTCTTGTGCCAGTTTTCAAAGGGAATTTTTCCAGTTTTTGCCCATTCAGTATGATATTGGCTGTGGGTTTGTCATAAATCACTCTTATTATTTTGAGATACGTTCCATCAATAACGAATTTATTGAGTGTTTTTAGCATGAAGGGCTGTTGAATTTTGTCAAAGGCTTTTTCTGCATCTATCGAGATAATCATGTGATTTTTGTCTTTGGTTCTGTTTATGTGCTGGATTATGTTTATTGATTTGCATATGTTGAACCAGCCTTGCATCCCAGAGATGAAGCCCACTTGATCATGGTGGATAAGCTTTTAGATGTGCTGCTGGATTCAGTTTGCCAGTATTTTATTGAGGATTTTTGCATCGATATTCATCAGGGATATTGGTCTAAAATTCTCTCTTTTTTGTATTCTCTGATAGTAGTTTGTATTTCTGTGGGGTTGGTGGTGATATCCCCTTTATCATTTTTTTATTGCGTCTATTTGATTCTTCTCTCTTTTCTTCTTTATTAGTCTTGCTAGTGGTCTATCAATTTTGTTAATCTTTTCAAAAAATCAGCTCCTGGATTCATTGATTTTTTGGAGGTTTTTTTGTGTCTCTATCTCCTTCAGTTCTGATCTGACCTTAGTTATTTCTTGCCTGCTGCTAGCTTTTGAGTGTGTTTGCTCTTGCTTCTCTAGTTCTTTTAATTGTGCTGTTAGGCTGTCAATTTTAGATCTTTCCAGCTTTCTCTTGTGGGCATTTAGTGCTATAAATTTCCCTCTACATACTGCTTTAAATGTGTCCCAGAGATTCTGGTATGTTGTATCTTTGTTCTCATTGGTTTCAAAGAACATCCTTATTTCTACCTTCATTTCATTATGTACCCAGTAGTCATTCAGGAGCAGGTTCTTCAGTTTCCATGTAGTTGAGTGGTTTTGACTGAGTTTCTTGGTCCTGAGTTCTAGTTTGATTGCACTGTGATCTGAGAGACAGTTTGTTATAATTTCTGTTCTTTTACATTTGCTGAGAAGTGCTTTACTTCCAACTATGTGGTCAATTTTGGAATAAGTGTGATGTGGTGCTGAGAAGAATGTATATTCTGTTGGTTTGGGGTGAAGAGTTCTGTAGATGTCTATTAGGTTCGCTTGGTGCAGAGTTGAGTTCAATTCCTGGATATCCTTATTAACTTTCTGTCTCGTTCATCTGTCTAATGTTGACAATGGGGTGTTGAAGTCTCCCATTATTATTGTATGGGAGTCTAAGTCTCTTTGTAAGTCTCTAAGGACATGCTTTATGAATCTGGGTGTTTCTGTATTGGGTGCATATATATTTAGGATAGTTAGCTCTTCCTGATGAATTGATCCCTTTACCATTATGTAATGGCCTTCTTTGTCTCTTTTGATCTTTGGTGGTTTAAAGTCTGTTTTATCAGAGACTAAGATTGCAACCCCTGTTTTTCTTTGTTTGTTTGTTTGTTTCCATTTAGTTGGTAGATCTTCCTCCATCACTTTATTTTATTTTATTTTATTTTATTTTATTTTATTTTATTTTGAGACGGAGTCTTGCTCTGTCACCCAGGCTGGAGTGCAGTGGTGCGATCTCTGCTCGCTGCAAGCTCTGCCTCCCAGTTTCACACCATTCTCCTGCCTCAGCCTCCCGAGTAGCTGGGACTACAGGTGCCCGCTACCATGCCTGGCTAATTTTTTTCTGTATTTTAGTAGAGATGGGGTTTCACCATGTTAGCCAGGATGGTCTTGATCTCCTGACCTCGTGATCTGCCCGTCTCGGCCTTCCAAAGTGCTGGGATTACAGGCCTGAGCCACTGTGCCCGGCCCATCCCCTTTTTTTGAGCCTATGTGTGTCTCTGCAAGTGAGATGGGTCTCCTGAATACAGCAAACTGATGTGTCTTGACTCTTTATCCAATTTGCCAGTCTGTGTCTTTTTATTGGACCATTTAGTGCATTTACGTTTAAGGTTAATATTGTTATGTGTGAACTTGATCCTGTCATTGTGATATTAGCTAGTTATTTTGCTCATTAGCTGATGCAGTTTCTTCCTAGCATTGATGGTTTTTACATTTTGGCATAATTTTGCAATGGCTGAATCCACTTGTACCTTTCCATGTTTAGTGCTTCCTTCAGGGTCTCTTGTAAGGCAGGCCTGGTGGTGACAAAATCTCTAAGCATTTGCTTGACTGTAAAGGATTTTATTTCTCCTTCACTTATGAAACTTAGTTTGACTGGATATGAAATTCTGGGTTGAAAATTCTTTTCTTTAAGAATGTTGAATATTGGCCCCCACTATCTTCTGGCTTGGAGAGTTTCTGCCTAGAGATCTGCTGTTAGCTGATGGGCTTCCCTTTGTGGGTAACCCGACCTTTCTCTCTGGCTGCCCTTAACATTTTTTCCTTCATTTCAACTTTGGTGAATCTGACAATTATGTGTCTTGGAGTTGTTCTTCTCAAGGAGTATCTTTGTAGTGTTCTCTATATTTCCTAAATTTGAATGTTGGCCTGCCTTACTAGGTTTGGGGATGTTCTCCTGGATGATATCCTGAAGAGTGTTTTCCAACTTGGTTCCATTTTCCCCATCACTTTCAGGCACACCAATCAGATGTAGATCTGGTCTTTTCACATAATCCCACATTTCTTGGAGGTTTTGTTCATTTCTTTTTATTCTTTTATCTCTACACTTCTCGCTTTATTTCATTCATTTGATCTTCCATCTCTGATACTCTTTCTTCCAGTTGATCGAGTCAGTTACTGAAGCTTGTGTATTTGTCACATAGTTCTCGTGTTATGGTTTTCATCTCTATCAGTTCTTTTAAGGACTTCTCTACATTGGTTATTCTAGTTAGCCATTCATCAAATCTTTTTTCACGGTTTTTAGTTTCTTTGTGCTGGTTACATAGTTCCTCCTTTAGCTCTGAGAAATTTGATAGACTGAAGCCTTCCTCTCTCAATTCGTCAAAGTCATTCTCTGTCCAGCTTTGTTCCATTGCTGGAGATGAGCTGCATTTCTTTGGAGGGGGAGATGCGCTCTGACTTTTTGAATTTCCAGCTTTTCTGCACTGCTTTTTCCCCTTCTTTGTGGTTTTATCTGCCTTTGGTCTTTGATGATGGTGATGTACTGATGGGGTTTTAGTGTGGGTGTCCTTTCTGTTTGTTAGTTTTCCTTCTAACAGTCAGGACCCTCAGCTACAGGTCTGTTGGAGGTTGCTTGAGGTCCGCTCCAGACCTTGTTTGCCTGGGTATCAGCAGCAGAGGCTGCAGAAGAGAGAACATTGCTGAACAGCAAGTGTTGCTGTCTGATTCTTGCTCTGGAAGCTTCGTCTCAGGGGTGTACCCAGCTGTGTGAGGTGTGAGGTGTCAGTCTGCACCTAATGGGGGATGTCTCCCAGTTAGGCTACTCAGCGTTCAGGGACCCACTTGAGCAGGCAGTGTTTCTGTTCTCAGATCTCAACCTCCGTGCTGGGAGATCCACTGCTCTCTTCAAAGCTTTCAGACAGGGACATTTACCTCTGCTGAGGTTTCTCCTGCTTTTTGTTTAGCTATGCCCTGTCCCCAGAGGTGGAGTCTACAGAGGCAGGCAGGCCTCCTTGAGCTGTGGTGGGCTCCACCCAATTTGAGCTTCCCAGCGGCTTTGTTTACGTACTTAAGCCTCAGCAATGGCAGACGCCCCTCCCCCAGCCTAGCTGCTGCCTTGCAGTTAGATCTCAGACTGCTGTGCTAGCAATGAGGGAGCCTCCGTGAGCATGGGACTCTCTGGGTCAGGTGTGGGATATAATCTCCTGGTGTGCCGTGTGCTAAGACCCTAGGTAAATAAAGTGCAGTATTAGGGTGGGAGTTACCTGATTTTCCAGGCGTTGTGTGTCTCACTTTCCTTTGGCTAGGAAAAGGAATTCCCTTCCCCCTTGCACATCCCAGGCAACGTGATGTCTTGCCCCGCTTCGGCTCTCGCTGGTCCGGCTGCACCCGCAAACTAGCACCAACTGTCCGACACACCCCAGTGAGATGAAGCTGGTACCTCAGTTGAAAATGCAGAAATCACCTGTCTCTGTGTTGCTCATACTGGGAGCTGGAGGCTGGAGCTGTTCCTATTCGGCCATCTTGGGCATGCCCCCCACAAAGTCCTCTTTTTCTATGTACTTTATTTAACAATGTGACCTATCTTTTCCAAAGTTTCTTCTTTAGCAGGGTTTGATCCTCTATGCCTTGCAGGATAAGTGGAGTTCACATCGTTTTGTACTGTGATTGTGATCACAGCAGATAATTGTATAGTAGATAGAATTGTATAGAATAGTGTAAAAAGGACCAGATGGAAGAATAGGGCAGGAAACACAAGATCAGCATGGAAACAGCACAGTATAATTCTCAATAGTATTATAGCCATGAATTTCTTTATTCCAAAATTAATAATTTATTTTGATACTAAATCTATTCAACTCCTTTCAAAAGGTCCAGCGTTAAGTATGCTGACATTTTCCTTAATTGATGCTAAGATATGACAAACTTAAAATCCTTTTGTTATTTTTGTGTTTACTTTCTTAGATTCTAGGTGTCTAAGAGGGGTCAGTCCAAGAAATTGTTAATTAAGTGTTTGAAGTTGACAAGCCAGTGTAATCAGCTCTCTTGGGAATAGCTGGTTAATTTGCATCTCAGTAGGCTTCAGAAGATGATGTAAGTGATTTCCCTGTGATAGAGTGTCCAGGATCAATTACAACCTGGTCAATTCCAAGTCCAAAGATAGATATGAAAAACTTTGATTTCAATTTAACTTGACCTTTCTAGATATAAACAAGAGAAACTATTTCAGAAAAGTTTTTTACAGAAAGAAAGGAGTCTAATGGAGACATTTTCTAAAATCAAAATATATGAAAATCAGTGAAACTACCTTGAAAATAGCAATTACAAAATAGCAACTGAGCCTTTTCTGTTATTCATGATCAAATTGCAGTTGAAATTGATTTCACCAGGACATATTTGAGGTTAATGTCTCTTATTTTTTTTTAAAAAAACAGTTTTATGGGATTTAACTAATATATAACAAGCTCCACATATATGAAATGTAAAATTTAAAAAATTTGATAAGTTTTGATATATCATATAACCCATTAAAGTATCACCACAGTCGCGATGATGAACATATCCATCTCCTTCCAAATGTTTCCTGGTGCCCCCTTTTTAATCCCTTCTCACTCCCATTCTTACCCTACTGTCTCCAGAATACCATTAATCTGCTTTCTGTCACTGTGGATCAGTTTGCATTTTCTTGAATTTTATATAAATGGAACCATACAGTATGTCCTCCTTTCTCTTTGGCTTCTTTAACTCAGTGAAATTATTTTGAGATTCATCCACTTTGTTGTGTGCCAATAGTTCATTCCTTTGTATTATGTAGTACTGATGCACTGTATCAATGTACCACGGTTGTTTATATATTCACTTCTGGATGAACATTTTGACTTTTGGATATTTTAATAAAGTTGCTATAAACATTTGTGTGCAAGTCTGTGTGGATATACATTCTGATTTTGAGGGGAGAGGAAGTAAATATCTAGGAGTAGAATGCCTGGATTATATGGCAAGTGTATATTTATCATTTCAGAAATTTTTCTTTGAATTTAACGTTTTAAGTAATGGTTTTCCAAAGTTTTTGTACTATTTTACATTGAAACTAGCAGTGCATGGAAATTTTAGTTCCTTTACATTCTTACCACTACTTGGTATAGACAGTCTTTCACATTTTAGCCATCCTAAAGCATGTATTGGTGTATCATTATGCTTTTAATATGCATTTATCTAATAAGTAAATATGTTTAGTGTCATTTTATGTGCTTATGTAGCATCCATATATTCTCTTTGCTGAAATGTCTTTTCAAATATTTGCATATTTCCTATTCTGTTTGTTTTATTATTGAGTATGAGTTATTTGTATATTCTGGATACAATTCTTTATCAGATATATGCTTCCAAATATTTTCTCCTATAACAGTGTCTTTAAAAAGTAGAAACTTTTGCTTGTCTGAATGCAGTGGTGTTTAGAATTGATTGATAACTACCAGTTACAGATTTCTTTGTTCCTTCTCCCCCTCCACAGCTTCAATTGACTAGCCAAAAAAAAAAAAAGTAGAAGCTTTTAATTTTGACAAAGTCAGTTTGTTTACTTTTTCTTTTAGGGTTTATGTTTTATACATTATATTTAAGAAATGTTTCTGTAATGCAAGTTAATAAATATTTTCTCATGTTTTCCTTTAGCAGTTTATTTTGGATTTTACATTTAATTACATAATTCATTTTTAGTTAATTTTTAATATGAAGTATTAAAGGATATTCATATTCATATTTAATATGAAGTATGTATTGAAGGATATTTTTCTACATACGAATATTGTCTAAGCATCATCTCTTTAAAAGACTATCCTTTCTTCAGTTGATTGCATGTCTAGCTTTGTGAACAATCAGTCATTTATATGTGTTGGGTTGTTCGTGAAATCTCTATTCTGTTCCATTGATATATGTGTCTACCTATATTCCAGTGCCACACTGTCTGGATTGCTATAACTTGAAGTGTTGAAATCCTGTATGGTTAGTCTTTCCTGTTTGTTCCTTTTCAACATTGTTTTGTTGCTGACAGGCCTTGAACTTTATTATGCATTTTTTTGAGTCTGGCTTTTTTCTTCTCCCTGGTCTTGGCTATGTTGGCATCTGCCTGGGCTCCCCACCCTGTGTGGTGTCTTTCATGGCAGTAAGCTGCGGCAATCATACACTCACCTGATTTGTTTCCACCTCTCAGGAATCCCGGTGGTTAATTGTCTAGGTGTCCAGTGCCTTGAAGCTATTTCATATATTCATTTTTTGGCTGTGTTAAGCAGAAAGATAAATCCAGTTCCTGTTATTCAATCTTTTGGACAGAAGTGGAGGTCCAAAATAAATCCCTTGGGCCTGTTTTAAACAAATTTCTTTCTGTAGTTCTTTTTGACTTGAGGAAGGACTCACCTTCTCCTGGATGTCTTATCCTGTCTCTTCCTTAGGTTTTCTCGGATGTCTTCTCTGAGCAACTGTAGTATAAGTGCACAGATTGTAGTCACAGAGGTCTGCACCTGAATGTTTGTCTGTTAGTGAGAAGCTGTTGCTTAACTAACTAGCTATCTGTTTAACCTTTTCAGTTTTAGTTTATATTTAATACTGTATTTCTAAAACTGAAGTTGAGAATTGAGAATTAAAGTAGAAATTAAGTGAGTCAGCTTTATGCATAAAAACTTTTTATTACATTGCTTAACACAGGGTAAACCCTTGACAATGTTGACTGTTACAGTAATTGCTAATACTATTAATGTCACTACCTGTACCATCACTACTGTGACCCTCAAACCTGAGTTAATATGTTTATGAAGTAGGTCTCTTATCATAGGTTGCAACTCGACTTAACCCATGTTTTAATAGGGGCAGATTTAGTCATACTACCATGACTTCTATTTTTTTTGGCATGTATTACAAGGCCTACTAAAGGGCTTATCCTGAAGAGATGTGTTCAATACATATGGCAATCCTGGATTTTTCTTGTTCCACATGTTGCCTCTATAGATGTGTAACCATAACTACAGTAAATATAAATGCTACTTTTCTCAATAAATTCCTAAACTGATAAATAAAGATGACTTTGAGAAATTCCTAAACTGATACATAAAGATGACTTTGGGCTAAATGGTCCATGCACATACTTATAGATGATTCCTTTTTCAAAATTCTGTCTTCTAACCAATCTTTAGGAACACTAGTGAAAATTTCAAATATATAGTGGGTAAATGTTTTTGGCCTATTGAGGTACTGAAGTTTGACATGGGAGCATCTTCACCTTTTCGATTTTAAGTAGATACAGCATGGTGAAGCTTAGTGGTTTATTTTTCTTTCTTTCTAAAATCTACCAAAACAAAAAGTTCTTAAATGTCTACTTAGCTACGGGCCGGGCGCGGTGGCTCAAGCCTGTAATCCCAGCACTTTGGGAGGCCGAGACGGGCGGATCACGAAGTCAGGAGATCGAGACCATCCTGGCTAACACAGTGAAACCCCGTCTCTACTAAAAATACAAAAAACTTAGCCGGGCAAGGTGGCAGGCGCCTGTAGTCCCAGCTACTCGGGAGGCTGAGGCAGGAGAATGGCGTAAACCCGGGAGGCGGAGCTTGCAGTGAGCTGAGATCTGGCCACTGCACTCCAGCCTGGGTGACAGAGCGAGACTCCGTCTCTAAAAAAAAAAAAAATGTCTACTTAGCTGCCTTGTAGTTACTTAGCTTACTTAATGTGTCTAGTTCTTAAAACATCTTTTCAAACAAAATGTTCTTCAGAATCTATCTATCCACCTATCTATTATCTATCTATCATCAAGGAGGAGGTGCTCTAGTTCAAACAGGGGTGAACAGTTTAAAATGTGCTCTTTACACCTTTTTGTAATCAGCTGTTACTACTTCACTCTTTTCTTCTGCACCTAATCCACTCTGTGGAGGAGCTTAGAGATTTTTGAAGTCTGATGTACACCACGTTTGGGTACAGTCAAAACTAAGTTCATACTGGGACCACCTACTACCTATACATCTTTGGAAAACTCACTAAACCTTCCTGAACTTCAATTTCATCATAATACAGCTGGTGTAATAGTGCAGGATTGTTTACAACATTAGAGATAAATTATAAAGAGCAATGGCATGTACTAGGGCTGATCTCGCCAGGCTTTTTTTTTTTTTTTTTTTTTAATTAGGTTATGATTTGAACAAAAAGGATGAAGAATGGTTTAATTAGGAACACTGTAAATTTCAGGATTTCCCTGTGAGTATTCCCCTTGGCAGGATGATGTGACTGTCTTTCTCCTAAAGGTGACCCCACATCAACCTGGCTGAAAAGGGGGCTTAGGAGATTTGGACTTAAATATGTTTAGATTGCATGAAAAAGTTTCTGTGAAACTCCTTTTGTTTTTTCTTTTGCATCGACTTTTTGGATGAAAAGTTCAGTAGGGAATGACAGAAAAAAATGTAGCTATAGTTAATGAAAGCAGACATGAAGACTTTGTAACAAAGGAGAATAGCAAAATCCAGGGCACCCAAGGAGGAAACACATTAGGCTCCTGGGGCAATAGAGGCAGGGGATTTAATGATACTCGTCTTCCAGAAATGGTTCCTGGAGCCTTCCTCCCAGGAGGAAACCACCTGTACAGCTCTTTAGATTGCTGTTGTGGGCCATTTATCCAATGCTACTTTCCAAGTTGCTGCAAACACCTTGAATTCAAACAAACCATTCCTTTCCTAAAGTCTTTTACAGCGAGAGACCAGGGCATGGACCCAGCTCCTGCTTTTTCCTCAAAGGACATTTCCTGATGCCTATACCTTGTGGAACAGATGAATTGGCATCAGCAAGCAGGACTACTTGAACCTGACTGCCTTGAGGCAGTCCCTTTGACAGGGGTTGAGCTTAACTTGAATTATTGGGACTAAACTGGGAGACCACATTGTGTGTGTATGTGTGAGGTGTGGCAACCACTGAGATGTATCTTGTGAAGGGATCTCTAAAAATTCTAAATTCTGTTTCCAACAGTTCCATGTGTGTCCTCTGGAATTGTAGTGCATGTGTGTGTGTGTGCGCGCGTGTGTTGCGTGTGTGTATGTGTGTGTAAACAAGGCCTGTCTCATGAAAACCCCACGATTTCCACCTTGGGGTTGTTGTCAGGGACATCCCAGTGCTTATGGAAAACACCTGATAGAGCACTAAATCCTCAGGCATGTGTTCTGCAGGAAGCTTACCTATAGGGAATATTATTCCCTTAGAAAGGTTACATGAAATGTGTCCCTGACTTTTGCTGAGGTAACAATGACCCCCATCTCAGTCTGAAGGTCATTCAAGGCAGCTCCAGCTTATGGATCAAAAATGTAAGGATGATAGTGTTTGCCGTAGTTTTTTTTGTTTTTGTTTTTGTTTTTGTTTTCATTACAAGCCAAGGCAAAATATGTGCAAATTTTTAATACATCCTGCTGTACCAGGGTATATGCTTTGGATTAGGTAGACAAGAAACTGAAAGAGGAAGCTAAAATCACTAACTCAAGCTAAGTATTTTTTGGTGACTTATGCTAAAGAAAGCTTAATGAAGCAAAAGTATACTGATGGGAAATCAGAAGACAGCCTGTAGTCCTTTATCTATTATTATTTGTGTGGTTAGTTGACTTTAGCCAAATAATTGAATATCTCTGACACTTAATTTCCCTATTTGTTGAATAAGGAAATTGAGTTAAAGTAGTTACGTTTTTTCTTCAGAAATTATTTTCTGATTCGGATTCTAATATGCCCAGGAATACAGTACAATATTAGTGAAATTATCAATGGTATGTTTTGTAGGAAGGGAAGATGTTTTTGAAAGGGATTTGTTGCCTTATCACTTCTCCAATAAGCTATGGTCAATATCCTACCGCTTTACCTCTCTGCATGACTGGAGTTGCCTGCCAAAATAAATAGAATATTTCTTAGAGTAAGAGGTAGAGAACATAATGGAATAGAGAAGAGTTTATATGAGGTTTTTGTTCAAAGCCTTTCGAAATGAGATTTGTTTTCTTGCAATGAATAAAATGAACACAGCAGCAAAGAAGGATGCTGTTTTTTTTGGGATTTTTTTTCTCCATCTCTGAAGTGGATTTTATTAGAACAGTAACAAGTATATAGTTAAAGAAGTCTGTACCTCATAATTTATGGTATAAAGTTAATGGGTCTTTTACACTTTTAAGATCCATTTAACGGTTAACTCTGAAATTATTATTATTTTGTTAAGGTTAAGATTAGAGCTATGAAAGTAAACTCTACGTATAGAATGTTCAATTCAAAACAATTTGTTATTGGGCAACTTCTTGCTCTGTCGTAGTACTCAATATGCATAGTACATTTACAAAGAAGTGTCATAAAGGTAGATCCAGTGAGTCATAGTGAGTTCTGTCTGGATGACTATATATTGTTACCTTAAATTGGAAATGCAAGAAGCAATGTAATCATTGTTCTATTAAATTTTTTAAAAAATAATTTTGATTCAGCTTGGACTCATAAGGTTACTGTGACATTGTTTGAAGTGACATTTAAAAAACAAAATTTATGTGTTTAGGGTTGAAGTAATGGTTTTAGTTTTGACAGAAAGGAAAAAATGTTTTTCATAGAAAGAAAGAATTAAATTATAAACAACCACTTACATGACAGCTAATCCATAAAAATATATTTTATTCAAACATCATTATCTCATATTAAGAACAGATGGTTTGCCATAAGAAGTCATGTTGCAGGCTAAGAAGTTAGCTTATCAGAGGGGTAAGCCAAATTTACTTTCCTGGAACTTCTGTTTAGTTTTGCATTGCTTTATGTTCAATTTCTCAGTGGCAGGCCACTCACTAATCCGCACTGTTAGTCCCTTTCCTTAACAATCCTTCGTTGACATTGCGATAAAGTCTACATTAATTTCAGCCATTAAAATGAAACAAAAATGTTGCTTAACCAGACTGTATTTCAGAAACTTATTTTAATCATCTTTAGGTGTTTGTAAAAATGAGAGTAAAATATCAACCCAACCATCGAGCCTGCCTGGTAGTGTTCCATCAGTTTCCACTTTAATTTTCCAATCACTTTTACATAATGTGCTTACTGTTACTGCTGTTCTTTAGAAAGCAATAATAAACACAATTTAAAATAATCCTTGTGACTTTCATTATATATGACTTTTGTTTACAGGCACACAAAAATTAGAAATTGGTTTTAAAAGTGAATATTGAGTCTCCTATTACCACCCTTGGTGAAAGGGTGGGTGGGTGGATGGATGCGTGGATGGATAGAGCCTTGGGTCAAAACGGTAAAACCTCTGGCTGCCAAAACGAAGATTCTATTTTATCTGAGAGTTAGCATAAAGTGAACTGGTCAGGGCTGTGCATGCCATCACACCTCCGAGTCTGAAGTTTGCATGTGAGCTTCAAGAAAATTTAAATTCACACCATGTTCTGACTTTGGAACAAAATGCTCAAAATGAGTAATGGTTACTACTGTGGAGCATGTTCTCTGGAGTTATTGCATCATTTAACAAAAGCTAAGCTCCCTATATATTCATATCCATTCTCATTCTCTCTCTCTCTCTTTTATTCTCTTATTTTCTCTCTCTTATTCTCTCTCTCTCTCATATTCTCTGGTAAAAATAAGGCACTAGATCTCCTGCTTTGACTTTCTTATACCCCTCTGGCTTACAATATTTTTAAATAGAGCATGATTCCTCCTAATTTTTCTTTTTTTTAAATTATTTTTTATTATTATACTTTAAGTTCTAGGGTACATGTGCATAACGTGCAGGTTTGTTACATATGTATACTTGTGCCATGTTGCTGTGCTGCACCCATCAACTCGTCAGCACCCATCAACTCGTCATTTACATCAGGTATAACTCCCAATGCAATCCCTCCCCCCTACCCCCTCCCCATGATAGGCCCCGGTGTGTGATGTTCCCCTTCCCGAGTCCAAGTGATCTCATTGTTCAGTTCCCACCTATGAGTGAGAACATGCGGTGTTTGGTTTCCTGTTCTTGTGATAGTTTGCTAAGAATGATGGTTTCCAGCTGCATCCATGTCCCTACAAAGGACACAAACTCATCCTTTTTTATGACTGCATAGTATTCCATGGTGTATATGTGCCACATTTTCTTAATCCAATCTGTCACTGATGGACATTTGGGTTGATTCCAAGTCTTTGCTATTGTGAATAGTGCCGCAATAAACATACGTGTGCATGTGTCTTTATAGCAGCATGATTTATAATCCTTTGGGTATATACCCAGTAATGGGATGGCTATCTCTTTGAGATGTCAACAAATGCTGAGAATTATGCTAGACAAATAGTTAAATGTATTTAGAGGTCAATTTTTGTGTAACCTTGAACAATTCATCTAATAATGGGAACTCCAAGTTTTTTATTTATTTCTTTCCTTTTTTTTTTTTTTTTTTTTTTTGAGATGGGGTCTTGCTCTGTGGCCCAGGGTGGAGTTCTGTGGCACGTCTCGGCTCACTGCAAGCTTCGTGTCCCAGTTTCATGCCATTGTCCTGCCTCAGCCTCCCAAGTAGCTGGTACTACAGGTGCCTGCCACCACGCCTGGCTAATATTTTGTATTTTTTAGTAGAGACAGGGTTTCACCGTGTTAGTAGAGACAGGATTTTACCATGAGATGGTCTTGATCTCATGACCTCGTGATCCGCCCACCTAGGCCTCCCAAAGTGCTGGGATTACAGGTGTGAGCCACCATGCCTGACCTTAATTTCTTAATGAATTTCTTGATTTTTAAATTCAGTTCTTTTCCAGATCTTTTGTAGAGTTTTCATCAGAGGAGCTGCGTGTGTATATCTGCCCCCCACAACATGTTTGTCTACACATATCACACCCCTCACTTCTTTGATCCATACCTCAGAGACTTGGCCTATATGTACCACAAGTACACCAAGATTCCCTTGCCCTTTGACTTCTAGTTGGGTTGTGCAAATCACAGTAATAAGCAGATCATAATCTTGGAGAAAGAAGACGTCCTCCATGTATATTCCCCTGGCTCTGCTCCTCTCTTGCTTATACTGGGATTGGAAGAGGCTATGTTCCTCTTTCAAAGACCAAACAAGTCTTGTTAAGAGGTCCAGCTCCTAGAGTTAGTTATCTTGCTAGCTGTGTTCTTGTCAGCTCTCCTGGACTTCTCAGGCCTAGCAGTATTAACGAATGATGTCACTTGTCTCAGGAAATTTCACAATCCTTTAATGGATTCCTACAAACCTGAGCACACATTTAGGAACACTTTCTCCATTAAACTCTTTGCAATAATTAGTTTGTGCATTCTATTTCCTGCCATGACTACCACCGATGGACTGGGTAAATTGTCTTTTCTTTTAGTTATTTTGTTAGATTTTCTAGTTAGGATAGAATTAAAGTTAAGACACAAATCAACTTGCTAAAAAAATAAATAAATAAGCTTTGAACATTGAGGCAACAGACATAAATATTGGGGGCACTTATAGTCTAATAGCTTTTTTTAAAGCAATACCTTACCAAATCAATACATAAATAATAAAGATAATAAATTTTAATTTGCTTTTCCCTGATGACATATGATGGGGAGCATGTTTTTATATGCTTATTTGCCATCTGTATATCTTCTTTTTTAAAACTATACTTTAAGTTCTAGGATACATGTGTAGAATGTACAGGTTTGTTATATAGGTATACTGTGCTATGGTGGTTTGCTGCACCCATGAACCCGTCATCTACATTAGGTATTTCTCCTAATGTTATACCTCCCCTAACTCCTCACCTGCTGACAGGCCCCGGTGTGTGATGTTCCAATCCTGTGTCCATGTCCATGTGTTCTCATTGTTCAACTCCCACTTATGAGTGAGAACATGTGGTGTTTGGTTTTCTGTTTCTGTGTTAGTTTGCTGAGAATGATGGTTTCCAGTTTCATTCATGTCCCTGCGAAGGACATGAACTCATCATTTTTTATGGCTGCATAGTATTCCATGGTGTATATGTCACATTTTTTAATCTAGTCTATCACTGATGGGTATTTGGGTTGTTTCCAAGTCTTTGCTATTGTGAATAGTGTTGCAATAAACATACGTGTGCATGTATCTTTATAGTAGAATAATTTGTAATCCTTTGGGTATATACTCAGTAATGGGATTACTGGGTCAAATGGTATTTCTGGTTCTAGGTCCTTGAGGAATTCCCACACTGTCTTCCACAATGGTTGAAATAATTTACACTCCCACCAACAGTATAAAATTGTTTCTATTTCTCCACGTCCTTGCCAGCATGTGTTCTTTCCTGACTTTTTAATGATCGCCATTCTAACTTGTGTGAGATGGTATCTCACTGTGGTTTTAAATTGCATTTCTCTAATGACCAGTGATGATGAGCATTTTTTCATGTTTTTTTGGCCACATAAATGTCTTCATTTGAGAAGTGTCTGTTGATATCCTTCGCCCACTTTTTGATGATTTTTTTTTCTTGTAAATTTGTTTAGGTTCTTTGTAGATTCTGGATATTAGACCTTTGTCAGATGAGTAGATTGCAAAATTTTTCTCCCATTCTTTAGGTTGCCTGTTCACTCTGATGATAGTTTCTTTTGCTGTGCATAAGCTCTTTAGCTTAATTAGATCCCATTTGTCAATTTTAGTTTTTGTTGCCATTGCTTTTCGTGTTTTAGTCATGAAGTCTTTGCTCATGCCTATGTCTTGAAAGGCATTGCCTAGGTTTCCTTCAGACCACTCCTATTCAACATAGTATTGGAAGTTTTGGCCAGGGCATATTTCTCAGCATTAATACTTTTTTTTTTTTTTTTTTTGCTATGAGAGTGGCAACCTTGAAAGATGCCGTATAAACTAGGCTCTTTTCTGTGTTTAATGATAAACTTTATCAACTTTATAATGAAAATAATTACTTTGTGCTCATTGTGGTGGTTCTATTTTTAGCTTTTGAGAAAATTCCATACTGTTTTCCACAATGGCTGTAATAATTTACATTCCCACCAACAGTGTGTAAGAGTTCCCTTTTCTCTGTTACCTTGCCATCATCTGTTTTTTTTGTCTTTTTGATAGCAGTCACGCCAACTGGGGTAAGATAATATCTTATTGTAGTTTTGATTTTCATTTCCCTGATTAGTGATGTTGTGCATTTTTTTCATAGAGCATTTTTTTCATATACCCATTGGCCATTTGTATGTCTTTTGAGAAATGTCTATTCACGTCCTTTGCTCACTTTTAATGAGATTGTTTATTGTTGTTGTTGGGTTTTTTGCTGATGAGTTGTTTGATTTCCTTGTATATTCTGGATATCAGTTTCCTGTCAGATGCGTAGTTCACAAATATCTTCTCCCATTTAACAGGTTGTCTCTCCATTCTACTGGTTGTTTCTTTGCTGTCCAGAAGGTTTTTACTTCTTGTAAAGAGCGAAAGAACAAAGCTTCCACAGCGTGGTATAAGACCCCAGCACGTTACCGCTGCTGGATCCCGTGGCCAGCTTTATTCCCTTATTTGGCCCTGCCAATGTCCTGCTGATTGGTCCATTTTAGAGTGCTGATTGGTCCATTTTACAGAGTGCTGATTGGTGCGTTTTTACAGAGTGCCGATTGGTCCCTTTACAAACTTTTAGACACATAGCACTGATTGGTGCGTTTTTAGAGTGCTGATTTGTGCATTTACAAACCTTTAGCTAGACACAGAGCGTTGATTGATGTGTTTACAATCCTTTAGTTAGACAGAAAAGTTCTCCAAGTCCCCACCGGACCAAGAAGCCCAGTGGGCTTCACCTCTCAATACCAGGCTTAGCACACTTCTAGCGAGGTTACACAGAAATTTCATGTTAGTTATTAATCTGGTAGCTGGAGAGGATGTGAGAGCAGCTCCTGGGGATGGAGAGACCTATTGCCGTTTGGGAAAGTGGGAGTACTAGCAATTACTAGGGAAGAGTGAGGTACTTCTGCAAGCCCAAAAGATCCAGGGGAGTTAGAGTCAGTGTACTCAGGACATTTAACCAGATATACTTGTCCCATGTTTCAAGATCTCTGACTTTCTCTGGGAGGTAGATAAATTTTGCATAACAGACCTGATTTAGTGAGCATTTAAACATCTCAGAAGCTCCAGAATTAATTGTTAATGAGGCCTTGAGCCTGCTGCTCAACTATATATTCTTCTACTGTTGGAAATAATGACCTCCTTATAAACCACCACAGGGACTTTCTGGCTTTCTTAATTAGCCATAAACTGCTTGCTAAAAGCCCTCAGAATCCCATTATCCTTCTGTAGGGTGTCAACATAATTTAACAGTAACCAGTCAACTCCATTATTTTTGTATGCATTGTTTCTTACCTCCCCGCAGCCCTCCATTTTTCAAGTACCTGCATCATTACCCTTGCCACAGCATTCCCATACACTGGGACATTTTCCCAGGTTGTCATTGGTTGTGATAGTTTTAGCAATTGAGCCATCACTTTGCTCCAGGGATTAGCCATGCCCCACTTAAGAATCCACTTCACCTGGCAGGCAGTGGGTTAAGTCAGGTCAGCCAACTGTTACACTACTACTGCCACCTGAATTAGTTTGGATCTTCCAAGAAGCAGATGCCAAGAAGATATTAAATGTGCAAGGATATTATTAACAAAGATGTCTGTGAGATAACATGGGAGGGAGTTGGAGAAGGCTGGCAAAGTTTCACACCTGCAATAAAAGCCAGCCTGTTAGTGAAAAAAAGAGGAAGAAAGCCAAGTTGGAAGGGTCCTAGACTGCAGTGCTGTCTAAGGAAAGCTCAGCAAAGGCTCTTGGAGGAACTTGTAAGCCAAAGCTGGTCATCAGAGAAGTCCCATATTTATCTGTAATGGGTTGGCCACAGTATTCTTCTAATTCTAGGCTACTGTGTGAGAGTAACACAATAGATTTCAGTATACAGAAACTGGGGCTCTTAGTTTAGAAGTTTACAATGCACATCCTCACGGTCTCCACACCAGCCTTGGATGAAGAAAAGGAAACCCAATCCTAGTCCTTCATCTTGACAAGGAGCAGACTGAAGCTTCCCACACAGCAGTAACCACTTCCAAATACCCTCTTTATAAATTTTCTACGAATCTTTTTATCCTCAATGTAAATGATGGAGTTAGGAATTATTTTTTCTTTTATCCACTTTAAAACTGCAGGAAAATGGTGTCATTTTGGAAGGTATATGTATTGTTTTTATGCTTCAGCTAAAACGGAGACAAGAAAAATACCATTTTAACATCCTGTGAGGTTTGCATTGGTTAATATGATAAAAGGATTGTTGGTTACTAGGTGAAACAAATTTATTTTTGTGGTGGGGGTGGGTGGGAGGGAAAATTGAATGGAAGAGGACTATACAGATATTATGGAGTCTCCCTAGTCCAGTAATGCAAATGAAGTCATCTGGTTAAAGGAAATAACTTTTTTTTTTTTCATGAGACATTTGGTGAGATCCTTGGAAGGAAATCATTTCTAGAGAATGAGTTCATGAGAGTGTTCAGAGAGATTTGTAAAACTCTGGGTATAAGAAGAACTCCAGTGGAAAAGCATGTCTCAGACCTAAGGAGGAGGCTCTTCTACCTTCCTCTGGGTGAAAATGACATATGTGGTGAGAGCATACATGAAAATCTTCAGGAGGGATAATATTCCTTGTCTTCATGGGAAGTGACAGTGCTTAAACTTTTCCAAGTGTCTTTACAAGGTGTAAAAATGGGATTATGTGTGTCATACATGATACAATGCAGTGACTGTATCTATTATATGCTCTTAAGATCCAATTTTAGCTATTCCCAGAAATAACAGATCCAAATTTTGCACGGGACTAACTTTTGGTAGTGAAAATATTGAGTCTTGTCTATACATATCAATCATGCTTCAGTCAAGAAAACGGAAAATATTCTATATTCTAATTACAAAGAATTGTAACACATGAAATTAGAGGCATATATAACTGCTGTCTAGGATGAGGAATCAGAATTCAGAGAAGATAATCTCAATTTGAACTCTGAAGTGAATTTCACCTAGAAATTGCTGGGAATTTAAGAACCTCTGGGAGCCTCCCACTGACTATCTTAATTTGCAGAACCAACTCAAGTGATTAACAAAAATTTACTATCATGTGTTTCAGCTAAACTACAGTGAGTGATTCACAGGAGACTGTCAGAAAATCATATAACTGCCATCTGCCTACTTGTCTGCCAGCAACTGTCTCTTTCAGTCACATCTAAACAGCATGAGATGGTTTCTCATTGACAGATATTAACATAGAACCACATAGGGGAGAAGATGTGGGGAAATTTATTTAGCGGGATTCCTAGCAGGAGTGAAGATGATGTTGAGTTAATAAAAGACTATCCAATGCTCTATCATAATTGAGGAATACACAGAAATACAAAACATCCTCAGAGACTATTACAAAAGACCTCTATACACACAAACTAGAAAATATAGAGGAAATGGGTAAATTCTTAGAAACACACAATCTCCACAGATCGAATCGGGAATACATTGAAACTCTAAATGGGCCAATATCAAGTTCCAAAATTGAATCCGTTATAATAATAAAAAAACCTATGAACCAAAAAAAGGCCCTGGATTCACAGCCGAATTCTACCAGAGGTACAAAAAAGAGCTGGTACCAATTATACTGAAACTATTCCTAAGGAGGAAGAACTCCTCCCTAGTTCCTTCTGTGAAGCAATCATCATCCAAAGATGATGCTGGCCAATATCCTTATTGGCCAAAGATTCAGTTCATGAATCCGATTTTTTCCCAATATATGTGATCCTAATGATTCAGATGATTCTGATATTAGTTCTGTTTAGAAATAACTCCAAGAACAGTTTTTACATTTTATTTTCACATTGAAAATCAGTCAGATTTTCTTCAGTCTCAAAGAGCGTGTTTATGTAAAATTAAATGAACTCTGGCAGCAAGCTGCGCTTTTTTTTTTTCTAAATGGGAAAAGCATTAAATATGTCATCTCGTTATCACTAGTTTTAAAAAATGTATTTTTGTTCTTCAAATATACCTGATGATGATGATACAGGCCTATATCCTTGATGGATGTAAATGCAAAAATCCTCAACAAAATACTGGCAAACTGAGTCCAGCAGCATATCACAAAGTTAATTTACCACAGACAAGTAGGCTTCATTCATAAACTGCAAAGTTGATTTAGCATTTGCAGATCAATAAATGTGATTCACAAATAATCAGAATTAAAAACAAAAACCATATGATCATCCCAATAGATGCAGGAAAAGCTTTCAATAAAATCTAACACCTTTTCATGATAAAAAAAAAAAAAACCCTCAAGAAACTAGGCATTGAAGGAACATACCTCAAAACAATAAGAGCCTTCTATGACAAACCCACAGCCAACATACTGAACAGGCAAAAACTGAAAGCATTCCCCTTTCAGAGATCTGGAATAGATAAGGTTGCTCACTCTCATCACTCCTATTCAACATAGCACTGGAAATACTAGCCAGAGCAATCTGGAAAGAGAAAGAAATAAAATCATCCAAATAGGAAAATAAGTCATACTATCTCTCTTCACTAATGATATGATTCTATACCTAGAAAACCCTAAACAATCCACCAAAAGGCTCCTAGAACTGACAAATGACTTCAGTAAAGGTTCAGAATATAAAATCAATGTTCGAAAATCACAAGCATTTCTTTTTTCTTAATATTGTTTGGACAGAATCTCACTATCTTTACCAGGCTAGAAGGCTGTGATGTGACGTTGGCTCACTACAGCCTCAACTTCCTAGGTTCAAGCAAACCTCCCATATCAGCCTTGCAAATAGCTAGGACCTCAGGCACATGCCACCTTGCCTGGCTCATTTTTTATTTGGGGTTGATTTTTTTTTTTTTTTTTTGGTAGACTTAGTCTCACTTTATTGTTCAGGCTCGTCTCAAACTCCTGAGCTCCAGTGATCCTCCTGTCTCAGCCTCCCGAAGTACTGGGATTATGGTTGTGAGCCACCACACTGGGCCTTCAGTAACATTTCTATACATCAACAATGTTCATGCAGTGAGTCAAATTAAGAAGGCTATTCCATTTTTAATAGCCACAAAAAGATAAAATACCCAGGAATACATCTAATCAAGGAGGTGAAAGATCTTTGTAAGAAATATAAAATATTGTTGAAAGAAAGAATAGATGAAACAAACAGAAAAACATCCCATGCCTCATGGATTGGAAGAACCAATATCATTAAAATATCCATATTGCTCAAAGCAATCTATAGATTCAACATTATTCCATTAAACTACCAATATTGTTTTTTGCAGAACTAGAAAAAACTGTTCTAAAATTCATATGGAACCAAAAATGAGCTGGAATAACCAAAGCAATCATAAGCAAAAGCTAGAGGCATCACATTACCTGGCTTAAAACTATAAGACTACCGTAACCAAAGCAGTATAGTACTGGTACAAAAACAGATACATGGACTGATGGAACAGAATAGAGAACCCAGAAATAAGACTGCACACTTACAGTCATCTGATCTTCAACAAAGTCAACAAAAATACGGAATGGGAAAGGACTCTATTCAATAAATAGTGCTGGGGTACTTGGCTAGCCATATGCAGAAAAGTGAAATTGGATGCCTACTTTTTACATATACAAAAGTTAACTCAAGGTGGATTAACTGTTTGAATGTAAGTCCTACAACTACAAGAATTCTAGAAGAAAATCTAGGAAACACTATCCTGGACATCAGCCTTGCAACAAAAAAATTGACAAAAGCAATTGCAACAAAAAAATTGACAAGTAGGGTAATTAAAGAGCTTCTGCACAGCAAGGAAACTATCAACAGAGTAAACAGACAACCTACAGAATGGGGAAAAATAGTCACAAACCATGTATCCAACAAAGATCTAACATCCAGAACCTGTAAGGAACTTGATTCAACAAGGAAGAAACAAATACCTCCATTAAAAATGGGCAAAGGGCATGAAAGTATACTTCTAAAAAACAGAAATACAAGCAGCCAACAAACATGAAAACATACCCTTCTACATCACTAATCATCAGAACAATGCAAATAGAAACCACAATAAGAGACTATCTCACGTCGGTCAGAATGTATATGATTAAAAAGTCAAACACAACACATGCTGGTGAGGATGTGCAGAAAAGAGAGCACTTATACATTGTTGGTGGGAGTGTTAACTAGTTTAGCCACTGTGAAAAGCAGTTGGGAGCTTTCTCAAGGAATTTGAAATATAACTATCATTTGATGCTGCAATCTCATTACTGGGTACATACATAAAGGAATATAGAACATTATACCAAAAAGACACATGCACTCACATGTTTATCACAGCACTGCTCATAATAGCAGATACATCAAATCAACCTAGGTACCCATCAATGGTTGACTGGATACAAAAATGTAGTACACATATACTGTGAAATTCTATGCAGTCATTAAATGAACAAAATCATGCCCTTTGCAGCAACATGGGTACAGCTGGAGGCCATAATCTTAAGCAAATTAATGCAGGAACAGAAAATGAAATACTGTATATTCTTACTTATAAGTGGGAGCTAAACATTGCTTATTCTTGGACATAATGTTGGCCACATTAGAAACTGGGAGCTTCTAGAAGAGGGGAGGGAGAGTGTGGGCCAAGTGTTGAAAAACAAACTATTGGTTATTTTGTTCACTTCCTGAGTGGCACCACCAATTGTACTCCAAACCTCAGCATCACACAATAGTCCCAGTTAACAAACCTGCATTGACCAGATGTGGTGGCTCATACCTGTAATCCCATCACTTTGGGAGGCTGAGGTGGAGGGAATCACTTAAACCCAGAACTTTGAGACCAGCCTGGGTAACGCAGTCAAACCTCATCTCTACAAAAAGTGAAAAAAAAACAAAAAATTGCTGGGTGTGGTGGTGTGCACCTGTAGTCCCAGTTACTCAGCATGCTGAGGCTGGAAGATTGCTTGAGCTCAGGAGGTGGAAGTTGCAGTGAGCTGAGATCTTGCCATACCATTCCAGTGGGGGTGACAGAGAAAGACCTTATATAAAAAACAAAACAACAAAATGTGCATGTGTACCCTCTAAATCTAAAATAAAAGTTGAAATTATTTTAAAAAATTGGGGGATAGGAAAGCATGCCATTTTATTGTTATAGTCATATGAGTTTTAGGACATTTACCTTAAATATCCTCAAAAAATTAAAGGACAGGTATATTGGGCCGTCTTTGACTCAGTTTGAATTTTCTCTGGCTCTTCCATTTTCTAATTTGGGATCATAGGTTAGTAACTGAATTTATCTGTATAATGAAGGGTTAGACTAAGTATTCACTAAGATATCTTCCAGTTCTAAAGTTCTAAGTTAATGTTTGTGTAACCTTCAACTCTTTATGACCACTCATTTTGAGATTTTTAAATGGCTAGTCACAGATACTACTAATCTTTTACAAATGGCACTATAAAGTTTGAAGTAACATTAACCCTTGTCCTGTTTGCCACAAGAATACTAGCCAGCAGTGTTTGCAGCTGCAACATTTACCCCAAGATAACTTTGTCATGAAATATCTCACTTTTATTGTTATATTCACATTGGTCTAGCATAGCCCACTTTGGAAATGAAAGACGTCATACTATTTACAGCATTCTGCTTTTAGTAGTCGTGTTTCCATTTACAAAATATAATCATTCCTGATTCCTGAAAATGTAAAATCCTAGAAACTGTAGCATTCCTATGTATGATAACATTGTTTTCAAACAATTGTTGGCCAAAGATTTACTTGATAAATCTGATTTTTTTCGCAAAATAGATGATTCTGATGATTCAGATGATTCTGATGTTAGTTCTGTTTAGAAATTACTTGGATAACAGTTTTTACATTTTATTTTCACATTGAAAATCAGTCCTATTTGCTTCAGCCTCAAAGATCATGTTTACATAAAACTAAATGAACTCTGGCAGCAAGCTGCATTTTTTTTTTTCTCAATGGGAAAAGCATTAAAGATGTCATCCTGTTATGAGTTTTAAAAATGTGTGTTTATTCTTCAAATATACCAAATTCTTAATTTCCCATTAACTTTGCCTTCTAATTCCTCTTTATTTTTTGTGCTAATTAAATATTGATATATATTCTTTACTGGGCAATAAAAGGAAAACTTTATGGTGGTTTGAAGTATTTGTGACTCTATCATCTCTACACTATCATCTCTTCCTATTTGACAACTGGTTTATGGGTCAAAACTGTTGGACAACGCACAACTTAGATTGTGATAAACAAGTTTTACCAGAGTAAACTACATATATTACAAAGCACATTCCATGTAGACTACTGTACTTCAGCAGTCATAGGAGCTCTTTTTATATGTGATGCACAAATACCGTCTCAGAGTGTGGTATGCAGTCTGAGAGAATATAAGGTAGGAACGTTCAATTATACCCAGAGCATGTGTGTTTGGGTATATATTTGTGTATATAAAATTTATCTACACATCTACATATCAAGTATACTGGAAGATAGAGTTGAGAGTAAGAGCAGGAGAGACAAAGATGTGAAAAAATAGCATTGTAGTAAGTGATCACTGCGTAGCATAGTATTCAATGGGCTACCCAACAGAGCTACCCTACAGAGCCTGCCTCATTCTTTCACATCCTTTATGTCTTCTATAGCTTCTCCTACCAGCGTATCCCTCTTTCATTCAATATCCTCAATATCACTGACTCATCTTTCAATTTAGAATTATTTTTTAAAAACACCAAATAATTTCTCAACTTTTTTCTTTCAATAATTCTTCCCTTTTCCTCACTTAGAGTCCTAACTTGTCAAATTATCTCTCTTCTGTCATTTAAATAACATCTGAGAGTACTATGATGCTGTGAAACCACCCCTGACACTGCCCCACCCACCACTGTTGTCTCTCTCTTGGGAGTGTATGCCTCCTGTGTTATGGCAGCTACTGTTTCAATTTCTTATCGTCTAATTTTATACCTCTATTTTTCATCATTCTCTCATTTAACACTGAAAGGAGGAAAAGTAGTTCATTTACTTCTCATATGAAACAGAAGCTGCCGTTTCCACTCAGGCTCTCCCATTCTTTCCTTATTTTGAATTTTTGAATATTTTCTATTATATTTTAACTTCTCAATTGTATTTTTATTATTTCTTTAGAATTTTTGGTATTTTGACTTTCAAAGTCTATTTAGAATCAATATTTTACCAATTCAAGTAGAATGCATAACTCTTGGCACTTGTTCCTTTGTATTATGTCTACACACATTGAACTTTCCAGGCAATGTTATAAATTTTGCTTTTAACTATAAACATATTTTAAAGAGCTCAAAAGGAGAAGATAGTCCATTATATTTACCCAGATATTTACCATTTCTTTGCTCTTCCTTCTTCCAGAGAGTTCAAGTTTTCCGTTGGCATTATTTCTCTTCTAATTGAAGAATTTCTTTTAGAATAGGTCTCTGATTCTCTTAGTTTTCCTTCATCTGGGAATGTCTTTAACTTTTTTTTTTTTTTTTTTTGAGACGGAGTCTCGCTCTGTCGCCCAGGCTGGAGTGCAGTGGCCGGATCTCAGCTCACTGCAAGCTCCGCCTCCCGGGTTCACGCCATTCTCCTGCCTCAGCCTCCCGAGTAGCTGGGACTACAGGCGCCCACAACTGCGCCCGGCTAATTTTTTGTATTTTTAGTAGAGACGGGGTTTCACCGTGGTCTCGATCTCCTGACCTTGTGATCCGCCCGCCTCGGCCTCCCAAAGTGCTGGGATTACAGGCGTGAGCCACCGCGCCCGGCCTGTCTTTAACTTTTATTACTGAAATACATTTTGTCTGTATATAGAATTCTGGAATTACCATTCTTTTCCTTCAATACTTGGAAAATATTGTTCTGCTTTCTTCTGGTCTCCATGGTTTTTGATCAGAAACCAATGGAAATTCAAGTCATTTTTTTTTTCCCCTATAAGTGACCTGCTATTTTTCTATAATTTTAAGAGTTTCTTTTCTTTGTCATTAGTCTTTAGGAGGTTAATTGTTGTATATCTGGACATAATATTTTGGAATTTATCCACTTTGGGTTTTGCTGAACTTCTTGAATCTGTATGTTTATGCCTTTTGCCAAATTTAGAAAGTTTCCAGCCATTATTTCTTTAAACTTTTTTGCACTACATATTTTTCCTCTTCTTAAACTCTGATGTCCAGAGTGTTTGATCTTTCGGTTTTGTCCCACAGGCTTCTTGGGCTCTATACACTTTTTGAAACCTTTTTTTTCCCCTCTCTGTTGTTCAATTTGCATAAATCCCTAGTGCTCCTTTCTTTGCTCCAGAAATCTGGGGTTTTGGTGACTAATCTCTGCCTTGTCTGTGACTATGCCCACGTCTGGGGACAACTATTTGGAGAACAGAAAGAGAGAGAGAAAAAAAAGGTAAGGGCAGGGGTATTCACCTATCCTTCTAAGACCATAACTCCTTTGATGAGAAAAGAAGAAATTCTGCCATCTCCCATTTTTAAGGGCCTGCTGCCCTCACTGCCACCTCTGTCACTTCTATAACCATTGCCTTTGTTGGCTTGTCTGGAGGCTCGGGTTTTAGGAAACAGAAAACAAAAGAGGCTCCCAGAAATCTATCCAAGATATCACATATTGGCTTCTTTTCTGCTTGGCCATCTTGCTCTGAGATGTTTCTCTAACCTTGCCTAAATACATTGAAGAATTACAGGACTGAGCCCAAGAGAACATACGTTTATAAGGTCGTTTTCCCAGGCTCCTTTTACTTCATAATTTCCCCAGCTATTTCTTCTTCTCTACCATGATCTTCTTTCTGGTCTTCCAAACAGAAAACTGGAACTTTAGCTACCCTTCTCTGTGGCACACTTCCTACAGCGGCACCAGCCAACTGTCTATGGCCAACTGATGGGAGGATAGGAAGCATAAAAATGCCCCATTTTCTTGGAACCACAGCGTCGTCTTAGGTTATCCTAATTTCAGCATACTGGCTATTTTCATTTGTGGTCTTGAATGGTTAAACTGCTTTACTTTTATTCAGAGCATGTATTTCCCCTGATATATTACGTGTTTATTAGATGACTGGTTTGAAATCTTACTCCCCTTCCCAAACTAGAAAGTAATCTTTACAATGACATAAAATTTATGCATTTCTGTGTTTTCAGCATGAAGAACAGTGCACAAATCTTAAGATGCTCAATAAATATTGTAAAAGAAATGAGCTAATTCCTCAGAGGAAATTGAAGAATTGGCCTGAGCTTTTTGCTCATTGCCCAATCATGCTATATAACTCCTCTCCTGACTCTTATCAAGTAATATCAAAGGATATAGGAGGCCAGAGAAGCCTCTTCAAGGAAATAACTAGTAATTTTCAATTTAAAAATTCATTAAAACCTGTTTTAACTATGGAAAGGGAAGGTCTGAGAAATCTTTAACTTACATTATGCAACTTTCTATACATGTATTAGTTATTCATTGCTGCTTCATAAAAAAAACACCACAAACTTAGCAGTGTGTAAAACAGTACAGATTTATTATCTTAATGTTCTTTAGGTAACGAGTCTGGCATGAATCTCACTGGGGTAAAATCAAAGTATTGGTAGAGCTGTGTTCCTTTCTGGAGAATCTACAGGATGGTCTATTTCTTGTTCACATGGATTGTGGGCAGGATTCAGTTCCTGTGGTTGTGGGACTTAGGTTACTGTTTTCTTGCTGGCTGTCAGCTGAAGGCTGGTCTCCTTTCTAGAGGCTACCCATGTTTCTAGGGGCTTCCTTGGCTTGTGGTCCCCTTCCTCCACCTTCAGTGTCAGCAACGGCGGGTCAAGTTTCTCTCACATTTTGAATCTCTTCTTTTTCTTCTGTCTCATCTTTCTGATCCAGGCAGTAAAGGCTCTCTGCTTTTAAGGACTCATGTGATTTCACTGGGTCCACCTGAGTAATCAAGCATAAAGTCTCAAGATCCAGTAACCTCAATAACATCTGCAAAGTCATGCCATGTAGTATAAAATATTCACTGATTCTGGAAATTAGGGCATGACTATCTTTGGAGGACCATTATTCTGTCCACCACACTATAGGAATGGCCTTTTAAAAGATGCAGGATGACAAAGGTAATAATTAACTGTAAATGTTAAGATCATATGATATTCTGAATAACTTTTAAATGTAAAATTAAAATATTTATTCTTAACAATAAGAAATGTAGTATTATGAAAAGAACTGTGTCTTGGAGATTTGTGATTTGTGAAAATCTAACATAAGCTAATTGAGGGTTTTTTTTTTTAATGAATCTCAGAGGGGACAGTCACATAAATAATTTTCTACTATTTCTAGTAGGAGAATATCAATTTCAAGTACAAATTAAACACATTTAATTGACATATATAAAGCTTATATTGGTGTAATATTTTATGTTTCAGAAATCATTTTATTTAAAATAGACTATCTTGTTGGTTTAAACTCGTTGAAATAAAATTGGAGAGTGATAACAGGCCTGAGAAAATAATTATTAAAACATTCTCTCCCAAGATGGGTATCTTGAAAAAGAATTTATATCTAGTTATATTTATATTTTTCTTTTAATCTTTGCTTGAGGTTATGGCTACACTGGCTCCTGAGATGAGTATACCCCTAGAGAGTCTTCCACTGACATTCTCTAAATATAAAGAAAAGTACTTTTTTCCCAAATCCTGTACAGAAAGAGATACAATGCAGAATGGAGGACATAGCCTTAGGTAGAAAACTGTCCATAAAGCTGAGAACCTGAAACAGATGCTTAAAGAGTTTCATTCTAAAGCAGATTGAGAATGCAGCCAAGGTTTCCTGACCTCCACCTGGGAGAGATCACAGGGCCTTTCTCAGATAAGGCAGAACAATGACCTCATGCTTAATGGTATGGAGCCTTCCATAAGGTTGAGGTAATTTTGTCTCCATTAACTGAATATGTCACTAGTACATAAGTGTTTCATGTATGGCCATGGCTCCAACCACTAAAATACCAAGTGAACAACCAAATAATGCAGGTTCTCATGATATAGGCAGAATGAAAATCTTTCATATTACCTACTAATTTAGGCTAACTTTGTGTGAAGACCTGAGTGACCAGGGCCATTCCCACTGATTTGACCGTACCTCGAATGACTCATAAGCTCCCATGAGCCTTGTGTTACCTACCATGATAATATACCCTGACTGGAGGTATGACAGACGCCGTGAGAATGGTATAGCACTCATATGTAGATTCTGACTAGTCCACCTCCATTTGAACAACAATGCTTGTTATATTATTGAGTATCAGTTGCTTACTCTGCACCTAGAAATTCCATTTGTTTCCTAAATTATATTAGAGCAATATTTATGTAAAAACATGTGGCTGAGCAGAGTTTGCTTTCTCATTAGATAATAGTGTTATATCCAAGAATGTGCCAAAGGTTGAGGTAGAGGCAGAGGATATCAGGACCATGAACATGTAGCAGTAGAAGCTACAGTGTGGATAGTCCCAGTGTCTTCTGGTGAACTTCTATCAGATAAAGCACAAAGGTTTCACCATTTTCTTCCCTTCTACTTGAAAACATTAAAGATTGTGCAGAAAAGTGCACATCTTGTAATATACAGCTCAGTAAGTTTTCATGAATGTATCACACCCATGTAATAGCACCAAAATCAAGAAACAGAATATTACTACTATTTCAGAAGTTTTTCTTAGCCCCATACCAGACCCAACTGCAACTACTATCATAGCTTCTCACCATAGTTTGATTCTACTTGTGACTGAACTGTACATAACTAGGATAATATAGGATGTATTATTGTCTTTGGCTTCTTGAATTCCACATTAGCTTTATGATATTGATTTATGCCATTAGGTATAATTGCAATGTATTTTCAAGGTTGTATTTTTTGTGAAAGACTATAATTTATTTCAGAGTTAATACACATTCACATTGTTTTTAGTTTTTGTCTATTATTCATAGTTCTGCTAAACTTTCTTGTACATCTTTTTGTATATACACACAACTCTGTCAGATATAACTACATGTGGCACTCTAGGTCATAGGACATACATGTGGTTAACTTTAGTAGGTTCTGACAAACCTAATTTCCCAAATTTGTTGCACAAACTTATACTCCCACCAACAGAGTAGGAACATTTTAATTGTTCCACATCCCCCAATACATGGTATCCTTAGCTTTTAAAAAGAATTGTAGTCATTCTGGTGCATGTGAAGTGAGATTGCTTTATAGCATTTCCTTGGTGAGTAAGGAAGTATATCATATTTTCATGTGTTTTAGCTATTTAGATGTTTTTTCATTTTTTTGCTCATTTTAGGATTAGATTGTCTGCAATCTCACTGTTCTAACAAAGTTGTTAAAGAATAAGTACATCAACAGAGCTTGATGTACTGGTGATAATGCCAAGTATTTTGGTGGCTACCACTGAAAAGATGCTCTACTGTAGCTGACCAAAACTGGTAACAGAGTGAAACAATATAAGAATGGTCATGGTAAGAGGCTGAAATGCATGAAGTTTGCCTAGCTATGACTGATGAGCATCACACAGATACTGTTTGCTTGGGGTACACCAACACAAGAGTTGTAACCAGTGACTCATACTGTGGTAAAGCAAGTGGACATGACTGGTTGTTGTATGTCTATTTGGGGGTAATTAATTATAGACAAATGTTCCAATCATGTCTGATTTCAAAATGAGCATGAGAAATCCCATCAATGTGATCCTCAGATGTGGAATTGGCAGCTTGATATTTTTATATATTCCTCATAGATGAACTCATAGATGGCTGAATGAATTTAAGAGGTATGGGGCAAACCATTTATATATCAATCATATTTCAAACCATATATACATACTCTTACATATATGTGTGTGTGTGTGTATATACACATATACACACACACATATATACACATATACACATACACACATACCTTATGAAGAGCTTATACTTTGTGATGGTTAATTTTAGGTGTAAACTTGACTATATTAAGGCATACCTAGAGAACGGGTAAAGCATTATTTTTTAGTATGCTTATGAGAGTGTTTCCAGATGAAATAATCTTAAGAGTTTGAGTGGACCAAGTGTGGAAGATCCTTCCTCAATGTAGGCAGGCACCATCCAATGGCTGGAGGCTTAGATAGAACAAAAACAAAGGAAAAGTAAATTGGTCCCGGTCTCTTTCTCTCTCTCTCTCTCTTCCCCCTCCCCCCCTTGGATCTGGGATACACTCTTCTTCTCCTACCTTTAGATATCAAAACTTCAGACTCTTTGACCTTTGGACTCTGGAACTTACAACAGTGTCCTCTTGGGTTCTTAGGCCTTTGGACTTGGACTGAGCCATGCTACTGACTTCCCAGGGTCTCCAGCTTGCAGACAGCCTGTCATGGGACTTCTCAGCCTCCATAATCATGTGAGCCAATTTTCCTAATAAATCCCCTCTTAAAAAAAAAAATATATATATATAAAACTAATATGTATATTACATATATATTACTAATATATTTATCATATATATATAGTAAATGCATATATGCATATGTAAATATGTATAAGCCATTTCTACTGGTTCTGTCTCTCTGGGGAACCCTGATTAATACATACCTAATTACCACTCAGGCAACCAGCACCAATAATCAACCATTTTCTTCTTAATATTCCTGAATCCTTAAGTGCATTAAACTGTGCTTTATTTGTTAACAGAAATAGGGACCAGTGTAAATTTAACCAGTATGAAACTCATAGGGCCAGGAGAAGAGTAGCCCAAGGGAACAGTGGTGTCATTTATGAAGCTATTGTCTCTGAGCTTCAAACACACTGTTCCATACTCTATTTTATTAGGGCTCAATCTCTATACACCACAATTCTACTTTTGTAGCTGGTATTCTTTAGGCTTTGTTGATGGAGTGTGCTAGAGAGACATTGAAAGCCTAGAAGAAGAAACTTGCTCCTCTCTGTCCATTTGTCTGCTTCATGACTGCTTTCTTTTCCTGTGTGTTTCATTTTAGTAACGATTTTTCACTCCAGGAGTACAATTCCTTCTCATAGCAGCAGAGGCATCTAATTTGCAAATCTTCTTTTATTTGAAGAACTACCTTCGGAGTAAGTTTACAGGCAATCCTTCTTCAGAGGTCTGAGTCAAAGTTGCTTGGGCCCCCTCCTCTAAATACCTTCTGGTGTTTAGAGAAACCAGCACCAGGTGAGCACACCATCCTCAAAGCTCTGTGTTTTAAATCTGCAGGTCTCCTCATCCTCACTTTTAAGTTTTATTAATCTTAAACTTCTGCCTTTGTTTCTTCAGCCTTAGGGATGATTGCTGCTTCCTACCACTGCTATCCCCCCGATAATTCACTGTTATTTTTCCTTTTCAGTTACTCTGTTGAAAATGAATCCTAATTATTGCATTTTTATATATTAAATTTTTTCTATACAAATACCTAGTGTAGTTTGTTTCCTCACTGGGCTCTGACTGATGCAGAAGACAGAAGGTCTTCTCCATTTAGGATTCAGACTAGGTCATGCCACCCCAGTTATCACCACAAAGGATTACAGAAAAAGAAGATATAGAAATGGGGAATATTGTTGAGAACAATTAAAACAATAAAGATGTAGAACTCACACTTCTTCCAAACAGAATATTCATTTCACTAGTAAGGCAGTATAAAACTGGGTGTAAAAGAAGTACCTTAAATTTTCATGACATATAACCCAACACCTATGGCTAAATGTGTTAATAAAATGGGCTATTCAATTGTTCCTTCTATAAACTAGCACTGCCATAGTACATAGGGATTATCTGACAATATAGTTAAGTATTCAATGTATTTGAATGGGTGAGACTTTTAGGCAGGGTCTGGGTGGACTCATTTATTAGGGAGACAGAAATAAGTAGGTTAATATAGGATTGAACCTTGAGATAAGTTTTATAAATACTATATAGAACCATTTTGTTCCCATTGATTACATCTATTGATTATAGGCATGGGCTTTTGGGTGGAGGTGCCAGAAAGAGCCTTTCTCAGACTTAGGTTCCTTTGATGATCTATACTACAATTAGGCAATGGATACTATTAGTAGCTTCATGGATTGAATTCAAAATTCCTGCAATCCTGTATGTTACATTGAAAGGGATGATGAAGCTAGTAAAGGCTACTGATGTGATAACTTCACATTAATTCTGAATGTCCACCTATTCTATATCACAGTTGAACTGAATAGTCTAGGGATCACCAAGGAAGACCTAGAGAAAGAGTCAACTTGGTAACATGAAACCAGTTTTGCAAGAAATACAATTTGGTAACAAAATAACCTTTCTTCTGTTTAAGCTCTGATATTTAGTACAGGACTATATTCTAGGCAATACTAACCACAATTGGTGCAAAGGATCAACTTCTACTGTTGTTTCTATAAGTTGCAGCCTAGCTATGAATGTAAGACTCTACTGGGTGCAATGCCCTATCTACTACTCAATTGGTTGTGAGGATTTTTTTGTCAATTATATATGCAGGTCAAGAGGGGTCAGAGGAATAAAATTTATGACTAGCAGCAAGTTTTTTTTAAATGTTTTACAGCTATTATTGTTGGAGAAAATGAATATATAATTGTAGTCATCAGACCACTCACTGTCAAAACCATCCAGGTCATAAAAGAGTACTAAATGCAAGACAATAGACTTTTTAGGGCCTTGGAAACTGGATACAGATATATTTCTCAGAAATGCTTAGAAACTGCTCAAAACTGGTTCTAGTTTTGCAAAATGAGGATGTGGCTTTGATGATACAAAATTTGGTTAAAAGAAAAGAGAGCCTGACATTTGTAAACATTATCTTGCATGAAAGGATTATTTGCAGAGATTACATGTATAAATCCCTATTAGAGACTAAAGTGTGTGTGTGTGTGTGTGTGTGTGGTGGGGGGGGGGGGTGTTTGTTCCTCTGTGTGTGTGTGTTTGTGTGTGGCTTCCTGTCACCAGTTATCTCTAGGTAAATACTGCAGCTAAAAACACCACTGGCAAGTATTCAATACAGATGTTCTCAGTACAGATTAAGACTTTTAATCAACAATTTAAGTAGAGCTTTTGATATTTAATGTTTTTGGTTTAATTTTATAATAACAGTGAAAAACAAGGAATATATAAAAGGAAGAAACAAGGTTGGATAAAAACACAAAACCTGAAACTAAACCAAAGTTTTATCTTGGATACACTCTAAATACGAACTTCCTGCTAGTTGCATAAGACAAGTTATTTAATTTCTCTGTATTTCATTGTTCTTAACTGTACAATGAGGATAATAATAGTCTCTAGCTCAGGGCTCCTATAAGAAAATCAGATAGTACATATAAAATAATTACTAGGTTGTCTGGCACAAAGTAAGTACTAAATAAATATTAGCTACCAGTATTGCCTATTATTACTATCATTAATTGGAGGAAGAAAATAAAGAGGAAGAAAGTCATCTGAGGCCGCAGAGTGACTGTCAGGGAGCCTAATCTATTTTAATTGCAGCCTTTTTTATTAACATTTGTGTTGAAATGTTTCCACATTCTCTTTTCCACTGCCATTGGGATAATGTCCAAGTTCGTTAGTAAGATGTTTAAGTGTATTTTTAATGAGGCTTCAACAATGCTGTCAGTCATCACATGTTTTAACTATTTTGATCTACTTGATAATTCTCAAACATAAACTTCACATTTCCATATCTTTGGTCATTTTTCCTTTTGTTGGAGTGTCCTGCCCTTTCCCTTTATATATCTGTCAAATTGTTATTTACCCTTTATTACATAGCTGTCTTAGTCAGAGATTGTTTGGATGTAGTACCAGAGATCACCTTAAGCTAAATTTTATAAAAACTGTGAATTTAATGGAAGGACACACAAGGCTATCAAACAGAACCTAAGGGCGAGAACTACAGTCAAGCCTCAGGAGGACTAGAGTCAGGAATTGGAAAATAGCCTGGAATCAAAACTCTTTTTCTCACTCTCCTTGTCTCTTTCTGTGAAGCTAAATGTCATTATATTATCTTTCCTTCAGTGTAGTCTTCATTCTTCTCTCTCTCTGAAACTGGGTTCTTTTTTTTTTTTCATGTACATGATGGAAAATAGCTACCACAGGATTTGTATTCTTTCAATTTAGTTAATAACAGAATGGTTTAGAATTTTTATTTTCAAAGTGCTTTTTAAAAAAATTGTCTAATTACTCTAGCTTGGGCCAAGCTTCTCCTGTAGGATCAGCCTTGGCTAGGAGAAGCATAGATATTTACTCAAACATATCTTCAGGGCCACCTCTTGATGGGAAGGAAAGGATGCAGAGCTAGGAAGAGTGTACACAGGGCAGGATGCCTACATTTATCTTCTCTTTAAAGCATATTCAAACTCCTGCCAGGTAGGATTCGTTATTCCTCTCTGTGAGCCTTCAGAACTCATCATATCATAATATTGTTAATTATACAGAACACACATACATATCCTCATTAGAGTGTGAGTGCCTCAAAGACTAGTGGGTTGCCTAATTTATCTTTATATTTTAGGCACTTAATAGCGATACAGCCCTCAAAGAGCTCCAAGTAATAGGAGAAAGCCAAGAATAATACTTTCAAGAGAAGGAAATATTTTATAAGAGAAACCAGCATTATAGAAGTTCAGGAAAACTATAAATCTTTTTTTTTTTTTTTTGTTAGTGACCGTGAAGTTTTCATGAACAAGGTGGTATGTGAATTGCACCTTGAAGGACATGTCGTTTTTGCCAGGTAAAGAAGTTAAAGTCAATTTCATCCCTAAAAAGGAGAAAAAAGAAAAAGAAAAATAATTGTGAAAATAGAGAAATAGTAAGATGTGCACATGGAAATGTAATGTGAGATTCAATAAAATTGTCTGGTCATTTGGAACCCATAAAAGGGATAAATGCAAGGTAAGATGATAAATACAATTTGTCTAAATTTAAAAGGATTTCACTGAAACAATATTTGCTTTTTGTGCTATATTTTGCAAGATAATAATTAAAAATAGATATGTTTTAATTTAGCCACTTTCCCATTTAGAAAATAAAAAGTACAGCTTGCTGCCAGCACTCATTTAATTTTACATAAACCTACTCTTCAAGGCCGAGGCAAATATGACTGATTTTCAATGTGAAAATAAAATATAAAAAGTGTTCTTGGAGTTATTTCTAAACAGAACTAACATCAGAATCATCTAAATCATCACAATTGTTTATTTTGGAAAAATTAGATTTATCAAATGAATCTTCAGCCAACAACTGTTTGAGAATGATGTTGATATGTAGGCATGCTACATTTTTTAGGATTTGACACTTTCAGCAACTGAGAATTATTATATTTTTGTAAATGGACAGACCACTAATAAACACAGAATGCTATAAACAGAATGATGTCTTTTGTTTCCAAAGTTTATATACCAGAGGAACGTGAAAATAATAAAAGCAAGATATTTCATGGCAAACTTATCTCTAGGTAAATGCTGCAACTGCAAGCACCTCTGGCCAGTATTCTTGTTGCACTCAGGACAAGGCTTAAATGGTTGCTTGCGGAATAAAAGCGCTGTCTGAGGATAAAAGAAAATAATAAGTGTATAGTGAGGAGGCTAAATTGTATACATTTGTTTGCCTAGAAAAACTGATTTAACAACAGCCCCTTTATTGGAAAAGTTTACTAATAAATGGCATTCAATAAATCATCAGATCAAAGATTTATATTTTAGTCTTACCAGAGTGGGAGCAAATGAGAACAAGCAAAAGCTATTCTGAGCTTGCTATAGCAATGGAGTCAGCCACCATCACTAGTGTTTGGTACAGACTCAAAGGCAGACAAAGGAATAGGAATGCTTTATAGTGGGAAAAGGAAAGCCTTCAGGTGTGCCCTGATTAGGGGTGTTGGTGTGGAAAAGCCATAGGTGGGATAAACTAGAAGTGAGGCATCCTATGTGATTGGCTTGGAGAACATATTTGGATGCCTCTAGATGGTCCTAAAGTCATGCAAACATTGGGGAAGTCATCAATTATTAATCAAGTCCAGGGCATTTGGGGCCACTTGTTACAAGGTTATCATTTGGCTTCCTGGACCATTTACATTGAATAGTGGTCTGATTCCTTAGAAGTCTGACTTACATATAGTAGGTTGGCATCCCAAGCAGGTTATTATAGGTAAGCAGTTTGTTTTCTGGGTTGGTTACTGCAGATGGAGGGTCAGAGTTCTATTTTTATATACGGATTGGCCATTGTTGATTTGTATATTTAGTTTCTCATCTACAAAAATACTAAATGCCTGAAGGTACAAAGAAATCTTTTTTATCTATACAGGTCCATTACAAAGAAGTACACTAAGCTCTTATTTATTAAATATATTAAAAATTAATATATATTAAACATATTTACATATAAAATTATATGTATTTAAGTATATATAGTATATATTAAATATATTATATATTATATATTATTTATAATATATTATATCAATATATATAATATATAAAATTAAATATATATTTATTACATATATAATTAAATATATAAATAGTTATAAGGAAAACAAAAGATTCTTATGTAGTATCACAAATTTTTAGGCCTGGAAACTTATGGGCATAACAATAATATGGTAGTAGTAACAATACTTTTAATTGTCTCCTATCTTCATTTTCTTGTTAAGTATTTATAGTTTTTCTCCGAGTATTTAAATGTTAGATCAATTCCTACAGATCCTATTTGATGCCATTGTTTGTTATTACTTCGCCACCAAACAAAAGCCATCTTTTTTACTGAATAAAGATTTCTTGCCTGGTTCTTTCTTTCTTTCCACAGGAAACTCTGTAATTCATACTTAGAAGAAGCTTCTAAAAAGCCTTTCTCTTTATTTAGTCAGTACATACCCAGGCAAATGTGTAACCCATTTTCTTCTGAAGCTGGGATTTGTGCTGTAAATAAATAAAACACTCACCACCAAGTCAGTCTGAATAAAATGCATTATTCTGCCTTTGCCACAGGGTAAGTGTTCTCATCTGGCCTGTGCAGCATTTGATGCCTTTGATGACTCTCTTTCTTGAAATACTTTGACTTTGATTCCCAGAACCTTTTGAATTTCTTCCCGCATATGTTTCACTTCACCATCATGAACAAGTTGTCTTTTTATTTGTCATCTATAGTTTTCAACTTCAGTCTCAGAAGTCTTCTCTTCCTTAACTCACACTCCTTAAATGATCTCCTATTCAATCCTGTGGCTTCAATGACCCTTTCTTTGCTAATTACCAAACATTTATCTCTCATAGGTTATATACCTGTATCTCCAGCCACCTATTGGATATATTTCTTGGAGATTGGAGTAATCTAGTTTATTATCCTATATAATCTATTGCAATAATCTAGGTCATTACTTTTTGGGTTTCATCCAGAGGGAGAAAACAAAATAAGGATCCATGTGGAGAGGAAAATGAAACATTAGTCTTACATTAGAGCTATTTGGTAATTTCTAAGTTGGAGTACGTGACAAAACTCCCATTCCTTTTTTCACTTTCCTGCCAATCATCCTCAGTGCATACACACATACTCTCTCCCTCTTCCCGTCTCTCCCTCTTCTTACATTCAGGCTAGAAGAGAAAACTATGACCTTTCTCATATTCCATGCAGCAGAGGAACAACAAGGAGAGAAAAGAGATAAATCTTCACTAAATTCTTTTTTTTGTTTTGTTTTTGCCCCACTCTGTCAATTTAACTCAATGGATGCTGAAGTCTCTCTAACTTGGCAAATAGATTAGTTGCTTTTCCACACACGGAGAGATGTTTGAGGAAGAAGTAATTGAGGGGGACAGAATAGTATTATTCTGATACTTATGTCTCTTTAAGGAAAACATGAAGGAGAATTGGGTTTCTACCAGCACTCTCCAGTTGGATGTCATAAAGTGACTTGGGTTTTGACAGACAAAACTGCAGCCTTTCATTTTACTGTTAAGTCTCAGGCTGCTTTTCCTCCTAGGCTCACTGACTCAGTGAACATAATCATCCTCCAGTTATTAAACTGAGAATGAAGATAAGACAGAAATATGTAATTCCTACTATTTCTTCATATCTTCTAGGAAGTATTAAAATATTAAAAATAGAGAAAGATGTACATTCTTCACAACAATATGACTTTTTAGCAAGTGATATTCTACAATTTCATGATGCTATTTAACTCTATGGCTGTCACCAATGATCAATTATCAACGATGTGATAGTCATGAATTTACCATTGTAATATCCAACCCTCCACTCTAAACTCTACAGTCTCATTCTGAGCTGGCTATTTTTTTAGAATTCAATTTTTTCTACTTGACCAATAATCTCTTTGTCTCTGATAGTATACAGTATTCAGATATTGTGATTGGATATGGTTTGTTTGGCCCCACAAAAGCTCATATTGAAATTTGACCCCCAGTGTGATGGTGTTGGAAAGTGGGGCCCAGTGGAAAGTGTTTGGGTCATTGGGGTAAATACCTCATGAATGACTTGGTCCCATTCTCTCAGTAATAAGTTATTGCTCTTGGATATTAGACTTGTTCTCTCAGGAATGAATTAGTTCCCACAAGAGCAGGTTGTTACAAAGCAAATTTCCTCTACTGTTTCCCCCTCCTCCCTCTTTGCAGGTATCTAGTTCCCCTTTGACTTATCTGCCATATTGTGACACAGCCCAACCCTCGCCTGAAGCCAAGGCTATGCCCTCAAACTTCTCAGCCTGTAGAACTAAATAAACCTTTTTTTTTTTTTTAATAAATTACACAATCCCAGATATTATTTTATACCAACAGAAAATGGACTACTAGAACAGAATTATTTAAAAGTATGTGTAGAGTGTACATATTTCTTTGAAACTTGTGAAATAAATGGATGCTATCCAGGTCTATCGAGAAAGATATGTAAGAATTTAAAGTCATACTTTAAGATTCTCAGTTTATAAGTTACAAGTTCTTGGACTGTGTATAAAAATAGTTACTCTGAAAGTTAGTATGACCTCTTCACACATACAAAAATCATGTTCTCTAAGAAGTAAAATTCTTAGAATTGCAAAGAATCAGGAATATATTTCACAGAAATTTTTGTCTTGGATGAAAATGCATTTGAAAGTTTAACCATTTTAAGTGTATGCTCTCATTTTTGTTCTATTTATATACAGAAGATGGCTTAAAATTTTTCCACGAAAGTAATTTTTTAACACTCTCCAACTATGATAAATTAAAGATTATAAGATTTCTAATAAGTTGAAATCTTTTGTAAGAGCACTACTAAAAAGTCTTGGTTATAAAAGTTTACAAGTACCAATATGCATGGTGTCACTTTTGTATGTGATAAAGAAATAATATTTTTCCTTTTCATGACTTTGTTCTGAATATAAGGGATACAGAAAATAAAATAATTTTTGTAGTGGTAGTAGCTAACATAAGTGATATGGTTTCGTTGTGTCCTCACCCAACTCTCATCTTGAATTGTAGCTTCCATGATTCCTCTGTGTTGTGGGAGGGACCCGGTGGGAGAAAATTGACTCATGGGATCAATTTTCCCCATACTGTTCTCTTGGTAGTTAATAAGTCTCATAAGATCTGATGATTTTATATGTGGTTTTCCCTTTCACTTGTCTCTTATTCTCTCTTGTCTGCTGCCATGTAAGACATGACTTTTGCCTTCTACTATGATTGTGAGGCCTCCTCAGCCACATGGAACTGTGAGTCCATTAAATCTTTTTTTCTTTATAAATTACCCAGTCTCAGGTATGTCTTTATCAGCAGCATAAAAACAGACTAATACAATAAGTTATGCATTTATCTATTTATCTGCGCCTGGCTGTTTCTTTTTTTTCTTTTTTTTTTTTTTTTTTGAGAAGGATTCTCGCTCTGCCGCCCAGGCTGGAGTGCGGTGGCCAGATCTCCGCTCACTGCAAGCTCCGCCTCCTGGGTTTACGCCATTCTCCTGCCTCAGCCTCCGGAGTATCTGGGACTACAGGCGCCTGCCACCTTGCCCCGCTAGTTTTTTGTATTTTTTTTTTTTTTTTTTTTTTTAGTAGAGACGGGGTTTCACCCCGTGTTAGCCAGGATGGTCTCGATCTCCTGACCTCGTGATCCGCCGGTCTCGGCCTCCCAAAGTGCTGGGATTACAGGCTTGAGCCACCGCACCCGGCCCTGCGCCTGGCTTTTTTCTGTATACTTAATTGATATAACCTTATTATGTCATAGGCATTACAGGTGTACAGTTTTGCTGAAATCATTAGGGACAGATGTGTTTAAAAAATTAGAGGTTTTAAGCATTCAGAAAAATAATACAGTACATATATTACAGACATATATTACCCCCAGAAGGGTCTGGGGGCAGCACATCATAATCAAACACATTAACATTTCTATGAAGAAACTTGTAAATGTTCACATTACATGAGAAAATATGGCCACAAGTAACTCATATCTTTTCAGATACATTCTTTTTGTCAAATAAGTTTGCTATAACCTTAAAAAAAGTTTTAACTTTGAAAAATTTTTGATTTTATAATAGTGCTTGAGGGACCTGCATTTTACAGGTAAGGAAATTGAGGTACAAAGATATTAAGTAATTAGCACAAAATTATATTGAAAATGAGTATGGAAGATGGAAAATGAACCCAGGAAGTTTGCCTCCAGAATCTCTCAACCTCTATTACATAGTTGTACTTGTTGAGGCTGGACATTAAAGAGAAGTTGACTTATCTTCCTCAGTATTATTTTTATTCTGTGATCCTACAGATGAATTCGTTTTATAGTATGAAACTCAATACATCATAAAAACCCATTGTTCTTTGAATCTTGACAAGAGATCTACCACTACATGACCTTCATTTACTAATTTTAGTTTTACTATTAGAAACAACACATGGTAAAGCCACTCCTAAATGACAATAGTTTAAATATTTAAGATAGTTCTTGCTATTTAAAAAAAATTTCCTTTTGTTTAAACATGCCCAACTCATTCATATATTACATTTTTCTCTTTTTCATAACAAGTCAAAACGCCCTACTCACAAGTATCATATTTCTATTAATGTCCTTTTAAAAAACACACTGAGAAAAAGAGAAGTCTGTAAGCTGATTTGGTTTATTTGGAATAGAATAAATGGGATACTTATTCCTATGATAAGCATAATTTTCTATTTTTGGCAACTGTATTAGTCAGTTCTTTCACTGCTATAAAGAAATACCTGAGCCTGGGTAATTTATATACAAAAACAGGTTTAATTGGCTTATGACTCTGCAGGCCCCACAGGAAGCATGGTGGCATCTGCTCAGCTTCTAAGGAGGCCTCAGGAAACTTACAACATGGAATAAGGTGAAGGGAAATGTGGAACTTCCCATGGCCAGAACAGGAGAAAGAAAATGAGAAGGGAGATGCTATATACTTTTAAACAACCAGATCTCATGGCAACTCTATTAGGAGAACAGCACTAGAGAGATGGTGCTGAGATTCCTCAGAAACCTCCCCTGTGATCCAATCACCTACCACTGCCTCCCACCTCCAACATTGAGGATTATAATTCTATAGAAGATTTGGGTGGGGATACAGACCCAAACCATATCAGAAATTAATGTGCTAGCTTTCTTACTATCTATACTCTGCTATTAATTTTTATTACATCTATGGTTAACTAATACTCATATGGAGCTTTGAGAGAGTGGCATCAGCAAGATGGCAGAATAAAACCTTACAGCATTTATGCCCTCAAGAAAACAATTTGAACAAATAACAATGTATGAGCATACCTTCACAAGAGCTAAGGAATCCATGTAAGAGATTATGGCATATGGGTATAGCACTGAAATAAGAAACATCACATTAAAGAGAGCAGGAAGAACAGTTCCACATCATGTGCATCATCTTCCCCACAAACTCAGGCAACACAACATGGAGAGACATACCTTCTGCTTTGAAGAAGGGGAGGGAAGTGGTATGGACCCTGGTAGCAGACGTGCCCCAGTAAAACCCAATGCTAGGCCACCTCCTCTGATCCCAGGCTTCAGGCTGGCACCTACAGACACAAATTCCAGGACAGCCTCTATAGGCTCAGGCATCAGGCTGATATCTGCAGACTTAGTCTGCAAGGTAGCCCCCTGCAGCTCTACATTCTGTGTCCTCCCAACACCAGGCTGGTCCCTTTGGTCCCAGGCCTAACACTGGCCCCAACAAATGCTTGCTCCAGCAGACCCAGGGTCCAGAGCCATATGAGTAGACTCCAGTCTCAGACCATCCCCCACAAACCCAAGTTTTAATACTGCTCCTATGTACCCATGACTCAGGCATGCCAATTGGAGCCCCGCCTCTAGACCAACCTAGCTCCAGGCTAACCTCCACAGACTCATTTTTCAGACTAGCCCCTGAAGATCCAGGCTGTAGGCTAGTTCCCACAGCCACAGGCTCCAACAGATCCCGAGTCCAGGCGTACACTGGTAGATCCTGATGCTGGGCCAGCCCCTGCAGATCTAGGTGCCAGAGAGGTCTTCATGGACCCAGAACCATGGCATGCCCATGCAACTCAGGCTTCAGGCTCAACCACTCTGACCCCACAAGACATCAGGCTACCTTGCCTAAGGACTGCAGAAGCAATCTTATCCACAAAACCAACCAGAGGCCCACCAAAAATTTATGGATGAAGTGACTGGTGAAGGGCTTTCACTGCAAAGCCAACTGTAAAAACTGCAAAAGTTGTCTACTTCTTCAAATGTGCAGACCCAATAGAAGGTCATAATGATCATGAAAAATTGAATAATCGGGGAAACATGACATCACCAAAGGAACAAAATAAATCACCAGTAACTGATCCTAAAGAAATGAAGATCCGCAAACTGCCTGGCAAATAATTCAAAATAATCCTCTTAAAGACCTTCAGTGGACTACAAGAGAATACAGGTAGAAACTAATAGAAAAGCCCCACAAAAATACATAAAATAATTCGAACAAAAAGATAGAAGCTATTTAAAAAGCAATCAGAAATCCTGCAGCAGAAGAATATAATGACTGAAATAAAAATTATACATAGAGCTTCTATAGCAAACTCAATCAAGAAGAAGAAAAATTTAATGAGCTTAAAGACAAGGCATCTGAAATTACTCAAAGGAGCAAAAAAAGAACAATTTAAAAAGTGAAGATAGCATATATGACTTATAAGATACCATCATATGAACCACTATGTAAACTATGAGGGTCCCAGAAGTAGTGGAGAGAGATAAAGGAGAGGAAAGCTTATTTAAAAAGTAATGACAGACAACTTCCCAAATCTGGAGAATAAAAAGAGCATCCATATCCATGAAGCCCAAATAACCACAAATAAATTAAATAGAGATATTCCCTGAGGCACACTATAATCAATTCTAAAAATTAAAAACAGAATTTTGAAAGCAGGAGAAAAGCAACTCATCACATACAAAGGAACAGTCATAAGACTATCAGACTAGTAGAAACCTTGCAGACAAGGAGAGAGTGGAATGATATATTCAGAGTGCTGAAAGGGGGAAAACAAACCCTGTAAACTAAGAATATATATGAAGCAAGGCTGTTGTTTAGCTGTGCAACTATGATAAAGACTTTTACAGACAAATAAAAGTTGTGAGTTAATCCGCCATTAGAACTGCCTTATGAGAAATACTAAAAAGATTTATTTAATTTGAAACAAACGGACACTAAGAGTCACCTTTGCTCCGGTTCCCAACAAGTTCCTCATCTGCATCTAAGGTCACCTCAGCCTGGACCTTATTGTTCATATCACTATCAGCAATTTTGTTAAGCTATTCAACAAGTCTCTAGGCAGTTCCAAACTTTCCCACATTTTCCTGTCTTCTTTTGAGCCCGCCAAAGTGTTCCAACCTCTTTCTGTTACCCAGTTCCAAAGTTGTTTCCACATTTTTGGGTATCTTTTCAGCAATGCCCTGCTCTACTGGTACCAATTTACTGTATTAGTCTGTTTCCACACTGCTGATAAAGACATACGCGAGACTGGGTAATTTATATGGAAAAAGAGTTTAATGGACTTACAACTCCACATGGCTAGGGAGGCCTCACAGTCATGGCAGAAGGCAAGGGGGAGCAAGTCATGTCTTACATGGATGGCAGCAGGCAAAACAAGAGTTTGTGCAGGGAATTCCTCTTTTTAAAACCATCAGATCTCATGAGAATTATTCACTATCACAAGAACAGTGAAGGTTCCAACTACCTCCCACTGGGTTCCTCTCATGACACATGGGAATTGTGGGAGTTACAATTCAAGATGAGATTTGGATGGGGACACAGTCAAACCATATCATACTGTTTTATTGAAATGATGATATATTTCTCTCTGACATTTCTCTAATCAATGTATAAAATAATATCAAAATTATTTTACTGTTCCTTACTTTGAGTAAGCAATCATGCTCCCTGAAGGTTATCTTATTTTTCACATACTAATAAACAAACAATTTCTTTAACAATTGATTCTAGAAATTTACTAAGTATCAACAGTGAGGTTGTCATTTCCAGTAGTTACTAGCACCTTGATTTTGGAAACTGGAACAGTTCTAATATTTTTTATTTCTTTTAATATAAATGTTCCTAAATGGTATATAAATGTTCTTTCATTAATCTGTTATAAAATTAATCAGGACTTGGATATTTGAGCATATTAAAACTACTTTGTCTTTCTCATTACATTCTTACCTCTAATGAATTACTACCGCTTTTTTCCCATTGTTTGTTTTGCACTTTCCAATATAGGCCTATTCAGACTGTTAGAAAAGATATGTTTGTGTGTATATTTTTTTCTGTAACCTGTTAATATAATGTCATATTTACCAATCAATAGTTTATTTCTTCTTCCCATTTATTTTTATTTACTAATGACAATAATAACTAACCTTTAAGAGATTTTACATGTGCCACAAGTTTTTTATGCTTCTTCTTACTTAATCTTCAAAACGATCTTAAGAGATTGACATTCTTATTATCCTCATCCTCAGAAGAAGGGAGTGATTATCTTGGAAATATGTTTCCATTTACATAGGTCATAGCAGACTAGGGCAATGGCTGTCAAAAAAATTAGTAATAGAACCAGAGATCAGTTAATTTGTTCTTAATCAGCTGATTTGTGTTCTGGTCTCAAACTAGTCAAAAACTCCATTATTGTCAACTATATATTAAAATTTGGCGTTTACTGCCAAATTTCACTAATTTCACAAGATAAACTGTAACAAATACAGCCAGGGAGTGAAAATAATTTGCTCTTGTAGGTGAAAGATTCATTTTATGTAAACTAGCTTAATATTAAATCTTGCAAATAAAAATACAAAGTGGCCTCTTTTAGGAAGACTGAAAGACTTTGAGAAAAACAATAAAACACCTCATTCATCATAGCCTTCTATTTAGAAATAAACCAAAGCCTTTCATTTTAAGAAACTTAAGTTTAAAATAATGAATGTAAATAAGTCACTAAAGGGAAAGTCACATTTGATGACATGATGAGGAAACTGATTGAAAGCATTTTCTGCCTCAAATGACCTTAGATCTGTTTAGCTTTTTTATCCCCATGATTTGAAGCTTTCAAGCTATATGCTTTTTTTCTATTTTCTAATCTTTCCAAGACATTTTAGGAAGACTGAACATTTATCAAAAAATACAAAGACTCAGAAATATATATTTTTTCCATTTTCTCCTATTTATTTTCAGGGAAGCTAAAGGAGTTTATAGATTTACCTATTATAAGGAAGCCTGTTATCATGTTTGTTTTCTCTACAGCAAATCCTGATCCACAGAATGGCGAGGCAAGAGAAAATGCATCCTTCTGATCCCTCATGATGACAAAGGACAGACACTTAAACACAGGCAGACCTACCTAAAATGGTGTATGAAGCATTTTGAGGTCAAACCAAAGTTTTCTCCCTAAATATAATAATTGTTCTTGCTTATCAGTGCCTGGATCATTCACCAATAATTCATTTTTCTACTGTTCAGGAATTTTGTATCTCAGAAGGCAACACTACAACCTGAGAAGCAGCCCATTAGTAACTGTTACAACTCAGCATGAGCTGGTGAATTGCTTATCTCAGCTTATCAAAGAATAGCATGTTATCCAAGAAGGATAGATTTTAATAGGGCTGGAAACATTGTGAACTTCAACCACGGCATGGAGACCAAAAGGAGAAATACATTATGGATTTGCATGTCTTCACAGGGCAGAACGGGGGATCTTACTTTTTTTTTAGCATATTTTCTTCAGCTGTCAGGGGTCTCCTAGAAAGGACTGAATTTAGCACTGCAAGCATTATCAATAGTAACTGGAATTCTATTTCTTTATAAGCATGCTTGCTGTCAACTGGTTGCTATTTGAGGGTTTTTTTTTTTTTTTCAAACCAAAATTTGAAGATTTTTTGGTTGATAATATACTTTGAAGTGTTCCAGAGATGTCTTAGTAGCGTTTTTTATATTATGCATCGAATCCATCCTGGGTTGACATTTAATGGAATAATATTCCATAAGGAAAATTGCTTACTTCAATTTTCCTGTTTGGACAACAGAATCTTAATTATAAAGGTGATATAGTTGATTCAATTTAGTCATCTAGCTGAAACTAACCAAGAAAAGGTTTTATAACTAATAATTTTATGAAGACAACAAAAAATGTAATGGTGACTAAATCTACATTATTGTACTGTAAAATTGTACATAATTTTATACAGAAAAGTACATAATTATTATATAGGGTTTGATATCAATTTCTTTTCATTAGAGATTGGTGAAATCTCTTTGCCAAGGATTGATTAAAGAAAGTGTTTCTACTTTGATCTGTTTTTAGTTCTCCTTACTTTTTTTTTTTTAATCCAAGTTCTGTCTTTTATATATGATTTACCCTAATAATTTTGCTGGTGATATTAGTTATGATTTCTTCTTTGATATTATAAATTTCATTAGTTATTAATCTCTGCATCTGAAATTCCTTAAAGCTTTAAATGTAAAATTTTAAAGTTTCATAAATTGTATTTATTTTAAAAATAAATTTAGTAATTCCCTTTAGCATAAAAGTGACACATATATAACATAAAAATTTAGATAAGAAAATAACTATCCATTAGGCTACTAAACTGTATATTTCCTTTCTGATTTTTAATGCATCTTTAGGTACACAAAAATTTTAAGTCACTGTATATCTGTTTTGTGCCCTTTACCTTTCACACCAGAGAATGAGCAAGGCAGGGTAGAATTTTAATGAGTGACAGAAAAGTTCTTGACAGTGACAGGTGACCTGAAATGGGTAGCTCTCTCTGTGGCTGAGTCCAGGGTTATTATGAGCTTGTAATGGGGGCATTCATGCTGATTGGTCCATGGGTGGTCTTGGAAAAAGCATCATTCAATTGGTTACAAGGCACCATCCAGAAGGAACCAATTCAGAGAGAGAGAGCAGAGTAGGTAAGACAGGATAGAAGTACTCACTCCAGTAATGGACTCTGTCTGGAACTGGAAGCTCAGTCCTCAGGTTAAAGGTTGAAGGTTGAAGGTTGAAGGTTGAGCCCTACCAGGGACCCACCCCTGTCTGCCTTGGAATTTGTCTATCTCCTGTCGTTATCACCATGACTAAGTACTGGGTACCCCCCTCATAGATCACAAATATTAACTTGGGTATTCCAGAAATGTCTTGGGAAACATGATTCTTTTCCTGTATCCCAAGTTCTTAATGACTGAGATCTGCCTCATTCCGCTGTGCTCTCACTGACTATGTTTTCTGCCTGGAATCTCATGTCTGCCTAGTAGCCTTCACCACAAATGGCATTTTTCACTCCTGACCCCTGATCCATCTGTTATTACTCTCTGATAATGATTAGCCAGCCACCTGGAGTGATCTTACCACCTGGACTTTTTGAGTTTCACCTGTCATAACTGTACTTGAGTAACCAATTTGACTTTCATCTCCATTGATTCCTGCATTACTATTTCTTGAATGTCTTTGCTTCTGATTTCCTTAGCTCCTTCCCTAGGATAACTAGACTCTATCCTTGTTGCTGTGTTTAGAATCCCCCTTTTCTTGCATTCCTGCTAGTGCCTCTCACCAGCCTTTGGTGCAGAAATCAGTCTTTGGTGTAAAAATCTGTTATATTGCTGGGTTTCATCTTCAATTTCTTCAATGTTCCTAATTTAAATGACAGTGCTAGTACTTTATTGTTCTGACTACTGAAAGTCAATTTCTTTCAAAGGCATTTTTGTGTTTGTTTACTTTTGAGTAGTGAATCATGAACATTCATACTCACTGGCTAATTTAGCAAGACAATTCAATTTATTGTTATTACCAGTTCTACTGATTCTGCAGGATAATGGTGTTTTCTGACTTAAGTGATTAAAATGTTTTTCACTTCAAAAGCTTTTAGAAACATTTGTTTACTGTTACTTAAAAGACTAATTGTAACGCCGGACTATACATATGCTTATTCTTCAGACATTTTTTCTTCAGGGTAGTTGATTTTGTTATCTCTGAGCATTCTCGTGATTGCAATTAAATTGAAAGCAGTGTTATAAAATATACATTATTTTTGTAAACTGAGATGATAGCTCTCAATCTTACCAAATACAAATTTTGAAAGCCATAACATTTTTTAATCTACTTACATTTATAGGACTATAATTTTCAAACATATGTCTATGTTATTTACATAACTATTATCTTTGTCAACACATAAATGAATAGAAAAAGATAAAAGATCTGATTTATGTATCTAGTTATCAGAATTCAGTTAGGCTTAATAGTCTTTATCAGGAATAGCGTAAAAGCCTGTAAGATGGTAATTTATTTAGGTTTGCATAGATGTGATAGAAACACAAAATGACAGTAGCTCAAACATGGTGAAGGTTTATTTCTCATGAAAGTGTGAATTTAGGTAATTCACGGCTGTTATGGTAATCTACAGATTTATTTGGTGATGTGATCTTTATCCTAAAGTTTCAAAGTAAAGAGAGCTCCAAGAATTCCTCTTTCAAACAGTAAGATAAAGAAAATAGGGTCATCAGGGGCACAATCCTGCAGTTTAAGGACATGATCCAAACATTTTATATACCACTTCCGTTTACATTTTCTAGTGACAGCTTAGTCACGCAACCACACCTATTTGCAAGGGAGGATAGGAAATGAAGTCTTTGTTCCGGGTAGCCATGTGCCCAGAAATAGCCATCAGTCTATGATAGAGTTGAAATGTGCTTTTATATAATATATTCTGTATGAATGTGAATTTTATTGCAATGAAGTTCTTTAAGACATTGCTATCCAAACATTTCTTCCAACCAAAAGTGAAATCCAACATATAAACTAGAGAAAGCTGAGCTACCTGATTAAAATGGTGGGTATAGGAATGTTACCTGTATCATGCATCTGCCTCTACTCCCAATTATATCCAGTCTCACAAAGGAGCTTGAGGTTCCTAGGCCTTCATGGATCAGCATGTAAAACCTTCCTTTATAGTTTTAAATAGGTATTGATGTGTAATAAGGAACATATTTTGACCACTGTTAAAAAATCAACAGATATTGCTAAGAAGAAATAAAATAATTTTATTGAGAGCAAGAAACATCTTCAGATAAGATTCCTTCAACTTTTGGTTAAATAACTTAGTTTTCAAATGATATCTATATGGTGATACCTGGGAGAGGCAAGTAATACTTTTTTATAAACAAATGCTCACAATATTATTTCTGAATCACAAAGCCATTGTTAATTTACATTCATCAAATTGCTAAGCAATAGCATTGTATTATAAGTTTGAAATAACCAGATATTTTAAAAGCTTAACTAATTACTTTTCTATATCAGTTCCTGTGTCTGACTTTGGAATGTGTGTGTGTTTTTTAAAATTTTATCCTTAAAATAAGTCTGCAAGCATGCCAGGTAAATGAGATTTTGTTAAGGCTAACTTCAAATCTTCAAATGCAATAAAGGAAGCCTTGCTTTTAAGGATTTTTATAAGAAGTTTTATTTTAAGAAAGCAGCCTGATTCTGTGCTTTGATCTACGTCAACAGAGGATCATAGAGTTTTGGAACTGCATGCTGGAAAAGGACTTGAAGGATTAGTTCCAATTACCCATCCAATGTTTAAAAGTATTTTCATACTAAAAGGCCCAAGCTATTAATCAGAGTGGGACTTCATTTAAAGGACACATACATTATCACTAATAATGTGATTTTGCATTTTCTGTTTCTGCATTACGTTTTTGAAAGATCACAATTATTATTTCCTTCAATATAGGCACATAAATGACTTGATAAAGCAAATGTTAAGTTATTAAACCTGCTTATGTTTATTGTGAAAAAAGTGACTGTTAATTGTTTAATAGCAGCCTGAGGGAAATTAGTTGGAGATACATTGAATTTTGACTTGTAGGCACATGAAAGGTAATCTCTAGAAATGTCTGTAGAAAATGTGGAAATGAACACTGAAAAATTATTATGAACTTTTATTTGCAGAGCCCCTTTTCATTAAGTCTATTAGAAAGTTTTCCAGCAAATAAATCATCTGAACAGTGATATGACTAGATGTGTGGAACATAGCGTCGAATTCTGATATTAAACCAACCTGGGAGAGAGAGAGTTTATATTACCTTTCTATTACCACTGTTACAACTTACTGCAAACTTGGCGGCTTAAAACAATTTAAACTTATTCTCTTACAGTTTTGGAGATCTGAATTCTGAAATTATACTGGCTTAAAGTCAAGGTGTCAGCAGGGACATGCTCCCTCTGGAGGTTCTAGGAGAGAATTCGTTTCCAAAGGTTTCCCCATTCATCAGCTTGTGACCCCCATTCTACATCTTTAAAGTCAGACATATCAGGTACAGTTCTGCCCATACCATATTCATTTTACCTTCTCTTCTGTCTCCTTCTTCCACATGTAAGGACCCGTGTTAACCCTGTAAGCACCTGGATAATCCATGCTATCTCTCTGTTTTAAGGCTATTTGATTAGCAACCTTCATTCAACCTGCAATTTAATTATCCTTGTAATTTGTCATGTAGCCTTACATATCCACAGGTTCTGGGGATTAGGGTATGGGATCTTTCAGGAGATGTTATTCTGTCTATCTTAAGGTTCTAGGGCAATATTTCGAAAACCTTGCTGAAGAATTTTACAGAGTTCTTAATCATATTATACATAGAGCTGAAATTTGAAGGAAGGAATAGTTTATTTTCTGATTAGAATAAAGTAGACAAAGCATTAAGTTGCCTTCTCAATATGTCTACTTACCCAACATAAAATACATTTTCTTCTCACTTGTTTCCCTACTTATAAAAACATCAATAGCACAGAGCAAGCTGGAAACCGTCATTCTCAGCAAACTATCACAAGAACAGCAAACCAAACACCACATGTTTTCACTCATAGGTGGGAATTGAACAATGAGATCAGTTGGACTCGGGAAGGGGAACATCACACACCAGGGCCTCTTATGAGGAGGGGGCAGGGGGGAGGGATGGCAGATGGCATTGGGAGTTATACCTGATGTGAATGATGAGTTGATGGGTGCTGACGAGTTGATGGGTGCAGCACACCAACATGGCACAAGTATACAAGTATACATATATAACAAACCTGCACATTGTGAACATGTACCCTAGAACTTAAAGTATAAAAAAAAAAAAAAAAGAAGTTAACTATAGTTATAGATAGTACCCTATACTTCCTTGTTCACTCAATGGACAAGAATCAGACCACCAGATTTTGCCCCTTTTGCTAGCAATGTACACTCTGGCCCTTTAAAAATATTTTGTAATCTTGAAGTTTGCTTAGGTTGTGTAACCCTAATTACAAGCACCCAAATTTTTCTTAGGAACAATTTGAGGGAAAGTGTGTTATGTCCTACATTTTTATTCCCACAAAATTCATATGTTGAAGTTCTCACTCACAATGTGATAATATTTGGACATAGGGTCTTTGGGAAGTCATGAAGGCGAGGTCCTGCTATCACGGGATTAGTGCCCTTACAAAAATGAAATATAAGAGAGCTTGTTCTCACTCTCTTCACCAGCACACACTGAGGAAATGTCATCTACACAAAGCAAGAAGGCATCAGTCTGAAAACCAGAAAGAGAGCCCTCACCAGAAACTAATCCCACCAATGTTAATCTGGATATCTAGCTACCAGAAATGTGAAAAATAAATTTCTGTTGTTTAAATCACCCAGTCTATGGTGTTTTGCTCTGGAAACCCCAGCAGAGTAAGACACAACAGTATATTATTTCATCTGTGAGCCCAACACCCTGATGAATTAGATAGGAGACCAGGCTCATTGAACCCATGCAATAAGACCCTTGTGGTTTCCATAGGATTCACAAGAAGTAATACAATCCCCACCGACACAGTCGAGAGGCTCTTGGTCTTGCCCACTAGGGGGTAGAGGAGGCTGATTGACTCATTCATAGGCATTCTCCCAGGATTATAATCATGACCCCTGCTATGGTTTAAATGTTTGGTTCTTCCAAAATCATGTTGAAATTTAGCTGCTATTGTAGCAGCATCAAGAAGTGGAATCTTTTAATACTGCACTAAATATTGAAAATAGTATTTAGAGGTGGATGATTAGGTCATGTGGGCTCTTCCATCGTGAGGGAATATTATTATCACAGGAGTGGGTTCTTTATGAAAAACAAGTTTGCCCCCTTTTCTCATTCTCTCTGTCTCACCCTTTTGTTCCCCTTGTACCATGGGATGATGCCAAAACCAGCCTCTTGCTAGATGCTGGCCCTTCAATCTTGGACTGCTCAACCTCAAGAACCATGATCCACTCAACTTTTGTTCTTTATAAATTATCCAGTCTGTGGTATTATGTTATAGCAGCACAAAATGGACTAAGATAATCCTATGTGTAGGCTATTTCTCTATTTTGTAACACTTCAAATAACCACAGAAAATTATGTGTTTAGCCAGAAGTGTACCTATGCTAACTGAGTTAGAAATGAGGTAGTGTTTCATAAATGGGAGTGATGTACAGTTTGTTCTTCTTCAGGAACTGGTGGAAAGAGCTAGTAAATCCTGATCAACACCAGAGAAAGAGAAAGAGAGGTAGTATCTCTTCTAAAATAAACTTCCTTCTGGTCTTCCAAATTCTATTCTGTTTCTCTATAGGTATGTCTTTATTAACTTTCTTTCAATATCGCTAAAAAATGCCTTCTCAGCATCTACCTTTTGAGAAGTAATTATTGTTGCCCTTTATTTCCAGCCATGGCAAGCAACAGTGAAAGAAGGTGACAATGGGCCCAGCTGGTCTGAATATTACCTGACACCAGGGCCCCACAACCATAATAAGGCTGCCTGGGTCAGAGTGACTGCATGTACTCCCTGAGGCAATAACACAGTTAAGAAAGTTATTTACAAGGAGCAAACATCTTATTATGAACAGAAAACAGAAACAAGAAAAATGAAGTAAATTTCCCAATTACAGACTCTCAGCCATTTTCTAAAATCCTCCTGTCAAGTTTATAAATGTAATTGTTAAACAGTTGCTAAGAGTGGCAAAGAAAATGTCAATAACAAAGATCAAATAATTCTTTCTTAAAAAATGAAAGAAGACTGAGGTCAGTCTATGGTGCCAATCAAAGGCATGAAAACAAGTTATTACTCCCTTGTAAATATAAGTTCATTTTAGTAAGGTTTCTCCCTACAGTCACAATTAGCTAACAGTATTATCCTACAATTGAGATGTCTGGCTTTTTTAAGTGATGGGATGTTAGCATATGTGTACCACACGTATGAATTTTACCTTATACATTTTCAGAAAAGGTGAAATTTGTTATTTGGATGTTAGGCATGACTCCAACTCCAAGCCAGTGTATTTATTAGTGATGATATTTATGCATAGTGCCCAATTTCAGAATATTAGCAAAATTAAACTTGAATGATTCTAATTTATAATTACTTTCAACTCTCTTTAAAACTAGATCTGATAACCTTTGGAAGTTAGTGGAATAACTCTTCTTGAAGGTCTTTCATACTACTGCACTTTCATTTGGGCTAATCAGGAAAATATTTTCGTTTTAACTAAAAAACATCCAGCAGGCTGTATATTGGAAGACCATATCTTAGTAAAAACTCAGACTACAGCCTTTATTAATACTATCTTTCCCTCTCACAGGCATCATGGAGGAAGCATGATCTCATAAAGAAATAGTAAATGTATCAATGAGTTTGGATTCATATACTGGTGTTTTAAAATTCTAACTTAAAGAAAATATTTCAGTATTTACTGTTGCAAACCAAAAGCTAATTTTCATTTTTATCATACTTCATGTTTGCACATTTCATATAATCCCTTTTTTTTTTTCCCTTCAGAGACAGTAGGTCACCATATTGTGATGATGTGAAGGATCATATAATCTCTTTGGTTTCTCAAAATTAATGCCATTGTTTTGACTGATTTTCCAGGGCACGAAACACATGTTGTTGCTCCTTTATGTTTCATGTCCATAAAACATAGCGCATTACTGTGCATAGCACAGGCCCTTCATCGACAGTAACTGATGAATTCCAAGAGAGAAGGAAAGAGCTTAACAGTTTTCTTACCCTTGGGAGATGGATGAAAAAAAGCAGATGCTAAAGTATTATGTGAAGGTATAAACACTAACTTTTTTTTTCAGGGAAGCAAGAATGTCACTAATGAGAGAAATTAACATTTTAGAACTGACTTGAGCCCTTGACTATGAAGAAAGTATTTCTACTAAATTTGAGAATTTATATATATATATACACACACACACATATATATATATTTTTTATTACACTTTAAGTTCTAGGGTACATGTGCACAACGTACAGGTTTGTTACATATGTATACTTGTGCCATGTTGATGTGCTGCACCCATCAACTCGTCAGCACCCATAAACTCATCATTTACATCAAGTATAACTTCCAATGCCATTCCTCCCCCCTCCGGCCCCCATAATAGGCCCCAGTGTGTGATGTTCCCCTTCCAGAGTCTGAGTGATCTCATTGTTCAATTCCCACCTATGAGTGACAACATGCGGTGTTTGGTTTTCTGTTCTTGCCATAGTTTGCTGAGAATGATGGTTTCCAGCTGCATCCGTCTCCCTACAAAGGACATGAACTCATCATTTTATATGGCTGCATAGTATTCCATGGTGTATATGTGCCATATTTTCTTAATCCAGTCTGTCACTGATGGACATTTGGGTTGATTTCAAGTCTTTGCTATTGTGAATAGTGCCGCAATAAACATACATGTGCATGTGTCTTTATACCAGCATGATTTATAATCCTTTGGGTATATACTTAGTAATGGGATGGCTGGGTCATATGGTATTTCTAGTTCTAGATCCTTGAGGAATCGTCATACTGTTTTCCACAATGGTTGAACCAGTTTACAATCCCACCAACAGTGTAAGTGTTCCTATTTCTCCACACCCTCTCCAGCACCTGTTGTTTCCTGACTTTTTAATGAATACCATTCTAACTTGTGTGAGATGATATCTCATTGTGGTTTTGATTTGCATTTCTCTGATGGCCAGTGATGACGAGCATTTTTTCATGTGTCTGTTGGCTGTATGCATGTCTTCTTTTGAGAAATGTCTGTTCATATCCTTTGCCCACTTTTGGATGGGGTTGTTTGTTTTTTTCTTGTAAATTTGTTTGAGTTCTTTGTAGGTTCTGGATATTAGCCCTTTGTCAGATGAGTAGATTGCAAAAATTTTCTCCCATTCTGTAGGTTGCCTGTTCACTCAGATGGTAGTTTCTTTTGCTGTGCAGAAGCTCTTTTAGTTGAATTAGATCCCATTTGTCAATTTTGGCTTTTCGTGCCATTGCTTTTGGTGTTTTAGACATGAAGTCCTTGCTCATGCCTATATCTTGAATGCTATTACCTAGGTTTTCTTCTAGGGATTTTATGGTATTAGGTCTAACATTTAAGTCTCTAATCCATCTTGAATTAATTTTTGTATAAGGAGTAAGGAAAGGATCCAGTTTCAGCTTTCTACTTATGGCTAGCCAATTTTCCCAGCACCATTTATTAAATAGGAAATCCTTTCCCCATTTCTTGTTTTTCTCAGGTTTGTCAAAGATCAGATGGCTGTAGATGTGTGGTATTATTTCTGAGGACTCTGTTCTGTTCCATTGGTCTATATCTCTGTTTTGGTACCAGTACCATGCTGTTTTGGTTACTGTAGCCTTGTAGTATAGTTTGAAGTCAGGTAGCGTGATGCCTCCAGCTTTGTTCTTTTGACTTAGGATTGTCTTGGAGATGCGGGCTCTTTTTTGGTTCCATATGAACTTTAAAGCAGTTTTTTCCAATTCTGTGAAGAAAGTCATTGGTATCTTAATGGGGATGGCATTGAATCTATAGATTACCTTGGGCATTATGGCCATTTCATGATATTGATTCTTCCTATCCATGAGCATGGTATGTTCCTCCATTTGTTTGTGTCCTCTTTGATTTCACTGAGCAGTGGTTTGTAGTTCTCCTTGAAGAGGTCCTTTACATCCCTTGTAAGTTGGATTCCTAGGTATTTTATTCTCTTCGAAGCTATTGTGAATGGAAGTTCATTCATGATTTGGCTCTCTGTTTGTCTGTTACTGGTGTATAAGAATGCTTGTGATTTTTGCACATTGATTTTGTATACTGAGACTTTGCTGAAGTTGCTTATCAGCTTAAGGAGATTTTGGGTTGCGATGATGGGGTTTTCTAAATATAAAATCATGTCATCTGCAAAGAGGGACAATTTGACTTCTTCTTTTCCTAACTGAATACCCTTGATTTCTTTCTCTTGCCTGATTGCCCTAGCCAGAACTTCCAACATTATGTTCAATAGGAGTGGTGAGAGAGGGCATCCCTGTCTTGTGCCAGTTTTCAAAGGGAATGCTTCCAGTTTTTGCCCATGCAGTATGATATTGGCTGTGGGTTTGTCATAAATAGCTCTTATCATTCTGAGATACATTCCATCAATAATGAATTTATTGAGAGTTTTTAGCATGAAGGGCTGATGAATTTTGTCAAAGGCCTTTTCTGCATCTATTGAGATAATCATGTGGTTTTTGTCTTTGGTTCTGTTTACATGCTGGATTACATTTATTGATTTGCATATGTTGAACCAGCCTTGCATCCCAGGGATGAAGCCCACTTGATCATGGTGGATAAGCTTTTTGATGTGCTGCTGGATCCCGTTTGCCAGTATTTTATTGAGGATTTTTGCATTGATGTTCATCAGGGATATTGGTCTAAAATTCTCTTTTTTTCTTGTGTCTCTGCCAGGCTTTGGTATCAGGATGATGTTGGCCTCACGAAATGAGTTAGGGAAGATTCCCTCTTTTTCTATTGATTGGAAGAGTTTCAGAAGGAATGGTACCAGCTCCTCCTTGTACCTCCGGTAGAATTCGGCTGTGAATCCATCTGGTCCTGGACTTTTTTTGGTTGGTAGGCTATTAGTTATTGCCTCAATTTCAGAGCCTACTATTGATCTATTCAGGGATTCAACTTCTTCCTTGTTTAGTCTTGGGAGAGTGTAAGTGTCCAGGAAATTATCCATTTCTTGTAGGTTTTCTAGTTTATTTGCATAGAAGTGTTTCTAGTATTCTCTGATGGTAGTTTGTATTTCTGTGGGGTCGGTGGTGATATCCCCTTTATCAGTTTTTATTGCATCTATTTGATTCTTCTCTCTTTTCTTCTCTATTAGTCTTGCTAGCAGTCTATCAATTTTGTTGATCTTTTCAAAAAACCAGCTCCTGGATTCATTGATTTTTTGGAGGGATTTTTGTGTCTCTATCTCCTTCAGTTCTGCTCTGATCTTAGTTATTTCTTGCCTTCTGCTAGCGTTTGAATGTGTTTGCTCTTGCTTCTCTAGTTCTTTTAATTGTGATGTTAGGGTGTCAATTTTAGATCTTCCAGCTTTCTCTTGTAGGCATTTAGTGGTATAAATTTCCCTCTACACACTACTTTAAATGTGTCCCAGAGATTCTGGTACGTTGTATCTTTGTTCTCATTGGTTTCAAGGAACATCTTTATTTCTGCCTTCATTTCTTTATGTACCCAGTAGTCATTCAGGAGCAGGTTGTTCAGTTTTCATGTAGTTGAGCTGTTTTGATTGATTTTCTTAGTCCTGAGTTCTAGTTTGATTGCACTGTGGTCTGAGAGACAGTTTGCTATAATTTCTGTTCTTTCACATTTGCTGAGGAGTGCTTTACTTCCAACTATGTGGTCAATTTTGGAATAAGTGCAATGTGGTGCTGAGAAGAATGCATATTCTGTTGATTTGGAGTGGAGAGTTCTGTAGATGTCTATTAGGTCTGCTTGGTGCAGAGTTGAGTTCAATTCCTGGATATCCCTGTTAACTTTCTGTCTCGTTGATCTGTCTAATGTTGACAGTGGGGTGTTGAAGTCTCCCATTATTATTGTATGGGAGTCTAAGTCTCTTTGTAAGTCTCTAAGGACATGCTTTATGAATCTGGGTGCACCTGTATTGGGCGCATATATATTTAGGATAGTTAGCTCTTCCTGTTGAATTGATCCCTTTATCATTATGTAATGGCCTTCTTTGTCTCTTTTGATCTTTGATGGTTTAAATTCTGTTTTATCAGAGACTAGGATTGCAACCCCTGCTTTTTTTTGTTGTTGTTGTTCCCCATTTGCTTGGTAGATCTTCCTCCATCCCTTTATTTTGAGCCTATGTGTGTCTCTGCATGTGAGATGGATCTCCTGAATACAGCAAACTGATGGGTCTTGACTCTTTATCAAATTTGCCAGTCTGTGTCTTTTAATTGGACCATTTAGTCCATTTACATTTAAGGTTAATATTGTTATGTGTTAAATTGATCCTGTCATTGTGATATTAGCTGATTATTTTGCTCGTTAGCTGATTCAGTTTCTTCCTAGCATTGATGGTCTTTACATTTTGGCATGTTTTTACAATGGCTGCTACCCGTTGTCCCTTTTCATGTTTAGTGCTTCCTTCAGGATCTCTTGTCAGGCAGGTGTCGTGGTGACAAAACCTCTAAACATTTGCTTGTGACTCAGTTTGGCTGGATATGAAATTCTGGGTTGAAAATTCTTTTCTTTAAGAATGTTGAGTATTGGCCCCCACTCTCTTCTGGCTTGGAGATTTTCTGCCGAGAGATCTGCTGTTAGTCTGATGGGCTTCCCTTTGTGGGTAATCCAACCATTCTCTCTGGCTGCCTTTAACATTATTCCTTCATTTCAACTTTGGTGAATCTGACAATTATGTGTCTTGGAGTTGCTCTTCTTGAGGAGTATCTTTGTGGCGTTTTCTGCATTTCCCGAATTTGAATGTTGGCCTGCCTTACTAGGTTGGGGAAGTTCTCCTGGATGATATCCTGAAGAGTGTTTTCCAACTTGGTTCCATTTTCCCCCTCACTTTGAGGCACACCAATCAGACGTAGATTTGGTCTTTTCACATAATCCCATATTTCTTGGAGGTTTTGTTCATTTATTTTTCCTCTTTATTCTCTAGACTTCTCTTCTCCCTTCATTTCATTCATTTGATCTTCAATCATTGATACTCTTCCTTCCAGTTGATCGCATAGGTTACTGAAGCTTGTGCATTTGTCACGTATTTCTCGTGTTATGGTTTTTATCTCTGTCAGTTTGTTTATGGCCTTCTCTGCATTGATTATTCTAGTTATCCATTCTTCCATTCTTTTTTCAAGATTTTTAATTTCTTTGTGCTGGTTACGTAGTTCCTCCTTTAGCTCTGACAAGTTTGATTGACTGAATCCTTCTTCTCTCAACTCGTCAAAGTCATTCTCCATCCAGCTTTCATCCGTTGCTGGCGATGAGCTGCGTTCCTTCGGAGGAGGAGATGCACTCTGATTTTTTGAATTTTTTGAATTTCCAGCTTTTCTGCACTTCTTTTTCCCCATCTTTGTGGTTTTATCTGCCTTTGGTCTTTGATGATGGTGACGTATTGATGGGGTTTTGGTGTGGGTGTCCTTTCTCTTTGTTAGTTTTCCTTCTAACGGTCGGGACCCTCAGCTATAGGTCTGTTGGAGATTGCTTGAGGTCCACTCCAGACCCTGTTTGCCTGGGTGTCACAGTGGAGCCTGCAGAAGATAGAATATTGCTGAACAGCAAGTTATCTTGTCTGATTCTTGCTCTGGAAGCTTCGTCTCTGGGTGTACCCCACCGTGTGAGGTGTGGTATGTCGATCTGCACCTAGTGGGGGATGTCTCTCAGTTTGGCTACTCAGGGATCAGGGACCCACTTGAGCAGGCAGTCTGTCCGTTCTCAGATCTCAACCTACATGCTGGGAGATCCACTGCTCTCTTCAAAGCTGTCAGACAGGGCCATTAACATCTGCAGAGGTTTCTGCTGCTTTTTGTTTTTTTTTTCCTATTTCCTGTCCCTTGAGGTGGAGTCTACAGAGACAGGCAGGCCTCCTTGAGCTGCTGTGTGTTCCACCCAGTTCAAGCTTTCTGGTAGCTTTGTTTACCTACTTAAGCCTCAGCAATGGGGGGCACCCCTCCCCCAGCCTAGCTGCTGCCTTGCAGTTAGATCTCAGACTGCTGTGCTAGCAATGAGGGAGGCTCAGAGGGTGTGGGACCCTCCCGGCCAGGTGTGGGCTATAATCTTCTGGTGTGCCATTTGCTAATACCCTTGGTAAAGTGCAATATTAGGGTGGGAGTTACCCGATTTCCCAGGTGTTGTGTGTCTCAGTTCCCCTGGATAGGAACAGGGATTCCTTCCCCCTTACACTTCCCAGGTCAGGGGATGCCTCGCCCTGCTTCAACTCTAGCTGATTGGCTGCACCAGCTGACCAGCACCAATAGTCTGGCACTCCTCAGTGAGATGAACCCGGTACCTCAGTTGAAACTGCAGAAATCACCCATATTCTGTGTTGCTCGTGCTGGGAGCTGGAGACTGGAGCTGTTCCTATTTGGCCATCTTGCTCCAGGAACCCCCCCTCCCAAAACTTCTTTTATATGTTTTACTTACCCTCAAAGCCATTCACAAGTAATTTGATGATAATATGAAATTATGGATTCCAAACAATGATACTTTACTGGATGTAAAATTTTGACATACTAGATGACAAATTAGAAAAATACAGACTCTAGCCCGCTTTGCAGCAAGGAAACATTATTAGAAAGAAATGCATTAATCCCATGTATTGTGCATAATATGCATCTTTTTATAGAATTTTAAGCATCAATATCATCAAATTTATGTAAGTTTGTTTTGCATCTGCACCTGTAGTGTTTATGGTGTGTCCTATTTATTGAAATTTTTAAGAGCTTTAGGCATAAGAGCAGTAGGCTCAAATTGTTATTAAATGACCTACTTGATATTAAAAATGTCAGTTGATTTGATTAATCAAAGGAAGTCCATCTAATTAATTAAACACCATTACATTTAAACTTTTCAGCTTAGGGAAATCCAACCACATGTAGGGAGCTTGCTCCTACATTTTATTATCTGTAGCATTGTCTTACTTGTTAGGTTATACCCATATTGTCTTGTCAACAGTTTTACTGGGGGTGGATAACAAGAAGAAATGGATTTTTTTTAGTAATCAAAGTCATACTAAGTAACACATTCTTCTTGAATGCATAGTCAAAGTCATACTTCTCTGTGTTTGCTGTACCTACTTCTATTTCCTGATCAATAAATATTTCATCAGCAATGACACAAGTAATAGAGTTAAAAGAGCATGTTGCACAGGCTTTACATAATCAGTCCTCTAATACTACTTAGATTCTATTAGAACATTCTGTTTGTGTGATTGTTTTTAATAGCTCACAAAATACTACTTATTTTAGGGGCATATCCTAAGTTTTAGAGATTTTAGGTAAGATATACAAATAAGATTTTGAAAATATTAGCCTACAAAGCCCAGAGGTTGTGTAAACCAGGAAGTCTAAATTAGAAGCAGACATAAAATATCATTGCCTAAACACACTTAGTTATAGGAATGTAGTAACTATATGACTAAAAATTCATTTAATTCTCACAGTTTGGGGTCATGTAGATTTGCTAAAGTATATATTTATAAAAATATAAGCAAATCAAAGCAAGATTGCTGTTGCAGAAGCAGAAATGGAAAGCTTTTTTGGATATATTATCATACAGACAATGTCATTTTATAGACAAGGTATTTCTAATAGAATTTTCTTGATCCATAAGCCTTTTGAAATCAAGGATTAATTTTCTTTTTGTTTCCAGGCACTTGCTCAGTATGATTGTTGGTATTATTGAAGATGTTGTTGTTAATTTATCTTGGGTTTAACTATGGAAAATACTAGTTTGTATCTGGCATTCTACATACTTTTCCTTGTCTTTTTTTTGTGTGCCAGGAAAGGGGAGATAAGTCCTAGCCATTCAAATAAGGATGAAAAGTTGTTGCCAAAAATAGCTACCACTCATTGACACTTAATACATGGAAGTCACTCTGCAAAACACTTAAATTACCTTATTTTATCTTCAAGTATTATGGCCCATGTTTTGCAGATGAAGATGTAGAAACAAAAGCACAAAGAGATCAAGTAACTTGCTGCATAATGCATATTCTATAAATTATAGTCAGGATTTGAACTGATGTTGGTCAAATTCTAAAACCTATACTGTAGAGTTTCACCATTTTGTGGCTAGGGCATCATTTTAGGAATTGACAAACCAGAAAGAAGGTGAAAGCTGTTCAGCACAGCCCCTTTCAGTGCATACTTAGGGCATGTGAAAAATCGATCTGTCTAGGGAGATTCTATGTCTCAGGGCCCAGAAAAAAGTACCTGAGGGACAACTAGCTGCTTAAAGCTTTCTTTTCTAATTCAAATCTTGGAAATTTAAATTACTATATTAAGGTTAAATCTGTAACACTGTTCTAAAAATAAAACTTTTCTGCTAATAAAGTGGCTAGAGGTAGTCAAATATTGATTTAAGTTTGGAAGCAATAAAATGAATTTTTTGAAATCCCCTGTAAATGTATATGAGAAAGTAAAAACCGAACTGCCCCTTGCTTAAAGGTCACATCATTGATGGGATTTAATGCCTAAGTGCAAGGCGGTGCCCAAGAATCTCTGGTGTTCATTTCTGTTAGAAGTCTCACTGGAAGCAGCAGAACTATCAGGATAAAAATAGTGTACACTGAAAAGTATAAAAGACTCTCTGTCTTTCAAAAGCGAGTAAACATTGGGAAAGGTGATACTCACTTAACACATGTTAAGAGGAGGAAAAACATAACAGTGATTACCATTTTATTATGTTACATATATAAATGGAGATCTAATTCTTTTTTTTTTTGAGCCCAACTTTCTAATTCAAATTTCTTTTTTTATTATTATATTTTAAGTTCTAGGGTACATGTGCACAAGGTGCAGGTTTGTTATATATGTATACATGTGCCATGTTGGTGTGCTGAACCCCTTACCTCTATCTCCTAATGCTATCCCTCCCCACTCCCCCAACCCCACAACAGGCCCTGGTTGTGATGTTCCCCTTCCTGTGTCCAAGTGCTCTCATTGTTCAATTCCCACCTAAGAGTGAGAACATGTAGTGTTTGGTTTTTTGTCCTTGTGATAGTTTGCTGAGAATGATGGTTTCCAGCTTCATCCATGTCGCTACAAGGGACATGAACTCATCCTTTTTTATGGCTGCATAGTATTCCATGGTGTATATGTGCCACTTTCTCTTAATGCAGTCTGTCATTGATGGACATTTGGGTTGATTCCAAGTCTTTGCTATTGTGAATAGTGCCTCTATAAACGTGTGCATGTGTCCTTACAGCAGCATGATTTATAATCCTTTGGGTATATACCCAGTAATGGGATGGCTGGGTCAAATGGTATTTCTATTTCTAGATCCTTGAGGAATTGCCACACTGTCTTCCACAATAGTTGAACCAGTTTACAGTCCCACCAACAGTGTAAAAGTGTTCCTATTTCTCCACATCCTCTCCAGCACCTGTTGTTTCCTGACTTTTTAATGATCACCATTCTAACTTGTGTGAGATGGTATCTCATTGTGGTTTTGATTTGCATTTCTCTGATGGCCAGTGATGCTGAGCATTGTTTCATGTGCTTGTTGGCTGCATGAATGTCTTCTCTGAGATGTGTCTGTTCATATCCTTTGCCCACTTTTTGATGGGGTTGTTTGTTTTTTTCTTGTAAATTTGTTTGAGTTCTTTGTAGATTCTGGATATTAGCCCTTTGTCAGATGAGTAAATTGCAAAAATTTTCTCCCATTCTGTAGGTTGCCTATTTTACACTGCGGATAGTTTCTTTTGCTAAGTTACCCCAAAATTCCTGAGTATAAACTGAAAATATAAAACCATAATATATAATTATTTCTTAAATAGCTATATATAAACATCTTGGCAAAATGTATATAACCATGCAGTTCCTGCCTGATACAGTATGTAGTGGTTTATTTGTTTATTTTTGAGATGGAATTTCTCTCTTGTCACCCAGGCTGGAGTGCATGGTTATATACATTTTGCCAAGATGTTTATACATAGCTATTTAAGAAATAATTATATATTATGGTTTTATATTTTCAGTTTATACTCAGGAATTTTGGGGTAACTTAGTATAACTAACGTCCAGTTTCATCCGGTGTAACTGAATTTTTATACCCATTGAACAACTCCCTACTTCCTCCTCTCCCCGTGCCTTGCTAACCATCATTCTAATCTCTGCTTTTATGAGTCTATTTTAGATATCTCATATATAGATTTTGATAACTTTCTAGCATTACCAAATTACAGACATTTAGTTTATTTCCCATGATTTTGCTATTATAAGTAATAGTAGTGAACAACTTGCTGTGAAAATCTTTGGGAGATATTTTAGATTATCTTCTTGGAATAAATTCCAAAATGTGTGAGTGGGTCAAGAGAGAAAGACATTTTTTACACTTTAGAAAAATATAATTCATTTTATTCTAACTTTCGGTTTAGGTTGCATCTATGCAAACCTAACTTTTCTTTTTATTTTTTGTTTCATGGCAAAGGTGACATCATTGTGGTAGTGGAATAAACTTTTCTTCATACTTTCCCAGGAGACATTTTGATTTCCTGTTAAAGCCGAGACCTATGCTAGAGCAGCAGGGTGGCTGGATTCCTCCTGCCATGGGCAGCTGGTTGTCTCACTGCTGATTTTATCCATGAGCCTTCTCAGAATTAGCTGCTTTCAAATTTTGTTTCTAAGAAAGTTAGGGTGGCCCTTGATGAAGAGTAATGGGAGGGAAGCCTAATGACTGAAATCAATTTTTTAAAAAAAGTAAGCCTGTAGCGCTTTAAATGAAAGGGAGAGATTGAGGCATTGGAGAAAATGGCTGCAGCTAAGGACAGCAAACTTTAGAGGGGATTAAAAGAAGGAAACAGACTAAAAATAGACTAATATGTAGATGCCAAAAGGAAGTAGATAATTGCCTCAGTACAAAATAAATAATATTTGTGGATGTCAGAAATTAGAATGAGTCATCTTGGGAGAAAATACATTCCTTTTTACTTAATGGAGATTTTTAGAGAGGATATGGAGACCACTTATGACAGATTTTTAAGGCTTAACATGATATCCTCTAGTGCTCTTCCAAAACTGTAATTTTGTGAAATAAAGTCACTAGTCAACAGGAGATGTTGTGGATGTAATTGTCTCTTGAACTTCTTCTTCTGTCTGGGTGTTTTAACATTATTGTCTTGTCCCTCTGTGGGTATTAATGAGAAGGCACTTGAGATAAAATGAAGAGCTGAACTGCTTTAAAAACTTTATCCAACTGTGAGGAGCAGCTTAAAGAACTACATAAGTAAAAGGAAAATAGGCTACTCTATGGATTTAATCAGGTTGAATGAAAAATTACAAGATGAGGCTTGATTTGTCCTCAAGGGATTCTTTCTTTTGCTAAACAAATCACTACATTACTTTGTTTATTATACATATTTTTATTAATTGACCATGTTAAATGTAAAAATTCAAGCAAATGAAAGTCTATAGTGCTTGTATAAGCAGCACATATATTAAAATTGGAATGACACAGAGAAGAAGAGCATTGCCTCTGCAAAAGGATTTCATGCAAATCTGTGAAATGTTCCATACTTTTAGATCCTGGACAGTGCCTGGGTCCTGTGAAAACATCCAGAAAAGAAGTCTACTGACAGTACTTACTCTACACCACAGTTAGAGAAACACCCAAACAAAGAGATGAGAAAGAACCAACACAAGAACATTGGCAACTCAAATCTCCAGTGTCTTATGTCATCCAACTGACCACACTACTTCTCAAACAGGGCTTCTTAACAGGGCTGAGATGGCTGAAATGATTGAAATAGAATTCACAATATGGATAGGAATGAAGATCGTCAGATTCAGGAGTGTGACAAAACCCAATCCAAGGAAACTAAGAATATAATAAAATGATACAGGAGCTGACTGATGAAATAGCCAGTATAAGAGAAAACCTAACTGTCCTAATATTGCTGAAAAAACACACTACAAGTATTTCACAATGCAATCACAAGTATTAATAGCAAAATAGACCAAGCTGAGGAAACAATCTCAGAGCTTGAAAACTAGTACTCTGAAATAATACATTCAGACAAAAATAAATCAAAAAGAATAAAAAGGAATGAATAAAATATCTGATAAGTATGGAATTATGTAAGAAGAGCAAATATATGAACCAGTGGCATCCCTGAAAAAGATGAGGAGAAAGTAAGCAACTTGGAACATATATTTTAGGATATTGTCCATGATAACTTCCCCAACCTCTCTATAGTGGTCATCATTCAAATTCAAGAAATACAGAGAATCCCTGAAAGATTCTACACAAGATCACCCCCAAGACATATAATTATCCGATTTTCCAAAGTTGAAATGAAAGAAAGAATGTTAAAGGCAGCTAGAGAGAAAGGGCAGATCACTTACAAGTAGATTTCCATCAAATGAACAGTGGACCTTTCAGCAGGAACCCTACAAGCCAGAAGAAATGGGGGCAGGGGAGGGGAGTGCTACATTCAACATTCTTAGAGAAAAAAAAAACTCCAATCAGGAATTTCATATCCAGCCAAACTAAGCTTCCTAAGTGAAGGAGTGATAGGATCCTTTTCAGACAGGCAAATACTAAAGGAATTTATTACCACCCAACCTATCTTACAAGAGTTTTTGAAAGAAGCACTAAATATTGAAAGAAAAGACAATTACCAGACCAAAACAACCCACACATACTTAAGTACACAGACCAGTGACACTATAAAACAACCATATAAACAAACCTGCATAATAACCAGCTAACAACAAAATAATAGGATAAAATCCACACCAAACTAACCTTGACTGTAAGTGGGCTAAATGCCCCAATTAAAAGGCACAGAGTGGTAAGCTGGATAAAAAAGCAAGACCCAATGCTATGCTGTCTTCAAGAGACCCATCTCACATGCAATGACACCTATAGACTCAAAAGGAAAAACAGATGGAGGAAAATTTATCAAGCAAATGGAAATCAGGAAAAAAGCAGAAGTGGCAATCCTAATTTCAGACAAAACAGACTTTAAGCCAACAAAGATCAAAAAAGACATAAAAGGGCATTACATAGTGGTAAAAGGTTCAATTGAACAAGAAGACCTAACTATCTTAGGTTAGGTCTTAAGTATATCTTCAGTATATCTTGAGTATACATATACCCATCACAGGAGCAACCAGATTCATAAAGCAAGTTCGTAGAGGCCTACAAAAAGAATTAGACTACCACACAAAAATAGTGGGAAACTTCAACGCACCACTGACAGTATTAGACAGATCATTGAATCAGAAAATTAACAAAAGATATTCAGGACTTCAACTCAACACTGAAACAAATGGATCTAACAGACATTTACAAAAATCTTCACCCCCAAACAACAGAATATACCTTCTTCTTATTGCCACATGGCACATACTCTAAAACTGACCATGTGATTGAACATAAAACAATGCTCAGAAAATGCATAAAACCCCACAAAATTATATCAATCACACTTTCAGACCACAATCCAAAAAAAAAAAAAAAATAGAAATCAAGACTAAGAAAATGACCCCAAACCATACAATTAGATAGAAATTAACAACCTGCTCCTGAATAACTTTTGGGTAAATAATGAAATTAAGGCAGAAATCAAGAAGTTATTTGAAACTAATGAGGACAAAGATACAATGTATCAGAACCACTGGAACACAAATAAGGCAATGTTAAGAGGGAAATTTATAGCACTAAATGCCCACATTAAAAATTTAGGAAGATATCCAATTAATAACCTAACATCACAACTAAAAGAACTAGAGAAGCAAGAGCAAACCAACCACAAAGCTAGCAGAAGACAGAAAAGAAACAAAATCAGATTTGAACTGAAGATGATTGAGACACAAAAAAAACACTCAAAAGATCAGCAAAACTAGAAGTTGGTGTTTTGAAAATATTAATAATGTGGGGTTGGTGTTTCCAAGATGGCTGAATAGGAACAGATCCAGTCTACAGCTCTCAGCAAGATCAATGCAGAATATGGGTGATTTCTGCATTTCCAACTGAGGTACCTGGTTCATCTCATTGGGACTGGTTGGACACTGGGTGCAGCCCATGGAGGGCAAGCCGAAGCAGGGCATGGCATCACCTCGCCTGGGTAGTGCAAGGGCTAAGATTTCCCTTTCCTAGCCAAGGGAAGCCATGAGTGACTGTACCTGGAGGAACAGTACACTCCTACCCAAATACTGTACTTTTCCCATGGTTTTTGCAACTGGCAGACCAGGAGATTCCCTCCCGTGCCTGGATCAGCAGGTCCCATGCCCATGGAGCCTTGCTCACTGCTAGCGCAGCAGTCTGAGTTCGACCTGGGAAGCTGGACCTTGGCAGGGCGAGCGGCGTCCACCATTGCTGAGGCTTGTATAGGCCGTTCTATGCTCGCAGTGTTAATGAAGTGGCAGGGAAGCTCGAACTTGGCAGAGCCCACTACAGCTCAGCAAGGCCTACTGCCTCTCTAGATTCCACTTCTGGGAGCAGGGCATATCTGAACAAAAGGCAGCAGACAGCCTCTGTAGATGTCAACATCCCTGCTTGACAGCTCTGAAGAGAGCAGTGGTTCTCTCAGCATGGCATTTGAGCTCCATTAACAGACAGCTTGCCTCCTCAAGTGGGTCCCTGACCCCCATGTAGCCTGACTGGGAGACACCTCCCAGTAGGGGCCGACAGACACCTCATGCAGGCAGGTGCCCCTCTGGGTTGAAGCTTCCAGAGGAAGGACCAGGCAGCAATATTTGCTGTTCTGCAGCCTCCGTTGGTGATACCCAGGCAAACAGGGTCTGGAGTGGACCTCTGGCAAACTCCAACAGATCTGCAGCTGAGAGGCTTGTCTGTTAGAAGGAAAACTAACAAACAAAGCAATAGCATCAACATCAACAAAAACGACATCCACACCAAAACCCCATCTGTAGGTCACCAACATCAAAGACCAAAGGTAGATAAAACCACAAAGATGGGTAGAAACCAGAGCAGAAAGGCTGAAAATTCCAAAAACCAGAACACCTCTTCTCCTCCAAAAAAACACAACTCCTCACCAGCAAGGGAACAACTAGTACCAGCCACTGCAAAAATATGCAAAAGTATAAAGACCATTGACACTATGAAGAAACTGCATCAATTAATGGGTGAAATAACCAACTAGCATCATAATGACAGATTCAAATTCATACATAAAAATATTAACTTTAAATGTATAGGGGCTAATTGCCCCAATTAAAAGAGACATACTGGCAAATTGGATAAAGAGTCAAGACTCATCGGTGTGCTGTATTCAGGAGACCCATCTCACAAGCAAAGACACACATAGGCTCAAAATAAAGAGATGGAAGAAGATCTACATAGCAAATGGAAAGCAAAAAAATAAAAATAAAAAAAATAAATAAATAAAAGCAGGGGATGCAATCCTGGTCTCTGATAAAACAGACTTTAAACCAACAAAGATCAAAAGAGACAAAGAAGGCCATTACATAATGGTAAAGGGATCACTGCAATGAGAAGATCTAACTATCCTAAATATATATGCACTCAATACAAGAGCACCCAGATTCATAAAGCAAGTTCTTAGAGACCTATAAAGAGACTTAGACTCCCACACAATAATAATGGGAGACTTTAACACTCCATTGTCAATATTAGACAGATCAATGAGAGAGAAAATTAATAAGAATATCCAGGACTTGAACTCATTTCTGGACCAAGTGGACCTAATAGACATCTACAGAACTCTCCATCCCAAATCAACAGAATATATGTTATTCTCAGCACCACATTGCACTTATTCTAAAATTGACCACATCATTGGAAGTGATACACTACTTAGCAAATGTAAAAGAACAGAAATCACAACAAACTGTCTCTCAGACCACAGTGCTTTCAAATTAGAACTCAGGATTAAGAAACTCACTCAAAACTGCAAAACTACATGGAAAGGGAACAACATGCTTCCTACTGGGTAAATAACAAAATGAAGGCGGAAAAAAAGATGTTCTTTGAAACAAATGGGAACAAAGACACAATGTACCGGAATCTCTGGGACACATTTAAAGCAGTGTGTAGAGGGAAATTTATAGCACTAAGTGCCCACAAGAAAAAGCAAGAAAGATCTAAAATCAACACCCTAACATCACAATTAAAAGAACTAGAGAAGCAAGAGCAAACAAATTCAAAAGCTAGCAGAAGACAAGAAATAACTAGGATCAGAGCAGAGCTGAAGGAGATAGAGACACAAAACACCCTTCAAAAAAATCAATGAATCCAAGAGCTGGTTTTTTGGAAAGATCAAGAAAATAGATAGACCACTAGCAAGACTAATAAAGAAGAAAAGAGAGAAGAATCAAATAGACACAATACAAAATGATAAAGGGGATATCACAACCAATCCCACAGAAATACAAACTACCATCAGAGAATACTATAAACAACTCTATGCAAATAAACTAGAAAATCTAAAAGAAATGGATAAATTCCTGGACACATGTACCCTCCCAAGACTAAACCAGGAAGAAGTTGAATCTCTGAGTAGACCAATAACAGGTTCTGAAATTGAGGCAATAATTAATAGCCTACCTAGCAGGAAAAGTCCAGGACCAGACGGATTCACAGCCGAATTCTACCAGAGGAACAAAGAGGAGCTGGTACCATGCCTTCTGAAACTCTTCCAATCAATAGAAAAAGAGGGAATCCTCCTTAAGTCATTTTATGAGGCCAGCATCATCCTGATACCAAAGCCTGACAGAGAGACAACAAAAAAAGAGAATGTTAGGCCAATATCCCTGATGAACATCGATGCAAAAATCCTCAATAAAATACTGGCAAACCGAATCCAGCAGCACATCAAAAAGCTTATCCACCACCATCAAGTGGGCTTCATCCCTGGGATGCAAGCCTGGTTCAACATATGCAAATCAATAAATATAACCCATCACATAAACAGAACCAATGACAAAAACCACATGATTATCTCAAGAGATGCAGAAAAGGCCTTCGACAAAATTCAACAGCGCTTCATGCTAAATATTCTCTATAAACTAGGTATTGATGGAATGTATCTCAAAATAATAAGAGCTATTTATGACAAATCCACAGTCAATATCATGCTAAATGGGCAAAAACTGGAAGCATTCCCTTCGAAAACTGGCATAAGACAAGGATGCCATCTCTCACCACTCCTATTCAACGTAGCATGGGAAGTTCTGGCCAGGGCAATCAGGCAAGAGAAAGAAAATAAAGGGTATTCAATTAGGAAAAGAGGAAGTCAAATTGTCTCTGTTTGCAGATGACATGATTGTATATTTAGAAAACCCCATCGTCTCAGCCCAAAATCTCCTTAAGCTGATAAACAACTTCAGTAAAGTCTCAGGATACAAAATCAATGTGCAAAAATCACAAGCATTCCTATACAACAATAACAGACAGCCAAATCATGAGTGAACTCCCATTCACAATTACTACATAGAGAATAAAATACCTAGGAACACAACTTACAAGGGATGTGAAGGACCTCTTCAAGGAGAACTACAAACCACTACTCAACGAAATAAAAGAGGACACAAACAAATGGAAGAACATTCCATGCTCATTGATATGAAGAATCAATATCATGAAAATGGCCATACTGCCCAAGGTAATTTACAGATTCAATGCTATCCCCATCAAGCTACCAATGACTTTCTTCACAGAATTGGAAAAAAAAAAGAAAACTACTTTAAATTTCATATGGAAGCAAAAAAGAACACGTATAGCCGAGACAATCCTAAACAAAAAGAACAAAGCTGGAGGCATCACACTACCTGACTTCAAACTATACTACAAGGCTACAGTAACAAAAACAGCATGGTAGTGGTACCAAAACAGAGATATAGACCAATGGAACAGAACAGAGGGCTCAGGAATAACACCATACATCTACAACCATCTAATCGTTGACAAACCTGACAAAAACAGGCAAATGGGGAAAGGATTCCCTATTTAATAAATGGTCTTGGGAAAATTGGCTAGTCATATGTAGAAAGCTGAAACCGGGTCCCTTCCTTACACTTTATATAAAATTAACCCAAGATGGATTAAAGTCTTAAATGTAAGACCTAAAACCATAAAAACCCTAGAAGAAAACCTAGGCAATACCATTTAAGACATAGGCATGGGCAAAGACTTCATGACTAAAACACGAAAAGCGATGGCACATAGATGAAGCTAGAGGCCATTATCCTTAGTAAATGAACACAGGAACAGAAACCAAATATCACATGTTCTCACTTACAAATGGGAGCTAAATAATGACATAGTAACACAAAAAAGGGAACAACAGACACTGGGGCCTATTTGAGGGTGGAGGATGGGAGGAAGGAGAGAATCAGAAAGAAAAACTATCTGGTACTAAACTTAGTACATGGGTGATGAACTAATCTGTACACCAAACCCCCATGACACAAGTTTAGCTATATAACCTGAACATGTACTCCTGCACCTAAAATAAAAGTTAAAATTATTTCACTAAAAAAAGCCTATGTGCAATTTTCAGCACCTATGAGTAATAATAATAATTAGACGGAATATCTTCTTTCTCAAATGTCATATGAACAAATTTCCTTTTAAACATCACGATGTATTAGAAAGAGCCTTGATTTGGAGGCACCATAGGTCATAACCTACATGCCTAGTGACAGAAGGCAAATCATAATATAAAACACAGGCCAATTTTCTTATATCTAAAATAATGATAAAAATACGTGCTCCACACAGGTATTTCTACACATGGAGAGGAGTTTTGAGGATTAAGCAATACATGTGAAACTATATAGTAACTACAAAGTCACAGCAGAAATATAATGACAATGAAATAAAAATAAGGTAATCTCTTAAATCTTCCCGCAACCAAAAACACAATATTCTATATTATTCTCAGAACATTTCTTATTCTTCTGAAGTGTTATTCAATTTGGTATTTGGTAGCACAGGACCATTTACAAATTAACAAATATTACTGCTAAGTAAAAAAATCAGAAAGTAGATAATAAGAAAATAAAAATCACAGACAACACAATTAAGCAGACATAAAGCTATTAATATTTATATATGTATATGTTTTTCAGAAATATGTTCTATTTTAATGTTTTTATTAAACCATGAATTATAAACACCTTCTTTATGACAATGTATCCTTCTATAACCTCATTTAATAGTTGTACAGTATTTCCTTGAATAGACAGATATACCATGATTTATGTTACAAAATATAATTATTTTTGCAATTTTTCACAATGATAAATAACCCTGTGATGGGCATTCTTATTTAAATTGTTATATCAATTTAAAAATTTTTTGTAGAATTAAATCATGTCCTTTGCAGTAACATAGATGGAGCTGCCGGCATTATCCTAAGTGAAGCAACACAAGAAGAGAATACCAAATACTGCATGTTCTCACTTTTAAATGGAAGCTAAATATTGAATACATATGGGCACAAAGAGGGGAACAACGGCATCAGGGATTACTTGAATGTGGAGGGTGGAAGGAGACTGACGGCTGAAAAATTGCTATCAGGTACTACGCTTATTTTCTGGGTGAAAAAATCTGTGCACCAAACCCCTGCAACATGCAATTTACCTATGTAACAAACCTGCACATGTACCCCAAAACCTAAAATTAAAGTTAAAAAAGTTTTAAAAATACACCAGAAAAACCCAAATGGAAGTGAATAAAATTATTTTCTACATGTAATTCATTAATATAATCAGATACCTTTTGATTTTCAAATATTTGTATGTATAATTTTATATACATATATGCATAATCATCATTGTACTACATATATTGTTCTTTGGTCTGTGATTTTGCAATTAACATATATTGTGAACACATGTAAACATCTGTACCCAGAAATTCTTCACCCTTTGAAGTGAATCCAGTGTTCTGTTATTTGGGTATGTCATAATTTATGTAATGAAGCCTTTATGGGTGGATGTTCAGATTGTTTTCTTTTCTCTTTTTGTTCTTACTTTCTAGACTCACATAATTATTTTTTTTTTTTGCATTCGTGCTTTCAAACTATTTTGTCAAGAGCATTTTTTCCTCTTAAAAGTCATTAAGAAAAAAAGAAACCTGCCCTTGTGTGGATGTGAATACAATGACTGCCAATACAGTTTGATGCCAATGACTTAATTACTGATTAAGATGTCATCAATTCTATCTATTATATGCATCGTTGCTTTTTACCATTAGTGCAAGTGTCAGCACAAAACAAAAGGCAAATGACATCTTAGTATTATCATGAAAATAGTTTTCACCTCACCTATTCCCCATAAAACTCTTTGGGACCTCCAGGAGTCCTGTGATCACACTGAGAAACACTAGCTTGGATAAAATAAATAGAGATGGCACTGTTGAATTAAATGATATATTTTCAGATTGAGGGGCAATGTTTATGACCAGATTGTTTACGGGGTACTAGCTATGTAAGAATTAAAGGACTTTAACACATTTATTTGAAGACAGCTTCTAGAACACTTGGCTTACTATAGCGAGTATAAAATAGAACCTTCATAGAATTTCCAGCGGAAAAAACATCTGAATTTGTTTTTTGCTAAGCTTCTTGGAACAAGGAAGTTAAACACAAAGCTATTGTTCGTCCCTCACTAAAGCATTTTACCATTTCTTCCTCTAAAACTTTATTTCATGCCCCTAAGTTTATGCTTCTTAATATAGAAATCAAGACCTTCCACAACCTTACTTTAACCTACCTTTCCACACACACATCTTGGTTTCTTGTGCACATTCCTTTGTAGCAAGCAAATGGAAAACAAAGAAAAGCAGGGGTTGCCATCCTAGTCTCGACATAACAGACTTTAAGCCTGCAAAGATCAAAACAGATGAAGAAGGGCATTACATACTGCTGAAGGGACCAGTTCAACAAGAAGAGCTAACTATCCTAAATATGTATGTACCCAATACAGGAGCACCCAGACTCTTTTTTTTTTTTTTTTTTTTTTTTTTAATTGAGGAACAGAAAATGTTGCAGGAGAGTTGGCAATAAAGGTTGTCATGTACTATTTTCTAGTTGTTATGTATATCATTCTTATTTTCTCTAAAAAATATTTTCACTGTGGTAGAGGCTATGACAAAAGCTCCACAGGTAAAATGGAATCGTTCTGGGTGGTAAAGAGCAGAGAGAATTTGTATAGGTCAAAGACGGAAGAGGGAATGTCAGACTGAGACCACAAAGCAACCAACAAGTAGGAAAGGGTGGCACACAAAGAAAAGCTGGGAAGATTTCTGTTCAGGTGGCACAAAGGAATGTGCAAAAGAAAGGCATAATGATAGCTAGATCATAAGTGATAATTAAAAATCTTTTAAAAACACTTGTCTTTTGTACTGTCATGCACAAGATCTAATGTTCTTGCATTCTTGGCTTGAATGTGTATGTGAATGTATGCAATTTAAAGCAATGTACACTACAAATGTTTATAATCAAAAGAATAATTTAATAACCAGAAAAAAAGAGAACGGTATAAGTGTTTCAGCAACATCTAATATTTCTTAGGTTCCCAATGCTTACTATGTTAACATTTTTTTTCAGTTGAGGTGTGTGACACAATATGTCCTTTAGAGGGTGGAAATTAACTTGGGTTTTGAATAAAGTGAGGATTACTTATTCTGGCTCCTTCTACATCCTTATTCCTTCCAGTAAATTACCTATGGTGAGTCATATGCAATTCAATAGGCTCTCAGAAAATAATTTAGTCCTGTTTAATTAAGAACTGGATACTTTGATACTTTGACATCTGAATAAGTCAGCACCTTTTCTTTTTTCTTTCTTTTTTTGTAAAATGTCATAGCCACTCTATAATTAGGGTTACCACTGGAATCCTGTTACGTGAAGACCATATTTTGTGCTCTATTAACATTAGTAACTTTTCTAATCTAGGGCTGGTATCTCTCAGAGCAAGAGAGAAACAAACATACTGAAATGAGGAAAGCAGAATCTTGTTTGCATCAATTGCAATTAATTTCACCAAGAACTGACTATACTGTTTTAAAAATTGTCAGTCCCAACCAGTCTTCTGACTCTTGCAATAGTTAAGTCCTGAATAGTAAGTCTAAAACTAGGGAATGATTCTTTAAAGCTGACTTATAAAAATGAACAAATATTTTAAATATTAATTTATATAACTACCCAAATCATATTGAGAGGAGGAATTAGTGTATTATACCTGGCTGATAAAATTGATAATACTTTGGCTTTTAAAAAATAATATCAGTCATGGCTATTGTGAGCATCAGGGAAGCTTTAATGTATTGTACAAATAAAAAATATTGTCTGTTACACTACATTTCCAGAATTACAGACTAGTTTCCAGAAAACAACAACTTTCTAATGTGGTTTAGACCCACAATAAAGGCTCTTGAGTGCAGGAAAAACACAAACATAGAAGTTGATGGGAATATGGCTTTTATTCTTCTAATTAGCCCAATGAATCCTAATAATTTCACTTCTGGATCCCCTGAAAAATCCCACTTTTTTTTTTTTTTAATTCTGGAATTGCATTTTCCTATATATGGTAATGGCGAAGTTGTTTTCAAATGATAAATGTTTTCCAAACTACTTAATACACTTTATGTGGTTTCTGTTTCAAACTGCTCTTGGTTAAAATCAATGAGCCATACACGTTACATTGAGAGATGCTCTATTTCATACCATCCATCACTTATTGCCACTGCTATTTCATCTCAGTGCTCCACTGCTTGTCTTATTAATAGAAATATTTTCTTGGTAGATTCTGCAGCATGCTAGGGTTGCTTGCCTTTAATTTTTACAGTGCTTAGATAATTGTGGCTTCTTAATATGATAATGTGAACCCTCCATCCATAACTCAACTTCATTAGATCATGCTGATCTTTGTATATAAGTGAAATTGCTACCATGAAAGTCTTCTTTCTACTCGTTTTTCCCCATTGTTCTCTTCTCTTTGTTTTCCCATTTCAGGTCCTTCTATTCTGTTAACATCTGAAATACGCTAGGGGCTTATTTTTTCCTATCTATTCGGTTATAAAACCTCTTTCCACTAAACTGAAAACTTCTTCAGTATGGAAACTACATATTATGAATATTTATATCTGCCTCATTCGTTAGTTACTTAAACTCCATAAGCACTCAATAACTGGTTTTGCATGATATAAATGTATAAGTAGATTCTATTTCATAGAAGATAGAAAAATTAGGTGAATAGCTTTGGTCTTTATTACTTACATGGCAAAAAATTATTTTATGATATGCTCAGTATCACTGGTCCCTTGGCAGGCATGAAAACTGTAAGTCCCTTTGCCTGTTATAAGTTTTGTATCTACAAAATCAATATGAAGTCAGCTTATACAGCCACACACAGCTTAAACTTCCATAAAAAGTTAAAGAGTAGCTCTTCCAGGAAATGTTTCTTGACTTGCTCCACAAGATCGGAGTAGGGAGGCTCTCCTGTGTGCTCTTCAAGTCAGTGATTTTTATCATAATGTGATTATCTACTTCCTGGCATGCTTCTATCTCTGTACTTTGATTTATTCCTGTATCACTAGTCTCCATCTGAGTATCTGATCCACAACAGGTGTTCAGTATATAAAAATGGAATGACTAAAGAGAATTTAGAGTATCACAGAATCTGGAAACGACCATATCAACTCACCCTCTTTATGAAAATATGTCCTGTACTTTTGCAGGGTAGAAGTTGATAACAGATTGAGTTTGAGCTTTAGTATAGTGATGATACTTATTATCATAGAATTTTTAAGGTACATTAGTGAAGATGTTAACAAATGAGCTTAATCAGGAAATGTTTTCTGGCTCAGTGATCCTCAAAATAACATTTCAAGTAGGAGAAGAATAAGAGAATACCTAGAACATACACTTGAGTAGACTAAAAATGTTCAGACAAATCATATGGAATTTGGTATGATTGCCCAAGAAGTTACTTTTTTTCTGTAATGGAAAGTAACTGAGGGACATTTTTAAAAACACCTCCCAAAACCTAAAAATTCTGGAGATGGTCATGGAGTAACAGAAGCAGGAGTGGTTATTTCTCATTCCCAGGATACATCTAAATATGATTTTATTCTTTCACTTTCAGTGACTCCTAAGTTACAGCCAGCAGCCAAAAATATGACAGCCTGGCCCTGTGCATGAAGGCACTGCTGTGTGCAGAAATGTGCCATCTAGATCCCTCAGTGCCACCTCTCTCCTTCAATGATGAGGTAAGGCAGAGCACTAAGACCTTATGGGGACGGAAATTCTAAAGGTGTTTTACTCTCTGGGCAAAATATTCTCCATTAACATTGGAATCAGTTTTCAAATTCAGACACACGATATGACTTTGAAAAAATTTTGATGCTCATTGTATTTCAGTTTTCTTTACTTGAACATAGTGGCAAATCATCTTATTTTTCTGTCTGTTCTAAAAATCTGAAAGAGTCAGATTTACTTCACCCAGGAACCTGACTGCCTGAGTTCCAATACCAATTCTGCCATAATAAGTTGTGTTATCTTGAGCCAGCCACTGACTCTCTGCTTTAGTTTAATCATTTGTAAAGTGTAAATATTCATGGTACCTACCTCATGGCATCGTGGTGAGGGTTACATCCATTAATACATAGTAAATGCTCAGCAAGTATATCAGGTCAAAAGAGTCACTGACAGTGAGGAACTAAATAAGCCTCTAGAGTTCTTCTCATTTATAGAACAAGAGCTTCTGAATCGTTCACCAGAGATCCCTGTTTGAATGAAACGCCCAATGCGGGCACCGGTTGTGGCAACTCTACTACCAGATTCAGCACTCACGGTAACTAGGGCTTCCTAGGCACTGCTGCACTTACGGAGGTCTACCTTTAATCTGTTATTCTCTTTTGCCTGTGGACATTAGTCTTGTATCTAGAAAACTGGGCAATCTTCCCAGCCTCCTCCAAGCAACTAGTCTAATCAGCTTTATGATATTGCTGCTAGCTTACCTCTGAGCTGCTATTGCCTTGGGTTTGATACATTCCTCTGCTCCATCTGACTCTGATCATGGCTCTTACTTAGCTTACATTTTCAGGTTGGCCACTCAGGGTTATGTTGATTGTTGGTCAGGAAATCAAGCAAAAATGATGGGCATGTTTGGAAATTGACTTCAGAACTTGGACTTAGTAGTTGTTATCTGAATTAAATAAACTTGGTAACTCCAAGCCCTGCACTGCTTCTTGAAAGAAATGATTATTTTAGAGCTATTATATCATTACTACTAAAACAATGATAGGCATCATTTATGAATGTCTCCTATATGATAAATAGGATGCCATTAATTCCACAGCAACCTCAGAAGTTAGATGTCATTATCCAGTTTTCCAGGGCTAACAGACTCAGAAGATTAAATAATCCATTCAGATATAACTAGTTAGCAGCATGTGGTGGATTTGAAGCCATATGTTTCTTGTTATAAACCAAGTCACCAATAAGAAACGAGGAAAATATTTTGTTGAAATCTTTATCTTTCCAGTAAAATCTATGGTATCTCATTAACCACATTTTCTTCCCTGTGATATGTTTAAATGTTCATCCTCTACAGATGTACTTCAGATCCAAGGCCCTGTGCATTGGCTATTATGAATAAAATAGTTTTAGCTAACCAGCTCCCAACATAAAAAGAGCTGTCCAGTAGATCAAGCAACTGCTAGAGAAGGCAGGACATAGGTAATTAATTTCCTATGACTCTAGCCCAAGAAAAAGAGTCAGCTCAAATGTACATTATTAATTAGACAAAAACCATTCCCCTAATAATTTTGTATGGCATTCTTTTGGTTAGGTATTTTTTCATTGATTAGCAATTGATTAATTATTCTAATTGTTTATACATCAAGTATCAGAGTTATGCTTACCTTCTGCCAAGCTCTCCATTAGGTAATATAAATGATATAAGTAATATATGCTATTTATACCTTATATTATACCAGAGGCAAGATGGACAATAAGCAAACAAATATATCAGTGATGGTAAATGTTATAGGAAAAAAATTAAGGAGATAATTCTTTGAAAGGAGAAAGTGATGAAAATTTAAATAGATTGGACAATCAAGTCTTATTGACATCTCTAAGGCCTGAAGATGAGTCATAAGGGTGACTGTGTAAAAATTACTCTAGACAGAGCAAATGACAAGTGCAAAGGCCCCATGGAAAGGCTTTGCCTAATGTTTTCGAAAAGTAATAAGGAGGCCAGAATGGATGGACTATAATATGAGTAAATAGGAGAGTAGTAAAGCATAAGAGAGAAGTATCAGGAAGGTTAGATTGTGTGGAGCATTGAAAGCTATTTAAAAGAAATTGGCTTTTATTGTAAGTGTTATGAAAGCTATTGAGAGATTTTGATCAGAGGAGTAATAGGATTCGATTTGTGTTTAAGGATTACTCTGGCTGTTATGTTAAGAATATATGGTGGGGAAGGGTCAAGGGCTTAAGCAAATACCAGTTATTAGATTATTGCAATAATCTAGGCAAGAGATGATGGGAGTGGTGAAAAGTGTGGGAATACTTATTAATTTTTACTAGAACAAAAGGATGTCCTGATGGATTGTAATTAAGGTATGAGAAAATAAAGATGTCAAGGATAATTCTAGGGTTCTTGGCCCAAGCATCTTGAGGGGTATGGTTGCAGTTTACTGAGAGATAGAGAAGACAGTGGGAAGAGGATTACAGAACAACGAAATCAGTTTTGGATATGTTTGTTAAGTATATAATACCTATTAGATATGCAAGTGGAAAAGCTAACAGGCAGGGTTTTGGAGGTCAGGGGAGAGGTCCAAGCTGGAATTGTAAATTGGGGGTTATCAGCATATAGACTATGTTTAAAAGGTGTGAAAATTAATGCAATTTGTAAGGGACTAAGTATAGGTAAGGAAGCTCCAAGGCCTAATGACTGGAATAGTACAGAGCTGTGACAGGCATTAGTCAGATGTGGCTACTAAAAGTTAACATTTAAATTAATTAAAATAAGGTTTAAATTTCAGTTCCTCTGGTGCAATTGCTACTTTTCAAGTCTTGATAGCCACATCTGGCTAATAACTACCATATATGAGAATTGAACTATTGAACATTTTCATAATGCAGAATATTCTACTGGGAAGCTCTTATGGAGACTGGGAAGATAAGGAGAATCTAATAAAGGAAACCAAAAAGGAACAAATTTAAATATACTGACTTAGAGGTAAAATGAAAACTATATCAGGAAGAATAAAGCAATAAACTGGTGATAGGTCTAGTAGAATGAAAGCTGAGGATTGGTCATTGGATTAATTAGTGCAGAGGTCACTGGTCATTTCTTCACCACGCTGGGAGTAAAGAACTAATTGGAGTAAGTTCAAAGAAGAATGAGAAATATATATATACACACACACATTAGTGAACGTCAACTACTTTTTCAAAGATTTCTGCTGGAAGCAGAGAAAGAAGCTAGTAGGTAGAGGAGGAATATGAGATTGTGAGAACATTTTTTCCTAATATAGGAAGATTAAACATATTAATGTATATATTTTAATAAAATCATCCAAAACAAGGAGAAAAATATGATGATATAGGAGGAGAAGGGAGAAGGAGAGGAATGAGAATATAACTTAAGAAATGTTCTTGCATAGATAAGAAGGGAATGGAATCTAGTATAGTACAGTAGTGAATTGAATAAGACCCAAAGAATAGTCAAAGAACATAGACGCAAGTGAAAGTTAAATGTGAGGCTGTGAAAGTTCTCTTCTTATTCCCTTACTTTTTCAAGAAAATAGGAATCAAGATCATCAGCTGAGAGCAAAGAAAGGAGAGACAGTGTTGTATGAAGAGAGAGGAGAATGCATAAAAGAATCGCTTGGCAAAGTGGGAGAGTGAACAGATTAGTATATGTAATGCAATTGCTGTGGGGCGATACTGAAAATCCTTTTGTGACTAGTGATTATGATTCTATAGAGTGAGAACATGAAGCATGCTGTATATTTGACTCCAGCCATGTTCAGCTGCATTTTGTAAGAGCGAGTAGAGAGTTAAATTTTACCAGAATAAATCAAAGTGAGGGGGTTAAAATTATATATCAAAGGGAGTTATTATAGTGATAGACTATGAATTTTAAGCTGTGTCAGTTGGCAAGTGAGGACATGAGGGTGAAAAGGGACAGTGAATTGATGGTAGAATCAATAAGTTGTGTGTACTGGATGGAGAGTTGAAAAATAGTAGGAGCGAGGTGTTAGTGAGTAATGAGCTAAGAGAAAGACAGGAGATAAAGGTCAAAGAACAATATGCTTAGAACACAGATTATGGAATGGGTGCAGTAATCGGTAGTGACACATTCAAGAGTGTGACTATGGGTGTGGGTAACTAAGGTATAATGGAGATCAAGATATTTGGAGAAAAGGAAGGAGGTTAAGTTACCAAGAAACCAGGATGCTGGAAGAATTATTTGTGTGGATATCTAAATAATGAAAAAATAAGACAAGTGTCATAATAAGAAAGTAGTTAAAATCTATAATACTTGTAATATATCCTTTGTTAAATAAATATTTATTGAGTATTTCAATAGCATAATAGTTAAAATCTGTAATGCTTGTAATATATCCTTTGTTAAATAAATATTTATTATTTCAATAGCATAATATTATAGATTCTGGAGACAGGATACATATAATTTCTTCCCTTATGGTGTTTTCCAGCCCAAGAAGTGCAAGGTGGTATTAAAACAAATTAAATTTTAATTGCATTTTCATTCATTACTGGTTGAAATGATTGAAATAACTACTTAACGAACTAGCTATTTTATCCACAGATAATTTTCATATTCTGGGTACATAGCCATTTTTTGTTTTGAATTTTTAGTACGGTAAGTATAGTAATTTAGGAATGGGACTTTGGAAATGAAAAACTAAGAAAAATAGTATGAAAATATTTCCTTTGGTTACACCATTTTTGCAAGTAAAAAGAGTAACTGTATCTGAATATAGAATCTGCTATAATTCTATAATTCTGTTTCCATGTATTTACTATCACATTACCATTGAATTACAAGTTATATTGTTTCTTTCTTAGCAGTCATTTTCTACATAACTTTATTTTTTGTTAGACTTTAAGTTCTGGGATACATGTGCAGAATGTTCAGGTTTGTTACATAGGTATACATGTACGATGGTGGTTTGCTGCACCCATCAACCCGTCACCTACATTAGGTATTCCTCCTAATGTTATACCTCCACTAGACCCCCAACACCCGACAGGCCGTAGTGTGTGATGTTCCCCTCCCTGTGTCCATGTGTTCTCATTGTTCAACTCCCACTTATGAGTGGGAACATGGGTGTTTGGTTTTCTGCTCCTGTGTTAGTTTGCTGAGAATGATGGTTTCCAGCTTTATCCATGTCCCTGCAAAGGACAAGAACTCATCCTTTTTAATGGCTGCATAGTATTCCATGGTGCATATATGCCACATTTTCTTTATCCAGTCTATCATTAATGGGCATTTGGGTTGGTTCAAAGTCTTTGCTATTGTGAATAGTGCTGCAATAAACATATGTGTGCATGTGTCTTTATAGTAGCATGATTTATAATTCTTTGGGTAGATATCCAGTAATGGGATTACTGGGTCAAATGGTATTTCTGGTTCTAGATCCTTGAGGAATCGCCACACTGTCTTCCACAATGGTTGAACTAATTTACACTCCTACCAACAGTGTAAAAGCATTCTATTTCTCCACCTCCTCTCCAGCACCTGTTGTTTCCTGACTTTTTAATGATCGCCTTTCTAACTGGTGTGAGATGGTATCTCATTGTGGTTTTAATTTGCATTTCTCTGATGGTGAGTGATGATGAGCTTTTTTTCATATATTTTTTGGCCACATAAATGTTTTCTTTTGAGAATGGTCTGTTCATATCCTTTGCCCACTTTTTGATGGGGATGTTTGGTTTTTTCTTGTAAATTTGTTTAAATTCATTGTAGATTCTGAATATTAGCATTTTGTTAGATGGAGAGATTGCAAAAATTTCTCCCATTCTGTAAGTTACCTGTTGGGAACAGAACAGAGGCCTCAGAAATAACACCACACATCTACACTCATCTGATTTTTGACAAACCTGACAACAACAAGCAATGGGGAAAGGATTCCCTATTTAATAAATGGTGTTGGGAAAACTGGCTAGCCATATGCAGAAAACTGAAACTGGATCCCTTCCTTACACCTTGTACAAAAAATAACTCAAGATGGATTAAAGACCTAAAACCATAAAAACCCTAGAAGAAAACCTAGGCAATCCCATTCAGCACATAGGTATGGTCAAAGATTTCATGACTATAACACCAAACCAAAGGCAACAAAAGCCAAAATTGACAAATGGAATCTAATTAATCTACATGATTTTTTTTTTTTTTTTTGAGATGGAGTTTTGCTCTTGTTACCTGGGATGTAGTGCAATGGCACCATCTCGGCTCACTGCAACATCTGCCTCCTGGATTCAAACAATTCTCCTGCCTCAGCCTCCCGAGTCACTGGGAGTATAGGCACACACCACCACGCCCAGCTAATTTGTGTTATTTTTAGTAGAGACAGGGTTACACACCACCACGCCCAGCTAATTTTTGTTATTTTTAGTAGAGACAGGGTTTTGCCATGTGGCCAGGCCGGTCTCAAACTCCTTACCTCAGGTGATCCACTGGCCTTGGCCTCCAAAGTGCTAATCTACATGATTTTTGAAACATTTACCCAATTCTATTTTTTCCCTACAGAAACCTGAAGAAAACACATTGTTTTTTGAAGTATGATTCCTTTGTTTTTAATAATGGAGGCTTAGTGCCTATACTACGTCTCTTGGTATACCTAATAAACTTGTTGCCTCTATATTAAAAAAGATTTTTAAAAATCATATGTATGTATGCATATATATAATTATAACTGTATAATTATATACAGTTATATACATATATATAATTATTTTCATGGTGAATTCTGAAATTTTAGTCTACCTATCACCTAAGTGGTGTACATTGAACTAATATGTAGATTTCTATCCCTAGCCCCCACTTCCATCTTTCTCTTTCTGAGTCTCTAAAGCCCATTATATCATTCTGTATGCCTTTGTGTACTCATAACTTAGCTTCCAACATATAGTTTTTTATTTTTCTCTTCTGTGTTACTTTACTTAGAGTGATGGCCTCCAGCTTCACCCAAGTTCCTGCAAAAGACATCATTTCAATCCTTTTAATGGCTGAGTAGTATTCCATGGTGTGTTTATCTTCTTTATCTACTCATTAGTAGATATTTTCTTTATCTACTCATTAGTCAGTGGGTACTTAGGTTGGTTTCACATCTTGGCAATTGTGAGTTTTGCTGTTATAAACACACGTGTGTAAGTGTCTATTTTATATAATGACTTATTTTCCTTTGGGTAGATACGTAGTAGTGGGATTGCTGGATCAAATGGTAGATGTACTTTCAGGTCTTTAAGGAATCTCCATACTGTTTTCCATCAAGGTTATACAATTTACATTCCCATCAGCAGTGTATCAGTGTTCCCTTTTTCCCATATCCACTGCAACATTTATTTATTTATTTTCACTTTTAAATAATGGCAATTCTTGCAGGAATAACATGGTATCTCATAGTGATTTCAATTTGCATTTTTCTGATAACTAGTGATGTTGAGTATTTTTTTCATATCTTTGTTGGCCATTTGTATATATTCTTTTGAGAATTGTGTATTCATGTCCTTAACCCACTTTTTGATGGATTGTTTGTTTTTTTCTTTTTGATTTGTTTGTTTGAGTTCCTTCTAGATTCTGGTTATTAGTCCTTTGTCGAATGCATAGTTTGCAAATATTTTCTCCCATTCTGTGGGTTGTCTGTTTCTTCTGCCAATTAATTCTTTGCTGTGCAGAAGCTTTTAAGTTTAATTAAGTCCCATCTGTTTATCGTTGTTTTTGTTGCATTTGCTTTTGGGTTCTTGATCATTAAGTCTTTGCCTAAGTCAATGCCTAGAAGAGTTTTTCTGATCTTATCCTCTAGGTTTTTTTATGGTTTCAGGTCCTAGATTTAAGTCTTAGATCTATCTTGAGTTGATTTTCGTATACGGTAAGAGACAAAGATCCAGTTTTATTCTTCTACATGTGGCTTGCCAGTTATCCCAGTACCATTTATTAAATAGGGTGTCCTTTCCCCACTTTATGTTTTCGTTGGCTTTGTTGAAGATCTCTTGGCTATAAGTATTTGGCTTTATTTCTGAGTTCTCTATCCTGTTCCATTGGTCAAAGTATATATTTTTACACTATTACCATGCTATTTTGGTGACTATAGTCTTACAGTACAGTTTGAGGTCAAGTAATATAATTTCCCCAGATTTGTTCTTTTTGCTTCATCTTGCTTTGGCTATGCAGGCTCTTGTTTGGTTCCATAAGAATTTTAGGATTTTTTTTTTCTAGTTCTGTGAAGAATGATGGTGGTATTTTAATGGGAATTATATGGAATTTGTAGATTGTTTTTGGCAGTATGGTCACTTTCACAATATTGATTCTACCCACATGTGATCATGGGATGTGTTTCCATTTGTGACATCTATTATTTCTTTCAGCAGTGATTTGTAGTTCCTTTTGTAGAGGTCTGTCACCTCTTTGGTTATGTATATTCCTAAGAATTTTTTTTTGCAGCTATTGTAAAAGGTGTTGAGTTCTTGATTTGATTCTCAGCTATGTTGTTATTAGTGGATAGCAGTGCTACCAATTTGTATACGTTGATTTTGTGACCTGAAACTTTACTGCTTTCGTTTATCAAATCTAGGAGCTTTTTGGATGAGTCTTTAGGGTTTCTACATATATGATCATATCATCAACAAACAGCAACAATTTTCCTCCTCTTCACCAATTTGAATGCTCTTGATTTATTTCTCTTGTCTGATTGCTCTGGCTGGGATTTCCAGTACTATGTTGAATAAAAGTGATGGAAGTGGACATCCCTGTCTTGTTCCAGCTCTCTAGGGGAATGCTTTCAACTTTTTCCCACTCAGTATAATATTGACTGTGGGTTTGTAATAGATAGCTTTTATGACCTTAAGCAATGTCCCTTGTATGCCGATTTAGGTGAGGAAAGTGATGCTGGATTTTATCAAATGTTTTTTCTGCATCTATTTATATGATCATGTGATTTTTGTGTTTAATTCTTTTTGTGTCGTGTAGCACATTTATTGACTTCCATATGTTAAACCATCCTTTCATCTCTAGTATGGAACCCACTTGATCATTGTAGATTATCTTTTTGATATACTGTTGGATCCAGTTATCTAGTATTTTGTTGAGGATTTTTGCATCTTTGTTCATCACAGACATTGGCCTGCAGTTTTCCTTTTTTGTTATGTCCTTTCTTTTCCTGGTCTTGGTATTAGGGTAATAGTGGCTTCATAAAATGATTCAGAGAAGATTTCCTCTTTCTCTATCTTTTGGAATAGTTTCAATAGAATTGGTATCAATTATTCTTTGAATGTCTGATACAATTCAGCTGTGAATCCATCTGGCCCTGGACTTTGTACTGTTGGCATTTTTTTTATTATTTCAATATCACAGCTTGTTATTGGTGTGTTCAGAGTTTCTGTTTCTTTCTGTTTTTATCTAGGGGAGTTGTATATTTCCAGGAATGTAACCAGGTTTTGTAGTTTGTGCGCATGAATGTGTTTATAGTAGCCTTGAATGACCTTTTGTATTTCTGTGGTATTGGTTGTAATATCTCCTGTTTCATTTCTAATTGAGCTTATTTGGATATTCTCTCTTCTTGGTTAATCTTCCTAATGGTTTATCAATTTTGTGTATCTTTTCATATAACCAGCTTTTTGTTTCATTTACCTTTTTTATTTTTTTGTTTCTATTTCATTTAGTTCTGCTCTGATCTTTGTTATTTCTTTTCTTCTGCTGGGTTTTTTTTCTCTAGTTCCTCAAGGTGTGACCTTAGATTGTCTATTTGTACTCTTTCAGACTTTTTGATGCAGACGTTTAATGCTATGAACATCCCTTTTAGCACTGCTTTTGCTTTATCCCAGAAGTTTTGATAGGTTGTGTCACTATTATTGTTCAGTTCAAGGAGTGTTTGAATTTCCTTCTTTGATTTCGTTGTTGACACAATGATCATTCAGGAGCAGGTTATTTAATTTGTAAGTGTATATATGCATGGTTTTGAGGGTTCCTCAAACCACAGAGTTGATTTCCAATTTTACTCCACAGTGGTCTGAGAGAGTACTTGCCATAATCGCAGTTTTCTTTTCTTTTTCTTTTCTTTCTTTCCTTTTTTTTTTTTTTTTGAGACAGAGTCTCGCTCTGTTGCCCAGGTTGGAGTGCAGTGCAGTTCTGCCTTCCAGGTTCATGCCATTCTCCTGCCTCAGCCTCCTGAGTAGCTCGGACTACAGGCCCCTGCCACCATGCCCAGCTATTCTTTCTTTTGTATTTTTAGTGGAGATGGGGTTTCACCATGTTCACCAGGATGGTCTTGATCTCCTGACCTCATGATCCACCCGCCTCGGCCTCTCAAAGTGCAGGGATTACAGGCATGAGCCACTGCGCTTGGCCCAGTTTTCTTCAATTTGTTGACACTTGTTTTGTGGCCTATCATATGGTCTGTCTTGGAGTATGTTTCATGTACTGATGAATACAATGTATATTCTGCAGTTGTTGAACATAATATTCTTTAAATATCTGATAAGTCCATTTGTTCTAGGGTATACTTTAAATCCATTGTTTTGTTGTTGTTGTTGTTGACTTTCTGTCTCAATGACTTGTCTAGTGCTGTCCATGGAGTATTGGAGTCCCCCCCATTATTGTATTGCTGTCTGTCTCATTTCCCAGGTCTAGAAGTAACTGTTTATACATTTGGGAGCTCCAGTGTTAGGTGCATATATATTTAGGACTGTAATATTTTCCTGTTGGACTAGTCCTTTTACCATTATATAATATCTTCTTTTGTCTTTTTAAACTATTGCTGTTTTAAACCTTGTTTTGTCTGACTTTAAAAGCTACTCCTGCTTGCCTTTGGTGTCCATTTGCATGGAAGATCTTTTTCCACCACTTTACCTTCAGTTTATGAGTACACATAATTCTGTAAGAAACTACCAAACTGAATTCCAAAATGTCTGTATCATTTTGCATTCCCACCTTTAATGAATGAGCGTTCATTGGCGTTTGTTTAGTATTTTCAGTGTTTCAGAGATTGCTCTCTCTAATAGGTGTGCATTTCAATGATGTTTTAATTTGTAATTCCCTAATGACATATGATATTGAACATCTTTTCATATGCGTCCTTGTCATCTCTATATCTTCTTGCTGGCATATCTGTTCAGATCTTTTGCCTATATTTTAATCTGTTTGTTTGTTTCTCATTGTTGAGTTTTAAGAGAGCTTTGCATATTTTAGATAACAAGTTTTTTTAATCAGATGTGTGCTTTGCTAATATATTCTCCCAGTCTTTGACTTGCCTTCTTATTTTCTTGAAATTGTCTTATACAGAGTATTAAATTTTGCTTTTAATAAAGTCCAGCTTACCAATTAGCTCACGTCTTCCATGTCATATTCAAAAAGTCATCACCAAACCAAAGGCCATCTTAATTTTCTTCTATGTTACCTTGTAAGAATTTTATAGTATTGTACTTTGCATTTAGGTCCATTGTCCATTTTGAGCAATGTTTTGTGAAAAATGTAAGAACTGTATGTGGATTTTTTTTTTTTGGCATACAGATGTCCAGTTGTTCCAGAATCATTTGTTAAAAGTCTATCTTTAACTTCATTTTATTGCCTTTGTTTCTTTGTCAAAGATTGGTTATCTTTATTTATGTAGATTTATTTCTGGGCTTTTAGTTCTGCTCCATTTATCTATTTTGTCCGTTTCAACCAATACCATGCTGTTACTATTACTATAGCTTTACAGGAAATCTTGCAGTCATGTAGTGTCACTTGGAGGCAACCATGTTCTCTTGAATATTCAGTTGGCTACTCTGAGTCTTTTACCTTCCCATATGAAATTTGGGATTACCTTGTAAAGACCCACAAAATAACTTGCTGGGATTTTTAATTGATTTGAATTTGTAGATCAAGGTGTAAAATACTGAAATCTTGACAATATTGAGTCTTCCCATTTATGATCATGGAATAATTCTCCATATATTTAGTTCTTTGAAATCTTTCGCCAGAGTTTTGTAGTTTTCCTCATATAGATCTTATACATGTTTGTAAGATTCATATCTAAGCATTTTATTTTGGTAGGAGTGCTAACATAAGTGGTAAAGGGGTCTTAATTTCAAATTATACTCATTTATTTTTGTTATAAAGGAAAGTGATTGATTCTTATATACTAACCTTGCATCCTGCAATCTTGCTTTAATTGCTTATTAGTTCTAAGAAATTTTTTTGTCAATTCCTTCAAATTTTCTATGAAGTTGATCTTGTGATATGTAGACAAACACAGCTTTATTTCTTCCTTCTCAATCTTTTATTTCCTTTTCTTCTCTAATCAAGTTAGCTAGGACTCTCAGTACAATATTGAAAAGCCGTGGCGAGAGAGGACATCCCTGCCTTGTTCTTGATCTTAGAAAGCTCTGAGTTTCTCACCATTAACTATGATATTAGCTGTAGAGTTTTTTTTTTTTTTTTGGTAGATATTCTTAATGAAGTTGAGGAAATTCCCCTGTATTCCTAGTTGACTGATAGTTTTTGTCATAACTAGGTGTTGGGGCTGTCAAATACTTTTTTCACATGTATGGATAGGTTCGTGTGATTTTTCTTTTTTAGTTTGTTGATATGATGCAGTACATTAATTGATTTGTAGATGTTGAAGTTCTCATGCATACTTAGGATAAATGCCATTTGATAGCATTTATCATTCTTTTTATACAGTGTTGGACTTAATTTTCTAATATTTTGTAGAAGATTTTGCATCTATGTTTATGAGATATATTACTCTATAGTTTTCATTTCTTGTAATGTCCTTGCCTGGTTTGGGTATTAAAATAATGCAGACCTGGTAGAATGAGTAGGTAGTATTACCTTGCCTCTATTTTTTGGAAGAGATGATAGAGAAATTCAACTTCCATTTTAGGGTGGAAAGACAGGATTTTCACTCCCGTCCCTCTCTAATTTGTTTCCATGAAAAGAATTGTGTCAATTGAATTTTTTTTTCCTTTCTTGTTGTAAACAACTTTGACGATGGACACCATCATTATTTGGTAAACCCATGGTACATGATTCTGACATATAATTTTAAGCGAGTAAAATACATTTCATAATTAAAAAGAAGATCTGAACATTAATTGTCCATTTAAAATTCTGGGAAGACTAATCTAGTGTTTTTATACCCTTTAACTTGTCCCAGGGGATCTCAGAAGTGACTCAAGAAGATATAAATATAGCTAAATGTCAGCAAGTTCCTTATGTAACATTCTTTTTTTATTTTTATTTTTTTTATTATTATACTTTAAGTTCTAGGATACATGTGCACAACATGCAGATTTGTTGTATATGTATACTTGTGCCATGTTGGTGTGCTGCACCCATCAACTCGACATTTACATCAGGTATAACTCCCAATGCAATCCCTCCACCCTACCCACTCCCCATGATAGGCCACAGTGTGGGATGTTCCCCTTCCTGAGTTCAAGTGATCTCATTGTTCAGTTCCCACCTATGAGTGAGAACATGCGGTGTTTGGCTTTCTGTTCTTGTGATAGTTTGCTGAGAATGATGGTTTCCAGCTACATCCATGTCCCTCCAAAGACACAAACTCATCCTTTTTTATGGCTGCATAGTATTCCATGGTGTATATGTGCCATATTTTCTTAATCCAGTCTGTCACTGATGGACATTTGGGTTGATTCCAAGTCTTTGCTATTGTGAATACTACCGCAATAAACATATGTGTGCATGTGTCTTTATAGCAGCATGATTTATAATCCTTTGGGTATATACCCAGTAATGGGATGACTGGGTCATATGGTACTTCTAGATCCTTGAGGAATCGCCATACTGTTTTCCATAATGGTTGAAGTAGTTTACAATCCCACCAAAGGTGTAAAAGTGTTCCTATCTCTCCACCTCCTCTCCAGCACCTGTTGTTTCCTGACTTTTTAATGATCGCCATTCTAACTGGTGTGAGATGGTATCTCATTGCAGTTTTGATTTGCATTTCTCTGATGGCCAGTGATGATGAGCATTTTTTCATGTGTCTGTTGGCTGTATGCATGTCTTCTTTTGAGAAATGTCTGTTCATATCCTTTGCCCACTTTTTGATGGGGTTGTTTGTTTTTTTCTTGTAAATTTGTTTGAGTTCTTTGTAGGTTCTGGATATTAGCCCTTTGTCAGATGAGTAGATTGCAAAATTTCTCTCCCATTCTGTAGGTTGCCTGTTCACTCTGATGGTAGTTTCTTTTGCTGTGCAGAAGCTCTTTAGTTGAATTAGATCCCATTTGTCAATTTTGGTTTCTGTTGGCGTTGCTTTTGATGTTTTAGACATGAAGCCCTTGCCCAAGCCTATGTCCTGAATGGTATTACCTAGGTTTTCTTCTAGGGATTTTATGGTATTAGGTCTAACATTTAAGTCTCTAATCCATCTTGAATTAATTTTCATATAAGGAGTAAGGAAAGGATCCAGTTTCAGCTTTCTACTTATGGCTAGCCAATTTTTCCAGCACCATTTATTAAATCGGGAATCCTTTCCCCATTTCTTGTTTTTCTCAGGTTTGTCAAAGATCAGATGGCTGTAGATGTGTGGTATTATTTCTGAGGACTCTGTTCTGTTCCATTGGTCTGTATCTCTGTTTTGGTACCAGTACCATGCTGTTTTGGTTACTGTAGCCTTGTAGTATAGTTTGAAGTCAGGTAGCGTGATGCCTCCAGCTTTTCTTCTTTTGACTTAGGATTGTCTTGGCAACGTGGGCTCTTTATTGGTTCCATATGAACTTTAAAGCAGTTTTTTTCCAATTCTGTGAAGAAAATCATTGATAGCTTAATGGGGATGGCATTGAATCTATAAATTACCTTGGGCAGTATGGCCATTTTCACGATATTGATTCTTCCTATGCATGAGCATGGTATGTTCTTCCATTTGTTTGTGTCCTCTTTGATTTCACTGAGCAGTGGTTTGTAGTTCTCCTTGAAGAAGTCCTTTACATCCCTTGTAAGTTGGATTCTCTTTGAAGCAATTGTGAATGAAAGTTCATTCATGATTTGTCTATCTGTTTGTTACTGATGTATAAGAATGCTTGTGATTTTTGCACATTGATTTTGTATCCTGAGACTTTGCTGAAGTTTCTTATCAGCTTAAGGAGATTTTGGGCTGAGACAATGGGGTTTTCTAAATATACAATCATGTCATTTGCAAACAGGAACAATTTGACTTCTTCTCTTCCTAACTGAATACCCTTGATTTCTTTCTCTTGCCTGATTACCCTAGCCAGAACTTCCAACACTATGTTGAATAGGAGTGGTGAGAGAGGGCATCCCTGTCTTGTGCCAGTTTTCAAAGGGAATTTTTCCAGTATTTGCCCATTCAGTATGATATTGGCTGTGGATTGGTCATAAATAGCTTTTATTATTTTTAGATACGTTCCATCAATACTGAATTTATTGAGCGTTTTTAGCATGAAGTACTGTTGAATTTTGTCAAAGGGCTTTTCTACATCTATTGAGAAAATCATGTGGTTTTTGTCTTTGGTTCTGTTTATATGCTGGATTACATTTATTGATTTGCGAATGTTGAACCAGCCTTGCATCCCAGGGATGAAGCCCACTTGATCATGATAGATAAGCTTTTTGATGTGCTGCTGGATTCGTTTGACAGTATTTTATTGAAGATTTTTGCAGAAGAGAGTGGGGGCCAATATTCAACATTCTTAAAGAAAAGAATTTTAAACCCAGAATTTCATATCCAGCCAAACTAAGTTTCATATGTGAAGGAGAAATAAAATCCTTTACAGATAAGGAAATGCTAGAGATTTCGTTACCACCAGGCCTGCCTTACAAGAGACCCTGAAGGAAGCACTAAACGTGGAAAGGAACAACCGGTACCAGCCATTGCAAAAACATGCCAAAATGTAAACAACATCGAGGCTAGGAAGAAACTGCATCAACTAATGAGCAAAATAACCAGTTAACATCATAATGGAAGGATCAAGTTCACACATAACAATATTAACCTTAAATGTAAATGGACTAAATGCTCCAATTAAAAGACACAGACTGGCAAACTGGATAAAGAGTCAAGACCAATCAGTTTGCTGTATTCAGGAGAGCCATCTCACATGCAGAGACATACATAGGCTCAACATAAAGGAATGGAGGAAGATCTACCAGGCAAATCGAGAATAAAAAAAAGCAGGGGTTGCAATACTAGTCTCTGATAAAACAGACTTTAAACCATCAAAGATCAAAAGAGACAAAGAAGGTCATTACATAATGGTAAAGGGATCAATTCAACAGGAAGAGCTAACTATCCTAAATATATATGCACTCAATACAGGAGCACCCAGATTCATAAAGCAAGTCCTTAGAGACTTACAAAGAGACTTAGACTCCCATACAATAATAATGGCAGACTTCAACACCCCACTGTCAACATTAGACAGATCAACGAGACAGAAAGTTAACAAGGATATCCAGGAATTAAACTCAACTCCGCACCAAGCGGACCTAATAGACATCTACAGAACTCTCCACTCCAAATCAACAGAATATATATTCTCAGCACCACATTGCACTTATCCAAATATTAACCACATAGTTGGAAGTAAAGCACTCCTCAGCAAATGTGAAAGAACAGAAATTACAACAAACTGTCTCTCAGACCACAGTGCAATCAAACTAGAACTCAGGACTAAGAAACTCAATCAAAACCACTCTACTACTGGAAACTGAATAACCTGCTCCTGAATGACTACTGGGTACATAACGAAATGAAGGCAGAAATAAAGATGTTCTTTGAAACCAATGAGAACAAAGATACAACATACCAGAATCTCTGGGACACATTTAAAGCAGTATGTAGAGGGAAATTTATAGCACTAAATGCCCACAAGAGAAAGCTGGAAAGATCTAAAATTGACACTCTTAACATCACAATGAAAAGAACTAGAGAAGCAAGAGCAAACACATTCAAAAGCTAGCAGAAGGCAAGAAATAACTAAGATCAGAGCAGAACTGAAGGAGATAGAGACACAAAAATCCCTCCAAAAAATCAACGAATCCAGGAGTTGGTTTTTTGAAAAGATCAACAAAATTGATAGACCGCTAGCAAGACTAATAAAGAAGAAAAGAGAGAAGAATCAAATAGATGCAATAAAAAATGATAAAGGGGATATCACCACTGACCCCGCAGAAATACAAACTACCATCAGAGAATACTATAAACACCTCTATGCAAATAAAGTAGAAAATCTAGAAGAAATGGATAATTTCCTGGACACTTACACTCTCCCAAGACTAAACCAGGAAGAAGTTGAATCCCTGAAGAGACCAATAGCAGGCTCTGAAATTGAGGCAATAATTAATAGCCTACCAACCAAAAAACGTCCAGGACCAGATGGATTCACAGCTGAATTCTACCAGAGGTACAAGGAGGAACTGGTACCATTCCTTCTGAAACTCTTCCAATCAATAGAAAAAGAGGGAATCCTCTCTAACTCATTTTATGAGGCCAACATCATCCTGATACCAAAGCCTGGCAGAGACACAACAAAAAAAGAGAATTTTAGACCAATATCCCTGATGACATCGATGCAAAAAACCTATGTAACATTCTTAATTTATTTTATATCGTTTGTGTCTCTGCTGAAATTACACCATGTACCATCATCCAGTGAGTGTTGTTTTCAATAGATCTGGAGTACTTTTTTTTTCCACTTTGACTTTTAGAACTCAGGACACTGGGGATTAAGTCAAAGGGTGGGTCTTGATTTCACCAGTGTTAGTTAGTCCTGTCTGTACCATCCCTTTCTTGATATTCCCTGTCTTCTCTTTCTTACTTCAATGGCTTATACTGAAGACATTCATGTTGTAATACACATCTATAATCAGCCTGCCCTAAATGGTGTCTTTCTCCATGGTCTTGGAGTCTAAATGGCTCTTTGACTAGGTTTTCCAGTAACCAATAAATAAGATAATAGAAGTAAATTCATCATGGTGGAATTTGTGGAAATATAATTTTTAAAATTTATCATACTAGCCAGAAGAGTAATGCCTGGAATTAGTTCAGTCTCTTTGAATCCAAGTCTAAGTCCTAGGATTTATTTTAAACACATGTGTGTGTGTCTTTTGGAATCCTAAGGCGGAGATAAATGTAGCTGTAATTGAAGAAGGAATTAGTTAATAAATTAAAAATCCATGAGAACTAAATGTTTCATCAATGTTTGTCTTTTCAAATCCGTGTCTCTTCCTAAAGCTGTTTTTCTCCACTTTTCTAGTCACTCTGTGGTGACTGCCTGGCAGCTTAAGGGTGATAATTAATCACACCCCTTTCTCCCTATGGGAAACCAATTTTAGAGATGTTGGCATCATACAGATAAAGATAAAAATATTTATTCCTGATAAGACTGGATTAGAGAATACGGGTTGGATTTAAGGCCAAATGAACTTTCTACAATTTTATTTCCTAAACTAAACCCTCTCAGAGATACAGCTCTCATCCCTGCAGGGACAGAGTCTTTCCAGGAAACTTACATAAAGAAAAAGACAAGGCAAGGAGATTCTAGGGAGGGGAGCTACAAGGTTTTATCTCTGCTCCATAGAAAACTAAGGGACAATGAAGGTCAGTGTCACTATGTAACCATGCAGCTAAATGATTTTAAGTAATGGGTGAAAAGAGGGACTGAAACTGTTATTCTGGAAAAAGCTACCTGTGAGAACAAAAGGGCATGCATTTCTTCTCAAAGCTATCTCCTATTTTTATTTTATTTATTTTTTTAATTAATTTATTATTATTATTATACTTTAAGTTCTAGGGTACATGTGCATAACGTGCAGGTTTGTTACATATGTATACTTGTGCCATGTTGCTGTGCTGCACCCATCAACTCGTCAGCACCCATCAACTCGTCATTTACATCAGGTATAACTCCCAATGCAATCCCTCCCCACTTCCCCCTCCCCATGATAGGCCCCGGTGTGTGATGTTCCCCTTCCTGAGTCCAAGTGATCTCATTGTTCAGTTCCCACCTATGAGTGAGAACATGCGGTGTTTGGTTTTCTGTTCTTGTGATAGTTTGCTAAGAATGATGGTTTCCAGCTGCATCCATGTCCCTACAAAGGACACAAACTCATCCTTTTTTATAGCTGCATAGTATTCCATGGTGTATATGTGCCACATTTTCTTAATCCAGTCTGTCACTGATGGACATTTGGGTTGATTCCAAGTCTTTGCTATTGTGAATAGTGCCGTAATAAACATACGTGTGTATGTGTCTTTATAGCAGCATGATTTGTAATCCTTGGGTATATCCCCAGTAATGGGATGGCTGGGTCATATGGTACTTCTAGTTCTAGCTCCTTGAGGAATCGCCATACTGTTTTCCATAATGGGTGAACTAGTTTACAATCCCACCAACAGTGTAAAAGTGTTCCTATTTCTCCACATCCTCTCCAGCATCTGTTGTTTCCTGACTTTTTAATGATTGCCATTCTAACTGGTGTGAGATGGTATCTCACTGTGGTTTTGATTTGCATTTCTCTGATGGCCAGTGATGCGGAGCAAGATAATCCTATTTTTTAAAACCTGGTTAAAAAAAAATCATGGTTACTTAGTTTGAGTCAGTCGTTTTCAGTTTCAATCAGTGAGGGCCTGAGGCAGATGTACTATACAGGACAAATTTCACTGCCAGAAACGACCTTCATTGGACCTGGGGGCAGGACCCAAAAGAAGAGCAAAAGTTTGAGCTCACCAGACCCCTTGAGAGTGTCTAATATATACCTCTACTACCCACAAGTAAATAAAACACTTGTTTGGTCACTTTGTGTGTTCATATAATTTGTTACTTATAGAAAAAAAGCAAAAATAATACAATAAACTCCCAGGCTTATCAATGGTTTATGTATTGTCCCAGTTGCTTTATCGTTTTTCTCTCTAAATGTGTATCTTTCTGAATTATTTATTTCTGAACCTTAAAAGTCAGTTAGGGATACTATATACCTTTATTACTATTTAGTGTGTTTTTCTTAAGAAAAATGACATTTTTAACAGAACCAAAGAATAGTTATTATAATCAGGAATTTTAACATTAATATAATACTATTATTTAATCTAGAGTTTATATACAAATTTTAAATTTTTCTCAATAACATTCTTTATGACATTTTTTTTTTCCTCCAGAACAGAATTTCTTTCAGGATTCTATATTGCATTTAGTTTTCAAATCTCTTGTCTCCTTTAATGTGGAACAATTCCTTAGCCTTTCTTTGGCTTTCTTGAACTTGACATTTTTGTGGTGTATAGGCACTTATTTTGTAGAATGTCCCTGATTGTTGTCTGATGTTTCCTTAGAATGAGATCGTGCATTTTTGGTCAGAAAATCACTGATGTAAGGCTGTTTTTCTTAATGCGTTATATAAAGAGGCCTATTATATCAGTTTCTCCCAAGTAGCTTTGATTAATTGGTGAAAGTGATAACTGCTAGGCTTTTCTATTGTAAATTTTCTATTTTGTCCAATTTATTAATGCATAATATGTGGGAAGACATTTTGAGATGATGCAAGTTTCCTGTTTGTAATCAAGTTTTCACCTACTTGTTTTATCATCTACTGGTTCTTTGTAGCCTCAATGCTATATATTTATTAGCATTCATGCTATTGTAGAGAAGCATTTTTCCTTTCCCCCTAGATTTTTTATCTGTTCACCCTATTTTTATACATATGGCCTAATTCATTCTTACTTTGTGAAATGGGTTATAACATTTATTATTGCTATTTATCTTCGTGTTTAAATTATTCAAGATCTGGCCACTAGGAATTCCTTCCAACTAACTCTTGGATCTTTTTATTATGTCCTTATCATTTTTGTGTACTTTAAATTTTTTTTTGCTCCAGCAAGATGCTCCAGGCTTAATTTATATTTTACCTGCCTCAGTCCTGCACATAGTAACCTGGTTTCCTTTTAATGCAGAGTGGTATTTCAACAGACTCGTTGCAAGTGGTATGTCATTGCTTCTAAAAGAGCTAAGAAAAAGATAAATATAGACATATATATTTCTATAAATTATACATTCCTATATTCAATATGTTAAAAATCATGGGTGCATACTGATACAATTCCAGTCCAAAACCATCAAGTATATTTTAGTATTTGTCATTTCTGTATTTATATAAAATGCCACTGTGAACAACAAAACTTCAGAGTTCAATATTTATTGTCAGTTATTTTTGGTAATATTTATATACAATGTACAAATTTTATGTGTTCAATTTGATGGAGTTTGACAAATGAGTTCACCTATGTAATCCATATCTTATTAAGACATAGAGTATTTTCTTTGTCCTAAAATGTTCTTCACTTCCCTTTCTAATTTTTTTCACCATATATTAATTTTAGCTGTTCTGAAACTTCATGTAGATAAAATTATAGTTTGCCCTCTATGTGTATGGCTTCTTTTTGCTCAACATGTCTCTGAAATTTATGTATGTGTTCTGTGTAATATCAGTGTATTAGTTCATTCTTTTATGGCTACTATATTCTATTGCATAAGTATGCCATATTTAAAAATCCATTCTCTATTATTTGGGTAGGTTTTTATACAGTTGCTATAAACCCTACTGTTTTCATTTTCCTTGAGTGTATGAGTGGAATTGCTACATCATAGGATAGAATATATTTAACTTTATTAAAAACTGCTAAGCTATTTTACAACATTGTTTTATCATTTTGTATTTCTACCAGCAATGTATGAGAGTTCCAGTTGTTCTACAATCTTATCAACACTTGATATTGTTAATATTTTTTATTTTAGCCATTTCTGATATATGTTATGGAATTTCATTGTGGTTTTAATTCCTATTTTCCTGGTGATTGATGATGTTGAGTATTTTTTATATACGAACTAACCATTCATATATCTTTCTTTGTGAATTAGGTATTCACTTCTTTAGTTCTTTTTAAAAACAACTTTCTACCATGTATGCATTCTAAATAAAGTCCTTTGTCAGACATACATAGTACAAATATTTTCTCACAATCCATTGCTTGCCTTTTTTATTTTCTTAGTGATATAATTTGATAAGCAGATGTTTGAATTTTTGACAGTTTAGCTTATAAGTTGTTTTCATTTTTGGTTTCCCTCCCTCCCTGCCTCCCTCCCTCCCTCCCTTCCTTCCTTCCTTCCTTCCTTCCTTCCTTCCTTCCTTCCTTCCTTCCTTCCTTCCTTCCTTCCTTCTTTTTTGTTTGAGACAGAGTTTCGCTCTTGTTGCCCAGGCCAGAGTGCAATGGCACAATCTCAGCTCACCACAACCTCCGCCTCCCGGGTTCAGGCAATTATCTTACCTCAGCCACCCAAGTAGCTGGGATTACAGGCATGTGCCACCATGCCCAGCTAATTTTGTATTTTCAGTAGAGACAAGGGTTGTCCATGTTGGCCAGGCTGGTCTCGAACTCCTGACCTCAGGTGATCCACCCGCCTTGGCCTCCCAAATTGTTGGGATTACAGGCGTAAGCCACTGTGCCTGGCCTATGGCTATTGCTTTTTGTGTGCTGTCCAAAACGCCTTTGCCTATCCAAAGTCATAATCGCCTACGTTTTATTCTAGAAGCATTATATACAGCTTCTATATTTAAACATATATTACTCTCTAGAATTAATGTTTGTGTATACTATGAGGTAAGGGTTGAGAGTCTTTTTATTCCATATAGATATCCAGTTCTTCTAGCACCATTTGTTGAAATACTTTAATCCTCCATTGTAGTTGTATTGGTGTCTTGGTCAAAAATTAATTGTGTATGTGTAGATTTATTTCTAGATTCTATTCCTTCATGATCTTATGCTATTATACTATCATTTTTATACTGACCTGATCAGTGAAGTTTTATAGTAATTCTTGAAAACTGCTATAAAATGTAAATTCCTCAACATGTTCTTTTTAGGGATTGTATTGGCTAGTCTAGGTCCATTGGTTTTTGATTTTTAAAAGTTAGAAATAGCTTGTCCATTTCTGTTTTTTTAATATCTCTGGATTTATGTTTGGTGTTGCAGTAAACTTACAAATCAATTTGAAGAGAATTGATAACTTACAAATATTCAGTAATTTAACCTGTGAAAATGTTATAACTCCATTTATTTGTCTTTTTAAATTTTTCTGCAGTATTTTTAAACTTTCCAAAGTAGAGGCCTTTCAATTTATTTAATGCATTCCTATGTAACTAGGAGTTTTAGCGATGTAATCAAGAGAAATTATTACAATTCCATTTTCAAATTTTTCTGCTATGATACTGAAATACATGGATTTTAATTTAGTTCTTGTATCCCGTAATCTTCATAAATTTACATAGTAGATTTAATAGTTCTTTTAAATCTACTTAGATCAGAGTTGAGAATCTGGCATGCAGGGCAAATCTAAGCCCACTTTTTTTTTAAAATAGTTTTATTGAAACACAGACATGCCCATTCACTTACTTACTTGCTATGGCTGCTTTAGCACTACAACAGAGTTGAGTAGTTGCAATACAGACCATATATATATATAGAGAGAGAGAGAGAGAGAGACCATATATATATGTCTATATATGTCTATATAATATACTAATATATTAATATAATATATAACAAAGTAATATAAATCATTTTATTATACAGACATATGTACATATATATGTCTGTATAATAAAATGATTTATATTACTTTAGGTATATACCCAGTAACGGGATTGCAGGGTCAAATGGTATTTCTGGTTCTATATGTATATATATACACACACACACACACACATATACACTTGGAAAGTGTTTGCCAATCCATGCAAAGATTATTTACATATTTAATTATAATTTCACAGGAAAGTTTTTCTTCTGTCTTTCCATTATGCCTTCTATTTATTTTATTTTTTATTCTTTTGCCTTATTGTATTCACTGTCTATGACAGCCAGTATAATGTTGAATACAAGTAGTAAAAATGGCCATCCTTGCTTTGGCCCTGTTCTGAGGAAAACATGAATGATTTCATTATTAAGTATGATATTAACTGCAGGTTTGTCATAGATATTCTTAATTAGTCTGAAAATTTTTCCTTTTATTTCTAATTTGCTGAGAATTTTTTTTTTTTTATCAAAAGTGGAGTTTTTATTTACCAAATGTTTTTTTCTTCATCTATTGAGAATATCATATTTACCTTTCTTCTTTATCCTGGTAATACAGTTTCCTTAATTACATCTTTTGAAATGTAAAGCAACTTTGAATTTTCTGTATAAAATCCCAGTTGATAATAATGTACTATTTATTTTATATAAACTGTGCTTGATTTCCTAATATTTTTCTGAGAATTTTAACATTTATGCAAATGACATTTTTTTAAAATATTCTTTTCTTGTAACATCTTTATCAGGTTTTGGTATTTTGGTTATACCAGTCCTAAAAAACAAGGCAGTGATTTTGATAGATCATAGCTCTGTTGTTTTCTTTTTTAATCCAAAATGACAATCTCTGCCTTATAAGTGGAGTTTTAAATTCACTTACATTTAATGTAATTATCGATATGTCTGAATTTAGAATGACCATTTTGGTGTTTACTTTTTATTTATTCCATCTGTTCATTCAACCCGAAATCTGTTTGTTGTTCTGTTCATTTCATTTTGCCAGCTAATAAAACAAATGTTTATTCAAATTCTATTGTAATTTTTTAGGAGATTGTAAGCTCTACCCTTTTGTTTTCTTATTTTATTGGTTGCTCTAAGGATTAGAATATGCCTCCTTAATTTTTAGTCCACTTAAGAGTTGATAAGTATGCCAATTCACAGGAAATGTAAAAATCTGGCAATTGTATCATTTGCTTTAACCCCCAATACTTGTGATATTTCAAATAAATTGATATATATATATACACACTCACACACACATATATATATTAAACCCTGCAATGATTATTAAAATCTTTGTTTTAAAAAGTCATTAGACCTCTAAAAAAACTAAGAATTAAAATGTAGTTTTTATATTTACTCATATATTTGCTATTTCTGGTTTTTATTCCACCCTCTACATATAGGTTTTCATGACATGTGAATGTTCATCACTGGTAACAATACATTTTAATATTTCTTGTACTGTGTGTCTGTTAATTTAAAAATTTGAATTTTCTTATCTGAAAACTGTCTTAAATTTTCCCTCATGGTTTAAGGATATTTGCACTGAACACGCAATTCCAATTCATTACCTCTATCCTCTGTACTTAAATAAAAGTATTCCATTATGTTCTGATCTACACTATTTCTTATTAATGTATGTTGTAGTTTGCATGGTTTTTCTCCTGCATGCAATATATATCTTTTCTTGCTAGATGTTTTCAAAATTTTCCCCTTACCTTTGGATTTTGCCAATTTGACTATGTTGTACCTAAGGGTATTTTTCTTTATATTTATACTTTGAGGTTCAAGATGCTTCCTATATTTATGAATTGGTATTTTTCTTAGTAAGTTTGGATGATTTTTGACCATTATTTCTTTAGGTATATATGAAATTTTCTTCTACTTCTTCTTCCTCTCAGAATCCGTAACACACATGATATACTTCATAATAAATTTCTATATATTACTGATGCTTTATTTTCTTTATTTTTTCTGTTCTTCAGAATAGATAAGAACTATTAATAAATCTTTAAATATATCAACTCTTTCTTCTTCTGTATCCAATCTTATTTAAGGCTATCCAGTGGATTTTTCATTTTATTTTATTTAATTATTAATTATTATTTATTTATTAGTTTTAAGTTCCAGGGTACATATGCAGGGTGTGCAGGTTTTGTTGCAAAGATAAACATGTGCTATTGTGGTTTGCTGCACTAGTCAACCCATTATTTAGGTATAAAGCCTAGCATGCATCAGCTCTTTTCCCTAATGCTCTTCCCACTCCTCCCTCCATCAACAGACCCTAGTAAATGTTGTTCCCCCGCCATGTCTATGTGTTCTTATTGTCCAGTTCCCACTTACAAGTGAGAACATGTGGTGTTTGGTTTTTTGTTCCTGAGTTAGTTTGCTGAAGATACTGGCTTCCAGCTTCATCCATGCCCCTGCAAAGGACATGATCTTGTTCCTTTCTGTGACTGCATAGTATTCCACAGTGTATATGTACTACATTTTCTTTATCCAGTCTATTATTGATGGGCATTTGGGTTGATCCCTTGTCTTTGCTATTGTGAGTAGTGCTGCAGTGAAAATACATGTGCATATATCTGTATAATAAAATGATTTCTATTCCTCTGGGTATATACCCAGTAATGAGATTGCAGGGCCAAATGGTATTTCCAGTTCTAAATCTTTGAGGAATTGCCACACTGTCTTCCACAATGGTTAAACTAATTTACATTCCCACCGACAGTGTAAAGGCATTCCTATTTATCTGCAATCTCGCCAGCATCTGTTATTTCCTGACTTTTTAATAATCGCCATTCTTACTGGCATGAGAAGTTATCTCATTGTGGTTTTGATTTACATTTCTCTAATGATCTGTGATCTTGGACTATTTTTCATGTGTTGGTCGCATGTATGTCTTTTTTGAGAAGTGTCTGTTCTTTTTCTTTGTCCACTTTTTAATGGGGTTTTGTGTTTTCTTCTTATAAATTTGCTTAACTTCCTTGTAGATTCTGGATAGCAAACATTTGTCAGATGGATAGATTGTAAAAATGTTCTCCCATTTTGTGGGTTGTCTGTCTGCTCTAATGATAGTTTCATTTGCTGTGCAGTAGTGCCTTAGTTTAATTAGATCCCATTTGTCAATATTTGCTTTTGTTGCAATTGCTTTTGGTGATTTCATCTTTGTTTATGCCTATGTCCTAAATGGTATTGCCTAGATTTTCTTCTAGGGTTTTTTATAGTTTTGGGTTTTATATTTAAATACTTAATCCATCTTGAGTTAATTTTTGTATAAGGTGTAAGGAAGGCATCCAGTTTCAATTTTCTGCATATGGCTAGCCAGTTCTCCCAGCACCATTTAATAGATAGGGAATCCTTTCCCCATTCCTTGTTTTAGTATGGTTTGTCAAAGATCAGATGGTTGTAGATGTGTGTTTTTTTATTCTTAAGCCCTCTATTCTGTTCCATGGGTCTATGTGCCTGTTTTTGTACCAGTACCATGCTGTTTTAGTTATTGTGGCCTCATAGCATCATTTGATGTCAAGTAGCGTGAAGCCTTCAGTTTTGTTGTTTTTGCTTAAGATTAACGTGGCTATTCTAGCTATTTTTTGGTAGCATAAGAATTTTAAAATAGTTTTTTTTTCTAATTCTGTGAAGAATGTCAATAGTAGTTTAAAGGGAATAGTATTGAATCTATAAATTTCTTTGAGTAGTATGGTTTTTGTCACGATATTGATTCTTTCTATCCATGAGCATGGAACGTTTTTGCATCTGCTTGTGTCCTCTCTGATTTTCTTAAGAAGTGTTTTGTAGTTCTCCTTAAAGAAGTACTTCACTTCCCTTGTTAGCTGTATTCTTAGGTATTTTATTCTTTGTGGCAGTTGTGAATGAAAGTTCTTTTGTGATTTGGGTTTCTGCTTTTCTGTTGTTGGATAGGAATGCTTGTGATTTCTGCACATTGATTTTGTATCCTGAGGTTTTGCTAAAGTTTCTTTTCTGCTTAAGAAGTTTTTGGAAAGGATCTAGTTCCAGCTTTCTACTATGGCTAGCCAATTTTCCCAACACCATTTATTAACTAGGGAATCCTTTCCCCATTTCTTGTTTTTCTCAGGTTTGTCAAAGATCAGATGGCTATAGATGTGTGGTATTATTTCTGAGGGCTCTGTTCTGTTCCATTGGTCTATATCTCTGTTTTGGTACCAGTACCATGCTGTTTTGGTTACTGTAGCCTTGTAGTATAGTTTGAAGTCAGGTAGCGTGATGCCTCCAGCTTTGTTCTTTTAACTTAGGATTGTCTTGGCAATGCGAGCTCTTTTTTGGTTCCATATGAACTTTAAAGCAGTTTTTTTCCAATTCTGTGAAGAAACTCATTGGTAGCTTAATGGGGATGGCATTGAATCTATAGATTACCTTGGGCAGTATGGCCATTTTCACGATATTGATTCTTCCTATCCATGAGCATGGTATGTTCTTCCATTTGTTTGTGTCCTCTTTGATTTCACTGAGCAGTGGTTTGTAGTTCTCCTTGAAGAAGTCCTTTACATCCCTTGTAAGTTGGATTCCTAGGTATTTTATTCTCTTTGAAGCAATTGTGAATGAAAGTTCATTCATGTTTTGTCTCTCTGTTTGTCTGTTACTGATGTATAAGAATGCTTGTGATTTTTGCACATTAATTTTGTATCCTGAGACTTTGCTGAAGTTTCTTATCAGCTTAAGGAGATTTTGGGCTGAGACAATGGGGTTTTCTAAATATACAATCATGTCATCTGCAAAGAGGGACAATTTGACTTCTTCTTTTCCTAACTGAATACCCTTGATTTCTTTCTCTTGCCTGATTGCCCTAGCCAGAACTTCCAACACTATGTTGAATAGGAGTGGTGAGAGAGGGCACCCCTGTCTTGTGCCAGTTTTCCAAGGGAATTTTTCCAGTTTTTGCCCATTCAGTATGATACTGGCTGTGGGTTTGTCATAAATAGCTTTTATTATTTTTAGATACGTTCCATCAATACCGAATTTATTGAGTGTTTTTAGCATGAAGGGCTGTTGAATTTTGTCAAAGGCCTTTTCTACATCTATGGATTAGAGACTTAAACGTTAGACCTAATACCATAAAAACCCTAGAAGAAAACCTAGGTAATACCATTCAGGACATAGGCATGGGCAAGGACTACATTTCTAAAACACCAAAAGCAACGGCAACAAATGCCAAAATTGACAAATGGGATCTCATTAAACTAAAGAGCTTCTGCACAGCAAAAGAAACTACCATCAGAGTGAACAGGCAACCTACAAAATGAGAGAAAATTTTTGCAATCTACTCATCTGACAAAGGGCTAATATCCAGAACCTACAAAGAACTCAAACAAATTTACAAGAAAAAAACAAACAACCCCATCAAAAAGTGGGCAAAGGATATGAACAAACAGTTCTCAAAAGAAGACATTCATAAAGCCAACAGACACATGAAAAAATGCTTGTCATCACTGGCCATCAGAGAAATGCAAATCAGAACCACAATGAGATACCATCTCACACCAGTTAGAATGGCAATCATTAAAAAGTCAGGAAACAACAGATGCTGGAGAGGATGTGGAGAAATAGGAACACTTTTACACTGTTGGTGGGATTGTAAACTAGTTCACCCATTATGGAAAACAGTATGGCGATTCCTCAAGGATCTAGAACTAGAAGTACCATATGACCCAGCCATCCCATTACTGGGTATATACCCAAGGATTACAAATCATGCTGCTATAAAGACACATACACACGTATGTTTATTACGGCACTATTCACAATAGCAAAGACTTGGAATCAACCCAAATGTCCATCAGTGACAGACTGGATTAAGAAAATGTGGCACATATACACCATGGAATACTATGCAGCCATAAAAAAGGATGAGTTTGTGTCCTTTGTAGGGACATAGATGCAGCTGGAAACCATCATTCTCAGCAAACTATCGCAAGAACAGAAAACCAAACACCTCATGTTCTCACTCATAGGTGGGAACTGAACAATGAGATCACTTGGACTCGGGAAGGGGAACATCATACACCGGAGCCTATCATGGGGAGGGGGTAGGAGGGAGGGATTGCATTGGGAGTTATATCTGATGTAAATGACGAGTTGATGGGTGCTGACGAGTTGATGGGTGCAGCACGCCAACATGGCACAAGTATACATATGTAACAAACCTGCACGTTACGCACATGTACCCTAGAACTTAAAGTATAATAATAATAATAATAAAAAGAAAGAGAAAGAAAAAAAAAGATAGTCAAAAAAAGAAAAAAAGAAGTTTTTGGGTTGAGACAATGGGGTATTCTAAATATAGGATCATGTCATCTGCAAACAAAGATAATTTGACTTCATCCTTTCCCATTTGAATACCCTTTATTTCTTTCTCTTGCCTGATTGCCCTGGCCAGAACTTCCAACACTATGTTGAATAAGAGTGGAGAGAGAGGGCATTCTTTTCTTGTACCAGTTTTCAAGAGGAATGAGTCCAGATTTTGCCCATTCAGTATGATATTGGCTGCAGATTTGTCATAAATGGCTTTTATTATTTTGAGGTATGTTCCTTCAATACCTAGTTTATTGAGAGGTTCTTTTTTTTTAACATGAAGGGGTGTTAAATTTTATCAAAGACCTTTTCTTTGTCTATTGAAATAATCATGTGGTTTTTGTTTTTAGTTCTGTTTATATGATGAATTACATTTATTGATTTGTGTATGTTGAACCAGCCTTGCATTTCAGGGATGAAGCCAACTTAATCATGGCTGTTAAGATTTTTGATGTGCTGCTGAATTTGGTTTACAAGTATTTTATTGAGGATTTTTGCATCAGTGTTCATCAGGGATATTGGCCTGAAGTTTTCTTTTTTCTTGTTGTCTCTGCCAGGTTTTGGTATTAGGATGATGCTGGCCTCATAAAATGACTTAGGGAGAAGTAACTCCTTTTCAATTATTTGGAATAGTTTCAGAAGAAATTGTACCAGTTCCTCTTTTTACCTCTGGCATAATTCAGCTGCACATCAATCTGGACCTGGGCTTTTTCTTTGGTTGGTAGGCTATTTATTACTGCCTCAATTTCAGAACTTATCTATTCAGGGATTCAACTTTTTCTTGGTTTAGTCTTGAGAAGGTTTATGTGTCTAGGAATGTATCTATTTCTTCTAGATTTTCCAGTTTATTTGCATAGAGGTATTTATAGTATTCTCTGATGCTTGTTTGTATTTCTGTGGGGTCAGTAGTGGTATCCTGCATTTCATTTCTGATCATGTTTATTTGAATCTTCTCTCTTCTTCTTTATTAGTCTCATTAGTGGTCCATCTTTTTTATTAATTTTTTCAAATAACCAACTCCTGGATCCATTGATTTTTTTTGAAAGTTTTTATTTGTGTCCCTATCTCCTTGAGTTCTGCTCTGATCTTGGTTATTTCTTGTCTTTAGCTAGTTTTGGGGTTGGTTTGCTTTTGTGTTGTTAGGTTTTAGTTGTGATGTTAGGTTGCTAATTTGAGATCTTTCAAGACAGACCAATATTCACATTCAGGAAATCCAGAGAACTCCAATAAGATACTCCAGGAAAAGATCTACCCCAAGACACGTAATCATCAGGTTCTCCAAGGTCAAAATGAAGGAAAAACTGTTAAGAACAGTAACAGAGAAAGGCCAGGTCACCTACAAAGGGAAGCCCACCAAACTAACAGAGGACCTCTCAGAAAAAAACCCTGCAAGCCAGAAGAGATTGAGGGCGAATATTCAACATTCTTTAAAAAAAAGCAAAAAAAAAAATTCCAACCCACAATTTCACATCCAGCCAAACTAAGATTCATAAGCGAAAGAGAAATAAAATCTTTTTCGGACAAGCAAATGCTGAGGAATTTTGTCACCACCCCACCTGCCTTGTGAGAGCTCCTAAAGGAAGCACTAAACATAGATAGGAAAAACCATTACCAGCCACTACAAAAACACACTGAAGCACACAGACCAATGACACTATGAAGCAACTACATTAACAAATCTGCCAAATTAACCAACCAGCATCATGATGACAGGATCAAATTCACACATAACAATATTAACCTTAAATGTAAATGGGCTCAACGCCCCAATTAAAAGACACTGAATGGCAAACAGGATACAAAGACAATACCTGTTGGTGTGCTGTGTTCGAGAGACACATCTCGTGTGCAAAGATGCACATAGACTCAAAATAGAGATGATGGAATACTTGCCATGCAAATGGAAAGCTGAAAAAAAGCAGGGGCTGCAATCCTGGTTTCTGACAAAATAGATATTAAGTCAACAAAAGTCAAAAAAGACAAAGAAGGGCATTACATAATGTTAAAGGGTTCAATTAAACAAGAAGAGCTAACTATCCTAAATATGTATGCACCCAATACAGCAGCACCCAGATTCATAAAACAAATTATTAGAGGGACCTATAAAGGGACTTAGACCCCCATACAATAATAGTGGAAGCCTTTAATACCCCGCTGTAAGTATTAGAAAAATCATCGAGACAGAAAATTAATAAAGATATTCAGGACTTGAACTCAGCTCTAGACTAAGTGGACCTGATAGATATCTACAGAACTCTCCACCAAAGACAACAGAGTATACATTTTTTTTTTCAGTGCCACATGGCACTTACTCTAAATTCGATCACATAATTGGAAGTAAAACACTCCTCAGCAAATGCAAAATAACTGAAATCATAACAGTCCATCAGACCACAGCATAATCAAATTAGAAGTCAAGATTAAAAAGCCCACTCAAAACCACTCAACTACATGAACTTTGAACAGCCTGCTCCTGAATGGCTCTGGGTAAATAATGAAATTAAGGCAAAAATCAGCAAGTTCTTTGAAACCAATGAGAACAAAGACAACATATCAGAATCTCTGGGATGCAGCTAAAGCAGTGTTAAGAGGAAAATTTATAGCATTAAAGGGATTTTTTTATATTACATATTTTATTTATTACTTTTAGAATTTCAATTTGATTCTTTCTATAGGCTCTCTTTCTCTGTTAATATTCCCTCATCTGTTCATCTGCTCATTTATTATGGTCAGTTTTAAAGTCCTTGAACACTTTTGATTAAGATGATTTAAAATCTTTGCTAATTCCAGCAGTTGGATCATCTCTCAGAGTTTTTTCCGCTGACTGACCTCTTCCTTCAGTTACTTATATTTATCTGCTTCATTTCATGTGTAAATTTTTTGTATCATCTGCCAGAAATTATGGATACTGATGACTGAGAATCTGGAGTTAGTGTCTTCTTCTAGAGAGAGTAGAGTTGGGTTTTTGTCTTGTCTTTTTAAAAATATTTCACAGATAGTTAATTTCTTGGTCAATTAATCTTTTTTTCTCTTTTTTAAATTATACTTTAAGTTCTAGGGTACATGGGCACAACGTGCAGATTTGTTACATATGTATACATGTGCCATGTTGGTGCACTGCACTCATTAACTCGTCATTTACATTAGGTATATCTCCTCATGCTATCCTTCCCCCCTCTCATCTCCCCACAATAGGACCCGGTATGTGATGTTCCCCTTCCTGTGTCCAAGTGATCTCATTGTTCAATTCCCACCTATGAGTGAGAACATGCGGTATTTGGTTTTCTGTTCTTGTGATAGTTTGCTGAGAATGATGGTTTCCAGCTGCATCCATGTCCCTACAAAGGACACAAACTCATCCTTTTTTATGGCTGCATAGTATTCCATGGTGTATATGTGCCACAGTTTCTTAATCCAGTCTGTCACTGATGGACATTTGGGTTGATTCCAAGTCATTGCTATTGTGAATAGTGCTGCAATGCACATATGTGTACATGTGTCTTTATAGCAGCATGACTTATAATTCTTTGGGTATATCCCCAGTAATGGGATGGTTGGGTCAAATGGTATTTCTAGTTCTAGTCCTTGAGGAATCGATCACCACACTGTTTTCCACAATGGTTGAACTAGTTTACAATCCCACCAACAGTGTAAAAGTGTTCCTATTTCTCCACATCCTCTCCAGCACCTGTTGTTTCCTGATTTTTTTTTTGAAAGATTTATTTATGCATTTTAGTCTTTGCAAATCGTAGCTGTTCCTAGAGAATGGCCTAGCAGCCAGGGTCGCCTGCAGGCTGGCTTTGCCCTATACTAAGTGCCCAGCAAGTTGGCACGTGGGGCTGAGACCCAGCCTACACCCTGCCCACTGAGCTGCATGCCCAGGCCCTGGGCAGCATGTTTCTCTAATGTACCCACGGACACAAGTCACCTATACAAGCAGGAGACTCAGTCCCGTCGACTGGATGTTAAATGGAAGCTTCTAGAACACTTCCAGACTTCTGAGTTGCATCTTTTAACCAATGGGTTTTTGATTTCTTATCAAAATATAAGCCACAGCATTTTAGGCCATTTGCCTTGCTTGCCTGCAATAAAACAAGCAAGAACAGTATCAAACCCAGAAAACATAATGAGGAAATCTCACATAATTCTCCAACCTCAAAAATTCAATTTATTATATACTTAACCATTTTTTATAAAAATGTGTCACAGAAGGCCACTGTGCCTGACTCCGTGTGAAAGATGCATCTGCCCATCACCGCGATGGTCTCACCTGCAGGCTGTTTTCCACACCAGTAAGTACAAGTAGCAAGACAGCCACTGGCTCAAGTTCTCCCAAGGACTAAAGTCACATGGCTCAGTCTTCCGATTGTTTAGCTCCTTCTCTGGCTAATCTACCAGCTTCTTCATTGCCTATAAATCCCGAATGACCAGGAACGTGCATCCACTGAATGTCCATCCCCTGACTGAGCCTCTCCAGTGCCACGAAGTCCTCTTTGTTGATCACCTCTTTCCCTGCACTTGTCTTCCACCCATTTTCCTTCCAACTTTGAACACAGTTATACCATTTATAGTAAACATACTGTCTGTATACAGAACCAGTTTACTGATGTTTTGAGCCTTTGCTTGTTCAATGGTTTTGCAGGCTGCATGGATTTCTGCTCTTTGGTTTGTCTGTCGCCCAGGAAGTCTAATGCCTACATTTAAAGGATGGCCTGGCCCCCAGTAAACACAGATTCCTGCTCCTTGCCTTCTATGCCCATTACTGTAGCAGCAGCCATCAGTGTAGATGACAACAAAGTCTCCCATGTAGGAAACCGTGTCTCTGCTAACTGGAGGCGCCGGCTCCATGCTCTGCTTCATGTACTTTGCATAGGCTCTGTGCTTTCATCTCCATCTCCATCCAGTGACTCACAGAGTGGCTTGCTGGCTTTCATCTGCGATTCTTGTCCATGTTGATTTTCCTGCCCTTCTGAAACTTCCAGACTTGCAGATTTCCTGACAAAGGTCCAGGCCTCATCCTCTGTGGCAAACTTCTTAAATCTGGCAGCAGGAAACTGGTCCACCTGTGCTTTGCACTCATTCCAGGTCAGAAAGACCCCGGTCTTACAGCCCCTCCTCACGGCATAGAACATCCCGAACCCGGGAGAACTGCGAGGGCAGGACACGGCAACCAAGGCGACTCTGTGGGGCAGGAACACAAACCAGCTCATCGCTCACTCCTGGCACCAGGAAGCATTTAGACTCTGTTCCCTGATTTTTTAAATGATTGCCATTCTAACTGGTGTAAGATGGTATCTCATTGTGGTTTTGATTTGCATTTCTCTGATAGCCAGGGATGATGAGCATTTTTTCATGTGTCTGTTGGCTGTATGAATGTCTTCTTTTGAGAAGTGGCTGTTCATATCCTTTGCCCACTTTTTGATGGGGTTGTTTGTTTTTTTCTTGTAAATTTCATTGAGTTCTTTATAGGTTCTGGATATTAGCCCTTTGTCAGATGAGTAGATAGCAAAATTTTTCTCCCATTCTGTAGGTTGCCTGTTCACTCTGATGGTAGTTTGTTTTGCTGTGCAGAAGCTCTTTAGTTGAATTAGATCCCATTTGTCAATTTTGGCTTTTATTGCCATTGCTTTTGGTGTTTTAGAAATGAAGTCCTTGCCCATGCCTATGTCCTGAATGGTATTACCTAGGTTTTCTTCTAGGGATTTTATGGTATTAGGTCTAACATTTAAGGCTCTAATCCATCTTGAATTAATTTTCATATAAGGAGAAAGGAAAGGATCCACTTTCAGCTTTCTACTTATGGCTAGCCAATTTTCCCAGTACCATTTATTAAATAGGGAATCCTTTCCCCATTTCTTGTTTCTCTCAGGTTTGTCAAAGATCAGATGGCTGTAGATGTGTGGTATTATTTCTGAGGGCTCTGTTCTGTTCCATTGGTCTATATCTCTGTTTTGGTACCAGTACCATGCTGTTTTGGTTACTGTAGCCTTGTAGTAGAGTTTGAAGTCAGGTAGCGTGATGCCTCCAGCTTTTCTTCTTTTGACTTAGGATTGTCTTGGAGATGCGGGCTCTTTTTTGGTTCCATATGAACTTTAAAGCAGTTTTTTCCAATTCTGTGAAGAAACTCATTGGTAGCCTAATGGGGATGGTATTGAATCTATAAATTACTTTGGGCAGTATGGCCATTTTCACGATATTGATTCTTCCTATCCATGAGCATGGTATGTTCTTCCATTTGTTTGTGTCCTCTTTGATTTCACTGAGCAGTGGTTTGTAGTTCTCCTTGAAGAAGTCCTTTACATCCCTTGTAAGTTGGATTCCTAGGTATTTTATTCTCTTTGAAGCAATTGTGAATGAAAGTTCATTCATGATTTGTCTCTCTGTTTGTCTGTTACTGGTGTATAAGAATGCTTGTGATTTTTGCACATTTATTTTGTATCCTGAGACTTTGCTGAAGTTTCTTATCAGCTTAAGGAGATTTTGGGCTGAGACAATGGGGTTTTCTAAATATACAAAATTGGTCAATTAATCTTATCCTTTTGAATTTTGTGCTTAAATTTTGCTAGAATTTTCTGAGAGTAACCATTACTGTAGTGGTCGAAAAGTCTTTCCCTAAGTGTCTTTCAATATCAACTGAAGTAACTGTATTTTTCAGCAAAGTATCTCTCATTTAGCTATTTAGAACATTCTATGTATTCCAGCACGGTGAGAACTTCAGATTTCAGCTCACAGATCCCTAGGACCTTTCCTTTACTTTTCCTTTTTTTTTCCCCTAGCACTGTCCTGAACTACCTGATATTCAACATCTAAAAAAATTTCTGTATGTAGCTCATATAAATATATTCACACACACACAAAGTGATATATGTATATGCATATATAAGCAATATATACATAATACATACATATATAATTTGTATAAATTATATGCATATATGTATATTAAAATATACATGTGTCTTGGCCAGAGTGGAATTATAGTAAACACTTTTCAATTACTAGTTTTTCCTTTATTATATAAGTATTACATGTTCATTACAGATAAATTAGAAAAGCAAAAAATGTATTTGATAAGGAAACTACCCATAATACTATCTATCAGAGGCAATCTTTCTGTTATATATATAGTATATATCTATAAAATTTTCAAATTATATACACACAAATTATATGTGTATAATATATATGAATAATTTTTAAATACAGAATATTTTTCCAATATGTGTATTTACCTAGTTTCCTTTTAATATATCTTAAACTGTATCAACTAATCTAACACTATAATATTAAAACACTCATTCATAAAAGAGATTTTATGATCTACTTTAAATCATTTAAAACCCCAACATAGGCTCTGTGCTTTTCTTGATAGTTATAATTCTTCTTGATGAATCTAATCTTTTATCACCTTCTAGTTCCCATTGATGAACAAATTCTTAGGCAAATGCTGTGGTACTTGGTGAGTTTATAGATGTTCATGTATAAGAAGATATTACTTGCCTATTAAGATTGATTTCAAAAGAGAAAATATGACATAAATATGTGAATGAAGCCCCTTGGTGATTTTTATTGCATATTTGTGGTTTTAGAATAAATGTAAACATTGGGAGTTTAAAAATTGTAGCATTAAGTTACTAGAAGAAGCAAAAGAAGCACTGAATAAAAAAATTAAAGTAACAGAGGCAAAAAGTATCATAAGAAATGGGAGTGGTTTCTCGATACAGACAAAGTTCAAGACTCTTTCCAATATATATAGTGAAATGATAATCAGGATTCATCTTAATGTCCATGATGTGCATTACTGGTTAATGAATAAACTCTAGAAGCAACAGATTGCTCTGAAGGTAATTTAAATTATCCCAATAAAGATTAAAGTAAGGGTTTTACTGGTCATTGGCCCGGTGATAAATGGAGTGAGCTGAAGATTGATTGCTGAGCATTCATTGCCAAATTAGAGATGACCACTATTTTTCTCTTGCCCTCGCATAGTTTGTGTTTACATTAAACCAGCTTTTTCTGAAATTCCCTTTTTTATTTACAGGAATCTACATTTTCTTCTCTTCACCTATATTGCTCAGACTGTGAAGGAGGTTTTCAGTAACTATGAATTCCAGGAAATTGTGTAGCTTAGGACAAAAATCATTGGAATTGAACATCAAAACAAATAATAACAAAGAATAATAGAAAAACATTTAAATATTGAATCTATTGGTTACTAGCAGTGTAATCTTAGGTCAGTTACTTAGCTTTTTTAAATATCAGTTTATTTATCTATAGGTTTAAGATAATAATACTTATTTCACATTATGGTTATGAGAATTAAATGAAGAAATATATTTGTAGCTAGAAACATTAGCATAATGTCTAACACATAATAGATGCTCAATAAATGATTACTCTAGGTTCATTCATGACTACCGATTATCTGGATCAGGTGTCAGCAATTGTTTTTGATGAAGGAGCAGATATAAAATATTTTAAGCTTTATGGGCTATACTGTCTCCGTCATAGGCACTAAACTCTGCTGTTACAGGACAAAAGGAACTCTATACAATATGTTAAGGAATGAGCATTGCTGTATTCCATTTATCTTTGTATGCAAAAATTGGCAGCAGACTGGATTTGGCCAGTAGGGGCAGTAGTTTGATGACCTCTGGTATAAGTTAAGAAATATTGTGGGGCTTTTTGTTTGTTTACATATTTAGCCATTGGACCTATGTTTTAGGCTTCAGGCTTTGGAAGAATACAGAAAAAGAATCATCCATCCTTTTTCTTCTTAGAGGTCATTTTGCATGTCTAATCAAGATAAAATTTCACTACATTCTTTTCTGTAAATTATCGTGTTTTTAAATACCAAATTCCTTGGTAAAGCTATGATTTTTATTTATTACATTTTTTTTTTTCTGAGATGGAGTTTCGCTCTTATTGCCCAGGCTGGAGTACAACGAATGGCATGATCTCAGCTCACTGCAACCTCTGCCTCCCAGGTTCAAGCGATTCTCCTGCCTCAGCCTCCCGAGTAGCTGGGATTACAGGCATGTGCCACCACACCTGGCTAATTTTGTAATTTTAGGTGAGACGGGGTTTCTCTATGTTTGTCAGGCTGGTCTCGAACTCCTGACCTCAGGTGATCTACCTGTCAGCAATTCTAAAGGTCAAGGTTTTTCAAAGTAATGTAAACCTATTTTTCTTGCCTTAGAAATAGTTATATTTGAGTTGGATTACTCTATATAGATGTGTCAGTGTAAATTCATTGGCAAATGGAAATCCTTGGAGTTGAATGTTATTCTCTGTCCTGTCTTGTGTCTAGCCTTCAACCTAAGCTATGCTGGAGACCTGCTTCATAATAATTTTTAGCTTTTATTTGTTCTTTAGATAAGATAAACTTAGCCTAACTATATTATACATGGAGAAATGTAGAAGTTTAGAAATAATAAGAATTGTATTATATCTCCAGATTCATCACCAACTTAGTGTATTGTATTTAAAAATGAATATTCTAAAACCTACTATTTATGGGATTGCCATTAGCTTTATCCCTTTTCTCTAAGCTTTTTATTTTCCATCATGATTAACAGGTACAAAATAATTACAATAAGGAAAAGGATCTAGTATTTGATAGCACAACAGGGTAACTATAGTCAATAACAATTGTATATTTTAAAAAACTTAGAGTATAACTGCATTGCTTGTAACTCAAAGGATAAATGCTTGAGGGCATGGATATCCCATTCTCCATGACGTGCTTATTTTGCATTTATACCTGTACTAAAACATCTCATGTACCCCGTAAGTATATACACCTACTATGTACCCACAAAAATGTTTAAAATAAAAAATAAATAAATAAAATATGCAAGTCAATCACTGTGATACACCATGTTAACAATAAAAGATTAAAAGAAAACTACATGGTCATTTCAACAGATGTAAAATAAAGCATTTGACAAAGTTCAATCTACATTCATAAGAAAAATCCTCAAAAACTGGTCTAGAAGAAACTATCCTCAATATAATAAAGCACATTTATAAAAAGCCCATTGTTCACATCATAATCAATGAGAAAAAAACTCTTTCCCTAAGATCCAGTGCATAAAAAAATCTACTCTTGCCATTTGTTTTTAAAATAGAAATGACCAGAACAATCAGACAAGAAAAAAGACATGCAAGTAAAATAAGAAAAAGTAAAATAATTTCTGTTTGCAGATGATGTGATTCTACATTTAGAAAACCCTAAAGATGTCACCAGAAAGCATAGAGCTAATAAACAAATTCAGTAAACTTGCTGTATACAAAAACGGACATGCATAAATCAGTTGAGTTTTTTTTTGTTCTGCATTTTATTTCCTTTTTTTACTTTTTATTTACTTTTTAAAATTTAACTTTTATTTTAAGTTCAGGGATACATGGCAGGTTTCTTATATAGGTCAACTTGTGTCATGAGGGTTTGTCATACAGATTATTTCTTTGCCCAGGTACTAGCCTGGTACCTATTAGTTATTTTTCCTGATCCTCTCCATCCTCCCACCACTACCATCAAGGAGGCCCCAGTGTGTACTATTCCCCTCTCTGTGTCCATGTGTTCTCATCATTTAGTTCTCAGTTATAAGTGAGAACATATGGTATTTAGTTTTCTGTTCCCATGTTAGTTTGCTAAGAATAATGTCCTCCAGCTGCATCCTGCAAAGGATGTGATCTCATTCCTTTTTACGGCTACCTAGTTTTCCATGGTATAGATATGGTTTGGCTGTGGACTCACCCAAATCTCATCTTGAATTTTACTCCCATAATTCTCACGTGTTGTGAGAAGGACCCTGGGGGAGCTAATTGAATCATGGGGGTGGGTCTTTCCCATGCTGTTTTCATGAAAGTGAATAAGTCTCATGAGATCTGATGGTTTCATAAAGAGGAGTTCCCCTGCACAAGCTCTCTCTTTTCACCTGCTGTCATCTGTGTAAGATGTGACTTGCTCCTTCTTCCCGTCCACCATGATTTTGAGGTCTCCCCAACCATGTGGAACTGTAAATCCATTAAACCTCTTTCTTTTGTAAATTGCTCAGTCTCGGATATGTCTTTATCAGCAGCATGGAAACAGATTAATGCAGTATATATGTACCACATTTTCTTTATCCAGTCTAGCAAATTCTGTGTCTTTGCTATTGTGAATAGTGCTGCAATCAATGTGTGTGTGTGTGTGTGTGTGTGTGTGTGTGTATGTGTGTGTGTGTCTTTATGATAGAATGATTTATATTCTTTGGGGCATACACCCAGTAATAGAATTGCTGGGTTGAATGGTATTTCTGTTTCTAGGTTTTTGAGGAATCACAACACTGTCTTCCACAATGGTTAAACTAATTTACATTCCCATCAATGGCATATAAGAGTTCCTTTCTCTCCACAACCTCACGAGTATCTGTTATTTTTTGACTCCTTAATAGCCTTTCTGACTGGAGTGAGATGTTATCTCATTGTGGTTTTGATTTGCATTTCTCTAGTGATCAGTGATGTTGAGCGTTTTTTCATATGATTGTTGAATGTATGTAAGCATTCTTTTGAGAAGTGTCTATTCATATCCTTTGCCCACTTTTTAATAGGTTGTTTTTTTCTTGTAAATTTAAGTTCCTCATTGATTCTGGATATTAGACCCTTGTCAGATGCATAGTTTGCCAAAATTCTTCTATTCTGTAGATTGTCTGTTCACTCTGTTGATAGTTTCCTTTACTGTGCAGAAACTCTTTAGTTTAATTAGATCTCATCTGTCAAGTTTTGCTTTTGTTTCAGTTGCTTTTGGCATCTTCATCATGAAACTTTTGCCCATTCCTAGGTCCACAATGCTTTGCTTAAGTTGTCTTCCAGGGTTTTTATAGTTTCAGATTTTACATTTAAGTCTTTAGTCCATCTTATGTTAATTTTTTTATATGGCATAAGGAAGGGGTCCGGTTTCAGTCTTTTGCATATGGCTAGCCAGTTATCGCAGCAGCATTTATTGAATAGGGAATCCTTTCCCCATTGCTTGTTTTTGTAAGGTTTGTCAAAGATTATCATGGGAAATGCAAATGAAAACCACGGGATGTCAGTCGACACCTGTTAGGATGGCTACTAACAAAAAGCAAATGATTCCACGTGTTGGTTACGGTGTGGAGAAAAGGGCCCCTTTGCATGCTGTTGGTGAGAAAGTAAGTTGGTACTGCCATTATAGAAAACAGTATCAAGTTTCCTCAAAGACTAAAAATAGAACTACAGATGACTAAGCACTCCCACTTCTGGGCGTATACATGAAGTCAATGAAATCACTACCTTAGAAAGATAGCTGTTCTTCCATGTTCATCACACCATTATTAATATAGCCAAGATATGCAAACAACCCAAATATCTGTGCATGTATGGATGAATGAATAAAAAGTTATGTATACATACACACACACACACACACACACACACACAGGAATATTATTTAGCCTTTCAAAAGAAGGGGTCCTTCCATTTGCCACAACATGGATGAACCTGGAGAATCATTTGCTAAGTGAAACAAGACATGCATAGAAAAACAAATGCTACATGGTCTCATTGATATGCAGAATCAAAAAATGTTGCAACTGGGTCTCTCTCATTTGTGCTGAATAAGGAGAAACTCAGATTTAACTCCAATAAGAAAACTGTAGTCACAGGGCTGATGGACCCTCTTGATGCTGCTCAGGTGTGGGGACAATAAGAGAGATTGTAGCTAAATTAAGAGAAGTAGTGTCTCAGGTAACCTTAATTTCCACCACTGAGGCTCGCAAAGACACTGGTGTTTCTGGTGAAGAACATGCCAGTTTACGTGGCTCGGGTTACACCATCTTGAAGGCATCCCTACAAAGCTGCACATTAGAGTTTGAGGCTTAGGAGGAGAAGTCTGTGGGTGGAGAGCCAGATAATACACTATGGATAAGTGTAGGGCAGGGACGTGCCTGTGCAGGAGGTTGTGCCCCTCATTTCACCTCACCCATGCAGTGCCCTGAGAACAACAAATGTCTCTCCCAACAGAGCCAGCATCTGGTCCCCAGTAGCAGAGAGGGCTAATAACAATTAAAGGTGTTTTGTTTGTTTGCTTTTTTGCTTTCGTTTTTTGGGCAGCAAAAACTTGGAGTCCCACAAATGTTCCACATTGAAATTCTGACATCATATTGATTATCTTCTACATCTCCTGTCCCCAGATGGTTGCTAAGAGTAGGGGCAGCTCAAGAGATCTGGAAAACAGGATGAAAGGTAACTTTCCCCCACCCACACTTCTAGGCCACAGGCCACTGAAGGCCCTTCACAAAACTCTGCCTGAGTTTGGATAACAGGGCTTTGACCTAGACTCTGAGCTGAATCATGAGTGGAATGGAACCTTTACCCTAAACCAAACTGCTTTATTCCACAGGAAACTAAAATATTTCTGGATAGAACTGTATTCATTCATTTTCAGGCTTACTCCAAATCCACCAGTCATGTTAAGTCCACCAACACCCTACCAATAACACTATCAGAGACAGGGGCTTAAATTAAAAAAAACAACAACAACAAAAAACAAAAAAACAAAAAAACAAAAAAAAAAACAACTATTGGTTAGCGAATATGTAGAAAATATTCCAGATAAGTACACTGCAATATTGTCTGTTCATTACACAAATAATTTCATTCTTAAGCAAATTCCTAGTCCTATGATATTCAAGTACAGATATTCCAAAGGCATTTGGACAAACATAATCCAAAGGAAACATACAAATGAGAGAGAGCTAGGTACACAGATCATGTCAGACTGGGCTGTCTGTGTGTGTGTGTGTAAAAATGCAGTGGGTGTGGCGTAACCGACTGCAGTCAGAGAGCAGAGAACAAAGGGTCAAAACAAGCATGAGCGAGACAAATAAATACTGAGCCATTCAGGGGGTCATTGGGTCAGCCACATAACCTGAATTCCTGTCCAGCCAAACTCTCCTCAGTCTTCTCCCCATGCAACAGACACATAATCGTGCATCTAATTCCAAAGCAGGAACAGTCTTAAGAATTAATATGGAAAATTTTCACCTTCAGATTTGTGGTCATAAATTCATGCAAGATATGATCAGGATGTTTATAAAGTACATATTACTCTGGTTCATTATATAAATATTAAGTACATCTTTAAATTTCACCTTAGTGCTTAATTTTCCAGACTGTCAGGTATTTATACTAGGACTTGATTTTTAAGAAGTTGTTGTTTTCTAATTCTAAATGTAAATATATATATGTATACATATAAAAATTTACTTCTCTTTATTCACAAACAGAGGCATCACCATGATGTTCCTTTTCCAAACCTCTACAACCTTATACCTGAAAAAGGACTTATACTTTCAAATGATAGTTTCTTGAGGGTTCTGGAGCAGCAGAATCTCCTGCTCTAGAATTCTAATTTGGTAGATTTTAAGCCAGACCTGGGAATATATGTTTTTCAGAGAGTCACCCAGAGAAATCTGAAAACTAAACTCATGTGACTGAGCTAAATATTAGGTCACACTATTACAAAGTTGACACTTTGTCCATAAAATATTGTCAAGTTTTAACAATTTGATATGGTTCAAATTATGAAGTGTACAAAAAATGCCAACTTTGGGTTCTCAAGCTTGCGTCTAATGCTTAAAATTTCTGATTCAGCAGGTATAGGATGGTGAGTGGACATTCCGTATTTGATAAGCTGTTCATTGTTTAGAGACCATTGAATGTGACCCTGATTTGGCTCCAGACTGATTTTCTGTTATTCATATGTAATTATGTATTATTTTGTTTGCCTGTTAAGGAATTTTGGAAAGCCAAAATTCAAAAATAAAATGAAATAAAACTTTTCCAGAAACATCTATTATTATTATCTTTCTTTTTAATCTAAGAAGTTGCATTTCACTACCCTGTTCCTGTCAGCTTATTCAATGGAAAGCAAAGATTTCTTTCTGACATTTCTCTTGGGAGAGAAGGTGAAGCAGGTGAAAGTCACAGCACAGAAAACTAATATACTCTTCTTGCATCAGTGAAATGAAGAAGAGAACCTGTCTGCAAACAATGAGAAACTCAAAATGAGTAGTCATACACCTACCAGCCAGAGATCTATCTTAAAGATAGAAGAGTTGTGTTCAAATGATGATGTGCCAATCTTTTCAGCTAGACTTGTGTGCCTTCATATGATTGAAACCGTCATTTTAAAGTGCATAGAATAAGACAGGTACTGAGTTAATTACTCAGAAGGAAAAAAAAGAAGAAAATATGTGTTATTGTCATGCATATTAATAAAATAAGTTGTAGCTGAAAAAAATATATACTGCAGGAATAAGGGAAGTAAATTGTTTTAGAACTTTCATCACCAAATCATGGTAATAGAGTCTTATAGGACCTTACACGAAAGGGAAGATGAAGAGTAGCATTTAATAAATTTCTACTATATCAGCTAATGTTCTACATATATTTAATCTTCCTGATAACTCTTGAAGACTTAGGTGTATTATTCCTTTTCTTCAGTTGGAGAATCTGAAACTTACAGGCATTAAATAATATGTCCAAATTACACAGCATATAAGTGGCAGAACTGAACTGTGAAATGACAAATGGTGATGGAGTCAGTGCTTGAGCACTGTTAGCTTAGAATCATATAATTCCTGGTTCCTCAAGGAATTCAAAAAGGAACTTGATTTGCATCATGTTTGTAATATGCACAGTTAGAAATGCAGAGTGAATGTTTAGGTTTCTGATTACTTCTTTATAGCTAAATTTTATCTTCAGTTAATTTTATAAGAATATGTGAATGCATTAGATAGATTTGACTTTAAATTTGCCATTTCAGAGCACAAGTGCAGTAAAATTTTCTTAAAAAAACAAAAGTAACATTTCTGTGCATTTTACCAAAATTCATTATCCTCTTATTTTACAGCCCACCTCTAGTTGGTACTTCCCAGCTGCCCTTGCAGTTAGGTGTGGTCATGTGACTGAATTCTAGCCAATGACATGTTAGGAGACAAAATGTGTCTTCCCCAGGCAAAGGCTGTAAAACACCTCAGTGCTCTCTTGCCTTTTCTAGCAAATGAGACGATAATGAGGTGGAAGGGAATAGTGAAACCACAAGATGCAAAGAGTCTGGTCTCTGAATTCCTGACCAAGAGCATGTGCTTTGAATTCTTGCATGGGGGACAAACAAACATATTTCATTTGAGCCACAGAACAACATTCAGTAACAAAATGTTAGATGATTTTGGATTAAAACAAAATTAAATTTGGTTTTAGTGCAACCTACCTAGTTCAAGACTGTGGCAGATAAATTGACTTCTTAGAGTAAATTTCCTCTGTAAAACAGAAATATTTTTTATTAGAAGGAATTATTGTAAACAAAAAGTTAAATAATAGATATGAAACCACTTTATAATCACTAAGCAAATAGGTAACTTGAAGGAAATAATTTTCAAAGGTATGCTTAATTCTCACACTTTAGGAAAATGTTCCTTTCTCTTCTTGGAAAAGCTTTATTAAGATACAATTTATATACTATAAAATGTATGCATTATAAATGTACAATTTAATGAGTTGTAATACATTTTATAAGTTTTACAAACACTACCATAATTTTACAACTTTTGTATCACCCAAGGAATGAAATCTCATGTTTGTTTAAAGTCACTCCCCATTCTACCTCCCAGTCCTAGACAATTACTAATCCACCATCTCAATATATAGATTTGGCATTTTGTGGACATTTCATATGAATGGAATCATTCAATGTATGTTCATTTGTCTCTTGCTTCTTTTACTAAGCGTAATATTTTTGAGGTTCATTCATGTTACAGTATGCATCTGTATTTGTTTCTGCTTATTGCTAAATAGTATTCCACTGTATAGGTATGTCAAATATTGCTTATCCATTTACCAATTAGTGAAATTAGATTGTTTCAAATTTTTAGCAATTTTTGAATGATGCTGTTGTGACTATTCCCATGTATTTATTTGATACTTAGGAGTAGAATTACTGGGTCAAACAGTAACAACAATTAAACATTTTAAGAAACTGTCAAAAAACTACTTTTCAAAGTGGATTACCATTTTACATTCACATTTGCAAGGTATGAGAGTTTCAATTTTCCCATATGCTTGCCAACATTTGTTATTTTTTGTTTTTTTGATTATAGACATCAGAGTGGGTGAAAAATAGTTTCCTAATATGAGATTGATTTAAATTTCCTGGATAAATAATGATGTTGAACATCTTTTCATATCCTTAGTAGTCATTTTATGTTGTCTTTGGAGAGATATGTATTTAAATCCTTTGACCATTTTTTAATTGGGCTATTTACCTTGTCCAAATCCATCATTTTGCATATTGATAGCCAATTGTCCCAGCACTGATTTTTTTTTTAAATTTATTTATTATTATAATACTTTAAGTTGTAGGGTACATGTGCATAACGTGCAGGTTTGTTACATATGTATACTTGTGCCATGTTGCTGTGCTGCACCCATCAACTCGTCATTTACATCAGGTATAACTCCCAATGCAATCCCTCCCCACTCCCCCCTCCCCATGATAGGCCCCGGTGTGTGATGTTCCCCTTCCTGAATCCAAGTGATCTCATTGTTCAGTTCCCACCTATGAGTGAGAACATGCGGTGTTTGGTTTTCTGTTCTTGTGATAGTTTGCTAAGAATGATGGTTTCCAGCTGCATCCATGTCCCTACAAAGGACACAAACTCATCCTTTTTTATGGCTGCATAGTATTCCATGGTGTATATGTGCCACATTTTCTTAATCCAGTCTGTCACTGATGGACATTTGGGTTGATTCCAAGTCTTTGCTATTGTGAATAGTGCTGCAATAAACATACGTGTGCAAGTGTCTTTATAGCAGCATAATTTATAATCCCTTGGGTGTTGAATTTTCTTGGAACCTTTGTTGAAAATTAATTGACCATAAATGTGAGGGACTATTTCTGGGATCTTCCTTCTATTCCACTGATCTCTATATATATCCTTATGTCATGACCATACCCTCTTGATTATTGTAGGTTTGTAGCAAACTTTAAAATTCAGAACTGAGTCATTCCACTTTGCTCTTTCTCGGGATATTTTAGACTATTCTGAATGTCTTAATTTTCATATGTTATTCTAATTTATTTTTGAGTTGTTTGTTGTTAGTGAATGGCCTTTTATTTTGATGTACATTGTTATTTTTCAGATGCTTCATATTGGTTTTGTTACCTCCTTTTCCCACGAAATAAGGTGAACTATTTCCATGACATTTGACAAGAGTATGTGGAAAGCTCCTTTCCCAACAATCTGAACAAATGATTATGAACACACCCGTATTTCAGTACAGCTGAAGGCAAATTGGTTGGGCTAGCAAAACAGCCATAGTAACTGCATATTAACTAATCTTTTTGAATGATGATAAATAACTCCCAATCCTATTTATATTGGCAAGCATACTTACTAAAAGGGAGCTTGTTCCGTGACTAAGGGACCAGCGACATTTAAGTTCTCTGGCTTTTAGTGTAATACATACATGAATATAAGGAAGACAAAATAATTTTTAAAAAGTTATTGAGGAAAAAGGAAATGCTCTGTTCTAGGCGCCTCTTTGTGGAGGCACCTTTGGTGATGGTGTGGATAATAATGACGATGACGACAACAATGTCATCTGGGAAGATTTCTTCTGCTTCTTGTTTCCTTCCTGTGAATAATGCTCCATTGTCATGACCTAGGGTTCCCCCGCGCTCTTTATTCATTCTGCCTTTGGGGAGGTTGAATGACTTTTCATAAAGGCAAATTTAGGAAGATCTATTTCTTTAGCTACCGTCTCTTATTCTTGAAAGCAGTTCTAGCTGCGGAAGGCAGAGATACCTTAATCCGCCTTTATAATATAAGTTTCTATAGGCGCTGCCTCACGTGGAAGCTGTTTTGAGGTGGGAGTAGAGGATTGTCAGTCAGCTTAACTAGTGTTCAGGTTGAGTTACTAAGCCCTCAGGTCAAAAGTTAATAATAAAAACAATATTGTGTACTCCATATTTAGTCTTTGTTTCGTTTACCTTTTTAACAATCTGTGGATAAAGAATTTTGTTCATTGGAAGCCCATTCAGAAATTTCAATACTAATGATAGTAAGAATAACAATAAGAGTAGCTAATATGTATTGAATAGTTCTTACACGGCAAACATCACTTTAAAAGGTCACAAAATTTAATAAAATATCCGTAAATCCCTATTTTATAAAGATCATCCATTTTACACATAAGAAAAAACTCTGAGGCACAGAAAGATAAAGTAACTTGTTCAGGGTAACACAGCTAACAAATACCAGAGCCAGGATTTAAATCCAAATAGTTTAATGCCAGAACCTGTACCCTTAAAGACTGCATTGTACTTATATGTGTGCATTTTTTATCCTTTTTCTGCCAATGATGAAACAAAGCACAAATAAGTACTTTGCTCACGTTTGCACAGGAAATAAGTGGTGGAGCTAATAATGAAACATAAACTGTTTACTCTAACCCACTCTCTTCCTGCGGGTGTAGACTCGTGTTTCTGAGTCCCAGAACAGACAGAGGGAGAGGTAAACTCTCCAAGGCTATTAATAATGGTTGTGCAGAAAAGGAAAATAAGGCTCAGAAGAATTCTGCGTGGGTTCACCCAGCTGTGTGAGAACTCTCACCCAAGACACTGATCCTGTTTTTGCATTTTTGACATTATGTACAGTTGCTATGCATATTAGAGGAGTCTATTTTGCCTTCATGTTCTTTCTCCTTAGGCTCACTTTCACATTCTTGAAGACAATTTTTTTATGACTTAAAGACGGGTTTAAATAAGGTTTTGCATTTCTATTTGTAGGAAACCAGGGAGTCATAATATTCAGAAATGATTAACGTTTTAGGTTTGCATTTGGAGTTTATGTTTTTGCCTTTGAGAAAGAATAACCCATCAACTGCTTTGGTTGTACCACAGTAGTTAAAGATGCTTAATGTAAGAGACTCATTGGAGCTACTGGCAAACATGTACCGCCAGCCCAGGGAGATTAACAGCATGCTTGCTAACCAGCTTTGCTTACCACCAGTTACCGAAAAGTAGCCAGTTGTTCTTTTACTTTAACTATTTACTTTAGCTCTTGGCAAAGCTGACCAAACGTTTTCTGCTTTAGAAGGCATAAAAAATATCAAAGTGAAAATATGGAAAGAAAGGCATTATTCAGAGCAAATGTATCTCTTCTTAAAATGTGTATGCTTTTGTATGTGAAAATACAAATAAATGATGGCAAATGTGCAATACTGAATGAAGTATAATCAAAGAAATTCTATGGAATGACTGCTGTAGAATTTGACAAAGAATTTATCGCTATTTTTGAGGAAGCGAGTGTTATGTGTGTTTCCAAACTTTTATCTGTTGTTTGATAGACACTGTGAAATGGTTTCTTTGCAAGCAGAAAATGTTTAAGAAGATTGATTATCATCCATTTGTTTCAGAGTCACAATATTCTATGGCTTCTCCTCTTTCTTCTTCTGTAGCCATTATAAGCTTCTGACTAGCATGCCCTCTTCCAAATCATAATTTTGAATAATAAAGTCAAAGCAGCATTTCATTTTTGGAAAGAATATGACTTGGTGCTCAAATCAGCAGGGGCTACTCACATTTTGTTAAGATAATGAAAGAACAGTATTTTTCCTGAAATAACATTTTGGAACATCTTTTCAGCTGTTGCTGTCTTCTTTAATATGTCTTTGATTATGCAATCCTTATTTTCAAGGAACTCAGTGTGCCTTACAATCTTTTCATTACTCTTCTCAGGGTTTTGGTATTGAATTATAAATGGTGTGCCATAAAACATTTTAAGTTATAGGAACAACTGTTTCCTCCTATCAATCAATCACATCATATTTCATTTTCATTGTTTTAATTAAGAAATGAGCTATCCACATTCCCAATGGAGTTTCAACCTCTGTGCTAAATCAGCCATCAAATAATCCAGTGATATGTAAGTGGAAAAGGATCACTCGTATTTCCATTCCTCAATGTTGTAACTTTACGGTTAGTTGTTTTATTCTTTAAATTATAAGATCCTGTGGGAAAAGATATTTATTGTGGGGGGCACCTGAGAGATGAGAAGGGGCTATATAGCAGGTGTAAACTTCTCCTGTTCTGTGGAATTTTCAATTTAATTTTGAAAATCAAACTCAAATAGCAAATGACTAAATTTTAAAACTTGGTAAACTTTTATTAGTTATAGTAATTACTAAACCACCATTTCAATAATATGTGATTATAGTATTTTACTGAGTATATTATTATGTACATATGTATAAAAGGTACAACTGATAGATTGTTCACCAAAAGAAAAGCTCTGATACATTTGTAAAAACCTTTTAATATGAAGTGACATAGGAATAATTGATTAAATGGCATAGTAACAAATGAAAAGTTAAGATCAAAGTGCACAATTTCACATATGCATTAACATATAGAAATAAATATATTGAATAAGTTATATTTTAAGTTAATTCTTTATATATAAAGTTATATATATGAAATAGATTCAGGAAGACTTCTCTGTACAGATTTAGATGATGGGTGGGACTGATTGCATGTGGAAAATCAAAAGCGTTTTTATTTATTCATGTATTCAACTCATGGGCATCTACTCTGTTTCAGCCTTGTACTATAGGCTAGGTATAGAATATATATATATTTTTATAATTTCAACTTTCATTTTAGATTCAGAGGGTACATGTGCAGATTTGTTACGTGAGTATATTGGGTGATGCCGAGATTTGAAGTATGAATGCTGCACAGGTAGTGAACATAGTATCCAACACTTAGTTGTTCAGTCCTTGTTCCCTGCCCTCTCTCCCTCTTCTGGTAGAACAGAAAACCAAATACTGCATGTTCTCACTTATAAATGGGAGTTAAACATTGGATACTCATGGACATAAAGATGGCAACAATAGACACTGGGGATTATCATAAGTATAGACTATTAAAGAAAACACAGTCCCTCATCTGAATTATTATATGTTGCTGAATGTAGACATGCAACGAAAAGGTAGGATATATTGTTATGAGTGCTACTATGGGAATAAGTAGGAAGGTCACTTAGTTTAGTAAGCACTTTAGAAAGATCTTTAGTCTGTAGTGTTAAGAATGGTTTGTAGAGCTCATTAAGGGTAGGGCAGTTGAGGGTAGATTGGATACAGATTGATCAATTAGGAGGCCATTGCTACTGTTTAGGCAATTGATGAGGATTTTTTGATATAAGGCAGTAACAGTAAAAGAACTGGAAGGATTCCAGTGAAGACAAATAGCCTTCTAAATGATGCCTACCATAGTGCAATGAAGATATTGATAACCAAAGTAAATGCCATTGAAAAACAAAAGTTCAGTTTTCTGTCACCATAGAACACAGAGAGTAGACTCATCAACTCACAGGAGTAACCATTTCTGTGAGTTTCTGAAAGTTGAAGAGAGAAATAATTTGTTTTTTGAATACAAGTAGAATCATGTGCAGGCACAGTCTCTGTTTGGGAGGATGAAAATTCTATGTCAGATACAATTCTAGACCTTCATAATCTTTTGAGGGAGTAAGCACATATGAAAAAAAAATCTCTTATTAAAAAATTAACCTGACAAAATTTTGTTAAAAAATCACTATAAGAACACAGAGTTTGAGACAATCAATTCTGATGGGTGAGAGATTTGAGAATAGTCAGATATAACTACAAAGAAGTCCATATTTGTATTGTTACTTACAGGATGACGAGTTCATTAAATAGAACTGCACTCAAGAATGAGGCAGAGGGAGGGAGATGTAGATAGATGGATGGTGAGAACAGCTTTCCAATATTCCTGTGGATTCCAGAATATGGTTCTGAAGGCATAGCTGCTTCTCTGTCTACTTTATATTCATATATTTTATTATACAGATATGTGGCCACTGAAAACAGAATTGAGCTTGATATTACAGGTAAATAGTTTTATATTAGTGTTATATAATTTACTTAAAATATTTTAGCTATAAGTGAACTACTTGATGATGTTTTACATATGGATATACATTTGAAATAGTTACCTGTGCTTAGATAAAGAATATTCCCATCACCCAGAAGGTTTTCTCATTCTCACTTTGCAGTCGATACCACTCTCAACCCACTGCAAAGATCTATCACCACAAATTATTTCTACCAATTTTTGAACTTTATATTAATGGAACCAACCGGCTTCTTTTAATCAACATATCTGTGTATTCATTGTTTTGTAATATTCAAAATATTATATACTGTATTATGGGAATATGACTTAATTTATTCTCCTATTGTTGGATATTTAAAGTTATTTTTTAATAATACTGATATAAACATTTTGTAACTAATTCTTGTAATTTTATGTTGCCTGGGCATCCGTTTTGAATGAAAACTTCACTTTCTCACACCAGAGACAGAACTTGGTCACCATTCCAGTTCTAACCTTAAACAAATGGGATCAAACTGGTAGCCAAAGACCAAGAACTTAGAGGCATCTCTCCCGCCTTGCATGTTGGGCTCCCCACTTTCCTGCCATTTAAAGGGGACATTCAGGCATTTGCTGAGAACTTAAAGCGATCCACACCCTATTCCCTTATGTATACCTCTGGTTCTCTCTCTCTCTTTCTTTCTCTCTCTCTCTCTCTCTCTCTCTCTCTCTTTACTTGACTCTTCAGTACTGCCTCACAGACCCCAGGGAGGGAGGGCTGCCCTCCCAACTTACGGCACCCTCCTTGCTCAGGATCTGTAAGTAAATCTTTAAACTTATTTTTACTGGGTTGGTCTATTTAATTTGTGCCTTCCAGCTGAAGAATTAGGGGCTTCCCCAGGCCTGGTTTTCTTGACGATGTTGGGGGAACACAAGGTCAGTCTCCCAGATGCAGAGTGATGGTCTGACAGACATAAACTAGGCATGGGTCAGACAACCAGGCATTAGGCTGTCAGTCAGATAAAGGAAGTATCCTGAGAAAGGCACACTGCAGACACACACATTCAGCCTCACTTCATTTCCCGTTAGGGTAAGGTTACTAGCTTCTCTGGTAATGAAACACCAATTTAGCTGGGGGCTCTCAAAAAACATCTTCTGAATCATTTGCTTTGAAGTACTACGGCATAGACATTGTGATTTTTATACGTATTGTTAATGTTAGGCTAGGACACCTTAGGTGTTGCCAATTGCTATAATCAGGGATTCACATCTTAGGGATTGTCACTTGCTCTTTATTCAGAAAAGCCTCATTTCAGAAGAAATACATGTATTTCATTATTTTATTAATCATTATTTCTGGTCACATATTTTACAATTCAATTTTAGATACAGGGATTCACTGGTGAAATTAGTGCCTTGTTAATTAACATAATGAATATGGAAGTGAAGTCTCTTTGGCAAAACCAGCAATAATAAAAATAAGTAGATTCGCTAAAATATTTTAAGCGTATTATAATTGTCTAAATTCACCACTGCACCATTAATTGAACGGACTGTATGCATCTAGCAAGTTCTGTAACTTGCAAACTTGAGAGAAGTGCTTTGGCCTTGATTTTTAAACAATCGTTTGTCCATCTTTGATTGGCCAATGATAATTATATGTAATCTCTAAGGGTATAGACTCCTATATCTAGAATATTACCATATCTGTCTCAAGTAAACTGCTCATGCAACATCAGATCAGTACCAAAAAAAAATGAGATAAGGAAATGAGAATTCATCACACTGAAAGGAGAAGTTACATAAACTTTTCTTTCTTCTTCTAAAGAATATTTACTCACTAACTATCAGTATGTATGGTAAAATTTAGTCTGATATTTGTTTTCATTAAAACCTCTTAGTGTGGTTGTGGGAAATTAGCTTATGTCGACTATTATTTAATTATTGGTGACAACCCTTATTTACTGTCTTAGTTTGTTTTGTGTTGCCATAACATAATATCTAACACTGGGTAATTTACAAAGAAAAGAGGTTTAGTTAACTCACAGTTTTGGTGGCTGGAAATTCAAGAGCATGGTACAGGCAACTATTTGGCTTCTGGTGAGGGCCATGTGCTGCTTCAAGTTGTGGTAGACAAGTAGAAAGGCAAGCAGGCATGTGCAAAGAGATCAAACATAAGGAGGAACAGCACACTCTCATGGTAACTAATCCACTGGAATGAGAACTCCACAAGATGGCATTAATCTATTCAAGAGGGATCTGTTCCAATGACTCAAACCCTTCCTAGCAGGCCCCACCTTCCAACATTGCCACATTGGGAGTCAAATTTCAACATGAGTTGTGGCAAACCACGTCCAAAACATAGAATTCACCATTGGCTCCTTGGAATTGCGCATGACGAATTTGACTTAGGTACTGAATTGCTGGCAGTACTTCTTCACCCTTCCCTGTATCTAGGTCTTTGGTGTGTAATTTTGCATTTTCATGAATTTTATCTCCTATCATTCACTTTCGGCTCTTGAAGGGTTTGCTTTAGCTAGTGAGATGGCGGGAGACCTTATGAAAGCAAGAGCTTTAATAATGCCTGCCCCAAAATAGGGCATATGCCCAAGGTGGTTACAAGTAAATGAGCAATAGAAAGCAGAGACTTCTCGGTAATTCAATCTGAAGGAAAATTTCTCCAAATGACCAGCAGATCTGTGAGAATAAATGATTATAAATAAATACGTTTTGTTTTTGTTGCTTTAAGGGTTACTGAGATACAGTGTTGTAGTAAATAAATTCACCCTTTTTAGGTACAGACTTTTATGCATTTTGAGAAATATGTACAGTTACATGATCACCATCACAATAAAGATTTAGAACATTTCTATCAACATTCAACATTCCCTTGTGCCCCATTACAGACAATCGCCTCCCCTCACTCTTAGTTCCTGGCAACTACTGGTTGGTTTTCTGCCCTGGTAGTTTTCAATTTTCCAAACAGTCAAATTAATGGACTCATATGGTATGAAGGTTTTTTTTTTTTTTAATTTGGCTTCTTTCATTTAGCATAACGTTAGCATTTGAGATGTATCTATGTCTTTGCATGTATGTTCTTTTGATTTCTGAGTAGCACTTTATTATATGTATTTAACACAGTTGTGGTTTTATTTTTGTCGTTGTTGTTGTTGTTGTTTTTATTTTTTACCATTCGCCAGGTGATAGACATTGGAGTTGTTCACATTTGGGGGATATTAAGACTAAAGCTACTTAGCAATATTCACATGTGTGTTCTGGTGTGGGCGTACCATTTTATTTCTTTTAGGTAAAAACTGAGTAGTAGGATTGCTGAGTTGTCAAGTGGATGTTTGACTTTGTAAGAAACTGCCAAGCTGTTTTATGGAGAGACTGAACCATATTACATTCTACCAACAATGTATGAGTGTTCAAATTACTCCACACCTTCAGTAGCTCTTGGTAATGTCAGATTTAGGGGGTTGGGGCTGTCCTTGTTTTGGTTTATTAAGTAATTGCTATAGGTGTAAAGTGGCATCTCATTAGGTTTTTCATTTAGATTTCTCTAAAAAGTAACAATGTAGAACTTCTTTCATAAACTTATTTGCCATCCATATTTAAAGTTTTAAATCTTCTTTGATGAAGTATTTGTTAAAATCTGTTGCCTATTTTTAATTGAATTGTTTGTTTCCTTATTATTGACTTTTGTTAGGTTTTTATATATTCTAAATTCCAGCCTTTTATCAGATATATGTTTTACAAATATTTCCTCCTAACCTATGACTTGTCTTTTGATTTTCTCATCAGTATCTTATAAACAGCAGATTAAAAAAATTGATACAATTCAGTTTATTAATTATTTTCTTTTATGGTCTATAATTTTGTGTCCCATCTATGAAACAATTTCCTACTCTAAGGTCACAAAGATATTCCATGATTTCTTTGAGATGATTTATAAGTATAGATCATACTTTTAGGTCAAAGACCCATTTCAAGTTAATTTTTATATATGATGTGAGGTAAAGTCAAGGTTTTTTTTTTTAATAAATCACTGAGTTTTGAGGTGGCTTCTTATATACCATTACTGTGACAGTAAGTTTTCAATATCCTATATTTACATATTACTGTTTCCCCTTATTTATCCTCCTCTCCTTGTATTTATAATTTCTCTGTAGGCAGGAAAAGCCTTCCTGATGAAAAACTGTAATAATGATAATCGATTAGCACTTATGCCTCAGAATACGTAAGTATGTGAGAACCATCAGCTATCATTCTCTTTAGGTCATCTGGGGAAAACGGATCTGTAGCATGAGGAAAGGTCCATGTTTTATCTCCTTGCTTTCAATTTCAAAAACCTTATCAGTGCAGAGTAGCATGACACACTGAACTGCAGATGATCATAAGGTTCAGTTTGATATGCATGCTAAATGACACTTAGCAACAGCTCTCTTGTCAGCTATTGTTTCAAAGAGATGGTTTTCTCAAACATCATTTTTTTCCTGTCGCTTAGCAACAATGCTTATTTTGCTAGTGAAGTATTAGTGTGATGGATATTGACCTGAACAGAAACACATCCTTGAAAAACACAAATAGAAGAAGAGTCTTCGTTGTGGGGTTCCTAGTTTGGGTCCAGCACTAGCACGTGGCCCTTACTGTTGGTGCTATGAAGATACAAATTAATCATCTGGTTTCGTTTTTGGTAACATGCTTTGTGTGTTTTGATACTGATCGTTTTGCTCCAGCACTGCAAGCCAGCATAATTTCATATGAAGAATCTCTCTGTGCCTTTCCTCAAACTACCTTTTAGAAAGGAAAATATTCTGTTATATATGTTAAAACATTTTGGCTCTACTAGAAATATCCTTTTATTACTATCAAAATATTCAAGAGGAGCTGCTTTAAAAATTGTGAGTGTTCATAAACCTATAAAATTGAACATCCTGACTACTTTAGATGATATGACATGTTCAATAATATTCTGGAAAAATATGCTATACACTGTTGGCTGTACGCTCTGCAGCCATTCTTCCTATCCCCAGGATTTCTTCCTTGCTGGCTTAACTCCCATTAAAGAAGCTAAAAATACAGTATAATCACCTTTCTGGCTTTCATTGCACCAGGACATCAGAATGTGACTCAGTCCTGGCCACAGGGATCTAAATCTGACTCAGTCTCTGGGAAAGAATTTTTTCCCCTGTAAAAACAAACACAGGAGATACACTTCCTCTGCCCCAACATTGTCACTGCGTACCCTGTCAGGGAATGTGGAAACCATCTTGCAACTATAAAGTGATAATTGACAATGAAAAAAAGAGTCTAAGTGACATATAGAGTTACAAGATTTTATTCATCTGAAAGAATCAGTGACTATCTCAAGAATGGGTGACTCCCCAGATCAAAGTAGGATCGTAGGTGTACTGGCTGAGAATAAGGGGAAAGTATGGAGTCCTGTGGTTTGGATCAGGTTGCATTTTTCGTTGGATTTGTTGGAGATTATTCTGGTTGTGTTTTTGTTTCTGTTGTTCACACCTCTTGCTCATCATCAGCAAAATGCCAGAAGCGTGTTTTGAGAGCTGTTTTTCTAAACCTTGAGGTTTGTCTGTTAACAAAGCTTCAGGAGAGAGGAAGGGGGAAAACGGTATGGGAAAAGGAAAAAGAAATGAAGGAAATTTGATCACTCTGTTATCTGTCTTAATTCTTTTATAAGATTAAACCATTACACCAAAGATGGTATAGTAGAAAGATAGGTCCTCATGACATTGCTGAACAGCTGAGCCAGCACTGGAGCCATGAAGAGCCTTAAAAGGACTCACCTGAGGCCCACTGAAGATCATCTCCCTAGATGAAAAATTAACTGATTTGGAACACTAACCATACCTTCAAAATTCCATCACGCAGCAACTAGATTCCTGTTTGATTTGATAACTGAGTAGATGATGATTGTATGCCAGGGGTCAGGAATCTTGAGAACATCTTATAATTCTTCCTATTATATAAAGCAGTAAATTTTAGAAGAAATTATAGTATACTATATAGCAGCCTAAGTATTGAGAGATATTCTAATTATAAAATTTATTCTCAAAATTTTCAAACCTATGGCAAGGTTGGAAAAGTTTGCAGCAAATATTTATATAACCACCACTTAGATCTATGATCAACAGTTTATTTGTTTTATCAATATCTATCTGTCCACCCATCTCTTTATCCATCCATCAGTTTATTTTATTTTCCATGCATTTCAAAGTCGACTGAAGAAATCAATACATCTCATAAATATTCAGTACACAAATTGTTAACTAGAGTTCACTATTCACTGGGTTTTTCTTTTCATATAAAATTTGATACATAAAATTAGCCTTAATTGTACCATTTGCTAAGAGTTTTTTTTTCTGTTAGTTCCCCCACCCCAGATTTATGGGGGTAGAATTTACATATAATGAAATCCACCCAGTTTAAGTGTATAGTTTGATGGCTTTTGATGAATACATATGTTCATGTAACCTTTAAAATAATTAAGATATAGAATATTTCCACCGTCCCAAAAGATTTTCTCTTGCTCCTTTGCAACTAATCCTCTCTCCTCTCACCCTTCCCCCGGCAATCATTAGGAACATATTTTAACCAAAATATTAAACTGATAAATAATTGTATGTCAAAAATCTTAAAAGTTCATAAACAATGAATACATTAAGAAATTAATGACACATAAAAAAATCCATGCTAACCAAAAAGAAGAAAAAGTAGATAGATATGAAATTCACAAAAATATATAATCAAATGGGCAGAAGATGTTCAGACTTTTTAATAGTTGCGAAAATACAAATTTAAACAGTAATGAAGTATCACTGTTTTCCTATTACACTGTAAAAATTTAAAATAAGATGAAGTATTTCCAGTGTTGAGAAGATGGAAAATGGTGAAATGTGAATTATTATAGATCTTTGGTTAAAATAATCTGGTGATAGTGGTGATAGCCATTAAAATTAAAATTACTGACCAAGAGAGGCTAAATATTTCCCTCAGCTTGACTAAACTCTAGACAGGTTTCTTTCTGTCTCTAGATCCCTGACCACCCTCTCACCCCAGCCCTTATGAAATCCAGATGTCCTAACCACAGAGGTCCCTCCTTCCCTTTTCTTAGAGCATTTACTCTTTTTATCTGGTTCTTTGAGCTGCAATCTTTTCTCTTTTTAAAAAGATATTTGTTAAATTCTTATGTAGTTCTAACAATTAAAAAATATTTTCTCCAGCTTTAAGATATAATTAACAAAATTATGTATGTTTAAAATGTACGTTGTAATATTTTGATATATTTGCATATTATGAAATGAATCAAGCTAATTAACATATCAGTCATCTCTTATATTTGTCATTTTTGTGGTAAGAGGGACAGTTTTGAAGTGAGTGTTAAAAACATGCTTGTATTGCCATAAATGGAGCATTAAGGGTGATTCTGGTGAGGCCTCAGAAGAAGAGAACTGTAGGGAAAGTCTGAAACTTCTTGGAGATTATTGAATTGGTCATGACCAGAATGCTGGTGGATATATGGACAGTGAAGACTACTCTGATAGTGTCAGAAAGAAATGAAGAATAAAGCACTGGAAACTGGGGGAAAGGCCATCCTTGTTGTAAAGTGGCAAGGAACTAGGCTGATCTGTGTCCATGCCCAAGGGCTTTATAAAAGACGTAACTTAAGAGTAATAAACTAAGATATCTGTTGGTACAAATATGGAAGCAGCAAAGCATTCAGGGTGCTCAGTGGCTTTTTGTAATTGCATATAGTAAAATTTGAGGGGAGAGATTTAAATACAGAATTTATAATTAAAAGGGAAGCAGGGTGGAAAGATTTACAAACTCTCAGGCTGCCATATAAAAAGCAAAAAAGCATGGTCAGGAAATAATACGAAGGTTGTGATCAAGTGACTCTTTGCTAAAGAGGTTAATGTTGGATAGATGGGAGCCAGATTCTATTTACCAAAATAATGGAAAAAATGACCCAAAAGGCATATTAGAGATCTTTGAGGCAAGCTAAAACCTTGAGGGCAAAGTTTCCAGAGACGTGTCTATGGGATCTCAGCATTTGCTGCCCAGTGTGGCCTTAAGTGTCTGTCCTTGCATTCCAGTGCAGCAATCCTGGACCATCCAAGCCCAAGGCTCAAGCCAGCCCAGGAGCAGTTCAGGCTACCATTCAGGAGGGCAGCACAATCAGTAAACTTTGACAAAGTTCATGTGGTGCTAATTCTGCAGGCTCAGAGCGTATAAGAGTTGTAGAGGCATGATTTCTTTCACTTAAATTTCAAAGGATGTCGTAAACAAACTTGAGGCCCAGGCAGAGACTTGTCAGAGAGGCAGAGTTGCTGCACAGAGTCCCCACTAAAGCAATGCCCAAAAGAACTGTGGGGTTAGGGTCACTTGCAGAGAACTCAGAATGGTCAAACTACCAGCATGCAACTCCAGTCTGGGAGAATTGCAGGCATAAGACCCCCAATGCCTGAGACCAGTTGGATGGGATAAGTTCAGCAAAACCATAGGGGTGAGGCTGGTGGAGGTCTTGGAGGGGGGCAACCCCCACCCCAGTGTGCCAGAAGTTGAGAGATTGATTCAAAGAAGAATATTCTCCAGCCTTGAAATTTGATGTTGTTTACCCAGTTGGGTTTTGGACTTAATTGGGATCTGTTACCCCTTTCTCCTTGCCTATTTCTCTCTTTTGGAATGAGAATGTCTATTCTATGCCTGTCTCATTATTTTGGAAGCATATAATTTGTTTAATTTCACAGTTTCACACCTAGAGGGAAATTTGCCTCAGAATGAAATATGGCTCACCCATGTCTGAGTTAGATGAAACTTTGGACTTTAGACTATTTGAGTTCATGCAGGAATTAGTTGACTTTGGGACTATTGGCATGGAATGAATGTATTTTGCATGTGAGAATGACATACATTTGGGGGGCTAGGGATGAAATGCTATGGTTTGAGCATGTCCCCCACAAAGCATTAGTTGGAAAATAAATCCTAATGCAACAGTTGTGGGAGGTGGGGCCTAATGGGAGGTGTTTAGGTCATGAGGGTTACATGCTCACAAATGGATTAATGCTGATTATAAAAGAGTTTGAGGCTGTGGGTTTGATGTCATGGTCCCTCTTCCTCTCTCACTCTCCCTTTGCTCTTCTGACATGGGATGCCACAGCAAAAAGGCCCTTGCCATATGTGGCCCCTAGATCTAAAACTTCCCAGCTTCCAGAACTGTAAGTCAAATATTTCTGTTTATTATAAATTATCCAACCTGTGTTATTTTGTTATGGCAGTACAAAACAGACTTAGACAATACTTTAAGTAAGAGACCATGAAATGAGACATAGAAGGTCATTATATATTGGTTAAGGGGTCAATTCATCAAGAGGATATAGTAATTTTATATATATATATATATATGTACACACACACATATAATATATATATAATATACATAAATATATCCAACATCAGAGAACCTAAATATACAAAGAAAATATTAACATTAATACATCTAAAGAGAGAGATGGATTGCAATATAGGAATAGTAGGGGACTTCAGTGCCTCACTTCCAATAATGGACAGATCATCCAGAAAAAAAAATCAATACAGAAACATTCAACTTGGACTATACCTTAGACCAGTTGGCCTTAACAGACATATTCAGAACATTCCATCCAACAAGCAGAATATACATTCTTATCAAGTACACATGGAACATTCTCCAGTATATTATATGTTAGGCAACAAAACAAATCTTAAAATATATGAAAAGATTTAAATTATATCTAGCATTGTTTAAGACCACAATGGTATGAAACTAGAAATCAATAACAAGAGAAATGTTGGCATTTTTTTTAAATGTGAAATTTATACAACATGCACATAAACAACTAATGGACCAAAGAAGAAATTAAAAGGGAACTTCAAAAATGTCTTGAGACAAAGGGAAATAGAAACACAACATGCCAAAATGTATGGGATGCAGCAAAAGCAGTTCTAAGGGAATTTTATAGCAATAAATACCTACACTGAAAATATATATATATACCCTAATTAAACAACCTAACATTGTACCTCAAATAACTAGAAAAATAATAGCAAAGTAAGTGTAAAGTTAGTAGAAGGAAGGAAATAAGAAATATCAGATGATAAATAAATAAAAGAGACTTAAAAAACAATAGAAAATATAAAAACAGAGGGTGTTTTTTTGAAAAAAAAATAGACAAACTTTTAGCTAGACTGAGAAAAAAGAGAGAAGTCTCACGTAAGTATCAGAAATGAAAGAGAAGACCTTACAATTGATACCACAGAAATAGAAAGAATTATAGGAGACTTCCCTGAACCCATACACAAACAAAATGGATAACCTAGAAGAGATGGGATAAATTTCTAAACACATACAATCTGCCAAGACTGATTCGTGAAAAAATAGAAAATCTGAAAAAAACGATAATGAGTAGGAAGATGAAATCAGTAATGAAAGGTCTCTCCTCAAAGGAAAGCCTGGAACTGGATGGTTTCATGGCTGAATTCTACTAAACATTCAAAGAACTAGGTGTTTCAGCCAAGAGGGCTGACAAGTTGCAGCCAGGAGGAACACCTGCCACTGAGAGACCAGGACATGGAGCAAAACAGCACACTCCAAGCAGATCTTCAGGGGGAAGGTATTGAGAGAAAAAACAGGAAGGGCACAGGCATTGTGCTGAAGCTGGAGGAAGCTGGGGACTCTGCATGGGGATACCAAGCACCAGGACTCATTCCTGGCCCCCAGTGATTCTTGGGGAAGAGGTGAGTTAAACAAGCAAAGATACATCTGTCCACATACGTCTGGAATCCAGGCGTCTGGAGACTCCACAACCCCCCATGAACACTTGAGCTGGCAAAGAGACTTGCTTAGAGAGGTGATAAGGGCAGGACTCCAGCCTGTGTGGAGTCCAGAGGATTTGGTGTGGGAATGTTTGCAGTGGAGCACAGCCAGGAGTGCCTATCTCCCAGGATGCACTGATATGGTTTCACTGTGTCTCCACCCAAATCTCACCTTGAATAGTAATAATCCCCATGTGTCAAGGGCAGCGGGGCCAGATGTAGATAATTGAATTATGAGGGCAGTTTCCCTCATACTATTCTCATTGTAGTGAATAAGTCTCACAAGATCTGATGGTTTTATAAATAGAAGTTCCCCTGCACAAGGTTTCTTGCCTGCCAACATGTAAATCATGACTTTGCTCCTCATTTGCCTTCTGACATGATTGTGAGGCCTTCCCAGCCATGTGGAACTGTGAGTCACTTAAATATCTTTCCTTTATAAATTACCCTGTTGGGAAAAAGCTGAGTGTTGGGGGAAAAAAAAGCCGAGGCAGGGCTTGCTTGTCTGACATAATGTCCAGAGCTCAGGGCATAAAACACCTCCTGGCCTCTGGAATGAGTCTAGACTTGCTGGCTCCTTGCTTCTAGCTTAAACTAGAAGAACATGCTCCCCATTATCTCAAGTAGCAGAACATGTTCCATATGCCTCAAAGGAAATGCTAAACCGTCACAGCTGTAGATCATGTGCTTGCCCTTTCACCCCCACATTCTCACCACCTGTTTTTTTGTTTGATCACCAATAAATAGTCTGGGCTTCCAGAACTCGGAGCCTTCCAGAACTCCATTCTTGCGTTGGCCCCCTGGACCGACTTTCTCTCTCATGCTACCTTTTCTCTTTCCTTTGATTCCGCTGGACTTCATCACCCCCAGGACATGGTGTTGGGTCTGATCACCCCAACATTACCCAGCCTTGGGTGTGTCTTTATTAGCAGAATGATAACAGACTAATACATTCACCATGCTCCTCTTGAAGACTGAAGAATTGGGTGACTGTTGGATGTAGACAGAGCAAGGGAGTGCCCTTGACTATAAGTTGAGGCCAGTCTGATCTGAGCATTCCTCTGTCTGCTGGCCTCTCCTGGGGTCCTAGTCTGGCTACAGGGCAGCCTCAGATACTCAACCAGGGTGCTTCCCAGGTGCCCTCAGACTGTGTCAGAGAGCTCCGTGAGCATTGCTTGCACCAGCCCACTACACCCTCCCCAACTATGACCTCTCTCATGCAGCTTTGCAGCATACACTAGCCCAGAAGCCACCCCCACTACTGATTTGATGGCATGCACATGCTGGTGGACCTTGCCTCCCCATCCCTGCTGTCCCATGTGTGCATGCACACCTCGCCACCCACTGCTGACAGGGTGAGACCACCCTGCCACCCACCTGCCCACCTCTACAACCCCACAATCCTGTATCCACTACTGACATGCAGAGACCTGGCCATGCCACCATTGCTGGCATTAATGTAGGCACAGAGGTCTGAGGCTCTGTACCCAATAATGCTCACCTCTGTTGCCACTGATGCCATTGAGAGTCCAAATACAGACACTGTCAACCCTACCCTTGCCAGCACCCCCCCCCAGCACCATGCCACCACCTGAGTGCAAGTGTACACAGGAATGCAACAGCCCAAATCCCACCAGTACCCCTCTCCAACTGACACACACGTACCCCACCACACTGCTGCAGCTGCTGGCACATGTGACCAAGTACGGATCCCAGTGCCATTGCCCCAGTGAAGCACTTTGGCTGGCTCCACCCATCAAAGTATTATGGCCAGCAGACCAGGAATGCTTCAACCCTTTAGTGCAGCAGGTTTATACAATAACCAAAACAGCATGGTACTGGTACAAAAACACATAGACAAATGGAACAGAATAGAGAGCCCAGAAATAATGCCATACACCTACAACCATCTGATCTTTGACAAAGTCAAGCAAAACAAGCAACTCGGAAAGGACTCCCTATTCAATAACTGGTCCTGGAATACCTGACTATCCACATGCAGAAGATTGAAATTGGACCTCTTCTTTATGCCATATACATGAATGTGTATGTTCATCACCACACTATTCACAATAGCAAACACATGGAATCAATGTAAATGCCCATCAGTGGTGGACTGGATGAAGAAAATGAGGTATATGTACACCATCGAGTACTACAGAGCCATTAATAAAAATGAAATCATGTCATTTGCAGCAACATGGATGGAGCTGGAAACCAATATCCTAAGGAAGCTAATGCAGAAATAGATAATGAAAAAACACATGTTCTCACTTATAAGTGGGAACTAAATGATGAGAAGAAATGGACACAAAGGAGGAAAGTTGTTTGTATTTCTGTGGGTTCAGTGGTTATAACCCCCATATCACTTTTGATGGTGTCTATTTGATTCTTCTCTCTTTTCTTCTTTATTAGTTTAGCTAGCAGTCTATTTTATTAATTTTTTAAAAAAACAGCAGCTCCTGGATTCATTGATTTTTTTGAAGGGTTTTTTGCATCTCTATCTCTTTTAGTTCCACTCTGATCTTGGTTATTTCTGCTAGTTTTGGGGTTTGTTTGCTCTTGGTTCTCTAGTTCTTTTAGTTGTGGTGTTAGGATGTCAGTTTGAGATCTTTCTAGCTTTTTGATGTGGGAATTTAGTGTATCAATTTCCCTCTTAACACTGCTTTAGCTGCATCCTAGAGATTCTGGTATATTGTCTCTTTGTTCTCACTAGTTTCAAAGAGCTTCTTGATTTCTGCCTTAATTTCATGATTTACCCAGGAGTCATTCAGGAGGAGGTTGTTCAATACCATGTAATTGTGTGGTTTGGGGGTGTTTCTTAGTCTTGAGTTCTAATATGATTGCACTGTGATCTGAGAGACTGTTATAATTTCAGTCTTTTTCATTTGCTGAGGACAGTTTTACTTCCAATTGTGTGATCAATTTTAGAGTAAGTGCCATGTGGTAATGAGAAAAATGTATATTCTGTTTTTTCTGTGGAGAGTTCTGTAGATATCTACTAGGTCCACTTGATTCAGAGCTGAGTTCATGTTCTGAATATCTCTTTGCTTTGAAATTGCCACTGTATGCCAAACACTTAATTATGTCCAGGAACTAGCAATGATCTGAGGACTACACTTTACAAAACACTGGTCTAGGGTTTAAGTTAGGTTTTGTGTTTGTGAATTCCATCGTACAATCAATTTACTTTATTTATTCTTAGATAATGTATGGTTAACAAATGTTTGTGGCAATTATGAAATTTAAAAACATGCAGCAAACACATCTAATAAAGGACAAAGTAGGCAATTTATTTATATTTTTTCTTATTTACTAGGACTGCAAACTGCCACCTGACACCATTTGGCAACCAAATATACAAAGCAAATTTTTGACTTTTTAAAAATTGACAAATAACATTGTTTGGTTTTATCATGTACAACATAATGTTTTGCAGTGTATATGCATTGTGAAATAGTTAAATCTAACTAATTGCCAAATACATTGGTTCACATGGCTATAATTTTTGTGGTGAGATCTTCAGCTTATAGAGCAGACATTTTATCTTCAGTGCTTAAAAGATTTAAAACTGAACAACTTTAGACAGGGTCATATTCTCCTGATCTGCTATTTGCTTATTTCTTCCCTAGACCCAGTTTGGCTCTTCCATGAAGTATGTTACTATCTTGTACCTTAAAATCAGGGTTTGGGATCGCTGGTCTCTATTATGTACATACATTATTTGTGAACATCAAAGTTTTGGATGTATTAGTAGTGTGTGTGTATGTGTCTGTGTGTGTAGAGAGATAGAGAGACTAGAAATCATGTCAGTGCCCACATCTAAAATAACAAGCTTCTCTTTTATGCAAGCTGGCAGCTACCACACCTTGAAAGAAAATATTTACTTTCTCAGTGATTTTCATTTTTAAAACAAAATTGCAAAATCTCTGAACTACCTCAAAACAAAGCTTTTGTTGTTGCTTCTTATTTTTACTTAGAGACAGAGAAAGCCAGTTGGTACCATACAAATGCATATAAATCAGTGAGAACTCATCACTGTAAGGCTTTGTGGATATAAGTACTATCATATTCCTTTTTATTTCTTCATCTTAATGTACAGTGAAGCTAGGAGTAGCTGATATTTTAGGGCAGCCTGACAAGGCAAGGGAGACTGTTGAAAGTTTTAGTCAAGCATGAGTTTAGTTTGAAGCCTGTTGTTAGTCAAAGCTGGTGAGCAACTCCAAATTAGAGTCCTAGTGGTGTAATCTAAAATGTAGGGAACAGGCAAGTAGTTATTAACATGATACAAAGATTATAGAAAGAGAAGCTGACCACATCAAAGTACTCAGAGAACTAATCTATCTAGCCTTTTGCATAAGATGCAATGGCATGACCAAAAAGTTTACCCAAAGGCATGCAGAAGGGGTGGTATAGATGGAGCTCCATTTGTAATTCCTAATCTCACATGAAGTCATTATTCCTGCACTCTTGTATAAATCATCCTATTCAAGTTAAGATTAAGTTACTTAGTTATGCTCTCCTATATCCTTCAAAATTGCTATCATTTAGAGACCCACTCCAAAACCATGTGCATGTTTGTATATACTAGTATGATTTGCAAGCCCGGGAACAGGAGGGTAGAAGAAGATCTTGAGGCTGGGATTTAGCTAAGAGCAAGGGCCTTCAGGATATTAGCACGAGACTGGTTGGAGTCTCTGGGTTTGAAACCTTGGTTCACAATGTTCATTTATTTTGTCTTCTTTTTCTTTTTTCTTTTCTTTTCTTTTTTTTTTTTTTTTTTTTGAGACGGAAACTCGCTCTGTCACCCAACACCCAAGCTGGAGAGCAGTGGCACGATTGCAGCTCCCTGCAATCTCTGCCTCCTGGGTTCAAGCAATTCTCCTGCCTCAGCCTCCCAAGTAGCTGGAACTACAGGTGCATGCCACCATGCACAATTAATTTTTGTGTTTTTAGTAGAGATGGGGTTTCATCGTGTTAGCCAGGATGGTCTTGATCTCCTGACCTCATGATCCACCTGCCTCAGCCTCCCAAAGTGCTGGGATTACAGGTGTGAGACACTGCGCCTGGCCCACAATGTTCATTTCTGTCCTCAATTCCACCAACAGTTTGGCAGTTATTTATTCATCTATACTCTAGGCTTATAATTCCATGATTCCTAAAGCATTCACCTCCCTTCTATCATAGCAAATTATGTTCATAGCCACACTGTGCACCTTGTCACTACCAGCAACTATTTTATTTTTTAAAGCGATGAACTAACCTCTTACAGTCATAGTGCTTCCCTACTCTAGTTTTGAACCCAACATGACCTGTGATCTTAACTCTTCTGTCACCTCTCAACACTTTAGATTTCTGCCCTTTATTCTATCTAACATGAACCACACGGCCCATCACCCCAACCAGTCTAGTGATAATACGCTGAAGGCTCTTGGTTCTACCTAAATCCCAACCTAAGTGTCTGTCTAAGCTTTCAAATGTCACTGAAGAAAAATTCAACATCCATCAAGACTGGAAATATTGCAAATACATTATTTCCCATTTTAGCTTAGCTTTGTCCTTAGTATTGCTTGGCAATGTATTTATATGTCCCAAGAAGTTGCTTCTGCCATTGCTTGGAAAAATGTTTCAAATACTTACCATTCTCTGCAATTCCCTAATCCCAGTATATTGCTTCCCCAATGTATCCAAAATAAATACATAGTTATTATCCTATAGTTGCAAATATATCCTTAAAATCTTCTTTACATTTTGATAAATCATGATTCTTCCACTGCCACTAAGCTTCTTGAAAGATGATTCTGGTCTATCACCTGTTTTATATCTTCCATTCACTTTTGACCTCCTGTAACTTGAATCTAAATCAAAGTGGAGCTGTGGTTTCATGGCCATGATGTCATAGAGGAATTCAGCTTCCTTTGGAGGTGTTAGTGACTGTGGCCATGGCTTTCTAGTTGAGGCAGATCGAGCTTGTGGTGTGCAGCAGTTTCCTCACTAGGGCAGTTTTCAGTAGTGTTCCTATTTCTAGAAGTTTGTCTAAAAGTCTGGTTCCCAACCTCTCAACATTTTTATGGACTCCCCAGAATCACTTAATTTCTCATTGTTTAAATAGCCAGAGTCAACTTTTATCTCGTAAAATTAGGGCACTTTGCTCATAACATTATTTCTAAAAAAAGTCTTTTAAAATAATATTTTGTAAGAACCAAATTCACAGGGCACTTACTGGTTCTAATACCTTTTCTCTCACTTCCCTTGGCTTTAAAGATAATCTTTCTAAAACATAAATTTGACTATATGACTTTCCTTGAAGACCTCCTCTTTGTTTCAGGATACAATCTAAACAACGTGCTTTTACATTTAAAACTCTTCAAGAGATGGCTGCTACCTAGTCTCTACCTCCCTGTTCAAATACAGTGGATTGTTCACCCACCTCCATTGTTACTGATGTTCTTGAATTTTTGCTAAGGTGTATTCTAACTCTAGGCTTTTGTGCATTTGTCCACGTGTGTCTGGAAGGGTGTTCCTTCCTTCTTCCTTCTCACTAACTCTTTTTGTTCCAAACTTGGCCAATATTTTTACTTTCACTGAGTGGTTGAAGATATCTGAGTACCATGTCCTACCTCTGACCCCCTACTTTTATCCCAGTCTAGATTAAATTTCCTTCAGCTCCACTCTACTGTAGCACTTACTTCTTATACAACATTTCTACCTTTCTGTGTTTCCCCTCTAGATCCTCCTGATAGGTGGAGCCAACCACCAGGGCACATGTTTACCTATGAAACAAACCTGCACATCCTGAGCAGGTACCCTGGAATTTAAAATAAACATAAAAATTTTAAAAATGCAGGAAATGTATATTTACTTTTTTTTTACTTTTTATTATTATACTTTAAGTTCTAGGGTACATGGGCAAACCATGCAGGTTTGTTACATATGTATACATGTGTCATGATGGTGTGCTGCACCCATTAACTCGTCATTTACATTAGGTATATCTCCTAATGCTATCCCTCCCCCCAACCCCTCCTCACAATAGGCCTCGGTGTGTGATGTTCCCCTTCCTGTGTCCAAGTGATCTCATTGTTCAATTCCAATCTATGAGTGAGAACATGTGGTGTTTGGTTTTCTGTTCTTGCGATAGTTTGCTGAGAACGGTGGTTTCCAGCTACATCCATGTCACTACAAAGGACACGAACTCATCCTTTTTTATGGCTGTATAGTATTCTGTGGTGTATATGTGCCACATTTTCTTAATCCAGTCTCTCACTGATGGACATTTGAGTTGATTCCAAGTCTTTGCTATTGTGTATAGTGCCGCAATAAACATACGTGTGCATGTGTCTTTATAGCAGCATGACTTATAATCCTTTGGGTATATACCCAGTAACGGGATGGCTGGGTCAAATGGTATTTCTAGTTCTAGATCCTTGAGGAATCGCCATACTGTTTTCCGTAATGGTTGAACTAGTTTACAGTCCCACCAACAATGTAAAAGTTTTCCAATTTCTCCACATCCTCTCTAGCACCTGTTGTTTCCTGATTTTTTAATGATTGCCATTCTAACTGGTGTGAGACGGTATCTCATCGTGGTTTTGATTTGCATTTCTCTGATGGCAAGTGATGATGAGCATTTTTTCATGTGTCTGTTGGCTGTATGACTGTCTTGAGAAGTGGCTGTTCATATCCTTGCCCACTTTTTGATGGAGTTGTTTGTTATTTTCTTCTAAATTTGTTTGAGTTCTTTGTAGGTTCTGGGTATTAGCCCTTTGTCAGATGAGTAGATTGCAAAAATTTTCTCCCATTCTGTAGGTTGCCTGTTCACTCTGATGGTAGTTTCTTTTGCTGTGCAGAAGCTCTTTAGTTGAATTAGATCCCATTTTTCAATTTGGCTTTTGCTGCCGTTGCTTTTGGTGTTTTAGACATGAAGTTCTTGCCCATGCCTATGTCCTGAATGGTATTACCTAGGTTTTCTTCTAAGGTTTTTATGGTTTTAGGTCTAACATTTAAGTCTCTAATCCATCTTGAATTAATTTTCATATAAGGAGTAAGGAAAGAATCCAGTTTCAGCTTTCTACTTATGGCTAGCCAATTTTCCCAGCACCATTTATTAAATAGGAAATCCTGTCCCCATTTCTTGTTTTTGTCAGGTTTGTCAAAGATCAGATGGCTGTAGATATGTGGTATTATTTCTGAGGACTCTGTTCTGTTCCATTGGTCTATATCTCTGTTTTGGTACCAGTACCATGCTGTTTTGGTTACTGTAGCCTTGTAGTATAGTTTGAAGTCAGGTAGCGTGATGCCTCCAGCTTTGTTCTTTTGGCTTAGGATTGTCTTGGCAATGCGGGCTCGTTTTTGGTTCCATATGAACTTTAAAGCAGTATTTTCCAATTCTGTGAAGAAAGTCATTGGTAGCTTAATGGGGATGGCATTGAATCTATAAATTACCTTGGGCAGTATGGCCATTTTCACAATATTGATTCTTCCTATCCATGAGCATAGTATGTTCTTCCATTTGTTTGTGTCCTCTTTGATTTCACTGAGCAGTGGTTTGTAGTTCTCCTTGAAGAGGTCCTTTACATCCCTTGTAAGTTGGATTCCTAGGTATTTTATTCTCTTTGTAGCTATTGTGAATGGAGTTCATTCATGATTTGACTCTCTGTTTGTCTGTTACTGGTGTGTAAGAATGCTTGTGATTTTTGCACATTGATTTTGTATCCTGAGACTTTGCTGAAGTCTCTTATCAGCTTAAGGAGATTTTGGGCTGCGATGATGGGGTTTTCTAAATATACAATCATATCATGTGCAAACAGGGACAATTTGACTTCTTCTTTTCCTAACTGAATACCCTTGATTTCTTTCTCTTGCCTGATTGCCCTAGCCAGAACTTCCAACACTATGTTGAATAGGAGTGGTGAGAGAGGGCATCCCTGTCTTGTGCCAGTTTTCAAAGGGAATGCTTCCAGTTTTTGCCCATTCAGTATGATATGGGCTGTGCATTTGTTATAAATAGCTCTTATTATTTTGAGATACGTTCCATCAATACCCAATTTATTGAGCGTTTTTAGCATGAAGGGCTGTTGAATTTTGTCAAAGGCCTTTTCTGCATCTATTGAGATAATCATGTGGCTTTCGTTTTTGGTTATGTTTATATGCTGGATTACATTTATTGATTTGCTTGTGTTGAACCAGCCTTGCATCCCAGGGATGAAGCCCACTTGATCATGGTGGATAAAACAAGGTGATCCCTCCAGGGCTGCTATCCAAAAGCTATGTCCAGGCAGCCGGACCAGAAAGTTTTTCTGTGAAGGAAGATCTGGGTGTTCACACAGCCTTTACCAGTCTGGAACTACTGATTTTGCCTCTGAAATATTCTCTCTCCATGACTCTGTCTCAGTTTCACAATATCCCAGGCTGCAAAGCCAAAAGGAATTCAACCTTGTATGATCTCAGCAGATTATCCTTACTGGGAATGAGAAGTGTGTATGTATTCATAGACAGTTGGAAAGGAGGATATTTGAGCGTGCAGTGCTTCATCAGAGGTCCTTCATGCTAGTAAATATGCATTTCTGTAAAGAAGCACTTTATGAATGTAGATGGAGTTATTTTTTTCCCTCATCTGAGATTTTCCCAGAGAAGACTAACCTGTTTAGTCCTTTGATATATTAAAGCTTCATTTCTCTCCTTACTCCAGAGAAACATCTGTTTCTCAGAGAAACACAATGATCTACCAGACCAGGAATCTTGCAGTAAACAATGTGTTGTTGTGTTAGTTTGTCTCCTATTCCTTATTTCTTATATATTCACTGTCCAAAGAGTGAGCCAATTTTCATATTTCATGTTAATAACCGCAGTTCATATGTAATCAGAATTAAAAGATAAAATTAATCATACTCCTTTTGTTTGTTTGGTATCTAGTTTTGTGGCAAGAAAAAGAAACTTATTTAAGAAAACTAAATAAAAGCAGACGTATCTTTTTATTGGGCAAAGACATATTTCAAAGGTCTCAATGGTTTAGTGAGACATCTGGTGAATTGAATTCATCAAACAATTGTTTCCAAACACAAAGTAGCAATAGTCATTTTGCAAGAACATGACCAAATACAAAGATAGATATTATTAAAATTAGAATCATTGTCTATAGTAGCAACAAGGATAAGCATGAAGAATGGAGATGGAAGAAAATTAGGCAAGAGAGGGCAATTTCTTAATCTAAAGACTAATATGTGCCAAGAACTAGTACGATGAACTCAATTCTCTGTACTTAAACTTTAAAAAAATGAACAAATTAGAAAAAACAAGAAGTTGAGGTATGATTTAAACACCTTACTAAACTATTTCCAGAACATTCATAGAAAACAATACAGTCAGAGACTTATCTAGAAGTTCTCTATGGTGCATGTATGTGATCTGATTTCCCTATTCCTTTCTCTTTCTCAGATGGAGAGGTCTCTTCTACGTTTACCATCTAGCTTCTGCTATTTTTTGCCTATTCCTCTTTGTCCTTTCTTTCCCTGGTTTATCAGTTCTATGAAACCCTCTAGCAGGTAGAGCTGTTCTAATGATCAAGTTTGGAATTTGAACTACCCATACATCTGCAACATTACATGAGCTAAAAGAAAGCCTACTCTCCAATGAGACTACTCCTATTACACTTTACATTTAAGTGGCCTCATAGAGAAGGTACTCTGTTACTTCAGCACTAATAAGCCAACAGACATTGCAATGATGCTATAATAAATCTGAAAGGAAACTAGAAAAAGTGGACTATTTGCTGAAACTAGCCTCCAACAGCATATGTTGAATGACCATTGCACAGAGTTTGACAGACATCACAAGTACAATTGTGATTTCAATAAGCATAGACAGGAATGGGTGTGAAACAGGTAGTAAAAAATGTCTTCTGTGTCCACATGGACACAGGGAGGGGAACATCACACCTGTCAGAGGTAGGGGGCTGGGGGAGGGATAGAATTAGGAGAAATACCTAATGTAGATGGCAGGTTGATGGGTGCAGCAAACCACCAAGGCACGTGTATGACCTATATAACAAACCTGCATGTTCCATGCATGTATCTCAGAACTTAAAGTGTATATATGTGTGTGTGTGTGTATTCATATATATATTCATATATATATATGAGAATGCCTTTGGAAATGCTAGGAAATCAGCGATGTCTAGAGACAGGCAATTGGTGATAACATAGTTTCTGGAGATTTCCTTCTTATGCCTAATTTAACAAATCATTAAAGGTACATAGAACAAAATCCAGTCTACATTTTGTCTGCAAAGAGCTGTGTAGAATATCAGAAATCCAAGCAAATATATCTGCTATTTGTGTAAGTTTTTGGCTACTGTAAAGAAAGCAGTCATGAACGTTTGTGTACAGACCTTTCTGTAGGCTTGGAATGGTTGGGTTGTATGTTAGGTGTCTGATTTTTCAGTATTTGAGTTATTTAAAATATATTTTATTACTGATTTCTAATTTTAAAAATTATTTTGTAGTTAGAGAATATACTACTCTGTATGACTTCAATTATTTTAGATTTATTGAGATGTATTTTGTGTCCTAGAATATCTTAGGATATTCTAAGATATTTAACAAGATTTAAATATCTTGTTAAATATACCATATGCACTTGAAAAACACGTTTATTCTGCAGTTGTTGGATGTAGCGTGCTCTGGTGCTCAGTTAGACCAAGGTGATTGAAGGTGTGGTTCACATCTGTATTTACTGTTATTTTTCCTATTTTGTCTAGTTGTTTAAATCAATTGGTGAGAGAGGTAGGTGCCAAAATCTCCAAAGGTAATTTTACAAATGTCCATTTTCCCCATCAATTTTGTCAACTGCTACTTTATGTATATTAAGGATATATTATTTTGTGTATGTCATTTATAATTCTTACATTTTCTTGAAAAATTATCTTTTTAAATTACAGAATATTCCTCTTACCTCTATTAATGCTCTTTTATTTGAAGTCTATTATAACTAACTTAAAAATAGTCACTTTACCCATTTTATTTAGAAATATATATACTTTGGATATTAACTTTCAACTTAGTTTGATTATGTTCAAATTTCATGGTTTGAGTGATGTCGTTTTTATAAATTTATTTTAAAATATTAGAAAAGCAATATTCGTTTATTGTATGATTTGGGGAAATATGGGAAGACAACAAAAAGCTACATATGCACACAAACACAATGGAACCATTTTATATTCTGTTTTGTGTTCTGCTCTGCTCTCTTCAAACATTGTAAGCCGTTTTGCTTTTTGTTTCTTTTTAAAAATTTCTTATTTTAATTTTTGTGGATACCTAGTAGATATATATATTTATAAGGTATATGAGATGTTTTGATACAGGCATGCAATGTGTAATGACCACATCATGTAAATGGAGTCTCCATCCCCTCAAGCATTTATCCTTTGTGTTACAGACAATCCAATCATACTCATTTAGTTATTTCAAAGTGTAGTATTAAATTATTACTGACTATAGTCACCCTGTTGCACTTTCAAATACTACATCTTATTCATTCTTTCTCACTATTTTTTGTGCCGATTAATCATCCTTACCTCTCCCTTATCTCTCCATTACCCTTCCCAGCCTGCGATAACCATATTTCTACCCTTATCTCCATTTTGATTTTTAGATTCCACTAATGAGCGATAAAATGTGATGTTTGTAGAAATTTCTGAGACTTGCTTTATGGCTGATTTCAAGATCATATTGTTAGATACATGTTTTTATGTAATATAGTACATTAAGCTTTGAATAGAATAACTCAAATCTTTTATATATTTATTGAAGTTTTGTTTATTGAATTTATTAAAATTAAGATCAATATATCAAAATTTTTCAGTAAGACGGTGACTATGTCTGTATTTCTATCAAGTTTTCTCTATATATTTTGGTACTGTTTTGTTAGGGATATATACATTTTTAAACTGATATACATATACACAATCATTGCCTATTATTAGAAAATAACAAAGGCTCTGAAAACTGAAAGTTTTCTCAAAGGTTTGGCATCAAGACTCATTTAAACAACACTGACCTGAATAAGTTTCAGCCATCAGTATGTCTCATCTCTTCTAGCAACACATAGACTTTTGCTGTTTGTGTACATTTTGCTGTTGTTTTTTTCTTTTTTTCTTTTTTATTATTATTATACTTTAAGTTCTGGGGTACATGTGCATAACGTGCAGGTTTGTTACATATGTATACTTGTGCCATGTTGCTGTGCTGCACCCATCAACTCGTCAGCACCCATCAACTCGTCATTTACATCAGGTATAACTCCCAATGCAATCCCTCCCCCCTCCCCCCTCCCCATGATAGGCCCCAGTGTATGATGTCCCCCTTCCCGAGTCCAAGTGATCTCATTGTTCAGTTCCCACCTATGAGTGAGAATATGCGGTGTTTGGTTTTCTGTTCTTGTGATAGTTTGCTAAGAATGATGGTTTCCAGCTGCATCCACGTCCCTACAAAGGACACAAACTCATCCTTTTTTATGGCTGCATAGTATTCCATGGTGTAATTTTGTGATAATTCACTATAATTCATCTGTAAAGACATTTTGGAAGTTAAATACTCTTATGGGTAAGAGTAAGTAGAAGATAGAGAAATAATTGTTATATATAGCATAAAAATTGTAGTGGCTGCAGAATCTTCATGATGTTGTGTTTGTAGCATCTTACAAAAAATTTGGTATGGAAAGTGTGATGGTTAATACTGAGTGTCAACTTGATTGGACTGAAGGCTTAACATTTGGTCAGTGGACTGGGAAAGGCAAATCCACCCTTAATTTTGGATACGTGCAATCTAATCAGCTGCCAGCATGGCTAGAATATCAGCAGGCAGGAAAATGTGAAAAGAGAGACTGGCCTCACCTCCCAGCCTATGCTGGATGCTTCCTGCCCTCAAATGTTGGATTCTGAGCTATTCAGTTTTGGAGCTCCGACTGTCTCTCCTCACTGCTCAACCTGCAGATGGCCTATTGTGGGACCTTGTGGTCATTTGAGTTAATACTTAATAAACTCCCCTTTACATATATCTATTCCATTAGTTCTGTCCCTCTAGAGGACCCTGGCTAATATGGAAAGTACATCAACCATATGTGAATTAAAGAAGATAATTCATAATGTCCAGGTTTTTATTATTCAATGGAATTGTTTATTATTTCTTTTGCTCAGCCAACAAATTAGACTTTCTAGGAAATATCTGACACATTTCCTGCCGTGAGTTTCTTTTCTAGGAAAATACCAACATTGAAATGAATACTACCATAAAATATGCTTGGATAAGTGCTATGATTAAAAAGCCTACACAAAGAAATTTCAGGGCTAGGAGTTTAATCTAGAATAATAGAAAAATGTTCTCAAGTAGATAAGTTTATCCTGGGTGCCTCTTCATGTCTCATTCTTATACATGCTTTTTCTTTGTCATTCTTTATATTTGTTTTATTTGTGAATAGGAATATAATGCTGAATATGAGAGACATGGTCCTCTCTTTATGGAGTTTATAATTCAAAGACTACGATACAGCTACCTTGTCTCAGAAGCAGTTTGTGTTGTTCTGCTTTTTAAAAAGGTTTAAATGACAGTAATTAACCAGAACTAATAGAAATTTTTTAAAAATAAATATTTCAGTAGCCCAAAATGAAAATCTTACCATGTATTGAAAGAATAAATTTAACAAAGAATTAGTGAGCATATGCCTCATGGTAATTTGTTAGTCGTGAAACAAGCTAAAATGTACCTTATAGAACTGAACATTTTAGAAGAGTATAAATATTTGAAAGTCATTCCATAGAACTTTAGAAGGCATCATAGTGGAAAATATTTGAGAATCTGTGATAGTAAATATTTTACTAATCATGAACTATCTGAAAGTTTGGCTTATGAATTTTCTAATAAAATATCTGATGAACAAATTTACATACTGATAAAACAGTTCTATATTGCTAGAGGCCTGGAGAACAGCTCTATATTGGTGTTACATTGTGAGATGTGAGTAAAGCCAGGGATTAGGGTGGGAAAGTTGATAAAAGTTTGGGAAGCTGAACACACATTTACTGATTGGGTGGGCCAATCAGAACTATTTTAAAAAGAAATGAAGTTGGTAGTTATTGGATAAAACCAATACGTTAGAGCCATATAGTCCATGTATGTGATATCTTGCAAACAGCAAAGCACAGAAAACTAGGTGAATATTTGCTTATTGGTTTAATAATCATTAAAGTTTTAGTTTGCCATTACAGGTAACCTGGATTGGAAGAGTACTTCAAAATTTTATTGCTCTTGAAAAATTCTCTGATGTCCTTCCTGAACTTCTGTTGGAATATAATATATTCAGAATTACTTTTTCCCTAGTATGATGTTGACTGCACAGCTTTATGAAAAGAAATTTTACATTCTTATAAAGAACAAATGGAAATGCTTCTTAAAAACAAAACACAACTTTGGTCTACAATAAAGAGCTCTGAAAAATTGAGGAGGAGAAACTCCTCCCTAACTCATTCTATGAGGCCACCAATTATGCTGATACCAACACTTGGCAGTGATTAAAAAAAAAAAAAAGAAAAGAAAAGAAAAGAAAACTTCAGGCCAATATCCTTGATGAACACTGATAAAAAAAATCCTTAACAAAATATTGGCACACCAAATCTTGCGGCACATCAAAACACTAATCCACCAAGATCAAGTAGGCTTTATCCCAGGGATGCAAGGTTGGTTCAACAAACACAAATCAATAAATGTGATTCATGACATAAACAGAAGTAAAGACAAAAACCACATGATTATATCAATAGATGCAGAAAAGACCTTTGATAAGTTTTAATACCCCTCGTGATAAAATTCTCAATAAACTAAGTATTGAAGGAACATAACTCAAAATAATGAGAGCCATCTGTGACAAACTCACAGCCAACATCATACTGACCAAGCATCAGCTAGAAGTATTCCCCTTGAAAATTGTTAAAAGACAAGGATGCAATCTCTCACCACTCCTACTTAACATAGTATTGGAAGTCCTAAACAGAGCAATCACACAAGAAAAAGAAATAAAGGACATTCAAATAGGAAGAGAGGAAGTCAAATTATCCCTGTTTGCAGACAACGTGATTCTATAACTAGAACACTCCATGGTCCTGGCTCAAAAGCTCCTTAAGGTGATAAACAACCTCAGTGAAGTCTCAAGATACAAAATCGATGTACAAAAATCACTAGCATTCCTATACACCAACAACCATCAAGCTGAGAGCCAAATCAAGAATGCAATTTTGTTGACAACTGCCATAAAAAGGATAAAATACCTAGGAATATAGCAAATCAGGAAGGTTAAAGAACTCTACAATGAGAATTACAAAACACTGCTCAAAGAAAGCGGCGATGACACACACAAATCCAAAAACATTCCATGCTCATGGATAGGAAGAATCAATATTGGCAAATGGCCATACTGCCCAAAGCAATTTATAGATTCAATGCTATTCCTATCAAACTACCAATGGTATTCTTCATAGAACTAGGAAAAACTACCTTAAAATTCGTATGGAACCAAATAAGAGCTCAAATAACCCAGACAATCCTAGGTGAAAAGAACAAACCTGGAGGAATCATGCTACCTAACTTCAAACGATCCTACAGGGCTACAGTAACCACAATAGTATGGTGCCGATATAAAAACAGACACATAAAACAATGGAACAGAATAGAGAGCCTAGGAAATAAGGCCACACACCTACAACCATATGATCTTCAACAAGCTGACAAAAACAAGCAATGAAGAAAGAGCTCCCTATTCAATAAATAGTGCTGAGATAACTGGCTAGTCATATGCAGAGGATTGAAACTGGACTTCTTCCTTACACCGTATACAAAAATTAACTCAAGATGGATTAAATACTTTAATGTAAAACCCCAAACTATACAAACTCTGTAAGATAACCTGAGCAATACCATTCTGGACAGAGGAACTGGCAAAGATTTGGTGACCCAGAGGCCAAAGGCAAAAATTGACAAATGGGACCTAATTAAACTAAAGAACTTCTGCCCAGAAAAAAGAAACTATCAATAAACAGATACCCTACAAAATGGGAAAAAAATATTTGCAAACTATGCATCTGACAAAGGTCTAATATCTAGCATTTATAAGGAATTAAAGCAAATTTACTAAAAAAGTCCAGTTCATTAAAAAGCAGGCAAAGTAAATGAACAGATACTTTTCAAAAGAAAACATACATGTGGCCAAGAAGCACATGAAAAAAATGTTCAACATCACTGTTCATTGGAGAAATGGAAATCAAACCCACAATGAAATACTATCTGATACCAGTCAGAATGTCTATTACTACAAAGTCAAAAAATAACAGATGCTGGCAAGGTTGTGGAGAAAAAGGAATGCTTATACACTGTAGGTAGGAGTGTAAATTAGTTAAACCACAGTGGAAAGCCATGTGGCAATTTATCACAGGGGTAAACACAAAACTACCTACCATTAGATCCAGCAATCCTATTAATGAGTATATACCCAAAGGAATATAAATCATTCTGTTATGAAAAACATGTAGGCTTATGCTCATTGCAGCACTAGTCACAATAGCAAAGATATGGAATCAACCTAAATGTCCATCAATGGCAGACTGAATAAAGAAAATGTGGTACATATACACTACAGAATACTATGCAGTCATTAAAAAAGAATGAGATCATGTCCTTTGCAGAAACATGGATGGAGCTGGAGGCCGTTGTCCTTAGCAAACTAATGCAGGAGCAGAAAACTAAATACCATGTGTTCTCACTTAAAAGTGGTAACTGAATGATGAGAACACATGAACACCTAGGGGAGAATAACAGACACTGGGGTCTACCAGAAAGTGGAGGGTGGGAGTAGGGACAGGATTAGGAGAAATAACTAATGAGTACTGGGCCTAATACTTGGGTGATGAAATAATCAACAAATGCCCATGACATGGGTTTACCTATATAACAAAGCTGCACATGTATCCCTGAACTTAAAAATTTAAAAAAAAAAATCAAAAAGCTATACTTTTCACTAAAAAAAAAAAAAAAAAAAAAATTGTCTGATTTTTGAAAGTATATAGAAATGTTAGAATCTATTTTCTATTTTTTTCTCTTTATTTATTTATTATTATTATTATACTTTAAGTTCTAGGGTACATGTGCATAACATGCAGGTTTGTTACATATGTATACTTGTGCCATGTTGCTATGCTGCACCCATCAACTCGTCAGCACCCATCAACTAGTCATTTACATCAGGTATAACTCCCAATGCAATCCCTCCCCCCTCCCCCCTCCCCATGATAGGCCCCGGTGTATGATGTCCCCCTTCCCGAGTCCAAGTGATCTCATTGTTCAGTTCCCACCTATGAGTGAGAACATGCGGTGTTTGGTTTTCTGTTCTTGTGATAGTTTGCTAAGAATGATGGTTTCCAGCTGCATCCATGTCCCTACAAAGGACACAAACTCATCCTTTTTTATGGCTGCATAGTATTCCATGGTGTATATGGGCCACATTTTCTTAATCCAGTCTGTTGCTGATGGACATTTGGGTTGATTCCAAGTCTTTGCTCTTGTGAATAGTGCCGCAATAAACATACGTGTGCATGTGTCTTTATAGTAGCATGATTTATAATCCTTTGGGTATATCCCCAGTAATGGGATGGCTGGGTCATATGGTACATCTAGTTCTAGATCCTTGAGGAATCGCCATACTGTTTTCCATAATGGTTGAACTAGTTTACAATCCCACCAACAGTGTAAAAGTGTTCCTATTTCTCCACATCCTCTCCAGCACCTGTTGTTTCCTGACTTTTTAATAAACTAGTTTTATCTTTAAAATTTCACTTATGATTCCCAGGCAAGATGGCTGAATAGGAACAGTGCTGGTCTGGAGCTCCTGGTGAGACCAATGCAGAAGGTGGGTGATTTCTGCATTTCCAACTGAGGTACCCGGTTCATCTCATTGGGACTGGTTAGACAGTGGGTGCAGCCCAAGGAAGGTAAGTGTGAATCAGGGCAGGGCATTGCCTCACCCAGGAAGCACAAGGGGTCGGGAAACTCCCTCCCCTAGCCAAGGGGAGCCCTGAGGGACAGTGCCATGAGGGACGATGCTATCTGGCCCAGATACGACACTTTTTCCATGATCTTTGCACCCTGTAAACCACGAGATTCTCTCTGATGCCTACACAAGGGCCCTGTGTTTCAAGCACAAAACTGGGGGCGGGGGGGTCATTTGGGCAGAAACCCAGCTAGCTGCAGTTTCTTTTCATACCCAAGTGGTGCCTGGATTGCCAGTAAGACAGAATCATTCATTCCCCTGGAAAGGGGACTGAAGCCAGGGAGCAAAGTGGTCTAGCTCAGCGGATCCCACCCCCACGGAGTCCAGCAAGCTAAGATCCACTGGCTTGAAATTCTCGCTGCCAACACAGCAGTCTGAAGTCAACCTGAAATGCTCAAGCTTGGTGGGGGGAGGGGCATCCAACATTACTGAGGCTTGAGTAGGCGGTTTTCCCCTTACAGTGTAAACAAAGCCTACAAGAAGTTTGAACTTGGGGGAGCCCACTGCAGCGCTGCAAAGCTGCTGTAGCCAGGCTTCCTCTCTACATTGCTCCTCTCTGGGCAGAGCATCTCTGAAGGAAATGCAGCAGCCCCAGTCAGGGACTTAAAGATAAAACTCCCATCTCCCTGGGACAGAGCACCTGGGGGAAGGGGTGGCTGTTAGTGCAGCTTCAGTAGACCTAAACGTTCCTGCTGCTGCCTCTGAAGAGAGCAGCGGATCTCCCAGCACAGTGCTCAAGCTCTGCTAAAGAACAGACTGCCTCCTCAAGTGAGTCCCTGATCCCCATGCCTCCTGAAAGGGAGACACCTCCCAGTAGGGGATGACAGACACCTCATACAGGAGAGCTCTGGCTGGCATCTGGCCAGTGCCCCTCTGGGAGAAAGCTTCCAGAGGAAGGAGCAAGCAGCAACTTTTGCTGTTCTGCAGTCTCTGCTGGTCTGGAGTGGACCCCCAGCAAACTCCAGCAGACCTGCCAAGGAGGGGCCTGTTAGAAGGAAAACTAACAAACAGAAAACAATAGCATCAACATCAAAAAAAGGATGACTACACAAAAACTCCATCCAAAGGTCACCAAAAGCAAAGACCAAAAATTGATAAATCCAAGAAGATGAGGAAAACCCAGTGCAAAAAGGCTGAAAATTCCAAAAACCAGAATGCCTCTTCTCCTTCAAAGGATCACAACTCCTCACCAGCAAGGGAACAGCTAACTTCTTTAGCTTCTCCGAGCTAAAGAAGTATGTTCTAACCCAATGCAAGGAAGTTAAGGACCTTGATAAAAGGTTAAAAGAATTGCTAACTAGAATAGCCAGTTTAGAGAAGAACATAAATGACCTGATGGAGCTGAAAAACATAGCATGAGAACTTCATGAAGCATATACAATTATCTATAGCTGAAATGATCAAGTGGAAGAAAGTGTATCAGAGATTGAAGATCAACTCAATGAAATAAAGTGTGAAGACAGGATTAGAGAAAAGAATGAAAAGGAATGAACAAAGCCTCCAAGAAATATAGGACTATGTGAAAAGACCAAACCTATGTTTTATTGGTGTACCTGAAAGTGACAGGGAGAATGGAACACAGTTGGAAAACACACTTCAGGATATTATCGAGGAGAACTTCCCCAACCTAGCAAGACAGGCCAATATTCAAATTCAGGAAAAACAGAGAACTCCACAAAGATACTCCTTGAGAAGAACAACCCCAAGACACATAATTGTCAGATATATCAGGGTTGAAATGAGGAAAAAGTGGTAAGGGCAGCCAGAGACAAAGGTTGTGTTACCCACAAAGGGAAGCCCATCAGACTAACAGTGGATCTCTCTGCAGAAACCCTGCAAGCCAGAAAAGAATGGGGCCCAATATTCAACATTCTTAAAGAAAAGAATTTTCAACCCAGAACTTCATATCTAGCCAAACTAAGCTTCTTAAGTGAGGGAGAAATAAAATCCTTTCCAAAAAAATGCTGAGGGATTTTGTCATCAGCAGGCCTGCCTTGCAAGAATTCCCAAAGGAAGCATTAAATATGGAAAGGAAAAACGAATACCAGTCACTGAAAAATCAAACCAAAATATAAAGATCATCGATGCTATGAAGAAACCCGATCAACTAATGGGCCAAATAACCAGCTAGTATCATAATGACAGGATCAAATTCACACATAACAATATTAACCTCAATGCCCCAATTAAAAGGTATGGACTGGCAAATTGGATAAAGAATCAAGACCCATCGGTGTGCTGTATTCAGGAGACCCATCTCAGGTGCAAAGTCACATAAGGGCTCAAAATAAAGGAATGGAGGAATATTTACCAAGCAAATGGAAAGCAAACAAAAAAGCAGGGGGTGAAATCCTAATCTCTGATAAAATAGATTTTAAACCAACAAAGATCAAAAAAGACAAAGAAGGGCATTGCATAATGGTAAAGGGATCAATGCAACAAGAAGAGCTAATATCCTAAATATGTATGCACTCAATACAGGAGCATCCAGATTCATAAAGCAAGTTCTTAGAGACCTACAAAGAGACTGAGACTCCCACAAAATAATAGTGGGAGACTTTAAAACCCCACTGTCAATATTAGATCAATGAAACAGAAAATTTGCAAGGATATTCTGGACTTGAACTCAGCTCTGGACCAAGTGAATCTAACAGACATCTACAGAACTATCCACCCCAAATCAACAGAATATACATTCTTCTCAGCACCACATAGCACTTATTCTAAAATTGGCCACAGAATTGGAAGTCAAATACGCCTCAGCAAATGCAAAAGAAAGGAAATTGTAACAGTCTCTCAGACCACAGTGCAATCAAATTAGAACTCAGGATTAAGAATGTCATTCAAAAACACACCACTACATGGAAACTGAACAACCTGCTCCTGAATGACTAGTGGGCAAATAACAAAATTAAGGCAGAAATAAATAAGTTCCTTGAAACCAATGAGAACAAAGACACAACATATCAGAATCTCTGGGACACAGCTAAAGCAGTGTTTAAAGGGAAATTTATAGCACTAAAGGCCCACAGGAAAAACGAGAAAAGATCTAAAATCAACCTCCTAACATCATGATTAAAAGAACTAGAGAAGCAAGAGCAAACAAATTCAAAAGCTAGCAGAAGAAATAACTAAAATCAGAGCAGAACTGAAAGAGATAGGGATACAAAAAACCCTTCCAAAAATTAATGAATCCAGGAGCTAGTTTTTTTTGGAAAAGATTAACAAAATAGACCACTAGCCAGGCTAATATAGAAGAAAATAAAGAAGAATCAAACAGACACAATGAAAAGTGATAAAGGGGAGCTGACCACTGATCCCACAGAAATACAAACTACTAACAGAGAATATTATAAGCACCTCTACATAAATAAACTAGAAAAATCTAGAAGAAATGGATAAATTCCTGGACACATACACCCTCCCAAGACTAAATCAGGAAGAAGCCGAATCTCTGAATAGACCAATAACAAGTTCTGAAATTTAGACAGTAATTAATAGCCTGCCAAAAAAAAAAAAAAAAAAAAAAAAAAGCTAAGGACCAGATGGATTCAAGCCAAATTCTACCAGAGCTACAAAGAGGAACTGGTATCATTCCCTCTGAAACTACTTCAAACAATAGAAAAAGAGGGATTCCTCACTAACTTATTTTATGAGGCCAGCATCATCCTGGTATCAAAACTTGGCAGATACACAACCAAAAAAAGAAAATTTCAGGCCAGTAGCCCTGATGAACATTGATACAAAAATCCTCAATAAGATACTGGCAAACCAAATCCAGCAGCACATCAAAAAGCTTGTCCACCATGATCAAGTTGGCTTCATTCTTGGCATGCAAGGCTGGTTCAACATACACAAATCAATAAACATAATCCATCACATAAACAGAACCAATGACAAAAACCACATGATTATCTCAATAGATGAAGAAAAGTCCTTCAATAAAATTCAACACCCCATCATGTTAAAAACACTCAATAAACTAGGTATTGATGAAACATATCTCAAAATAATAAGAGCTATTTATGACAAACCCACAGCCAATCTCATACTGAACGGGCAAAAGTTGGAAGCATTTCTTTTGAAAACCAGTACAAGACAAGGATGCCCTCTCTCACCACTCCCATTCAATGTAGTATTGGAAGTTCTGGCCAGGACAATTAATCAAGAGAAAGAAATAAAGTGTATTCAGTTAGGAAAAGAGGAAGTCAAATTGTCTCTGTTTGCAGATGACATAATTTTATATTTAGAAAACCCCATCATCTCAGCCCCAAAATCCTTAAGCTGATAAGCAACTTCAGCAAAATTTCAGGATACAAAATCAATGTGCAAAAATCGCAAACATTCGTATACACCAATAATAGACAAACAGAGAGCCAAATCATGAGCAAACTCCCGTTCACAATTGCTACAAAGAGAATAAAATACCTAGGAATACAACTTACAAGGGATGTGAAGGACCTCTTCAAAGAGAACTACAAACCACTGCTCAAGAAAATCAGAGAGGACACAAACACATAGAAAAACATTTCATGCTTATTGATAGGAAGAATCAATATCGTGAAAATGGCCATAGTGCCCCAAGTAATTTATAGATTGAATGCTATCCACATCAAACTACCATTGACTTTCTTCACAGAATTAGAAAAAAACTGCTTTAAATTTCATATGGAACCAAAAAAGAGCCCGCATAGCCAAGACAATCCTAAGCAAAAAGAACAAAGCCGGAGGCATCACACTACCTGACTTCAAACTAAATTAAAAGGCTCCAGTAACCAAAACAGCATGGTACTGGTGCCAGAAAATATATATATATAGACCACTGGAATAGAACAGAGTCCTCAGAAATGACACCACACATCTACAACCACCTGTTCTTTGACAAACCTGACAAAAACAAGCAATGGGGAAAGGATTACCTATTTAATAAATGAAGCTGGGAAAACTAACTAGCCATATGCAGAAAACTGAAATTGGACCCATTCCTTACACCTTATACAAAAATTAACTCAAGATGGATTAACAATTTAAACACAAGACCTAAAACCGTAAAATCCCTTAAAAAACAAAAACAAAAACAAAAAACCTTGGCAATATCATTCAGGACATAGGCATTGGCAAAGACTTCATGACTAAAACACCAAAAGTAATGGCAACCAAAAACAAAATTGACAAATGGGATTTCATTAAACTAAAGAGTTTCTGCACAGCAAAAGAAACTATCATCAGAGTGAACAGGCAACCAACAGAATGGGAGAAATTTTTTGCAATCTATCCATCTGACAAAAGGCCAATATCTAGAATCTACAAGTAACTTAAATTTACAAGAAAAAATCCCATAAAAGTTGGTGAAGAATGTGAACAGACCCTTTTTAAAAGAAGACATTTATGTGGCAAAAAAAAAAAAAAAAAAAAAAAAAAAAAACAGATGAAAAAAGCTCATCATTACTGGTCATTAGAGAAATGCAAATCAAAATCACAATGAGTTACCATCTTAGGCCAATTAGAATGACAATCATTAAAAAGTCAGAAAACAACAGATGCTAGAGAGGATGTGGAGAAATAAGAACACTTTTACACTGTTGGTGGGAGTGTAAATTAATTCAACCATTGTAGAAGACAGTGTGGCAATTCCTCAAGGATCTAGAACCAGAAATACCATTCGACCCAGCAACCCCATTACTTGGTATATATCCAAAGGATTATAAATCACTGTACTATAAAGACTCATGCACGTGTATGTTTATTGTAGCACTACAGTAGCAAAGACTTGGAACCAAACTAAATGCCCATTAATCTTAGACTGGATAAAAAATGTGCTACATGTACACCATGGAATACTACGCAGCCATAAAAGACAATGAGTTCGTGTCCTTTGCAGAAACATGGATGAAGCTGGAAACCATCATTCTCAGCACACTAACACAGGAACAGAAAACCAAATACCACATTTTCTCACTCATAATTGGGAGTTGAACAATGAGAACATATGGGCACAAGAAGGGAAACATCACATACTCGGACCTGTTGGAGTGTGGGGGCAAGGGGAGGGATAGCATTAGGAGAAATAGCTAATGTACGTGATGGATTGATGGGGAGTGTAGGAAACCCCCATGGCACATGTATACCTATGTAGCAAACCTGAAAGTTCTGCACATGTATCCCAGAACTTAAAGTATAATTAAAAAAAAAAGAAAGAAAGAAAAAGAAATGTCTTCTGCCAGATAACCTAAATCATCCATCTCAAGTTTCAAGTTCCACAAAGCTCTAGGGTGGTGATAAAATGCCACCAGTCTCTTTGCTAAAGCATAAACTGGAACATCTTTGCTCCAGTTCCCAACAAGTTCCTCATCTCCATCTGAGACCACCTCAGCCCTGACTCTATTGTCCATATCACTATCAGCATTTTGGTCAAAGCCATTCAACAAGTCTCTAGGAAGCTCCAAACTTTTCCACATTTTCCTGTCTTCTCTGAGCCCCCTAAACCATTCCAACCTCTGCCTGTTACCCAGTTCCAAAGTTGCTTCCACATTTTTGGGTGTCTTTACAGCAGCACCGTACTACCGGTACCAATTTACTGTATTAGTCCATTCTCTTGCTGCTAATAAAGACATATCTAGTACTGGGTAATTTAGAAAGGAAAGAGGTTTAATTCACTCACAGTTCCACAGGCTGGGGAGGTCTCAGGAAACTTACAGTCATGGTGGATGGGGAAGAAAACACATCCTTTTTCACATGGTGGCAACAAAGAGAAGTACAGAGAAAAAGAGGGGAAAGCCCCCTTATAAATCCATCACATCTTATGAGAACTCACTCACTATCATGAGAACTGCATGTGGGTAAAAGCCCCCATGATTAAATTATCTCTAGGTCCCTCCCATAACACATGGGGATTATGAGAACTACAATTTGAGGGGAGATTTGGGTGGGTATACAGAGCCAAACCATATCAACATATAAATGTAATCATACAGCATTTTTCTTTTTACATCTAGCTTATGAACTTAGTTCATCCATGTTGTCATAAATAGCAAGATTTCCTTCTATTTTTAAGGATGAATAATATTCCATTGTGTGTGGTGAGGGCCAGTGGTGCCAATGTCAGGGACCCCATGTGTCTGTTGTGTTGGTATGCAAGGCCTGGTCAGTCACTCACAGAGTGGCCACAGTGTTGGGTTCTGGAGCACAGGCACACACGGAACAATCATGGCTCTGGGGTTTAGGAAGTACGCATAACCACTGCAGTGGTAACCGATATCTGAGGCACTGGTATGCCCCAGTTTCTGAGCATTTGTGGTGTCAAGGCTCAAGCATGTATGTGGTTGCAGAGATTGAGGGAGTGGGAGTGGTAGCCCAGCCCAGGAGACACAGTTGCGTCTTGCACCTGCTGCATGGCTGATACTGTTCTTAACCATGTCCAGGCATCTTGACTACACTGATCTCCACAGCAATCTGGATGGGGTGAAACTGAAGCCAGTGTTTCAGGCAGTGCCCCAAAAGTCTGAGGAAGCTGATCACTCACCTTGCCCTCCTTTTCCCTTCAAGGGGAATTCATGGTTCAGAAAGCTTCACCTCAGCGCTGAACTGTGCCTGCATTTTTTGCTCTCTTCTGTTGCTGCAGCTTCTTAACTATACTCCCAAGCTCTCCCAGAGCTGTTTGTATTACTGGAAAGCTGTGTAATTGTTTTTATGGAAGGCCAAAGACCACATACCCTACTCTGCCATCTTGCTGGCGTCACTCCCAACCTTGCTGCTTTTATATTAAATATAAAAGTTATCTGCTGGCACATGTATTTGGTTAGGTGGCGGGGGGGAAGGAATTGCAAACAAACCCTAGGCTCTGTGAGTACATTCTATATTTTAGTATAATTAACATCTCAATTGGTTCTCTGGTTGCTTAGACTTGCACTGACTAAGAAGGTCATAGTCATATCTTCAGTTTGAAGCAAACCATTAACTCTGTAGGCATTCATGTATGTGCCCCATGCTCTTTCTCTGTCTACTTTTTTTACATACCTTCCAACTTTGAACCCAAGAGGTTAGGACAAACCTCTAATGATACCATTAAGGGCAAGCTTTTTTCAAGGCAAAGACCAGAAGCTTTCATTTTAGGTCAGTCCCCATGTGGCTACCTTTAAAGTTCATCTGAATTAATATTCAGTGATATTTTTGTCAGCTGTGACTGCAAGCAACATTATTACAGTGGAATAATAATGCAAATAACTCTGCATAGCTCCATGAAATGCCACATTGTTCTATAATGGAAGTGGCATTTCATTATTTCTCAAACATCAAATGCATCATGGCACTCATTGCCAGTTATACTTCAGGCATATTAATATTTGTGACAGATGTGGTAACTCTAGGAAGACTAAAAAGAATAAAGATGACTGATGGGGCATAACAGTTACCAGATATGCTTATGAGTCCCACTAAAAATGAACCATGAATAGAGTATATAATTATCAGTGACCTTATCCACCCTACTGATAGTGCTGGTGAAACCATCATTCTGCCATCCGGAAATACACGTATCCAGATTCCCTTAATTGCCTAAAAGACTGCAAGTGAATTGTCTTTTGTGTGATGATCTTGGCCTCTTTAAGTACTTTAAGAAACTCTCCTGCACAACATAATGCGAGCATTCTCATTGTCAAAAAACTGCTGGCTTTTAAAATAGAACTTTCAAGCATGAATATTTGAAACCACATGAAAAAAGTTTAAGTGCCACTATAAACTCCTGGAAATTAGGTGTAAAAATGAGATGATAAGCAAAAGAAAGATTTAGAAATGGTATCATCCAACAGGATGAGGGAGAGGCAGGTAGATTTGCCATTGCCTTCACTAAGGGGAGTTTGACTTGATCATTTCTATTCAAATAATCAGTGAAATACCTATCATGTAAATATGGGCAAAGTTTAAGAAGCAAATTTTCTAAGACTCATAGGCATAGTAAAACACATAGCTAACATGGAGATTTATAGAGGAAAAGACCAGAGATTAATTTTAGAATAAAAAATTATGTGCACCAATGATATTGATCCTCTAAGTCAATTCGATTGTTATGGATGCTAGGATTCTGCCAAAGGTGATTGTCTGTTCCATTGACTCCGCAAATTTGTAGTCTAATTTCAGGGAAAGATAAAGGGGTTTTAGATATGGGTTTCTATTTTACTATATCAGAGAGTGAGTTAGCATGGAAGAAATAGTTCAGGTGAAAGGCTAGGTGAAAGAGTCTCAGGAGGTAAAGAAGTCTCAAACTAGCTGAGCACTTTGCAACTGGAAGAATATGACACAGAGGAGAAAGTGTAAAGGACTGTCTCCTTATTGGAGCTGCATAACTGGCATGAGGTTCTCTCTGCAAGGAGGAAATGGATCTCTCAGAAAAAGACCTAGGCATGCCTCACTTAATTATACCAAGAATTCATCGGAGTTTGCAGGTTCAAGAACTTCTTATCAAGTTCTTGATCCTGCAAACTCCTGTGAATTTAATTAGTTAAATTGAAAAAATATTTATTGCTGACTTAAAATTTACTCATTAGAATTACCATATGATTGACCCATCTCACTTCTGGGTGTATATCCAAAATATTTGAAAACAGTATCTCAAAGGGATATTTGTACACCCATGTTTATTGCAGCATTATTCACAATAGCCAAGAGATCAAAGCAACCTAAATGTTCATGAACAGATGACTGGATAAAGAAAATGTGATATACACACATGATGAAATACTATTCAGTTCTTCAAGAAGGAAATCCTGTCATATGGTACAATATGGTTGAACTTTGAGAATGTAATGCAATAAACCAGTCACAGAAGGACAAATACTGCATGATTCTTCATTTACGAAGTATCTAAAGTGGTCAAATTCATAGAAGCAGAAAGTAAAACGATGACTGCAAGGAGATTAGGGGAGGGGAAACAGGGAGTTGCTGTTCAGTGGGTATAAAGTTTCAGTCATACAAAATGAACAATCCCTAGAGGTCTGCTGTACATAAAAGCACATATAGTTAATACTGTAATGTATACTTAAAGATATAAGACAGATTTCATGTTATGTTTTAACAAAATAAAAAAAAAGAAGTTATTAATGATTAAAACTTTATTCATTCTTATTTATTTATTGGAATTTTATTTTAACATTTACTGTGCCAGCCTTATAATAAGAATGCAACTAACCAGAAAAATAGGTATTTTTCTCTCTTCCCATCTAGAATAGAGTTCACATTTCATGTGTGTTTGAGGACATTTTAGCACTAAAACACACTATGTTGGCCATTATATAAGCTAGGTGGGGCTATGCATAATGTAACATCATTTTAATTTAAATTGCCAACCAGCAGAGAGAAAATGATCAATGTGATTGCATCTGAAAATGCAAAGGTAGAAGTAAGGTAGCTAAATGAACCAGCAAGATGAACTGCTTCAGGGATGGGCTTTGGTCAAATCGCAAATTTCTTGAGGCATAGGCATAGTGGTTTGATACAAGATACCTTGACCTGTAAGACTGTTAATTATAAGATGCAGGCAGGTAGTAGAAGAAAGGCCTTTAGAAAAAAGAGATAGTTACTCCTAGGAGAACTGCAGAGTAGAATAGTGTCAGATACTGTGAACAATCTATGTTTTTACCCTGTTTGCAAGGTGACATGTTAGCCTGTCAGTTTCATAGGCCCTAGCAGAAAAATACAAGACTCCTGGGTCAGAAACATATATCTTTATTACTCACAGTGCTACAGGAAGCTTGACGTTCATGTTTGCATCCATTCTCCTTGTTCCCAAGTCCCATAGGGGTTATACAGAGCAGTCCAGGCAGACATGGTACACACTGTGAGTTCATCACAGCTGGGGAATCTCAAGCTTAGAGAACCTGGATCTGTTATAATGGGCTGCCAGTAAACCTGCCCTACCTTTGTCTCAGAGGGAGACATTATATTTCTTATACTGGACAATAAACAGACCTGACCACTGCTCCTGAGGGAGACACTATCTCTGTCTTCCAAATTTGTTAACTACACAAGTATACAAAATGAAAAATAGTCCAGAACAAAGGCTACCTGATATGGTTTGGCTGTGTCCCCACCCAAATCTCATCTTGAATTCTAGTTCCCATAATTCCCATGTGCTGTGGGACGGACCTGGAGGGAGGTAATTGAATCATTGGGGTGGATCTTTTCTGTGCTGTTCTCATGATAGTGAATAATTTTCATGACATCTGATGGTTTTATAAAGGGGAAATCCCCTACAAGAACTCTGTTTTATGCTGCCATGTAAGATGTGACTTTGCTCCTCATTCACTTTCAGCCATTATTTGAAGCCTCCAAGCCATGTGGATCTGTGAGGCAATTAAACCTCTTTCCTTTATAAGTTACCCAGTCTCGGGCATGTTTTTATTAGCAGCATGAGGACAGATTAATATAGTAAATTGATACCAGTAGATTGGGGTTCTGCTGTAAAGATACTCAAATATGTGGAAGAGACTTTGGAACCAGGTTAGAGGTGGAGATTGGACAATCTGAGGAATCAGAAAAAGATAGGAAAATATGGAAAAGTTTGGAACTTCCTAAATACTTTGAAGGTTCAGAAGATAGGAAGATGTGGGAAAGTGTGGAACTTCCTAGAGACGTGTTGAATGGCTTTGACCAAAACTCTGATAGTGATATGAAAAATGAAGTCCAAGTTAAGGTGGTCTCAGATGGAGATGAGGAAAACTTGTTGGGAACTGGAGCAGAGGTGACTATTCTTATGTTTTAGCAAAGAGACTGGCAGCATTTTTCCCCTGCCCTAGAGATTTGTGGAACTTTAAACTTGAGAGAGATAATTTAGGCCATCTGGTGGAAGAAATTTCAAAACAGGAAAGTGTTCAAGAGGGAGCAGAGTATAAAAGTTTAAAAAATTTGTAGAAAATGTCTCCCTATTTTCTGGGGAGAAATTCCAGCTGGCTGCAGAAATTTGCAAAAGTAATGGCGAGCCAAATGCTAATCATCAAGACAATGGTGAAAATGTCTCTTTGTCATGTCGGAGGGCTTCAGGGCAGCCCCTCCCATCATGGGCCTGTAGGGCTAGGAGGAAAAAATGGCTTCCTGGGCTTGGCTCAGGGCCCACCTGCTGTGTGCAGCCTTGGGACTTGGTGCCCTGCATCCCAGCTCCTCCAGCCATGGCTAAAAGGAGCTAAGGTATACCTTGGGCCATGGCTTCAGAGGGTGCAAGCCTTGAGCCTGCAGGTGCACAGAAGTCAAGAATTAAGGTTGGGAACCTCCACCTAGATTTCAGAGGATGTATGGAAATGCCTGGATGTCTAGGCAGAAGTCTGCTACAGGGGTGGAGACCTCATGGAAAATTTCTACTAGGGAAATGGAGAAGGGAAATGTGAGGTAGGAGCCCCCACAGAGAGTCCCCACTGGGGCACTGCTTAGTGGAGCTATGGGAAGAGGGCCACCATCCTCCAGACCCAAGAATGGTAGATCCACTACCAGCTTGCACTGTGCATCTGGAAAAGCCACAGACACTCAATGCCAGCCCATGAAAGCAGCCAGTTTGGGGGCTCTACTCTGCAAAGCTACAGGGACAGTGCTGCCCAAGGCTGAGAGTGCCCACCTCTTGCATCAGCATGACTTGGATGTGAGACATGGAGTCAAAGGAGATCATTTCAGAGCTTTAAGATTTGACAGCTCCATTGGATTTTGGGCTTGAATGAGGCATGTAGTTGCTTTGTTTTGGACAATTTCTCCCATTTGGAATGGGTGTATTTACCCAATGCCTATACCCCCATTATATCTAGGAAGTAACTAGCTTGCTTTCGATTTTATAGGCTCATAGGTGGAAGAGACTTGGCTTATCTCAGATGAAACTTTGGACTGTGGACTTTGAGTTAATGCTGAAATGAGTTAAGACTTTGGGGGGCTGTTGGGAAGGCATGATTAGTGTTGAAATGTGAGGACATAAGATTTGGGCAGGCCAGAGACAAAATGATATAATTTGGCTGTGTTCTACCCAAGTCTCATCTTGAATTGTAGCTCCCATAATTCCCACATGTTGTGGGAGGGACCCAGTGGGAGGTAATTGAATCATGGGGGTGGGTCCTCCATGCTGTTTTTGTAATAGTGAATAAGTATCATGAGATATCATGGTTTTATATAGGGGAGTTCCCCTACACAAGCTCTCTTGCCTGCTACTATATAAGATGTGATTTTGATCTTCTTTCACCTTCAGCCATGATTGTGAGACCTCCCCAGCCATGTGAACCTGTGAGTCAATTAAACCTCCTTCCTTTATAAATTACTCAGTCTCAGGTATGTCTTTATTAGTAACGTGAGAACAGACTAAAACACTACCAGTGCCTTGCTACCAAGCCACTGACCCTGCAGAAATGTGAAGGACCAATGGAGTTCATCCCCAATAAGTAGGAGCTCATTTAGTTTAGGGTGAGCTATTCAAAGCCAGGAAGAAAGTGGAGCAGGGGTGGAAGGAGAACTTAACCTAGAATTCAAGGCTCTTAATGACATCAGGTTACTAACATTTAAGCCAAGAACCAAGGAAAAGGACCAGTAAGTTAGTCACGTAAGCATTAAGTTGGACATCTACAGCAAAATGCTTACAGAGGGAATCAGGCTCAGGTGCTTCACTTTAGAGGGCAAAGGTTTTCTAAAATACTCCTGAGTCTTCTTAGTAGCTTGATAGCTAAAGCTTCAGGATTAGGTCCACTGGCAGTTTGGCATGGCCTGACATGCTCTGCAATGTTAAAGAGTTTTCTCCACTAGAGGCGTACACTGCATCAACTATAGAGCCAACAAGGAAAGGGGTTTGCTGGTCATATCTAACTAATTTGATATTTCTCACTTCCACTTATAAAAGACAATTATTTCCACTGTGTTCACTCATTCTTTATACCCAAGATAATATTTACATTTACCATTTAATAACTATTTTTGTGCTATTGTACCTTCAACTAGGTTATAAGAAATCAGAGGTGCATATGAAATTTATTTGGCAGCTTGTAAATCACCCCAGCCTTATGAGCACAGTGCTGACTACACAGTACAGTCCCCAAAATGCTTCTTGATTCATTTTTTGGTGTGGGTTTTGAGAAACTCCAAGTCCCTGTTTCTTGGCTGAGCCCCTCTTTAGAACAAATCTGAAAGAATTTGGGGATTGTATAAACCGCTGAAGTTTCTCTTGTCTAAACATTATACTTGTTTGAATATTGCTTTTAAGTTACAGAAATTAAATATATGAACTGAAAGCAAAGTCAAACTTCATATTAAAGTACCTGAGTTATCCTCACATGCTTTGGAACATGTTGTACATTTCTCAAAAAACAATTAGAGAGATCCTTGAGAAATGTAACTGAGCAAATAATACTTGTTTGATTTGGGACTCTGAGGCAAATTGTACCTGGTAAGCAACACAATATTTTCCTTTCCTCTGACTCTGGTAAGAGATCAGTTAGGGGATTCACAGCTTCAAGGTAACACAAGTACTGAAGGCTATAAAATGTCAGTGCCAGCCATGGAGGTTATAAAAGGTCACACTCTTCCTTCATAGAGGAGAGAATGAAGCCTATTGTATACAAAATACAAGGTAATAAGTAGGATAAAAACAAAATACTAGGCCGGGCATGGTGGCTCATACCTGTAATCCCAGCACCTTGGGAGGCAGAGGCGGACGGATCACCTGAGGTCAGGACTTTGAGACCAGCCTGGCCAACATGGCAAAACCTCATCTCCACTAAAAATACAAAAAATAGCTGGGCGTGGTAGTGTGTGCCTGTAATGCCAGCTCTACTCGGGAGGCTGACACAGGAGAATCACTTGAACCCAGGAGGCAGAGGTTGCAGTGAGCTGAGATCATGCCATTGCACTCCAGCCTGGGCAACAAGAGTAAGACTTCATCTCAAAAACAAAACAACAAAATACTAAACACTAGGGAAATGCTTCATGAAATTGAACTGGGCAAGATTTTTTTTTAAGAAGACCTCAAAAGCGCAAGCAACAAAAGCAGAAATAGGCCAATGAGATCAAACTAAAAAGCTTTAGCATAGCAAAGGAAACAATCTGAGTGAAGAGAGAACTAAAAAAAATGGGTGAAAGTGTTAATATGTGCAATCTATGCATCTGACAAGGGGTTAACATTCATAATATATATGGAAGTCAAACAACTCAATAGTAAAAACCAAATAACACAATTAAAAATAGGCAAAAACCTAAATAGACATTTCTCAGAAGACCTACCAATGGCAAACAAGTATGTGAAAAAATGTTCCATATCCCAAATCATCAGGGAAATGCAAACCAGTGCCACACTGAGATATTACCTCACCACAGGCAAAATGGCTATAAAAGATACAAAATAAATGCTGGCTAGGATGTGGAGAAAAGAGAATGCTTAATGCACCATTGGTAGGAATGTAAATTAGTAGAGCTATTATGGAAAACAGTACGGAGATAACAAAAAATTAGAAGTAGGGGCCGGGCGCGGTGGCTCAAGCCTGTAATCCCAGCACTTTGGGAGGCCGAGACGGGCGGATCATGAGGTCAGGAGATCGAGATCATCCTGGCTAACACGGTGAAACCCCGTCTCTACTAAAAAATACAAAAAACTAGCCGGGCGTGGTGGCGAGCGCCTATAGTCTCAGCTACTGGGGAGGCTGAGGCAGGAGAATGGCGTAAACCCGGGAGGCGGAGCTTGCAGTGAGCTGAGATCCGGCCACTGCACTCCAGCCTGGGCGACAGAGCGAGACTCCGTCTCAAAAAAAAAAAAAAAAAAAAAAAAAAAAAAAAAAAAAAAATTAGAAGTAGGGCTACCACATTGCTTAATATGGTATTGATCCATCTAATCCATGTAATGGGTATATATCCAAAGGACATGAGATTAGTATTTCAGAGAGATATCTGCACTCCCATGTTTATTGCAGTACTGTTCACAGTAGCCAAGATATATAATAAACCTAAGTGCCTATCCACAGATAAATGGTTAAAGAAAATGTGGAATAAATACACAATGAAATACTATATGGCTATAAAACAGAATGAAAACCTGTCATTGTAGTAACATGGATGAACTTGGAAAACATTATGTTAACTGAAATAAGCCAGGCACAAATTGACGCTCATATGTGGAATCTTAAAAAGTTGATTTCATAGAAGTAGAGAGTAGAATAGTGGTTATCAGAAGCTGAATAGAGCAGGGAGGAAGGGAGTACTGGGAGAGGCTGGTTAATGGGTACAAAGTTACATTTAGACAAAAAGAGTAAGTTCTGATGTTCTTTTACACAGTAGGATGATTATAGCAATGTGCATATTTCAAGTAGCTAAAAGAGATTTTGAACGTTATCACTACGAAAAAATGATAAATCTTTAAAGTGATAGGTATGGTAATTACTCTGATTTGATCATTATACAATGTATACCTGCATTGAAACGTCACACTGTACCCCATAAATGTGTGAAATTATGTGTCAAGTATAAATAAAAATAAATAAGAAAAAATAGAGCTAAATATATTTCGTGAAACAAAGAATCTCATTTATTCAATACATGTATGAAAGAGAATAAAGGCACATATTTAAAAAATGACAATAAGGAAAGACACTATCTAACTTCAAGGGCATCACAGTCTACCAGATGACATAGGAATTAATAAACTCTTTAAACAAATGTAAAATTGCAACTTTGAGAAGAGCTATAAAGAATAGAATTATCATGTTATGAGAGTTTTGATGGAGGCTTTGGCTGAGTTTGATAATAGAAGAGACTTGGGATGGCTTGCCTTAGATAGTGACATTTGTGTTGACTTTGAACAATGAGTAGAGATTAACTCAGCTAAGGAGAATGGTAACAGCCTTTCAAACCCGAGGAACCAGAGTTTGTGATTGAAGGGATCAAGGTATTTCTGAGAGGCTGAAGGGCAAGTATTTCATGAGCAGGGAGAAGAAGGATTGCACCCAGTACTGGAGAGAATGGCCTTGCATAGTCATTATAACTCGTGATAAGGGTTTTAATGTTTACTATAATATCAGTGGGAAGCCTTTGAAGGATTGTAAACAGGAGAGGGAATATTAAACTTGTCTTTCAAAGGATAAATTTACCTGCAGTGTGGAGAATTCATTAAAAAAAAAAAAAAAAAAAAAAAAAAACTGGGAGTAGATGTGAGTAGAACATGTAGGTGGAAGGTAAGCAGCCAGGATTTCTGGTGTGCTCTGCCAGCAACCAGGAGCCTGGAGTTCTGAACCCTTTCTCCCTACGGCCTCAATGATAGCCTGTTTCAGAATATCCTGACAGTTTGCTAAACATTTAACTCTGTTAATGTATAATTCTTATATTAATAGTGATAGGGAATGCACTGTAGATACACGATATCTAAAATTTGGGGCCAGCTGTATCTTGGGATTGAGAGTTTGAGGGATCTTAGAAAAGTAATGCAAGAGCCCATGTCACATACTATGTAATGCTATGTATACTATGTAATCTCCTGCTATGTATGAACAGGATGTGGAGCACAACCACCTAACAAAATACATTACCAATTCTGCAGTGAAATGTCTACATATTAACACCAAGTGGCACAGGTAAAAGTTATAAATAGTCTCATATCAGTTGAGGTTCGATTTTATCAACAAATACATTCACATAAGTTTATTTTCTAATAACCATATTACAAAATGCTTCTATTCTACAGAAAATTTAATATTAAAATTTCAAGGGGATTGTGTTGTGTGAAGACTCTCCCTTTTATAGAAAGAAAATTGAGACCAAAGTTATTAGATTGAGTAGCTAACCCAGATATGTGCGTGGCAAAGAAATAATTTAAACTTAACCTGTTTAACCCTAAAGTCTTATCAAATATCTTTAATCAAATAAAATGGACATCTTTTTTTTTTTTTTCCAATAAAGAACGTGAATAAGTAACTAAACTGGGCACCAGAGTCAAGACCAGATGCCGAATATTACCTCAGTATTACATTGATATGATGACTCTCTCAAAGATTATGTCTTACTCAATTATCAAGATATATAACAGTCAAAACATAGTCCTTGAATATATAAACTTGAATATATAAACATGGTCCTTTAATATATAAACTTTGGCCGGCGCAATGGGTCATGCTTGTAATCCCAGCACTTTGGGAAGCCGAGGCGGATGGATCACGAGGTCAGAAGATTGAGACCATCCTGGCTAACACGGTGAAGCCCCATTTCTACTAAAAATACATAAAATTAGTTGGGCATGGTGGCACCTAACTGTAGTCCCAGTTACCCGGGAGACTGAGGCAGGAGAATCGCTTGAACTTGGGAGGCAGATGTTGCAGTGAGCTGAGATTGTGCTATCACACTCCAGCCTGGGCAACAGAGTGAGACTCCGTCTCAAAAAAAAAAAAAAAAAAAAACCCCAAAAAAAAAAAAAAAACATACAATTTTGTCTTTTAAGCTAAACAGAATATTACATCAAAAACTACATGTAGAAATATGGGGACATGGTATTTTGAAAAAAAGACCTTGGATAATTGACTCCCGAATAAAAATGCTCGTTCTTTGGAACTGTGTTAATTTTATATAAAAAATTTAAATTTGATAGGATTTCGGGTTTTTAGCTTTGAAGTCTATGTCCTGTCAAACACCTGTTTTTCTCTTTGAGCTTCTCAGCTAAGAAACACAGACACACACACAACATCACACATACAAACACATGCATATACCCCAATAGTAAAAGGAAAACAATTTACTAAGTACATAGTAGCTAGTAAAGCATCCTATAATCCTAATGAAGAGCTTAGATAAAGACTGTTCTAAGGTATAAAACTTAGTTTTAAAGCCTAAATGAGACTTTCTGTTTTATACATAAATGTAGTGTGGTCAAGTCTATAAACTTTGTCCTGAATCGACTTACCCAGTCAGCCACATGGTTGAGAGTGACTTGTTTGCCTCTAATGGACGAATCTCACTTTCATCTTACCACAAATGAACAAAAAGTGAAAGAGTATGTACACCTCACACAGTGCTTCAATTTCTATGGGCCAAGGTAGAAACATGGGCCAGTATTGCCCTCCTTAACCAAATCTTCACTAGGTTTGAGATAAATAGAACTCAAAGGTTTGACTGATGGGCCTCATGTTGTCAAAATCATATAGGTAGCTAATTAGTTCTGCTACACTGTCTAGATAATGTTTCTGAACAGAAAAATTCTCTATAGTATGTGGACTATAAAACTAATATATGGACTTGTTCTATATATTTTATAAAAGAGCATTAGTATACAAATTAAAGTAATAAATAATAACCAGCTTCTACTTGATAAGAATAGTTGGATCCTTTTCATGATTCTACTTTCCAGAAGTTATCAAGAAAAAAGCAAAAGGAGTCAAAGGAATACAATGCTTGCGCTTACATTAACTGTCTAAAGTCTCTGTCTGAAGATGTGCCTATCAAAGTTGAGTATTCCTAAACTACACTATATTATTTGCCCACAATATTTTATGTTCTCCTAAGGCAAAGTACGATACTAGGCAAACATGACTCAATAACAGCTTATCAGAAATTTTAATGAGTAATCATTCTTGATATTCCATAGACAAACATGACTCAGTAACAGCTTATCAGAAAATTTAATGAATAATCATTCTTGATATTCTATTTAATATGTAATATATGGCCCTTCCACATGATTATTATAGTATTAATAATACTATCTTCTCTACAGTATTATTATATAGTAGTAGTGATATAACTATATATGTAAAATTATATTGTAGTTTACTTGTATAATATTTATAATATGAATTATATGATATATTCTATCTGATCTTTATAATTGTCTAGATTTTGTGTGTGTGTGTGTGTATGTGTGTGTTCCATTTGATCATTGCAACTCTCAGAAGACCAGAATTGCACTGCTATTCTACAGATAATTATAAATTGCAGTCAAATAAGTAATTAGATTTTCTCAAAGACACTCACTGTAGTAAGTAGAGGAGTTGTTAGTAGACATGGCCACCACACCCAGCCTAGACTTACTAAAAGTTCTCGTTCCGTAACTTATGTTCTTTGATTCCCAAAATGGAGGGATGAAACCATAAAAGTTGTTCATCTTAATTACTTGTAACTTTTTCCTAAGGACCCATATCTGTGAAGACCAGCACCACAAGAATATATTCTTTGGTTCACACATGCCATTAGCTGTTTGTTTCCACAGTTGATCTCCTGGTGAGTTACCCAAGATCTTGCATATTTTGCTTATTTATACCATTACTTTACCTTCACAATAAGTTAATAAAACAATTTTTCATTTAACTTCAGAGATAATTATGTGAATAATATCTCTGAAAATATTTGCCATTTATCTCAACTCTTTTAGGGAAGATACCATATTTCAGCCTTCATTTTAATGCTATTGTATCTATATTGTTATTTTGCTGGTGGCTATCCATCATTTCCAATTTTAGGAAGCTGGGCCAAGTTCCATTAGGCACTTTAGCATTTGGCTGATCTTTTAAATCAAGAGAAAAATGCTTAATAAGTCACTAGAAGAGATGCTTTGCTAGAATTATTCTAATTTTCTCTGTCAGATGAGTTCCTCTCCCTGGATATTTGGAAGACCTTACTTTGCTTATTGCAAGGGCATTTCAAAGCTTTCATAGACTTGTATAAAATGAATTTCTGTTCCTCTAGCAAAAGTATTCACATTTCTCTTTTGTTAATTAAAACACCTTTTAATGCAGGTCAGAGGTTGGAACCACTATTTAAGCCCATGGTTTTCACCTAATGTGCTGCACATCAGGACTTAACTACTTTATTGATTAAACAAATATTTACTAAACACCTATTATACAATTGTAAGAGATATGAAAATCACAGACAACTCTATGGTATAAAAATGTAATGTGCTTTATTTTCTGAACAGAAAATTCACCTGGAGGTTTTATTTCATTTGACCAGAATCCTTAACATCAACAATTTTTGAAAAAAAAAAATCAATAATTCTGATGGAGGATTTTTTCTGGCCCTTTTGCCAGACTCATAGCAGGGGCTCCCTCTCTACTTGGCCAGTCACACTCAACCCCTTGTGGGAGGGAACATGCGAGTTCTCAGGAGAAAGGGTAGCTGGAGAGGGGATAAGAAGGGCAGGTCATCTTCCCTGAAGTCAGGTTGTCTCTTTCTTGAAGTCAGATCATCTCCTCCTCTACTGACTGCATCTAGAGTCTTTACAGGCACAGGATGGGGACTATGTGCTATTGACTCGTGAGTATGCAGAGGAAGTTAAAGCAAAGACATCACTCAAAGGTGGGCATGACAGTGTAGAAAACCAATTAGGAATGGATAGGTATATGTAAAATATGTGAAGGGTGAGAATCAATCAGAGGAAAGCATGCCAAACAAGAAGACAAGTTCTCATTCAGGTCTATGGATTTAACTTGTAGCTTGGCTTTCAGGCTTTAAACTGTCTTCAGCTTAGAGGTAAGGTTTCACTGGGTGCCTGGCCCTATCTGCCTAGGTGTTTGCCTGCTTCCTCCCACTATCAATTTTAGTGTTTTTTTTTTTTTTAAGGAATTTTCAGTAACTTAAGATGAGATAAATATTTTTTATTAATACATCCTTATTCTTAACTATTATAAAATATTTGTACATTTGTAATATATGTAATATTAGATAATAACTGTTTATTATGTAATATGTAATCTATAGACCAAAGAATATGCACCACACATACGTAGGTTATAAAGCTAACAATTAAACAATCTTTAACATATATGAGCTATAGACACCTCACCAAAGACCTAAAGAGGGCAAATAAGCATATGAAAAGATACTCCACATCGTATTTCAACAGGGAAATCCAAATTAAAATAACAATGAGATATTAATACACATCAATTAAAATGGCCAAAATCTGAAACACTGGTAATATCAAATGGTGGTAAGAATGTGAAGCAACGACTTCTCATTTATTACTGCTGGGAATGCAAAATGTACCAACCTCTTTGAAATACGGTTTAGTGGTTTCTTACCAAACTAAACATACTCTTACCGTATGATCCAGCAATCATGCTGCTGGGTATTTACTCAATGAACTTGAAAACTTATGTCCACACAAAAACCTGCACATAGTTATTTATAATTTATTAATAATTGCCAAGCTTGGAAGCTTTATTCATAATTGCCAAAACTTGGAAGCAACCCAGATGTCCTTCAGTAGGTGAATGGATAAACTGTGGTACTTCCGTATAATGGGTTATTATTCAAAACTAAAAAGAAATGACTAATGAAAAGATGTGGAGGAACATTAAGTATATATTGCTAATGAAATTAGCCAATCTGAAAAGGCTACATACTGTATGATTCTAACTATATGATGTCCTGGAAGAGGCAAACCTGGAGAAACACTAAAAAAAAAATCAGTGCTTTCCAGGAATTTTGGGAAGACGGGGATGAATAGATGGACCACGGAGGTATTTTAGGGCAGTGAAAAGACTCCGTATGGAACAACAAAAAAGCAGCTGAAACCTCTGCAGACGCAAACGACTCTGTCTGACAGCTTTGAAGAGAGCAGTGGGTCTCCCAACACGGAGGTTGAGATCTGAGAACGGACAGACTGCCTGCTCAAGTGGGTACTGGGAGACATCCCCCACTAGGGGCAGACCTACACCCCACACTTCACACAGTGGAGTACACCCCTGAGAGGAAGCTTCCAAAGCAAGAATCAGACAGGTACACTCGCTGTTCAGCAATATTCTATCTTCTGCAGCCTCTGCGGCTGACACCCAGGCAAACAGGGTCTGGAGTGGACCTCAAGCAATCTCCAACAGACCTACAGCTGAGGGTCCTGACTGTTAGAAGGAAAACTATCAAACAGGAAGGACACCCACACCAAAACCCCATCAGTACGTCACCATCATCAAAGACCAGAGGCAGATAAAACCACAAAGATGGGGGAAAAGCAGGGCAGAAAAGCTGGAAATTCAAAAAATAAGAGTGCATCTCCCCCTGCAAAGGAACGCAGCTCATCGCCAGCAACGGATCAAAGCTGGACGGAGAATGACTTTGACGAGATGAGAAAAGAAGCCTCCAGTCCATCAAACTTCTCAGAGCCAAAGGAGGAATTATGTAGCCAGCGCAAAGAAACTAAAAATCTTGAAAAAAGAGTGGAAGAATTGATAACTAGAATAATTAATGCAGAGAAGGCCATAAACGAAGTGACAGAGATGAAAACCATGACACGAGAAAGATGTGACAAATGCACAAGCTTCAGTAACCGACTCGACCAACTGGAAGAAAGAGTATCAGCAATTGAGGATCAAATAAATGAAATGCGGTGAGAAGAGAAATCTAAAGAAAACAGAAAAAAAAATGAACAAAGCCTGCAAGAAGTATGGGATTATGTAAAAAGACCAAATCTACGTCTGATTGGGGTGCCTGAAAGTGAGGGGGAAAATGGAACCAAGTTGGAAAACACTCTTCAGGATATCATCCAGGAGAATTTCCCCAACCTAGTGGGGCAGGCCAACATTCAAATTAGGAAATACAGAGAATGCCACAAAGAAACTCCTCGAGAAGAGCAACTCCAAGACACATAATTGCCGTATTCACCAAAGTAGAAATGAAGGAAAAAATCTTAAGGGCAGCCAGAGAGAAAGGTCGGGTTACCCACAAAGGGAAGCCCATCAGACTAACAGCAGATCTCTCGGCAGAAAGTCTCCAAGCCAGAAGAGAGTGGGGGCCAATATTCAACATTCTTAAAGAAAAGAATTTTCAACCCAGAATTTCATATCCAGACAAACTAAGTTTCATAAGTGAAGAAGAAATAAAATCCTTTACAGATAAGCAAATGCTTAGAGATTTTGTCACCACCAGGCCTGCCTTACAAGAGACCCTGAAGGAAGCACTAAGCATGGAAAGGAACAACCAGTACCAGCCATTGCAAAAACATGCCAAAATGTAAAGACCATCGAGGCTAGGAAGAAACTGCATCAACTAACGAGCAAAATAACCAGTTAATATCATAATGGCAGGATCAAGTTCACACATAACAATATTAACCTGAAATGTAAATGGACTAAATGCTCCAATTAAAAGACACAGATTGGCAAACTGGATAAAGAGTCAAGACCCATCAGTCTGCTGTATTCAGGAGACCCATCTCACATGCAGAGACATACATAGGCTCAAAATAAAGGGATGGAGGAAGATCTACCAAGCAAATGGAGAACAAAAGAAAGCAGGGGTTGCAATCCTAGTCTCTGATAAAACAGACTTTATACCATCAAAGATCAAAAGAGACAAAGAAGGTCATTACATAATGGTAAAGGGATCAATTCAACAGGAAGAGCTAACTATCCTAAATATATATGCACCCAATACAAGAGCACCCAGATTCATAAAGCAAGTCCTTAGAGACTTACAAAGAGACTTAGACTCCCATACAATACTAATGGGAGACTTCAACACCCCACTGTCAACATTAGACAGATCAACGACACAGAAAGTTAACAAGGATATCCAGGAATTGAACTCATCTCTGCAGCAAGCAGACCTAATAGACATCTACAGAACTCTCCACCCCAAATCAACAGAATATACATTCTACTCAGCACCACATCACACTTATTCCAAAATTGACCACGTAATTGGAAGTAAAGCACTCCTCAGCAAATGTACAAGAACAGAAATTATAACAAACTGTCTCTCAGACCACAGTGCAATCAAACTAGAACTCAGGACTAAGAAACTCAATCAAAACCACTCAACTACATGGAAACTGAATAACCTGCTCCTGAATGACTACTGGGTACATAACGAAATGAAGGCAGAAATAAAGATGTTCTTTGAAACCAATGAGAACAATGATACAACATACCAGAATCTCTGGGACACATTTAAAGCAGTGTGTAGAGGGAAATTTATAGCACTAAATGCCCACAAGAGAAAGCAGGAAAGACCTAAAATTGACACTCTAACATCACAATTAAAAGAACTAGAGAAGCAAGAGCAAACACATTCGAAAGCTAGCAGAAGGCAAGAAATAACTAAGATCAGAGCAGAACTGAAGGAGATAGAGACACAAAAATCCCTCCAAAAAATCAATGAATCCAGGAGTGGATTTTTTGAAAAGATCAACAAAATTGACAGACCGCTAGCAAGACTAATAAAGAAGAAAAGAGAGAAGAATCAAATAGACGCAATAAAAAATGATAAAGGGGATATCACCACCAACCCCACAGAAATACAAACTACCATCAGAGAATACTATAAACACCTCTACGCAAATAAACTAGAAAATCTAGAAGAAATGGATAATTTCCTGGACACTTACACTCTTCCAAGACTAAACCAGGAAGAAGTTGAATCCCTGAATAGACCAATAGCAGGCTCTGAAATTGAGGCAATAATTAATAGCCTACCAACCAAAAAAAGTCCAGGACCAGATGGATTCACAGCTGAATTCTACCAGAGGTACAAGGAGGAGCTGGTACCATTCCTTCTGAAACTATTCCAATCAATAGAAAAAGGGGGAATCCTCCCTAACTCATTTTATGAGGCCAACATCATCCTGATACCAAAGCCTGACAGAGACACAACAAAAAAAGAGAATTTTAGACCAATATCCCTGATGAACATCGATGCAAAAATCCTCAATAAAATACTGGCAAACCGGATTCAGCAGCACATCAAAAAGCTTATCCACCATGATCAAGTGGGCTTCATCCCTGGGATGCAAGGCTGGTTCAACATTCGCAAATCAATAAACATAATCGAGCATAGAAACAGAACCAAAGACAAGAACCACATGATTATCTCAATAGATGCAGAAAAGGCTTTTGACAAAATTCAACAGCCCTTCAGGCTAAAAACTCTCAATAAATTCGGTATTGATGGAACGTACCTCAAAATCATAAGAGCTATTTATGACAAACCCACAGCCAATATCATACTGAATGGGCAAAAACTGGAAAAATTCCCTTTGAAAACTGGCGCAAGACAGGGATGCCGTCTCTCACCACTCCTATTCAACATAGTGTTGGAAGTTCTGGCTAGGGCAATCAGGCAAGAGAAAGAAATCAAGGGTATTCAGTTAGGAAAAGAAGAAGTCAAATTGTCCCTCTTTGCAGATGAGATGATTGTATATTTAGAAAACCCCGTTGTCTCAGCCCAAAATCTCCTTAAGCTGATAAGCAACTTCAGCAAAGTCTCAGGATACAAAATTAATGTGCAAAAATCACAAGCATTCTTATACACCAGTAACAGACAAATAGAGAGCCAAATCATGAATGAACTTCTGTTCACAATTGCTTCAAAGAGAATAAAATACCTAGGAATCCAACTTACAAGGGATGTAAAGGACCTCTTCAAGGAGAACTACAAACCACTGCTCAGTGAAATCAAAGAGGACACAAACAAATGGAAGAACATACCATGCTCATAGATAGGAAGAATCAATATCATGAAAATGGCCATACTGCCCTCAGTTATTTATAGATTCAATGCCATCCCCATCAAGCTACCAATGAGTTTCTTTGCAGAATTGGAAAAAACTGCTTTAAAGTTCAAATGGAACCAAAAAAGAGCCCACATCTCCAAGACAATCCTAAGTCAAAAGAACAAAGCTGGAGGCATCACGCTACCTGACTTCAAACTATACTACAAGGCTACAGTAACCAAAACAGCATGGTGCTGGTACCAAAACAGAGATATAGACCAATGGAACAGAACCGAGTCCTCAGAAATAATACCACACATCTACAGCCATCTGATCTTTGACAAACCTGACAAAAACAAGAAATGGGGAAAGAATTCCCTATTTAATAAATGGTGCTGGGAAAATTGGCTAGCCATAAGTAGAAAGCTGAAACTTGCCCTTACTCCTTACACGAAAGTTAATTCAAGATCGATCAGAGTTAAATGTTAGACCTAATACCATAAAAATCCTAGAGGAAAACCTAAGTAGTACCATTCAGGACATAGGCATGGGCAAAGACTTCATGTCTAAAACACCAAAAGCAACAGCAGCAAAAGCCAAAATTGACAAATGGGATCTAATTCAACTAAAGAGCTTCTGCACAGCAAAAGAAACTACCATCAGAGTGAACAGGCAACCTACAGAATGGGAGAAAATTTTTGCAATCTACTCATCTGACAAAGGGCTAATATCCAGAACCTACAAAGAACTCAAACAAATTTACAGGAAAAAAACAAACAACTCCATCAAAAAGTGGGCAAAGGATATGAACAGACATTTCTCAAAAGAAGACATTCATACAGCCAACAGACACATGAAAAACTGCTCATCATCACTGGCCATCAGAGAAATGCAAATCAAAACCACAATGAGATACCATCTCACACCAGTTAGAATGGCGATCGTTAAAAAGTCAGGAAACAAGAGGTGCTGGAGAGGATGTGGAGAAATAGGAACACTTTTACACTGTTGGTGGGATTGTAAACTAGTTCAACCATTATGGAAAACAGTATGGCGATTCCTCAAGGATCTAGAACTAGATGTACCATATGACCCAGCCATCCCATTACTGGGTATATACCCAAAGGATTATAAGTCATGCTGCTCTAAAGACACATGCACACGTATGTTTATTGCGGCACTATTCACAATAGCAAAGACTTGGAATCAACCCAAATGTCCATCAGCAACAGACTGGATTAAGAAAATGTGGCACATATACACCATGGAATACTATGCAGCCATCAAAAAGGATGAGTTTGTGTCCTTTGTAGGGACATGGATGCAGCTGGAAACCATCATTCTTAGCAAACTATCGCAAGAACAGAAAACTAAACACCGCATGTTCTCACTCATAGGTGGGAACTGAACAATGAGATCACTTGGACTCGGGAAGGGGAACATCACATACCGGGGCCTCTCATGGGGAGGGGGGAGAGGGGAGCGATTGCATTGGGAGTTATACCTGATGTAAATGACGAGTTGATGGGTGCTGACGAGTTATGGGTGCAGCACACCAACATGGCACAAGTATACATATGTAACAAACCTGCACATTATGCACATGTACCCTAGAACTTAAAGTATAATAATAATAATTTTAAAAAGACTATAAAGCCTCTTTAATTAAAAATGTTTGATATTAACACATGAATAGATGAACAGTTAAATGGAATAAGATAGTTCAGAATATGGCAACTGAGTGTATGGTAAAACTAGCATCTGAACTCACTACAGTAAAAGTGAACTTTTAAATGCATGCATCTCAGATTTGTCCATTTGAATAATGAAAACTTAACTTCATACCTCACACCACATATATAAAACATATAACCACATATATAATACATATATAAAACATATAACAATTAGCAAAGAAAATATGAGTGTAAAAGAGGCTGTTTAATTAGATTTCATAATATTAAGAAAAGTTTGTTAAATATAATTACGTTTACAATGACTTTTGCATAGCAAAAATACCACCATAAGAAAAGTAAAAAAGCAAATGACAGACTGGGAGTAAATAATTGCAACATATAAAATGGGTAAAGGGCTGCTAGGAACTAAGATGAAAAAGCTCTTAAAAATTCAGGGTAAGAAGACTAGAGACCAAATCAAGAAATGGGTAAAAAGCAAAACAAAATCAAACAATTCATGAAAAATATATAAAATGATATAAAAATGGCATCAAACATATGAGATGATGTTGAAGTTTACTCATATTAATTCAGGGCAAAGTAAACTTTTTTCAACTACTGGAATTGGAGATCCTTTTTTCAACTATTGGAATCTCAAAAACCAGCAGGTAATACACTCTGTACCACAAGACTGTGGTAACAGGCATATTCTCATACGCTGTTGATGGGAATGCAATTTGGTTACAACCCTTAAAGAGGGCAATTTGGCATGATGTGACAAAACTGCTGTGGATTTACCTCTGAGCCAGCAATTGGACTTTTAGAAATTTACATGTAGTGAATCTAAGCTAATGGTCTAACTGAATAGAACAGTTCAAAACTGTTCTATGCTGTTAAAGAATAGTATTTTGGGTGCAGTGCTTGGAAAGGTGGATAAGGGAGTGCTGGGGCACTGAAAGGATTTTATTCCTTCAAATAGGCAACCACACAGTAGTTCACTTTATCATTCATTGGAGTATATGTTTTGTGCACTTTTCTATAAATATGTTATATTTCATTTGAAAAGTTATCAAAATTTATATTAGTTGTATACCCTTTATTTTCACTGAATAAAATATACCATCATAATATTCTGTTATGTGGGAAATAGTAAATTAAGTATCTTTGATGATCAATATTTTGGTTTTTATGAGTTTGGGGTTATAAAGAACAAAGTTCATATGACTTTCTTGTAAGTGTTCCTCTGAAGGTGTAGACTTGACTGTGTACTAAGTTATAGGATCCACACATGTCCAACTTTACTTGCTATTGCCAATTGTTTTCCAAAGCATTTCTAAAACTTATTCTCACAGAGTTGTTTTACGTGAATTCTTCTTGAGTCATATTCTCTTCATGACAAAATATCAAACTTCTTAATTTATACCAGTGAGTGAAGAGGGGCACTTGGAAATTTCCTCAGTTCCTATGTGCCCACCAATTCGATGAAAAAAAAATATGTGTGTTTGTATATAAGCCAGGAGAACCAATCACAGATAATGATCTATTATAGTGTTAGAAGTTAAAGACTAGTAATTTAAAAATTTTAAAGTTAATTCATTAATGACTTGCACCGTTCTTCCGCTTATCTCTAAGGTGTTATCTAAGTTCTAAGAATTTCCTGAGGGGGTAGCTATGGGTATGGTAACTTTCATGGCAGTCCCTTGATTTTATTTTGGTATTCCTTGAGGTTGACAGTCCCATCCGGTCATTGGCAAGGTTTTCTCTCTCTCTCTCTCTCTCTCTTTTTTTTTTTTTTTTTGGACATCCACTGGGATGTCTGTGTTCCGAACTAGTCTCTGACCATATGGTCCATATTGTAGTAGCTTTTCTCTATCATTTTGAAATCGTTTCAGAATCCACAAATATATTCACCAAACTTTTTCACCATTTTCACCAACATAGAAAAATTATGTTGCTCTCCCATATCACTTCAAGAATGTGAAGGAATTGGTGAGGCTGCCCTTTGCTCCCAATGCAGCCGTCCCTAAATGCATGGGAACTTCTGCAAGGCTCATACCCCCAGGGTTTCAGACAAAAAGGTGAACAAAAGTGCTCAGTATTTGCAGATGTGCACACATTTCTAGAGATGCTACCATTATGCCACTATCAGGGATGGGACACAGAGATTCCTAGATCCTACCAATATCCTCAGTTTCTTGTCTCATTTTCAATCTTTTCTTTTGCACCTCAGATAATGTCATCTAAATAGAGATGGGACTCTGCACATTTTTCCAAAATTTTTTTACCATGTTATCCTTAGGGTTAAAAGTCAGTAAACGCCTGTTGTCTTGATTTTCTGGTTATCTTAAAAAAAAAAAAAAAAAAAAAACCCACTTTCTAAAGCCTTGTGTACTTCTGTAACAGAAATGCAGATTCAGTTGCTCACTGCTTGCAGAATCCAATTAACAAGACTGAAATCTGGTAAAAAGAAAGTGATTTTTATTCCAAAGCTAGTTTAGGGGAAGAAATACTGGCTTCCTGCCTTAAGGGTTTTGCTTTGCTTTTGGAGCAGAAAGGGGGCACTTCTAAAAAACATGGAAGCAAGTGAGCCCATAGGGGAGTCCACTTGCCATCTTGGTGCGTTACCTACTGGGCAGCTGAGTTGGTGTCTTAATGAGCAGCAATAGGTTGTCAAGGTGACCGAAAACTTGGCAGGTGGAAGACATCTTCATAGTGGGAATTTGGGTTGTAAATCAACTGTTTTCATGTTGGTGAAAGTTCCACTCTGGAACTTCTAAGCACATTGATGAACTTGCCCTGTAGGGAGTATCTGCTGAAGAAGTAAAATGCTATAATCGCATTTCTGAAGAGCTAAGTGGGAAGTCGGGAAAAGGAGGAAAGAGAAAAGAGAGAGAAAAAATAAACTGTCTCAGAAAAATGTGGGTACTTGGTTACACTTCCGGTCTAGCAAATCAAATGGTGGTAGTTTGGAGATGGGAAAGGTGCATGGCAGTTTTTGCAAGCAAACTATTTTATAAAAGAAATAAAATAAAAGACATAATTTTACACTTTGAGCAAAGTGCAGATGTATGTGGAACATCTAGCTGTGTAAGGGGTGTCTGTTAGATTCAGTACCTGGTCTACTTGTCTTAAAAGACCATATAACAAAGGTCGGGTGCGGTGGCTCACTCCTGTAATCTCAGTACTTTGGGAGGGCAACGCGGGTGGATCACTAGGTCAGGAGATCAAGACCATCCTGGCTAATCACGGTAAAGCCCTGTCTCTACTAAAAAAATATATATATATATACAAAAAAATTAGCCGGGCATGGTGGCAGGCACCTGTAGTCCCAGCAACTTGGGAGGCTGAGGCAGGAGAATGGCGTGAACCCGGGAGGCGGAGCTTGCAGTGAGCCAAGGTCACCCCACTGCGCTCCAACCTGAGCGACACAGCGAGACTCCTTCTCAAAAAAAAAAAAAAAAAAAGACTATGACGAAAAAGTTACTTCTTATCTTAGAGCTGTTGCTCTCTTGATACAATACACTCTTCTTGGGAAACCACCACTTTTGATGAGAAGCCATGAGAAATAAGTCCTGAGGGCCACCAGTTATGATAGTACACAGAGTACTGACTGTCTTTTAAATTTACCCACTCTTTCCTTGCTCACATAGCAAAAGTCATTTCTGCAGAAAAGAGAAAAAATAAGTTAAGTATGGAAGAGAGATAAGTAGAGGGAGCCAAAGCTTGGATTTTTTTTTCCTCCTCCTTTGATACTTTGGAGTATTTAACTCCAATATTCCTTGGCTTTGAAGCAGCAACCATCGTTCTTTGGATACTTGAGGCTCCATTTCTGAGGCTTCTGCTCTCAGGCTTCTTCCCAGACAAAAATGCCTGTGGGATTTAAATGGTGCCCAAGTGGTTCCTTTTGTGAGGTGATTAGGCACTTCCATAGAGAAAGCTTATCGGTCCTTAACAGATTCTGTTTCCTTTCTACTGTTGGTTTGGATGTGCTGGGAAGTCCAAATGAGAGACTCAACCTTAGTGGAATCAGTTGGATCATTCTATGACTAGAGATTCCTTCCTTTGGGGGAAGGAAATTCAGTAAGTATCAAGATCATTTACAGCTTAATTTAAGTTAGTGTTTTACATGCAAGTATAAATAAGACACTGCCTCTAAAAAGTTAACCATTAAGATGCCATTCAGTTAGGACTTATTTTGATGAGATTCCTGTTAAGATGAAAAAGTGCAAATATGTTGCCCAAGGATGCATTAACACATGGGTTTGTTTTATTTTTCAGCATAAAACAAGTACTGAGAAAATAAAATCAACCCTGTGTAGACTTATGGAGTGTTATTTGACTCCTAGTATTCTCAGTAAGAACAAAATAATCATCATCCTTAACTATGCGATATAAATTTTGATGTGAAATGGGTGAAAGGACTTCTGTGGCACTGAATTTTTCCAGATGTCAGGCCTATTTGCAGCATACAATAAACACCCTAAAGATTCTGGGGTATAGTTCTGCTGTAGCTTTAGGAAACTTAAGGATAAGAAGACATGGCCGGGCACGGTGGCTCATGCCTATAATCCCAGCACTTTGGGAGGCAGAGGCAGGAAGATCACGAGGTCAGGAGATCAAGACCATCCTGGCTGACACAGTGAAACCCCATCTATACTTAAAAAAAAATACAAAAAATTAGCCGGGCGTGGTGGCGGGTGCCTGTAGTCCCAGCTACTCGGGAGGCTGAGGCAGGAGAATGGCATGAACCTGGGAATCGGAGTTTTCAGTGAGCCGAGATCGCACCACTGCACTCCAACCTGGGCGACAGAGCGAGACTCTGTCTCAAAAAAAAAAAAAAAAAAAAGATAAGAAGGCATCCAGAAGTTTTCACCTACTTTTTGATATTGCTACTAAAAATGTCTCCTTTGGATTTTATCCTTATGTCATTAGAAATGCAAAAAGAGATGTTTGTTTATCCCAAATTTTTCAGAGATAAATTCCCTGGGTTTGTTCAATAGAGCTCTAGCTAGATATAACGTTTACTGAGATTAGAGGCTCCACTGAACAATGAAGACTGTTGTTTGTTGGTGTAAGGGTTTTTTGTTTGCTCATTCGAAAAAAATATGATTCTAAAATCACTCCCCAGGAAAATTAAAACATACTGTAATACTACGCAGTTAGAACAATAATGGAAGCAAGTTTTCAAGCTTCTCCTACTCCCTCTATAGGAGTAATTTATAAAGAAAATATATTCTCAATTGACCACAATCTTCACTTTTGAAAATACACTAAGACAAACCTCAGATATTGACTTTTTACAGTTAAGGAGAGATTCAGTGAAGTCCATGGACTGAAACCGTTGTAGAGTCAGGGGAAGTCAGGAAATAGTTTCATAATTACACATGGTAGAAGAGAGTGAAGAGTATTAATTGGGGTTAAAGCACACGATATGATGTCCTTTTATGGAGTCTTTCCAACTGCCTCACTGTGATTTTGTTTTTTCCTACATTGACTCTGAAACAATCCTTTTAAGAATTCTGATGAAGGCATAGTTCAGAGTGAGTGAGCATTCAGCTTCTTATTTTTGAAATGCAGTTTACAAAATAGTAAGTATAACTAACCACAAATAAAAATTATATTACATGTGTTATAATTTGCATAATAACAACACTATTAAAGATCATAAAATTAATAATCCTGTATTCACAGGAATTTAAAAATTAGAATATAAATTTTTTCAAGCTAATTGTCATGGCCAAATCAAAATCTTTTCATCAACCCAGGAAAAAGGGGTATTTTGTTGCCTCCACTTTCCTCCCTCCTTGCTAGTACTAAGCTTCAGCAGCTTTCCTTCTATATAATCTATTGTCTTTTTTTTATTTTAAGTTATAGGGTATATGTACACAATGTGCAGATTTGTTACATATGTATACATGTGCCATGTTGGTGTGCTGCACCCATTGACTCGTCATTTACATTGGGTATACCTCCTAATGCTATCCCTCCCCCCTCCCTCCACCCCACAACAGGCCCTGGTGTGTGATGTTCCCCTTCCAGAGTCCAAGTGATCTCATTGTTCATTTCCCACCTATGAGTGAGAACATGCGGTGTTTGGTTTTCTGTTCTTGTGATAGTTTGCTGAGAATGATGGTTTCCAGCTGCATCCATGTCCCTACAGAGGACATGAACTCATTCTTTTTTATGGCTGCATAGTATTCCATGGTGTATATGGGCCACATTTTCTTAATCCAGTCTATCATTGATGGACATTTGGGTTGGTTCCAAGTCTTTGCTATTGTGAATAGTGCCACAATAAACATATGTGTGCATGTGTCTTTATAGCAGCATGATTCGTAATCCTTTGGGTATATACCCAGTAATGGGATGGTTGGGTCAAATTGTATTTCTACTTCTATATCCTTGAGGAATCGCCACACTGTCTTCTACAATGGTTGAACTAGTTTACAGTGCCACCAACAGTGGAAAAGTGTTCCTATTTCTCCACATCCTCTCCAGCACTTGTTGTTTCCTGACTTTTTGATGATCACCATTCTAACTGGCATGAGATGGTATCTCATTGTGGTTTTGATTTGCGTTTCTCTGATGACCAGTGATGATGAGCATTTTTTCAGTGTCTATTGGCTGCATAAATGTCTTCTTTTGAGAAGTGTCTGTTCATATCCTTTGCCCACTTTTGGATGGGGTTGTTTGATGATTTTTTCTTATAAATTTGTTTGAGTTCTTTGTAGATTCTGGATATTAGCCCTTTGTCAGATGAGTAGATTGCAAAACTTTTCTCCCATTCTGTAGGTTGCCTGTTCACTCTGATGGTAGTTTCTTTTGCTGTGCAGCAGCTCTTTAGTTTAATTAGATCTCATTTGTCAATTTGGCTTTTGTTGCCATTGCTTTTGGTGTTTTAGTCATGAAGTCCTTGCCCATGACTATGTCCTGAATGATATTGCCTAGGTTTTCTTCTAGGGTTTTTATGGTTTTAGGTCTAACATGTAAGTCTTTAATCCTTCTTGAATTAATTTTTATATAAGGTGTATGGACGGGATTCAGTTTCAGCTTTCTACATATGGCTAGCCAGTTTTCCCAGCACCATTTATTAAATAGGGAATCCTTTCCCCATTTTTCGTTTGTGTCAGGTTTGTCAAAGATCAGATGGTTGTAGTGTTAATGTGGTAAATGGCTTATTCTCTTTTCCACGTTGGAACAGCTTCATATTGGAGCTGGATACATTGTGATTATTATTGTTAATAATAATGCATTTTGTTTTGGGTAGGAAATAAATCCATAACTTCTTTGACCATTAATCTAATTAATTTTGATTCAGCTCAAACTAGATTATTCCCTGAATACACAGACACCTATAAAAAATTAGAAACTCAGAATTGGTCTAATTCCTATTTCCATAGCAACTGAGGAAATTTGATTGAAGAGTTATGGCTTATACTGTGACCTGAAGGGCAAAGCTCTGGTGAATTTCCAAACACATTATAACATTCATGCTTCTTCATGCCAATTTCACTACCTTTAGTTAGAAAAATCCCAAAACTATTTTACATATATATACACACACACACACACACATATACGTATACACATACACACACACACACACACACACACCCCAAATGATGCATAAACATTTAAACCACCAACCAGATGCAGTCCTTGGCAAGTAGAATCATCACAATAATGATAAATTTCACTTTGAGTTAAAACTCAAATCTTAATAGTTAGAGAAGGAAGAAAAAAAGCAGTTTTTCCCTTTTCCTCCTCTACAAATTATGCAAACAGAAGCATACACAAAAGTGATTTTTCTCACCACTGATCACTTTTGATACCTGCATATCTACTTTAACATGGATAAAAAATGTTTGTGTGTATGTGTGTTTCAATGCACGCAGAATTAAGAGACAATTTTTTTTTTTTAAAGAATTAAGAGACAATGTTTGTTTCTAAGGAATAGGTGAAGGGATTTTTATTAGCAGAAATCTAGTGTGACTAACGACATGGCTCACTGAATCCAGTAGTAGCAATCGGTTCAGTGCCCAACTGTCAAGTCATGGGAAGTAGTCACTGAACAATTAAGTTTAAAATAGCAAAAGAAAAGAAGACGGATATAGTGTTTAGATTAGTGCAAAAGACATCCACCTCACCTTTTTCTCTGTTGCTATTTTAAAGTATATTTTATTAGTTATAAATAATTGTTTTTTATAATTTCAATAATGTACTTTTATTTAAGTGTGGATGGCAGGTACATGTGTATTTTTTCTTATTTCCATAGGTATTTGGGAAACAGGTGGTGTTTTGTTACATGAATAAATTCTTTAGTGGTGATTTCTGAGATTTTGGTGCACCAATCACCTGAGCAATATACAGATATACAGTGTACCCAGTTTGTAGTCTTTTATCCCTCATCCCCATCCTGTACTTTCCCCTGAGTCCCCAAAGTCCATTGTATCATTATTATGCCTTTGTATCCTCATAGCTTAGCTTCCATTTATGAGTGAGAAATACAGTGTTTGGTTTTCCATTCCTGCATTACTTCACTTAGAACAACGGTCTACAATTTCATCCAGGTTGCTGCAGATGCCATTATTTTGTTTCCTTTTATGGCTGAGTAGTATTCCATTACACACACACACACACATATTTTTCCACTCCTTGATTGATGAGCATTTGAGCTGTTTGCATATTTTTTCAATTAAGAATTGTGCACTATGAACATGCATGTGCAAGTATCTTTCAAATAATGACTTCTTTTCCTCTGGGTTGATACTCAGTAGTGGGATTGCTGGATCAAACGGTAGTTCTACTTTTAGTTCTCTAAGGAATCTATACCCTGTTTTCCGTAATGGTTGCAGTAGCTTGCATTCCCACTAGCAGTGTAACAGTGTTCCCTTTTCACCACATCCCTGCCAACATCTATTATTTTTTGATTATGGTCATTCTTGTAGGAGTGAGGTGGTATCACATTGTGACTTTCATTTTCAATTCCCAATCATTAGCAATATTGAGCACGTTTGCATATGTTTTTTGGCCATTTGTATATCTTCTTTTAAGAATTGTCTATTCATGTCTTTAGGCCACTTTTTGATGGAATTTTTTTTCTTATCAATTTGTTTGAGTTCCTTGTAGATTCCAGATATTAGTCTTTGTCTGAGGTAGAGATATGAAGATTTTCTCCCACTCTGGATTGTCTGTTTACTCTGCTGATTGTTTCTTTTGCTGTGCAGAAGCTTTTTATTTTAAGTCCCATCTATTTGTTTTTGTTGCCTTTGCTTTTGGGTTCCTGGTCATAAAGTCTTTGCCTAAGCCAATGTCTAGAAGGGTTTTTCCGATGTTATCTTCTAGAATTTTTAGAATTCAGAATTTTAGAACTTTTAGAATTCAGGTCTTAGACTTAAGACTTTGACGCATCTTCAGTTGTTTTTTGTATAAAGTGAGAGATGAGCATCCAGTTTCATTCTCCTACACATGGCTTGACAATTATCCCAGAACCATTTGTTGAATAGGGTGTCGCCTCCCAATTTTATGTTTTTGTTTACTTTGGCAAAAATCAGCTGACCCTTAGTATTTGGCTTTATTTCTGGGTTTTCTATTCTGCTCCATTGGTCTATGTGCCTATTTTTATACCAGTACCATGCTGTTTGGGTGATTATGGCCTTATAGTTATCTTGAGGTCAGGTAATGTGATGCCTTCATATTTGTTCTATTTGCTTAGTCTTGGTTTGGCTATGCTGGCTCTATTTTGGTTCCATATGAATTTTCGGATTGCTTTTCTAGTTCTATGAGGAGTAATGGTAGTATTTTGATGGCAATTGCATTGAGTTTATAGATTGCTTTCAGCAGTAGGGTCATTTTCATAGTATTGATTCTACCCCTCTGTGAGCTTGGGCCATGTTTCCACTTGTCTGTATCATCTGTGGTTACTTTCAGCAATGTTTTGCTGTTTTTCTTACAGAGGTCTTTCATCTCCTTGGTTAGGTATATTCTTAAGTATTTTATTTTATTTTTTACAGCTATTGTAAAAGGGTTTGTGTTCTACTTTTTAGATGTATAATTTACATTCAGTAAAAGTCATTCAAAAATGTATAGAGTTGCATGAAAATTTTAACAGCTTTATTGAATTGTAATTGACAGAAAGTAGCACATGTTTAAAGTAGACAATTTGATGTTTTGATGGATGTGTACATCCATAAAAACATCACCACAATCAAGATAATGAACATACACGTTATTCAACTGTCTCCTCATGCCTTTTTGTAATCTCATTCTCTTATCTATTCTTGTCCCCACTCCAATCCTCAAGCATCCACCACACTATTTTACGTCATTATAATACTTACTTTTTAGAATTTTGTATAAATGGAATCACACAGTATGTACTATTTCTTTGTATGGTACCTTTCACTCAGCATAATTATTTTGAGATTCATGCATTTTATTGTAGTTATTAATAGTCTTTCCTTCTAATTGCTGAGTGATATTCCATTGCATAGACATATTACAATTTGTTAATGTATTCACTTACTGATGAAAAAATATTTATAGAACTGCTGTGAACATTCATGTATAAGTCTTTTAATGGACATTTGCTTTTATTTCTCTTGGTTATACATGCTCATAAGTGAAATTTGAATTTTTCCTAATGGATAAAATACTGAGTATCATTTTATGTGCTTATTTGCTATTGATATATCTTTCTTCATCAAATATAAGTTCAAATAACTAGCCCTTTGTTGATTATGTTCTCATAATTGAGTTTTAAGTGTTGTCTATATATTTTGGATACAAGCCCTTTATCAAATACATGAATTGCAAATATTTTCTTCTTGTCTGTGACTTGTCTTTTAATTTTCCTAACAATGTCTACCAAAGAGCAGAAGTTTTTAATCTTCAATGAAGTTCAATTTATCAATTATTTTTTATAGATATGTTTTAGTTTGTTATCTGAACACTGCCCCCTTCTTTTCTGAGTGCAGCAGTTTTGTATCAGTTAGACTATCGTATGTTATGTCATAAGAAATCTACCACATATCAGAGGTTGATTAAATAAAAGCTCATTTGTTGATGACAATACAAGTAGAATATGAAACACCAGAAAGCTGTGCTCCCAACAATAGTGCACAGCAATGAAGACTTCATCTCAAAAGGCAGTAGGAAGTAATAATGAGGAATTATGCCCTGTCATTCATAAGTGACATGTGTCATATCCACTTAGTTTGAGTTGGCCAAAGCAAGTCAGATAAATCCATTCTGGCAATTAGAAGCCTTTCACGCTTTAATTCTAGGTCAATCTTTAGGCTCTAGAATTCACTCAAACATGCACTGCATGCTAAGACTGGACAGACCTCAGCAGAGGAATCTCCTCCAACATTCCTTTTAGTGCCAAACACAAAGGACAATGGATAAGGTAGAACCTACTAGGAGGCAAAACCTATGACCTCTAGGAAGACTGGCATTAATGCAATTGTTTCCTTATATGCTTGTCCAATAGCACAGCAAGCAATTTATTGAAAATATTCTGTACTTTTTTCACCACAAATTGCTGCAGCTATCAGAATTGGATAAATTCATCGTAGTATACTGACTATCTGGATCTTAAATAACGAAAACTCTACCTCCAAGATGTCCTAGGTATGCTGTGGTGGCTATAGAGGAGAGGAGAGTGGATTGATTGTGTGTGTGTGTGTGTGTGTGTGTGTGTGTGTGTGTGTGTATTTTTTCTAATCTAAGGAAAGGTCATTTGTGGAATTCTGTGAATTGAAAGAAGAGTGGAAAACTAATGGGAGGGATGTAATTATAGATGCTTGCTTTTATCTTCCTCCTTTCTTTTGGTACTAGCCTACACCTTTATTTGGAGAAACTGTCCTTCCTCACTGCAGGCTTTGCCTCCTTTATGACAGGGGATCATTTGTGTAATTAAAGATTCTTCTCTTCTGCTCCCAGTGACTGAACCAGGAATAGTCCTGTTAATCATATCAAGTCGAACAGAAGCCTTCTGTGGAAATGTCTATGTAGGTGCTGAGAGGGAAATGTTATCTGTTCTCTGGGACTGCTAAACTTGACTGTCGCATGTCTTCTGCTATCTGTACCTCCATTTGTCTTCAACAAAACTACATGAAGGAAGCCCATATGTTTGTGTTAAAGCATAAAGAGAACACTTAGAAGGAAATATGTCTAAGAATTTAAGAAAGAGAAGGAGAAATGGAAGGCAGAAGAAAGAGATAGAAACACCTGATGGTATTATTTGAGTTTATGGAGTCTCTGGAGTCACTTAGTATCTTACTTGTTATAAGAGATGAGAGCTCCCTCCCCAACACACACAAGCCTCATTTATTCTAGTTTACATATTTTATCACTAAAAGGAATCTGCCTAGCACACTAAGGTTGTCATGAAAAGAATAAAAGTTGTGTGTGTGTGTGTGTGTGTGTGTATACGTGCATATGCATGTATATATGCACCCAGGTATACACACACACACACACTGCTTTTTTTGGTAATCATTATATTTAATTAAAGCTATTAGCTTCTGTTCAGCTCTTATTCAATAAACAAATAATACATACACAAACCCATTCATACAATATAATATCTTAAAACATTTTCCAAGTGGCAGAATTAGAATAGTGCAAATTTAGCACGCTTATAAATGTGGATGCACCATATACTGTGCGAGACCTTCATCCTCCCCATTTGACGGTGATTTTCGATGAACAAGCACCTGTTTCCATTTTGATGACTATCAAATGAAGTCATCAAATAGTTGAAGATGGGTTGATTTCCACAGATGATGTATCATCAATGCAGGTGGCAGAGCCAGGCTATGCTACAGGCAACATTGAATTCCTGCCTGAATTGAGACATTCATCACTGTGTTCTGCCTGTTCAAATGAAGGTCATGATAGTCCCTCCAATTTGAACCAACAGAAAATGTGGGTACAACAAGCAATCTGAAAGATAAATATGAAATGTGAGAAAGCATGTCAGGTGCACTATTGCAGGATTGAAGTCTAATTCTGACACTTTTATCTATGGTTAATTTATGGAAAAGAGAGTGAAGGGAAGAAAAGTGGCTGGGGACTCTCTTTTATTGAATACTTACTATGGCCAGATTCCTTAAATAATAATTTAACATATATTTTCTTACTAATTCATCACAACATTGCCTTAAATAAGGCAATATTTTTTATAATGCAAGTGTTTTTTATTTCAATAGTTGTGGGGGTACAGGTCATTTTTGGTTACATGGATCAGCTCTTTAGTGGTGATTTAGGAGATTTTAGTGCACCTGCCACGTGAGCAGTGTACACTGTATCCAATACGTAGTGTCTTATTCTCACCCCACTCCCAACCTTCCTGCCTGAGTCCCCAAAGCCCATTGTATCATTCTTGTGCTTTTGCATCCTCATAGCTGAACTCCTGCTTATAAATGAGAATATACAATATTTGCATTTTCACTCCTGAGTTACTTCACTTAGAATAATGGCCTCTAAGGCTCCATTCAATTTGTTGCAAAAGACATTATTTCATTCCTTTTTAATAGCTGAGTAGTATTCCTTGGGGTATATATACCACATTTTCTCTAGCCACTCGTTGGTTGATGGGCACTTATGTTGGTCCATATCTTTGCAATTGTGAACTGTGCTGCTATAGACATGCATATACATGTGTCTTTTTCATATAATGATTTATTTTCCTTTGGGTAGATAACCAGTATTGAGATTGCCGAATCAAGTGGTAGTTCTACTTTCAGTTCTTTAAAATATCTCTATGCTGTTTTCCATAGTAGTTGTTAATTTACATTCCCAACAACGGTATAAAAGTGTTCCCTTTTCACTACATCCACACCAACATCTATTGTTTTTTGACTTTTTAATAATGGCCATTCCTGCAGGAGTAAGGTGTTATCTCATCATGGTTTTAATTTGCATTTCCCTGATGATTCATGATGTTGAGCATTTTTTCATATGTTTGTTGGTTGTTTGCATATCTTCTTTTGAGAAATGTCTATTCATATCCTTTGCCTAATTTTGATGGGATTATTTCTTTCTTGCTTGCGGATTTCTTTGAGTTCCTTGTAGATTCTGGATATTAGTCCTTTATTGGATGCATACCTTATGAATATTTTATCCCACTTTATGGGTTGTCTGTTTACTCTGCTGATTATTTCTTTAGCTTTTTAGTTTAATTAGGTCCTACTAGTTTACATTTGTTTTTGTTGCATTTACTTTTTGGGTAATATTGATGAATTCTTTGCCTAAGCCAATGTCCTGAAGAGTTTTTCCCATGTTATCTTCTAGAATTTGTATAGTGTCAAGTCTTTTATTGAAATCTTTGATCCATATTGAGTTGATTTTTGTATAAGGTGAGAGATAGGGATCCAGTTTCATTCTTCTACATCTGGCTTGCCTGTCTTCCCAGCACCATTTGTTGAATAGGGTATCCTTTTCCCAATTTATGTTTTTGTGTGCTTTGTCGAATATCTGTTGGCTGTATTTGGCTCTCTATTCTGTTCCATTGGTCTACATGCCCATTTTTATACCAGTACCATGTTGTTTTGGTAATTATAGCCTTGTAGTATAAGTTGAAGTTGGGAAATGTGATGCCTACAGATTTATTATTTTGGGTTAGTATTGCTTTAGCTATGTAGGTTCTTTTTTGGTTCCACATGAATTTTAGAATTTTTTTTCTAGTTCCATGAAGAATGATGGTGGCATTTTGATGGGAATTGCATTGAATTTATGGATTGCTTTTGGCAATATGCTCATTTTCACAATACTGATTCTTCCCATTAATGAGCATGAGATGTGTTTCCATTTGTTTGTGTCATCCATGGTTTCTTTCAGCAATGTTTTACAGTTCTCTTTGTAGAGATCCTTCCCTTCATTGGTTAGGTATATAGTCCTAGGTATTTTATTTTACTTCATTTTGCAGCTGTTGGAAAAGGGATTGAGTTCTCCATTTGATTCTCAGTTTGGTCAATGTTGGTGTATAGCAATGCTAGCATTTTGTGTACATTGATCTAATAACCTGAAACATTACTGAATTAGTTTATCACAAAAAGGAGCTTTTAGGATGAGTCTTTAGAGTTTTCTAGGTGTACAATCATCATTGGCAAACAGCGACAGTTTGACTTCCTCTTTTCCAATTTGATTGCTCTTTCTTTCTTTCTTCTTTTTTTTAACTTTTACTTTAAGTTTCAGGATACAGTGCAGAATGTGTGGTTTTGTTACATAGGTATACATGTGCCACAGTGCTTTACTGCACCTGTCAACCTGTCATCTAGGTTTTAAGCCCTGAATGCATTAGCTGTTTGTCCTAATGTTCTCCCTCCCTCACCCCTCACCCCCTGACTGGCCCAGGTGTGTGTTATATACCTCCCTGTGTCCCTGTGTTCTCACTGTTCAACTCCCACTTATGAGTGAGAACACACTGTGTTTGGCTTTCTATTCTTATGTTAGTTTGCTGAGGATGATGGCTTCCAGCTTCATCCATGTCCCTGCAAAGGACATGATCTCATTCCTTTTTATGTGGATACTTTTTTTTCCTCTTATCTAATTGCTCTCACTAGGACTTCCAAAACTATGTTGATTAGAAGGGGTGAAAATGGGCATCCTTGTCTTGTACCAGTTCTCAGGGGGAATGTTTTCAACTTTTCTGCATTCAGTCTGAGGTTGGCTGTGGGTTCACCATATGTGGCTTTTATTATCTTGAGGTAAGTTCCTTCTATGCCTATTTTGTTGAGAGATGCTAGATTTCATCAAATACTTTTTCTGTATCTACTGAAATGATCATATGACTTTTGTTTTTCATTCTGTTTATGTGATGTGTGACATTTATTAACCTGCTTATGTTGAACCATCCATGCATTCCTGGGATAAAACCAACTTGATCATAATGTATTATCTTTTTGATGTGTTATTGGATTCAGTTCGCATTTTGTTGAGGATTTTTGCGTCTATGTTCATCAGGGGTATTGGTCTGTAGTTTTCCTCATATGTCCTTTCCTGGTTTTGTTATTAAGGTGATACTGGCTTCATAGAATTATTTAGGAAGGATTCTCTCTTTCTTTATATTTTGGAATAGTATCAGTGTGACTGGAACCAATTCTTCTTGAATGCCTGGTAGAATTCAGCTGTGACATCTGGTCCTAAGATTTTTTTGTTGACTTGTTTTTATTATTATTACTGATTCAATCTTGCTGTTTGTTATTACTCTGTTCAGGGATTACATTTCTTCCTGTTTTAATCTAGGAGAGTTGTATGTTTCCAGGAATATATCTATTTCCTCTACATGTTTTAGTTTGTTCATGTAAAGGTGTCACTAGTAGCCTCAAATGATCTTTTGTATTTCTGTGGTGTCAGTTGTAACATCTCCAGTTTTGTTTCTAATAGAGCTTATTTGGATCTTCTGTCTTCTTTTCTTGGTTAATCTCATGAATGGTCTATAAATTTTGTTTATCTTTTCCAAAGAACTAGCTTTTTGTTTCATTAATCTTTTGTATTTTTTGTTTCAATTTTACTTAGTTCTGCTCTGATCTTTGTTATTTATTTTCTTCTGTTGGGTTTTGGATTTAGTTTGTTTTCCCTTTTTTATTTTCTTGAGGTGTGACATTAGGTTGTCAATTTGTGCTCTTTCATACTTTTTGATGTAGGCATTTAATGCTATGAACTTTCCTCTTAGCACTGCTTTTTCTGTATCCCAGAGGTTTTGATAAGTTGTGTAACTACATTCCATGCAAATGGAAACCAAAAGCAAGCAGAAGTAACTATTCTAGGACAAAACAGACTTTAAAGCAACAGCAGTTTAAAAAAAGACAAAGAAAGACATTATATAATGATAAAAGGATTAGTCCAACAAGAAGATATTACAATCCTAAATTTATATACATCTAATACTGGAGCTCCCAGATTTATAAAATGATTACTACTACACCTAAGAGATGAGGTAGACAGCAACACAATAATAGTACTCCACAATAATACTCCACTGACAGCACTAGACAGATCATCAAAACAGAAAGTCAACAAAGAAACAATGGACTTGAACTATACCCTACAACAACTGGACTTAATAGATGTTCACACATGGAACATACTCCAACATAGATCATATAATAGGCCACAAAATCAGTCTCAATAAATTTAAGAAAATCAAAATTATATCAAGTATCGCAGACCACAGTGGAACAAAACTGGAAATCAACTCCAAAAGCAACCCTCAATAGTATATAAATACATGAAAATTATATAATCTGCCCTTGAATTATTTTTGGGTTAACAATGAAGTCAAGATGGAAACTACCTATTTTTTTGAAGAGAAAATAAGATGCACAGAAACAAGAAGGTATGAGAGGGCATTGCGTTGTACCTTGTGCATTTTATTTTCATTTTTAGTTGAGTAATTGCAGGATGACCCACCTCATATAGCTGGTTTTAGTGCTGGGTAGCATGACTCTCTGTCTCATTTCTCTGAGACATCTGAGAAATTTCTTCTGTTCTACTTCCACTGCACTGCATTTATGTATCTACATAAAGCAGGCTGTATTATCCTGAAGAGTCTGAATGTGATATTGGTGCTGGAATGTAGTGCATCCTGCAACCATATTATTGATCTAGTGATCAATCTTTGGACCTAATTGTAACATGCTCAACCATAGCCATTAAATTTGAAACACATTAAAGCATCGGACAATAACAAAACCTCAGTCTATAGTCAACATTCCAATTAAAGTATAAAGACAATCCAAAGAATATACTTCCTAAATTATTTGTTCTCCAATCAAAGTATTCATTTATGATTCAGCACCTACTTTATATCTTGCCTACTTTATATATGCAGAAGATGAATGTTCTTCCTCTCAATAAATGCACGAACTACAACCAGAGGAAGAAGAAAACCTTTCTTTGATTAAGTATAACTTAATCTCAGGATTAACGTTTTTCTGACCTGCTTTGAAGAGAGAGGAAGATGTGTGGCATGTGACTTTAACAAAAATCTGTTATTGCATTTCTCCATTGTTAACAATTAATATCAATATATAGTCATAATCTTGTAGTCGTATGATTTGGGAGATGATTTTCAAATGTCATATTTGCTCAAGTAAGACAGAGGAGGTGCTATGCATTTATCTGTGAGTAGAGGTTCTCATTTGACCAAGAAATAATTTTGAAGAACTTAAAAACACTTGAAGTTATCCAGCAGCATTGTTCACAGCGGCACATGATGATTAATGCTATGGCTTACTTCAGTCTGTCTCTGGCTTGCTTTGAATGACTGGAATTGAATCTGCAAAAGGAAGTCAAACTTGACATTTCATGACAATGCAAATACCTTACTTTACTGAATCAAATAACTTAACATCCAGGTTTGCATAAACTACAAACAAGCAGATGATGATTACTTACAAACATGTATATTAAATGTATCTTTAAGACAGTCATTGTCATTTTCCATTCATAAAGTTACAACTGTTCAAAAAGTAATTGTATTTCTTTTCATCCTTCTGGACTCCAGTCTATTATAAAGGCAAGCAACCATATAATTCAATGCACTAAAGTTTGGTGTTGAAAACAAGTATATTTACCCTTTAAAGGCAAATTCATTTTAAGAGAGATAATTAATAATTTTAGGAATAAAATTCCCCCTAATATAGTTACTAAAGTGCATTTAGAAGCACTTTTACAATTTGATAAGAAAAATGATTTATATTGTCTTTCCTCAACTTTTCTCACAGAGGTATGTTCAGGCAGTTTAGACGACATGCTCGCCTTTATTAAAGTATATTGTAGTAAATCCTAATCATATTATTTCTGTTACATGCAGAATATAATTACTTGTTCATCAAGATGGCATGGAAGAATCTGACTCTTAGAACTAAGAGCCTCTGGAGTCTCTTCAAGTTCTGCCGTTTGTTTTCCTCTTTTAGTTTCTTAGAGGAGGTAAAACTTTTTGTGACATGAGAGCCCTGAAAGAGAAATAAATAAATTGTTTAGTCAAATTCCAAGTCCTTTAGAATGATCAAAGTTATTTTGCCCTCAGTGGCTATATATTGGACCTGGCTCTCTGGTTTTTGCTTCTTGTTTTTAGATGGCCAGAGCAGGAAAGTGGCCAGAGCCTCTTATTGCATGAAGAAAACCAGGATGCAACTTTCTTGCTCTTTCTCTTCCACCTTGGTGTAGGAGTGGCTAGCTGCTTAGGGCCTGTTCCTCGATAAAAGACAGAGAATATTCTCTCTCTTCTGTCCATGGAGAATGGCATGATGCCAAGAAAAAATGCTAAATTTAGAAGGGAGGAAAGAGGCTGCTTGAGTCTATAATTGGCAGCATAATCTAGACTAGGTATATTGATTGAATCCTCTGAGAACAAAAGTAAAAAGTGCATAAGATTTATTGGGGGTAGTTTCAGTAACAGATAAAGAAGAAAAGGAACAGTACTAACAAGAAAAGCATTTGTATTTGGATGTTGAAAGGAGAAGGGGAAGAAAAGAGAATCAGTTGGAAAAATCTCAGCCCATATAACAGTTCTGGGAAAGGATCAGCCAGCGTGGTGGGATCTGGCACAAAGACTGTCCATAGAAGAATCTTGCAAATGGGCAAAAATGGCCATGCCAGAGTACCATAACTGTACTTTGTCGTTTGTTGCACACTTCCTAGGGGAAGAGTGGCCTTGGTTCCAGTGGTGTGGCAGACCCTGAGGCACTGCGGCTGGAAGCTGTGAACCAACTGCATCCCTTGCAGCTAATTATCAAGTTCTTTCTGAAAGGGATATCTGAGCAGTCTGCCTGTATGGCTGACCTATCACCTTACCACAATTCTCTGCTTTGGACTTGGCACAATCCTAGTTAACAACAGTGTTACTTTTTTTTATTTTTTTAAACATGTTTCTCGTTTTTATACTTCTTCAAGGACAGGATTCAGATATTTCTCTGTCTCCTTATCATATCTCAAAGCTCCTAAAACCCATTATGATTTCTAATGATTATGTGTTCTTATTTCTCATATGTCTCATAAGCTCCTTAAAATTTAATTAATAATACCTATCAGTTTCCTTCATATGGAACACATTCTACAAAGTAATCAGGAAATTATATTATGCAATAGTGCATACATTTTATTTTTCAGTATTTTATGCCCTTTGGAACCATGTTCTACTGAAAATACCCTGTGACCCATGTTATAAACACATGGATGGATGGATAGATAGATTTACCTATATTTTTTTTTCATGAAACCATAATTAGCTATTTAATATTTTCTGTTCATTCAGTTATTATTCTATATATATATATTTTAAAATCTAGTTATAACTCACCATTGTTTTAACCCATGGTTTGGTAAATAGTAACAATACTGTAAAATATTCTAGAATGGGAAGGTATTTATGAATACTTTAAAATGCATTGGAGTTCTCTTTCTTCTACCTCTTTCTCTTTATATTTTCTTGCTTCGTTTCTCTTTATTTTTATTTTCTCTTCCCTTCCCTAATATTTCATTCCTAAAGGCATCACGGAAGATAGAGCAAGGTAGAAATCTACATGGGTAGAGGAGAGAAACAGGAACAGAGGTCGACCCAGAGCAGAATGTCTGAGCCCAAGCATGGTGGACACTACTTAGGAATGCTCCCTATCAGAGGCTGTCAGAGGCTGAAAGAGGCAAGCAAAGCCCAAGTAAGGTGAACAAAATGTTTGCATAGGAGGACTACCCAATGTGAGGTTTCCGAGATCAAAGTATTGAGGAAGATGTTCACAAATGGGAGTGACCTCACTTGTGGTGTGAGAGCACAAGCAGATTAAAAAGGGAAAAACACAATGAGACTCCCCAGTGGTATGAGAGTGGTGTCACTGTGACAGGGCTGGCTTTGGGTGGTGTGGCAGAGCCCAAGGGGAAATAGGAGGGCTTTCATAGGTTGGGATGGCTCAGCATGAGGTGTCAGAACTTAGAGTGAGAAGGAAATCCATGCGGAGACATAGTTTCCTATGAAGTGTTAAAGTCTGTGTGGGTTCATAAGGGCATCTCTTTGAAGAGGTAGTTTTCATATGGTGTCAGAGGCTTTAAATGGTGCATTTGATATCTGTGCATCATGCAGTGGGGTGGTAAAGGCTAAATAGGATGAAGTAAGTATTCTTGCATCGGCGTAGCCAAATACAAAAGGTCAGACTCCACATGTAGTGAGGAATGGGTCTACACAAGGGAATTCTGACATGTGTGTAGGACTGAGGAGGGCGTTTATATGAAGGAATAGGTGGTAATGAAGATAGAAGATTTGTTCCTTACAAAGGAACTGATAAAATTAGTAAATATGATAGTTAAAACAATATTAGTAGATATCATAAATATAAACCAGGATTCTCACTGTCAGACAAGAGAATTCAAATACAAAAAGGGAGAGAAACAGAATGAACCCTGTAGTGGTGGATTGTAATTGGAAGAATCAATGTAAAGTCATGGTTTCACAAATATGAATGACTATAAAAGCCAATATAGATGTAAATGTGTGTATGCATACATATATTCATATATGTACATACACATATTTCCTAGCTTTATCTACTTGAAGGGCCTGGAAGTGACAACATCCAGTATCAATGAGCACACCTAGCACCTAGAGCTTGGTTCTGTATAGCATTCTTCACTAAAAGGAAGCAAGAAAATATAGACATGTCTTAAAGACATGGCCAATTCCAGGACCAAGGCAGGGAAAGTACAAGATGAGCCAAAAATATCTTGTTATGTCAGACAGCAAGAAAATGCTAAAAGAATTATGACACTACAGCAGAAGGACAGAGATTGAATGGACTAGCTCTACTCAAACCAAGGTTAATTTTAGCATCAAAATATGTAATGATAGTAATAGATTATAACTCACTGCATACAGTAGAAAACCATGAGGTCACATATTTATAAATAAAAAAATAAAAGAAGAAACGTTCCTCTTGATGAGGAACAGTCTCTACAGTGTCTCTGCAGTGGTTGGCTCTATAACTTAGGGACCAAGCTTCTGTTTTGTAGTCAAAATAACCTTCACATAACTCTCCACAGAAAATCCCAATTCAGATGTTTAAACTTTGTCTAAAGCAAGCCACTTTGATTTCCTGATTCTGTATCATATTTTGAAAATAATGAACATTAAATAAATTGTTAAATTAACATGCTGTGGCCTCTTATCTATACTGCAAGGCATCTTTGTAGATGTACCAAAAGATCTACACATCGCAGTTTGTGCTTGAATGCTTAGTCTGCTTCCTTCCATTGATGTGCCACCAGTGAGCCTATCAATTTCCTCTCTATTCAGGGCTCTTCAGGGCTCTCAGTCTCTTCAGCTTTTACACCCATCTCTATTTAAGCTGGCCCACATAGTTGATCATTTCAGCTACATTCATACCGACACTTCCATGTTCTTTCATTTGCATGACTCTAATACGTATCCAGCTTTTTCCACACCAAGTAAGTTTGGATGTTTCCTTTCAGCTAGACTTTCCAGATGATGAGGTTTTTTTTAGGGAAAATAAAGCATCATACTTCCAACTAGGTCTATTAAAAATTTGTTATTCAAAATCAGGTAGGGCTAGATAAGATCCAGATTTATTTTTGAATCCTGGTTTGCCCTGTAAGTATTCTGAGCCCTATAACTAAGATGGGGAAAAAGTAGTCATTATTTAAGTAGAGTATTTTAGATTATTTGACACTTCTGAAAATATTTGAGAATATTGTCATCTGTTTGTTGGCCTTCAAATACACAGATGAATTGTAAATTAAAATAAAGACTTTCTATACTTCAAATCTTAAATGTATTGCTTCTTGATTTATAAAGTTCCGGAGGTCTGTAGAACATGAGTCCACACATTGTTCTAGATATTCAAATTTCTATCCCTAGAGTCAGATGGACCAATAGAAATCTGAGTATTTACAAATAGATCATGTTATATAAATTTTATTCCCTATTTTTATTGAGCTTTGGCAAAATGTCCTCTGTTCTCATGGGTAAATGCTTTTAAAAACAACCTTATGAATCCTACAATAATATATGTTTTAAGGATACATTTGAGGCTATATTTATTATTTCACTTTTGCATACCTATATAAATTCTTAACTGAGAAATATCTGTTAGAATGAGCTACCATGAATAGCTTGAATAGCTTCCCATGAGAAACTTGTATGTTTTCTCTTCGTGAACAATAAGATCATGGAAATGACCATTTTAAAGCTTTTCATTTAGGTCATCAGGAGCTCATAGCCAAATTCTCAAATAAAATACTGCAATTATATAAGACGTTTTGTGATCTTGGTTTTCTAATTTCCATACACAGAATTTATTTTGTGTACAAAATCTTATGTGGAAAGAGGTAAGATCAATTTATTAATTCATTAAATGTAGTTGAGCTCTCATTGCTGCCAGATAACCCATTAACTTTCATTCATCCACTCAGCAGTTCTCCCCTTCTCAACTCTGGTGTTCATCTTTCCATCTGCCTTCTAAGGCTTAACAGATGGCTTGCCTCCTCTGCTCCTTGTCTGCAAATGAAAGCCATAAACAAAATCTCTCTCAAGGTCGTATCCAATTTACCTTTGACTTTCTCTATATGTTTGCCCAATCTATTTAATTATGGTACTAATTCTTAATATCCACAGAGTCTTCTTTTAATTGAAATGTAACATATACACAGAAAAGGTTGGAAATCTTATACCTGTACAGCTCAAAAGGTTTTCACAAAATAAACACCCCTATGTAACAAGCACAAAGAGTAAGAAGCATAACCTTACCAATACTTCAGATATCCTCTTGCTCTGTTCCAGTTACTACCCCTCTGCCAAGGGTAATCATTATCTTGGCTTCTAATAGTACAGACTTTACCTGTGTGCTTTTTAATTTTATTCAAATGGCCTCAGATAGTATGCACTCTTGTTTTGGTTTTTATTCTACATACCCAGAACTATTTTGACCCTAGGTCTTTCTTGTGCCATTGGAACCTTGATGACTCAACATTCTTTCCATTCCATCATGTTTGCATTCTCTGATGCATTTTCTTTCCCCTTCTCCCAAAAGCTACTGTCCATTTTCTTCATTATCAATTTTTGTAAACAGTTTTTCTCAATTGCCTATCTGCTATTTGGCCATCTGCAAAACTGCCTTTTTTCATTAGTCTCCAATTCTTCTGAAAATCTTGCTAAACTTACTTGTGACTTTCCATTTGTTAAATCAGAAGGCCAGCTTATTTCTCTACAGCATTTGACTCTGTAGGACGTCATCTACTTCCTGAAAATTCTACCTGAATTAGAGCCATTTCTTCTTCATTTTCCCTTTTACTCTCTGACTCCCAGTTTTCTTTGCATGCTTATACTTTATAAACTGGGATTGCAAAGTCTTTCCTTTTTGGTCTTTATACTTCTCACTTTATAGCCTCATGCATTGTAATCTCATCCATACTACTCCTTTTGTGCTGTACATCCCATTTGATGCATAGCAGAGCTATACATTTTGGTACCAGCACAATTTAGTTATGCAGATAAATTTAATTTGATGCTAATATACAGCTCCTTTGTTATGATGCTATTTTGTCTTTTTTGTAACCTTCAGCATACTGACCAAGAGGAAATATAAATAACACTGAAATTGTCTTTTTTGCTCTGTTTCTTACACTAAAATGACATCCCAGTACACAATAGGGACGTAAGGGCTACTCAAAGTTCTGGCTGAGGTCATGGAGGCCTCTGGTCCATTGCTGGTCCTTAAGTAGCATCTTCTATTTTCTAAGACAGTGTTTTCTTTATCTGCCTCATAGAGAACTTCTCTGCTAGCATGTAATGCTATCATTCTCAGTTGACAGGATCAGGGAGCAGTCTGTCAGCTAAGCCAATAGTGCTGGAGTACATGGGTCATATTTCTCCTTCTGACTCACATCCCTACAGATCTCACTGCTATCTGACTCTTCAGTATCTGCCATGGCTTTAGCTCAGCCCTGTGACCAGATAGTCCTCTGCATGGGGTTCACCTCTTTCCATTTTATCTTACCACTCTGACCTTCTTGGAAGACTGTTAACTAAATTTTAGTGTTCTTTTTAGGAGGAAGGTTTAGGAGTGTCAATTTGACTCTCTTCTTCTGACCACACTAGCTGGGCTGAGCAGCCTAGTATTGTGATGTCTCCTACACAGTGGGCTCCTCCTCTGCCAGAGGCCAAATGGGAAGTGGGGACAAGTTACTGCCTCTATCCACAACGCTGTGGATAATTTATTTAACATTTCTGTGGCTACAGCCCATAGAGGAGATCCCAGCACACACATCTAGAGCCAAACAGATATAGCTGTTCCTTCATTTCCTTTGCTTCATGTCCTCCTTCTGCATTATTGAGTGTACTGGATAAAATGGAAAGTCGGGCTGGGGTATCACCTCTACATTCTGGGGACAACTTTGTGATTAAATGTCTCCGCAGTTTCATGATGACTAATGACACTGAGTATCTTTTCATGGGCTTGTCATTCATGTATTTTCTTTAGTGAAGTGTCTCTTCAGATCCTTTGCCCATTTTTAATTGGTATTTTATTTTCTTATTATTGAGTGGTGATGGTTCTTTATATTATAATTATATATTTAATATGTATGTATTATATATAATATATAGTTACTATACATTATGTATAATTTCATATTTAATAAAATATGAATATCAGACATAGACTTTTGTTGTTTAGTAAGAGTTTTGTTGCAAATTTTTATGTAATGAAACAAATGCAGACATTAAAACTTTTGGAAGTTATTTTGTTACTTTTTAAAGTACAAACATTTATTCAATTAAATCCCTTATTTCATTTTATACCTATTTGATACTATTATGTTAGCTTGTACACCACAGATAATATCACTTAAAATTTTTAGGACAATTTTTTCCTTCTTCCTTGATATTTCTGGAAACATTCATTTACTCTCTTGAAAGATACAGAGGGAGACAGTTAAATCTTTGCTGCCTGAAGGCATTGGAAGTGAAAGACAGTTAATAAGGTATTTGTTGTGGGCTTATTTATTTTAGGAAATAATACTGACAGGAATGCAAGTTCTTTGGAAGGCAGAGAAGGGTAAAAATACTGGGTCCAATTTCCTGGGTTCTTTCAAAGACGTGTTAAAGTCACTGTCAGTATTATCATTTGACAACACTTAAAAAGAAACATTTGGCCGGGCGTGGTGGCTCACGCCTGTAATCCCAGCACTTTGGGAGGCCGAGGCGGGCGGATCACAAGGTCAGGAGATCGAGACCACAGTGAAACCCCGTCTCTACTAAAAATACAAAAAATTAGCCGGGCGCGGTGGCGGGCGCCTGTAGTCCCAGCTACTCAGGAGGCTGAGGCAGGAGAATGGCGTGAACCCGGGAGGCGGAGCTTGCAGTGAGCCGAGATCGCGCCACTGCACTCCAGCCTGGGCGCAGAGCGAGACTCCCTCTCAAAAAAAAAAAAAAGAAACATTTAACTTTAGAAATATCAGTATATTACAGATGAAATACATTCTGTGCAATTGATCTTAGATGTTCAAACATTACTTAGGAAACATAATAGATGATCTTGTTTGAATGGCATGCTGGAATGTGGAATCAAACCACTCTCTGATTTTTCAGTTGGTTGGAGCTTTAAGGAGTCAGTCATAGTGACTGAGTTTTGTATATGATTACTTTGGCCACAAAGACTGGCCTATTTGATATAAGTTTTATTGCCTCTGTGCTAATTTACCTTTAAAAGGCTTCAATGTGAGTAGGATGACTTATGCGTGTGTAAGTTAATTGCGATCTCAACTTAAGGAAATGTTTGCTAGCATTTTGATATGTACTGTATTCCAGAGAAAGAAGTTTATTTTCCTAATATAGTCATATAAATCTATATTTAAGTACTTAAGTATTATAAGACATGGTAGAGATAAATTTTTTACTAGTAGAATGAGTATTAAACACAGGTCATTGGGTATAAACACTAAATAGGCTCTACCTCCCTTGTGTAAGCAAGATATAGGATATTGAGTAAATATGGCAGCCTAATCCTGAGGGACAGCATACAAGGTATGGAGCTTGCTGGTCATGTGTCCCTCCAATTTACAGAAGGCTCTTTCACTCAAACTCGTTTCATGACTGGCTCTTCTTCCTGCTGTAACATGTTAAGATAGCTCAGAGCGAACCTTTCATTGAGATTTCTAGTTAAAGTGCCTGAGAACAGAAGGGAACATCTTCTAACAATAAGAGTAACTGATATGACCCCCATTCTGTGCCTCTCTGCTGGTAAATAACTGTATGTTTGACAAAGTTTGTTCTAAGGCTAACTTCCATAGACACACCCTTTGTTAACTCTTGAAAGAAGACAGCATGGCCCCCACCTAACATATGGTTGAGGCCAATTGTACTTACAAATACTAGACATTTGTTGAAAAGCAGGGTGGCTTAGGTCTGTTCACATAAATCCAAATGACCAAAGTTTTGGGTTTTATCCTAAAATTACATGAGATATATAAAATCTATTAACTGAATGAGTGATCATCTTGAAATATTTAGCTACTCTTTGTCTAAATGTAAAGAGTGAGCAAATATCCGTAAAGAGTGAGCAAATATCCCTAACTCTTAATTGCAAGTTTGTGAAAAACAGCTAAACTAATGAGTGGCTATCAGATGCCCTCAATCACTTAGGTATAACATATTCTATGAATTTGAATTTGCTTGATTTTCATTCATTACCTATCCACTTAATTGTGTTTTTCTCTTTTTCCCTTAGTTCCCTCTATAACCTGAAAAAATATCTGGCTGATAACAATAGTTACTGAGAAAGTATGCATCTTTACCTCCTACCTTCATCCTGAGTGCATCAGTTAAAAACATTTATTAAATATTTGCTAAACTGGGCTCAAATACTCATTATGAAATATTGCAGGAAGCAATAAATGTGTCTCCTGTGTTTAGGTTTCTGTATCTGGAAAATTAAAAAATGAGATATGTGGCCAATTCCATAAATATTGTTGTCTAGATGTATAAATGAAAATTTTAAAAAGCTAGAGCATAGGCTAAATTACTAGTGCAGTAATCAATTATGAATACTTTAGTAATTATAGTAATGTGAGAAATTTTTTTTGGAAGTGGACCAGTATATTAGTAGGATAAATAAGATGTGGCCTTGTTTAAAAGAGGGAGATCTCCTAGACAAGAACATCTCAATATCAAAGCTTTATGCTTTCCTTGTAATTTTTAGTTTCTGGCATGCTCTTTTACCTTAAACCAAACAAATGAAACTTCTCGAATTTTTTTTAAACACGACTCAATTAATGTGTAAGTCCTTTTTTTTTTTTTTTTTTTTTTTGAGACAGAGTCTCGCTGTCGCCAGGCTGGAGTGCAGTGGTTCAATCTCTGCTCACTGCAATCTTCAAATCCCTGGTCCAAGTGATTCTTCTGCCTCAGCCTTCCAAGTAGCTGGGATTACAGGCACGTGCCACCATGCTAAGCTAATTTTTGTATTTTTAGTAGAGATGGGGTTTCACCATGGACCAGAATAGTCTCAATCTCCTGACGTTGTGATCCACCCTCCTCGGCCTCTCAAAGTGCTGGGATAACAGGTGTGAACCACTGCACCTGGCCGTGTCTAAGTACTTTTTAAAACTCTAAAATCTCAATGGCTGAATATCTAAATATAGTATAAGTAGTAACAGGTAGGTGTGGACTGAAAATTATGTACTTACATGCTTCATAGGAATATTGGTAAATAGGACTTTCTCTTCATTGTCTATGGGCAAAACTACCAAAAATCTCTTCAACTCTGACTTTACCAGATAACAATTTGAAAAAAAAAAAAATAAAGAACTTTTGTTCTGTATCTTAGTGGGACAATTTTGGCTTCTCTCCTGATTATACATGCATTCCCAGTTCCGCCATTCAGATATTCTAGATGTTGTTTTTGCTTTTTATTTGCATCTGTCAACTATTTCTCGCTTATCTGTGTAGATACCCTCCATGCTACGTATTCCTCTGTCTTTCTGCCCACTACTTTCTTGCCCATCTGTGTAGATATTCCCCATGCTATTATATTGGTTTATTTCTATTTGTATTGGCCCTCCATCACTGATCACTCAAGGCAGTAATGCTACACCTTCCACAACCTGATTTTTGTTTGTTTGTTTAATAATGGAAGAGGTATTCCTCCCTAGATGGCAGAAAGCAATACTCATTGCTAACTCAGGTATTTCAGTTTTACTGCTCAAGTTATAGAGAATTGCTAATACAGAAAACAGAGGAGAGTTTAAGTAAAGTATTTTTTATGTATGTTGGTGTGTTGAAATCATTTTTTCATTCTTTCTTATTGATTGTAAACAGTGGCTCTCTGATTCTCTGATCCCATGGATCCCCACAAGGGCTATATTAGCATGATCTGAAATACAGCCTTACCCTGTACCTACAACTGCTCTGTCTAGGCCCTTTTCCTCCTAATGAGAGTAGCTCACTCTGTTAGACAAATTTCTATGGCTGGAGACCCAACATCATATTGGTTAAGGTATGATCTCTATAGTCAGTAAAAATTACATAAGTTAAATTTCATCTCTCACAATTTCAATTTCTTCTTTTGAAATCTCTAGAATATACTCTTTCAATCTAAATAAGGTAAAATAAAATAAAAAGCAATCTCTAGAATATAAAGAGTTTATATATAAACCTTGTTTCCAGAATTGTAGAGAAGTTCTAAAAGACTCATTCAAGATTCATCTTATTTTGGGAATTCTAGTTGCAAAGGCGAATAAGTACAGTGTTATTTCATTGAAATGATGTGTTTGCTACACTCTGGTGCATAGACTACACTATGTAAAGTCATATGGATATAAAAAGTGAATTAGACACAGCCTCGTACAAAACAAGCACTCACTACATGTGAACTCTCATTCTGATGATTGTCTCTCAAGGTATTTTGTCATACCTTTGGGTAATTAGCCTTTCATACAGTCACTTCACATTCCCCACCATTTATCAGATATGCCTTTACATATATGTCCTTTTATTATGGGCAAACTTTCTTTTCTTTGTGATATCTGAATCTCAGGAAAATCATAACAACAGGAGACAATGGCTTAGAAGAAAATAAAAATAAAACGTTTTCTAAAATAAATTCCAGTTGTTTTAATAATCTATAAGTGGAACAAAAATTATGACTGAACTAGGAGATAATTTAGATTATCTGTAGAATCACAGGTCTTGAGAAAGAAACAAAACTCAGATCATAGAAAAAAGATAGACATTTGGCTATTCAAGCACACACACAAAGACAAAGAGAGAGAAAGCAAGAGACAACTACAATAAAAGAGAGTGAGAACAAAAGAGAGAGAGAGTCTATATGATGTTATTCACTACAAAGTAAAAGGAAAATAACAGAAGGGAACTGTCAGTCCACTAGACACAGCTTTCAGCCATTATATAAAATAACTCTCCTGTGTAATAATAGATAATTGGTCATTATGCATCAAAAATCCTTTTATAAATTAAAAAATAGACAACCTGTTAGAAAAAAACATGGAAATAACAAAATTATAATTCATATGGCCAATAAAATTTGAAAAGATGGTCAACCTGACCATCCTTTCTTTCATAAAAGAAGAGCCAATTTAAACAAAGCATAAAAGAAATACAGTGTTGATTAGAATATGAGGAAATTGGCATTTTATATAGCAATTGTGGAAGGAGTAATTTGGTAGTATTATTCTACATCTAGAGAAGAATCTAGAGAATTGTACTTCTGGAGAAGTGGTCTAGAGAAATTACAGCATGAGTACATTGAAATAAGGTTTTTTTTTTTTTTTTACAACAATATCAATATAAAAGGAATATATTAAAATAATAAAAATGCCTAGAAGATCAGTTTTAAATTTAAACTGGCATACAAATAAATTGGAATACTTAGAAGTGATTTAGAAGAATGAGATGAACACACACACACACTGACTCAGATACATGTTTTTGATAAGCTGTTAAATAAGAACAAGCAAGCTGAAGATTAATGGCTCAATTTTGGTAAAAGATAATACTTACGTTTGTGTTTACATGTGTGTAGATATCTATATTTAACAAAAAAGTTAGGGAAAATATGCACTTTTTTTACATTTAATACACTTTAGAAGGACACATGTATGAATGATGTTTCTGGGAATTTTAGTTGCATAGGTGAATAAGTACAGTGTTATTTTATTGAAAGGATATGTTGACCACATGCTGGTACATAGACTGTGCTGTGTAAAGTCATATGGATGTGAATGTTTCTAAAAGCCATAGTATTTGTTTGCATCAAGGTAATGTTATTTCATGAAAAGAATATGTTCACTGCCGTTACATTTAATAAAGTTTTGTATTAGTCTGTTCTCATGTTGCTATAAAGAACTACCTGAGACCGAGTAGTTTATAAAGAAAAGAGGTTTAATTGATTCACAGTTCCACAGGCTCTACAGGAGGCATGGCTGGGAGGTGAAGGGGAAGCAAGCACATCTTCACATAGCAACCGCAGAGAGAGAAAAGGGGGAAGTGCTACACACATTTAAACAACTAGTTATTGTGATAACTTGCTCACTATCATGAGAAAAGCAAAGGGGAAAATCTGGCCCCATGATCCAATCACTTCCCACCAGGTCCCTTCCCCAACATTGGGAATTCCAATTCAACATGAGATTGGGTGAGGTCACAGAGTGAAATCATATTATTCTGCCCCTGGCCCTTCCAAAATCTCACATCCTTCTCCAATTTTGAAACAAATTCATGCATTTGCAACTGTCTCCCAAAGCCTTAATTCATTACAACATTAATTCAAACATCCAAGACCAAAGTCTCATTTAAGACAAGGCAAGCCCCTTCTACCTATAAGCCTATAAAATAAAAAACAAGTTAGTTACTTCCAAGATACAGTGGAGGTACAGAGTAAATACATTCCAAAAGGGAGAAATTGGCCAAAACAAAGGAGATACAGACCCCATGCAAGTCCAAAACCCAGTAAGGCAATCATTAAATCTTATAGTTCCAAAATAATATCTTTTGATTCCATGTCTCATATCCAGGGCACACTGAATCAAGGAAGGGGCTCTGAATGCCTTGGGCAGCTCTGTCCCTATGGCTCTGCAGGGTATAGCCCCCGTGGCTGCTTTCACTGGTTGGAATTAAGTGCCTACAATTTTTCCAGGTGTATGATGCAAACTATAGGTGGATCTACCATCCTGGGGTCTGTATGATGGTGCCCCTCTTCTCATAGCTCCACTAGGCAGTGCCCCAGTGGTGACTCTGTGTGGGGGTTCCAACCCCACATTTCTCTCCACACTGCCCTAGTAGAGGTTTCTCATGAGGGTTCCACTCCTACAGGAGACTTCTGCCTGGACATCCAGGTATTTCCATACATCCTCTGAAATATAAGTGGGGGCTGGCAAGCCTCAGTTCTTGCCTTCTGCACACCAGCAGGCCTAACACCATGTGGAAGCTGCCAAGGCTTAGGTCTTGCACCCTCTGAACCAATGGCTGGAGCTGTACCTTGGCCCCTTTTAGCCACAGCTGGAGCTGGAGTAGCTGGGACACAGGGTGTCATGTACTGAGACTTCACAGAGTAGCGGAGCCCTAGGCCTGGTCCACAGGATCATTTTTTCCTCATAGGCCTCCAGGTCTGTGATGGGAGGGGCTTCTGTGAAGGTCTCTGAAATGCCCTGGAGGCATTTTTCCATTGTCTTGGCTATTAACATTCGGTGACCTTTTACTTATGCAAATTTCTTCACCCTGAATTTCTCCCCAGAAAATGAGTTTTTCTTTTCTACCACATAGTCAGGCTGCAAATCTTCCAAACTTTTACACTCTGCTTCCCTCTTATATATAAGTTCTCTTTGCTTAGGAGAATGAGCATAGCCTTTTCAGAAGCAGCCAGGCTACATCTTGAACACTTTGCTGCTTAGACATTTCTTCTACCAGATACCCTAAATCATCTATTTCAAGTTCAAAGTTCCACAGATCTCTAGAGCAGGGGCACAATGCCACCAGTCTCTTTGCTAAAGCATATCAAGAGTGACTTTTGTTCCAATTCCCAATAAATTTCTCATCTCCATCTGAGACCTCCTCAGCCAGCACTGTCCATATGGCTATAAGCATTTTAGTCACAACCATTCAACGAGTCTCTAGAGAGTTCCAAACTTTTCACATCTTCCTGTCTTCTGAGCCCTCCAAACTGTTCCAACCTCTGCCTTTTACCTGGTTTCAAAGTCGCTTCTACATTTTCAGGTATTTTTATAGCAATGCCCCACTTCTCTGGTACTACTTTTCTGTATTAGTTTGTTCTCACATTGCTATAAAGAACTACCTGAGACTGGGTAGTTTCTGAAGAAAAGAGATTTAATTGGCTTATAGTTCCGCAGGTTCTACAGAAGGCATGACTGGAGAGGCCTCAGGAAACTTACAATCATGGCAGAAGGTGAAGGGGAAGCAAGCACATCTTCACATGGTAACGGGAGAAAGAGCAAAGGGGAAAAGTGCTACACGCTTTTAAACAACTCCATCTCATGAGAATTCACTCACTATCACAAGAATGGCAAGGGGGAAATCTGCCCCAGTGATTCAATCACCTCCCACCAGGTCGCTTCCCCAACATTGGGAATTATAATTCAACATGAGATTTGAGTGGGGAAACAAAGCAAAACCATATCAACAAAGGCACATGTGTAAATGATGTTTCTAAGAATGGTAGTTGAATATGTGAATGAGTATAGTGCTATTTCAGTGAATGAACGTGTTCACGTAACATTGCTGCATTTAATTCACTCTGTAGTGGCACACGTATAAATGACAATGTTTTTTTGTTTTTAAAGTAGATCTTCAGATCTTGTTTAACTGAAACTTTCTACCCTTTGACCAATATCTCCTCATTTCTACTTCCCTCAACCCCTGGAAACCACCATTCTATTCTCTGCTTCTATACATTTGATAGTATATTAACATATATTCTATATGTTTGATCTATATTTTAGATTACACATATAAGTAAGATCATGAGGAATTTATCTTTATGCAAGGACAAATAGAAAGACAAAGAGAAATGTATTTTAAGAATCTTTGCTTATTTTTTAACTGAATTGTGTATTCATTTTGTTTCAACATATTTTCTAACTTCCTTTTTTATTTCTTCTTTGACCCAATGGTTGTTTAAAAGTTTGTTGTTTCATTTATTTGAATTTGTTAATTTACCAATTTTCTTTCTGTTGTTAACTTTCAGTTTAATTCCACTATGATCAGAAAAGATACTGGTAATAATTTCAGTCTTCTAAATTATAAAGACTTGTTTTGTGATGTAGCATGTGATCTATCCTGGATGACATTCTGAATGCTCTTTAGTAGAATAAGTAATCTGTTGCTGTTGAGTGGAATGTTCTGCATTTGTCTGTTAGATCCATTTGGTCTAGAGTGTTATTCAAGTCAGCAGTTGAATTGTCTAGATTATCTATCTATTATAGAGAGTGGGTATTGAAGTCTCCTGCTATTATTGTATTTTTGTCTATTTCTTTTTTTTTTTTTTTTTTTTTTTTTTTTTTGAGATGGAGTCTCGCTCTGTCGCCCAGGCTGGAGTGCGGTGGCCGGATCTCAGCTCACTGCAAGCTCCGCCTCCCGGGTTCCCGCCATTCTCCTGCCTCAGCCTCCCGAGTAGCTGGGACTACAGGCGCCCGCCACCTCGCCCGGCTAGTTTTTTGTATTTTTTAGTAGAGACGGGGTTTCACCGTGTTAGCCAGGATGGTCTCGATCTCCTGACCTTCAGTTTGTCAATGTTTGCTTTACATATTTAGGTGCTTTGATGTTGTGTACATATATATTTAAAATTGTAACATGTTTTTGTTGAATTGATCCTTTTATTATATAACGTCCTTCTTAATCTCTTGTAATAGTTTTTGACTTAATTTCTATTTTATCTAATATAAGTATAGCCATCCCTGTTCTCTGTTGGTTGTCATTTGCATGAAATATCTTTCTTTACCTCCTCACCTTTAGCCTAAATATGTCCTTAAATGTAAGGCAACACTTCTAGACAGCATATAGTTGGGTTATGTTTTTTAATCTATCCATCCACTCCAGGTCTTTTGATTGATTGATCGATTGATTTAGTCCATTTACATTTAAAGTAATTATTGATAGATAAGAACTTACTATTGACATTTTATTGTTTTCTGTCTGTTTTGTAGGTTTTTTTCTCTTTTCTCTTGTTATCTTTGTGGTTTGATTTTTTGTTTAGTAATGGAATTCTTACCCTTTTTCTTCATCTTTCGTGTTTCCATTGTACATTTGTATGTTTGTGTTTGTGTGTGGTTACCATGGGGGCTCAGATCAAACATGTTATATCAGTCTATTATAATGTTATAGCAACTCAATTTCAATTTATACCGAAATTCTACACTTAACTCCCCAACATACTTAGTGTAATTTATGTCGTATTTTACTTATTTCTATATTGTTTCCATTAAAATATTTTTATAGTTATAGTTATTCTTACTACTTTTGTCTTTTAATTTGTACGCTAGTGTTAACTTACATGCCACCTTTACAGCGTAACAATATTTTGTGGTTTGTGTTTATAGTTTCTCTTTAAAAATGAGATTTATATTTACACATGGTTTCATGTTGTTTAGCGTCTTTTCATTTCAACTTGAATAATTCCCTTTATCACATCACAGCTGGGGGAAGGGAAAAGAAACAAATAAAAACCGTCACTACCCCTCGTGGATGTGCAGGGTCGTATTTTGGTTCCAGTAGCTGGAGAGGAGCACTTGTGAAGGCTGTGCTCCCAAGAACCCAGAGCCAGTGGAAAGTCTGTCTGTGGATAGGGTTCATCAGAGCATCAGACAATTCCATCCTCCTCGTTCCTCGCTGTGACCAAGCTAATATCTTTAGAGTGAAAATAACAGCACAATATACCTGGGAAAATAACAAGAGAGAAATTCTTTTTGGGGCATTGTATAAAGGGCAGAATCAAATAAGTGGAGAGTAGAAATTGAGAAAGTGATCTCTGGCAAGCTACTACCCACAGTAAAAACAAAATACCACTAGAGAAGTTTAAAACTTATGGTCAACTGGGGAACAGAAACAACAAAGCCCAAACTAGTACTACTTCTGACTTGATTAAGACAAACCCCATATTAAAGCCCTTGGAGAAGAAAAGAGCACATCACCAAGCATTAAAATATATGCTTTGCGGAAATCAATCCAAATTTCCATTGACAGATGAATGGATAAACTATATATATAAAATACATATAATATACATAATATATATGATATTATATATTATACATTATATATACAATATAATATATTATATATAATATATAATATGTGTTATATATTATAATTATTATATAATTATTAATATAATTATATATTATTATTTTTATATAATATATTATATATAATATGTATATTATATATGATAATTATATATGTAGTTTTAAAATGCCTTAAAAATGAAGGAAATTCTGCTGCATGCTATAACATGGATGAAAGCATTATACTAAGTGAAATAACCCAGATAAAAAAAAACAAACATTATGTAATCCAACTGACAGGAGCTACCTAGAATCAGCAAATTCATAGAGACAGAAACTAGAGTAGAAGTCACCAGGTGTTGGGGAAGGGGGGAATGGGGAGTTATTGTTTGATGGGTATAGAGTTTCAGTTTGGGATGATTAAAAGTTTCTAGAAATGGATGTTGGCATTGGTTGCACAAAAATTTTAATATGCTTACTGTCTCTGAATCATATACTTAAAATGGCTTAAATGGAAAAGCTAATGTTGCATATATGTTATCACAATAAAAAGCTATATTTGCCTTGGAATATACTGTTCTGCCCAATAAGTTTGATTCCCAGAAGGAAAAAATTAAGGCATACAAAAATAATGACAAAAAAACATCAACACCAGACTCAGATACAAAACAGCTTTTGGTATATTAGACTAGGAATTTGACATAACTATAATCAATTAGAACCTTTATTCTAACAGATAGTCAGAAAATATGCATGATCTGATGCATAATTTCAGCAGAAAAAATAAAGTTATAAGCAAGAATCTAGAAATACTAAAAATAAAATATATATATATAGCATGAAGATAAATAGTACCTTTGATAAGTTGATAGGCACATCAGTAGATTCAGAGAGATTCAGTGAACTTGAAGATAAGACAAGAGCAACTACAAACTGAAGCACGCACACAGAAAAGAGAAAAATATAAGAACAGAATATGCAAAAGATATGGTACAATATTAATCTTCTATTATATACATAATTGGAATCCCCTAAATGAGAATGGGACAGAAGAAATACTTAAGTAAGCAACAATAGAGAAATTTCCAAAATTAATGATAGACACCAAGCCTCAGATCCAAGAAGCTGACATAATATTTTCTGTAAACCTACCATTTTCTTTCATCTCTTCCATCCTCTGCGAGATTCAGCTTTGCTGCAATCCTACCAAACATGTTAAAGATAGTTGCTTCTCAAAGCCCTTACGTAGCAAGAACTTGTAAGACCATTAACTCTAAATCTTTCTAATGATGTGTACTTATGTGTCTGTTCCCTTCTATGCTTCTATGCCTTCAGTTTAATTTTGTATTTTCATATTAACAACCATATATCAAAGTGACACTATATGTAATGATACCAAAATACAAATTGCTTTAAACATTTATTAAATCTTAAATTCCATTTGTTAATCAGTCTTCTGGTAGATGAAAACATTTAAAAGAGACAGAAATATATTATAGAATAAAATTAATCAATAATAAAAATTTATGATAAAGTGATTTATATATTCTTAGGGAAGGCTAGACGCTCAAGAAGAGACAAAGGATAAAGGGAAAAATGGCTTAACGCCTTATAAAATACATGCAAAGCATTGATATTCTAATAAAAATTAATCTTTGCAGCAAAAATTAGAAAGTTTATTTCAGCTGAATATGCTGATTTTGAAGAAATAAAAACTGACTAAAAAGTTGTAAATATTTCCAACTGTGATGAAAATGTTGAAAAGGTCTTCATCTGTAGATTTGTTTATAAGGCGGATTGCCTAACCTTTATAAATATATTGCTCATTGTAGCTGGGGGAATGTGTTAGATTCATCCTATAAACATTTACTTAATGACTTTTCAAGGTTTTATAAGTCTTGTGGTTCCAAAATACCTTAGCATTTATTTTATGTGAACATTTTACAAGTGATGTAGTTCAAATTTTCCAAGAAATTCTTCAGAGATATAAGAACATTCCTTGTCTCTTAAGAGAACAATAACTAAAATGTATGCCCTAGTGGTATGAGTATTTATAATGTCTACCTAATTTCTCTGGTTATGGCAGATCTGTAGTTTTATTATTCAAATAATAAATGTTGTTCTAAAATAATACTCAGCAGTATCTCTAGGGCCTAGAACATAGTAGGTGCTTAATAAAACATGCAGAGCGAAGCAACAACAACAAAAACACAAAGAAAGTGAAGAAGAGGGAGAGGGTAGTGAGAGAAGGAGAAACGGGGAATCAATTTGCTTTCATTAACTTTATTGCTTAACCTGTGTGATCCAGTGTTTTAGAGAGTTAACGTACCATATGTCCAAATTAAAATTTAATAACCTGAGTTTCTCTTGCAAATTTAGAGGTTAGAAGTTATTTATTTATTTATTTAAAACATTATTTTTCTGCCTACTTTGTGTTAGGCCCTGTGCTTGGTGCTGGGATGTAAAGATGTATTTCTGCTCCGAGTAGCTTGTATTTTTATAAGAAAGTCACATATAAATAAATCATTGCAATACAGTGAAGAGACAAGTTTCTGGTAATACACAAAGTATAATACACCTCAGGTCATTAATTAAAGAGGGCTAAAAAGTAGATAATAATTTTCTGAGTTAAAAAAAAAAAAAAGAAAAAGAAAAAATAGCATGCCAGGCAGAAGGATTCAAATGCATAAACGCTGAAATGCGTGACATAGCAAGACCCACTGAAGGAGCTGAAATTAGTCTAATGTAGCAGAAGAATCATCTGTCAAAGGAAAAATCCTTCTAGAGGTAGTATGAGATTGGAGGCAGGGACATAGTACGAGACTCTGCCAATGGTCCAAGCAGGAGATGGTGGACAATGAAAAGAAGGTTGGGGAGGAGAGGGTTGATTTTAGAGACATTTAAAAGGAAGAATAGTCAGGAACTTATTTGCATTAATGGGGAGGAATTGCAGAAATATCCCTAGCAGTATAGCTGAAAATAAGTAGTATATTTATATGATAAAGAAAAGAGAAAGAATACATTTAGGAAAAACAATGATTTGTATGTTCTATTTGCTCTTTGTGAAGTGTCTTTATGTATGTCATTCAAGAGGATATTCAATGTCTGTTAGATATAAATCTCTGAAGGTCAAGAGGATATATAAATAGGACATGATTTTGTGCAAGGATAGCTTCCTAGAGGAATATATAAGGTTTCTTTATCTTTTCTTTTACTTTTGTGGGAGTAACTGAAAATAAATATCCTGCACTCCTGGCAAGATTGTAACAAAGTTTTTAAATAGAGGAAATATGAATTATGTAACAAAAAGCTTAAGGCATATCTGTTTTAAACTGTATTTATATTATTTTTGAACCACATGGAGCTAGGTTGAAGGGTCACATTTAACCAAAAGAGTACAAACAATACTTTCCTGATAACAAGAATAAGTTTCTTAGCAAGAGGTGTCTGCTAGCTTACATTAGGAATAGCTTCCTGTCAAAATATCACTTGGCACAGATGACAGATACCAAAAATAAATCTGTGTTCCATAGTTGCTGGGTTATTTACAAGGCAAAAAATAAATAATGGCACACTGATTAAATCATTGATACACAAGTATTTTTAAATAGCTACTTAGGCTCCAAGAAACATCTAACCAATTGACATCTATCGTGTGTATGTTTTGAATCTGGTACTGGTAAGTACCTTACACTAAGAAGAAGCCTAAGACAGTTTCTACTCTTGTAAATCTGACACCTAATAGGATATAGAAGCCTGATGCTCGGACCAGATAATTAAGAATGTAATAGTAAGCAAGAATGTATAACATTGGAGGGTAAAGGCATTTATCACAGCCTGGTGTAGAAAGGAATTCGGAGTAAATACTTGCTTTATTGTAACGGGATAGAGGGAAGAGAGGGTCATGTTGACACTGGTGGTGTAGGGTTGGCTCGGGATATTGAAGGAGTTCCATTCTGACACTGCTAGTTTCTTTGTGAAATAATAAGAAAAGAAAAAGGTAGACAGCCTTCGGAAGTTTAGGAAGATTATAAAAGGAATCATTTTATTTGTTTTATGTTGTAATTTCAAACAGAAGAAAGTTCTATCTGAGGATTATTTTCCACTTCTTTTGTTACATTTTCTTAATCAGCAAATTATTAAAATTTAGGCTAAGAAAATTCTCGGCCCCTTGACAAATATAACAAAAAGTGATCCATGTACAATATTACGTTTATAGACAGTTTTTAATGTATCCAAAGGAAATTCTGAATCAAAGGTAATTTTGTTCTTATTTGGCATAATTTCTCTCCCAAATCAGTAAGGAGAGGAAAAAATGCTTAATAAAACTGATACTCATTTTTTAAAAAAATCAATTTGTATTAATCTAAACTTATTTTGGTATAAAAAAATACAGTAAAGACTACAGCTGATTCTTTTTTTTTTTTAAATAGCTAATGAATATTCTCATACTTTGATATTTCATAGTCCATGTTTCTCTCTATTCAATTAAATAACGCCTTTATCTTACATTATATTCCATTATAAGCATAGCTCTATTTCTTAATGCTATTCTGTTATTTAACTTCATGCCTATTCTTGCACTAGCACATTGTAAACAGTTACAGAGTTTGTTAGACTTACATTCTATAAACATATCAGTGTTAATAAACTAAACACTTTATTAACAGGTTTTTAAAGATATAAACACCAGTGCTTGTTGGCATCTTTTACATTTAGCTGTTTCTAAATTCCGTTTAAAAATTTTATAAAAATACTTTTTAAATACCCTTCAGACACAGTTTTACTATTGTAAATCAACACACAAATGAATTTACATTTTGCCTTTGTACCCCTAAAGTATAAAATAAAAATAGTCGGGGGGCAGGACCAAGATGGCCAACTAGAAGCAGCAGTCATGGGAGGCTCCCATCGAAAAAAACCATGATAACCGTGTGAATCCTTCACCTGCAAACAAGGTATCCAGTTTCTCTTATAAAAATTGACTAGAAGGCTGGCATTACCCACCGAGAGAAGGAAGAGCAGTGTGGTGCGGTAGCCCAACTGAGACCCACATGGGGAAGGGGAACCCCCTCCCTGCCAGCCAAGGGAGGTGGTGAGTGAGCGTGCTACCCAGCCGGGGAAACTGCTTTTCCATGGAAGTATGCAAACCACAGATCAGAAGATCCCACTCAAGAACCCATGCCACCAGGGCCTAGTGTCCCAATCCTAGAACGTGCAGATTCTTACAGCCTCTTAGCTGGAATCTGCTTAAGCCTACCAAACTCCCAGCAAGGCGTGGCAACCAGCGCAGGCTGCGGCTGCCTGCTGTCTAGCCCTTTGCGCTCCTTGCGGGAGGGGGAGCAGCCGGCACTGGTACTTGCAACTGCCTAACAGGCTAAGCTCCCTGGGCAAGGTAAGGGTGGCACCCATTTCTATAGTTCCAGGATGTACTTTGCCCCTGCTGGAGCTAGCGGGGCTGAATGGCTTGGTCCCAAGACTTGTCCCCATAGCCCAACACACCAGCTGTGCCAGTCTGCCACCAGAGTGCTTCCTCAGGCCGAACCCTGACCCATCTTTCCTCAGTAGGTGGACCTTCCCTGTAGGATCTCCAATAACCCCAACCAGAGGCTGAAGGATCCTACAGGGAAGCTCCACCTACTGAGGAAAGTAAAAATGCGCTCTGTAAAAATGCACCAATCAGCACTCTGTGGCTAGCAAGAGGATTGTGAAATGCACCAATCAACGCTCTGTAAAACGTGTAACAATCGGTGCTCTGTAAAACGCACCAATCAACAGGAGCCTAAAAGTAGCCAATCGCAGGGAGGATTGAAAAAAGGAACACAGGAGTGAACAAATAAGGAAATAAAAGCTGGCCACCCCAGCCAGCAGCGGAAACCCCCTCAGGTCCCCTTCCATGCTGTGGAAGGTTTGTTCTTTTGCTCTTCACAATAAATCTTGTTGCTGCTCACTCTTTGGGTCTGTGCCATCTTTAAGAGCTGTAACATTCACCACCAGGGTCCGTGGCCATTCTTGAAGTCAGCAAGACCTCAAACCCACGGGAAGGAGCCAACTCCGGACACACTAGTAGATGTCTAAAGCACTCTCTACCCCAAATCAACAGAATATACATTCTTCTCATTGCTACATGGCATTTATTCTAAAATCGAGCACATAATTGAAAGTAAAACACTCCTCAGCAAATGCAAAAGAACTGAATAATAACAAACAGTATTTCAGACCACAGTGCAGTCAAATTAGAACTCAGGATTAAGAAACTCACTCAAAACCACAAAATTTCATGGAAACTGAACAATCTTCTCCTGAATGACTCCTGGGTAAGTAAATAAATTAAGGCAAAAATTAAGATGTTCTTTGAAACCAAGGAGAACAAAGAGACCACATATCAGAATCTCTGGGACACAGCTAAAGCAGTGTTAAGAAGTTATAGCACTAAATGCTCACATCAGAAAGCTAGGAAGATCTCAAATTGACACCCTAACATCATAATTAAAAGAACTAGGGAGGCAAGAGCAAACTAATCCAAAAGCTAGCAGAAGACAAGAAATAACAAAGATAAGAGAAGAATTGAAGGAGATAGAGACATGAAAAATCCTCCAAAAAATCAAGAATCCAGGAGCTGGCTTTTTGAAAAAATTAACAAAATAGATAGACTGCTATCTAAACTAATAAGAAGACAGAGAAGAATCAAATAGACACGATAAAAAATGATAAAGGAGATATCACCACTGATCTCACAGAAATACAAACTATCCTCAGAGAATACTCTAAACACCTCTATGCAAACAAACTAGAAAATCTAGAAGAAATGGATAAATTCCTGGATGCATACTCCCTACCAAGACTAATCCAGGAAGAGGTTGAATCCCTGAGTAGTCCAATAACAAACTCTGAAATTGAGATGGTAATTAATAGCATACCAAACAAAAAAAATCCCAGGACCAGGTGGATTCCCAGCTGAACTCTACCAGAAATACAAAGAGAAGCTGGTACCATTCCTTCTAAAACTATTCTAAATAATTGAAAAGGAGGGACTCCTCCCTAACTCATTTTATGAAGCCAGCATCATCTTGATACCAAAACCAGAAACAGACAACAAAAAGAGAAAATTTCAGGCCAATATCCTTGATAAACAATGATGCAAAAATCCTCAATAAAATAAAGGCAAACTGAATCCAGCAGCACATCAAAAAACGTATCCACCACAATCAAGTCAGTTTCATCCCTGTGATGCAAAGCTGGTTCAAAATATGCAAATCGATAAACGTAATCCATCACATAAACAGAACCAAAGACAAAAACCACATGATTATCTCAATTGATGCAGAAAGGGCCTTTGATAAAATTCAACATGCTTTCATGCTAAAAACTCTCAATAAAATAGATATTGAGGGAATATATCTCAAAATAATAAGAGCTATTTATGGCAGACCCACAGTCAATATCATGTTGAATGGGCAAAAGCTGGAAGCACTCCCTTTGAAAACTAGTACGAGACAAAGGTGCCCTCTCTCAACACTCCTATTCAACATACTGTTGGAAGTTCTAGCCAGGGCAATCAGTCAAGAGAAAGAAATAAAGAATATTTAATAGGAAGAGAGGAAGTCAAGTTGTCTGTTTCTGCAGACAACATGATTTTATATTTGGAAATCCCCATCATCTCAGCCCAAAGGTTTCTTGAACTGATAAGCAACTTCAGCAAAGTCTCAGGATAAAAAATCAATGTGTAAAAATAACAAACATTTCTTTGTACCAACAATAGGCAAGCAGAGAGTCAAATCATGAATGAATTTCCATTCACAATCACTACAAAGAAAATAAAATACGTAGGAACACAGCTAACAAGGAATGTGAAGGACCTTTTCAAGGAGAACTACAAACCTCTGCTCAAGGAAATAAGAGAGGACATAAGCAAATGGAAAAACACTCCATCCTCTTGGATAGGAAGAATCAATATCATGAAAATGGGCACAATGCCTAACATAATTTATAGATTCAATACTATTCCCATCAAACTACCATTGACATTCTTCACAGAATTAGAAAAAAGTATTTTAAATTACGTATGGAATCAAAGAATACCCGATGTACCCAAGAAAATCCTAAGCAAATGGAACAAAGCTGAAGGTGTCATGCTACCTAACTTCAAACTATACTACAAGGCTGCAGTAACCAAAAGAGCATGGCACTTGTACCTAAATAGACAGATAGAACAATGGAGCAGAACAGAGACCTCAGCAATAACACCACACATCTACAACCATCTGATCTTTGACAAACCTGACAAAAACAAGCAATGGGGAATGGATCTCCTATTCAGTAAATGGTGCTGGGAAAACTGGCTAGCCATATGCAGAAAACTGAAACTGGACCCCTTCCTTATACCTTATACAAAAATTAACTCAAAATGGATTAAAGACTTAAATGTAAAACCCAAAACAATAAAAACCCTAGAGGAAAACCTAGGCAATACCATTCAGGGTATAGGCATGGACAAAGAGTTCATGACAAAAATGCCAAAAGCAACTGCAACAAAAGCCAAAATTGACAAATGGATTCTAATTAAACTAAAGAGATTCTGCACAGCAAAAGAAACTATCATGAGAATGAACAGGCAGCCTACAGAATGGTAGAAAATTTTTGCAATCTACCCCTCTGACAAAGGTCTAATATCCAGAATTTACAAGGAACTTAAACATATTTACAAGAAAAAAAAAATCAAAAAGCTGGCAAAGGATGTGAACAGATACTTCTCAAAGGAAGACATTTACATGGTGAAAAACATATGACAAAAAGCTCAACATCACTGATCATCAGAGAAATGCAAATCAAAACCACAATGAGATACCATCTCATGCCAGTCAAAATGCTGATTATTAAAAATCAGGAAACAATAGATGCTGGCGAGTATGTGGAGAAATAGTAATGCTTTTACACTGTTGGAGGGACCGTAAATTAGTTCAACCATTGTGGAAGATAGTATGAAGATTCCTCAGGGATCTAGAATCAGAAATACTACGTGACCCAGCAATCCTATTACTGAGTATATACCCAAAGGAATATAAATCATTCTACTATAAAGACACATGCACACATATATTTATTGCAGCACTATTTACAATAGCAAAGACAGGGAACTAACCCATATACCTATCAATGATAGACTAGATAAATAAAGTGAGATACATATACACTATGGAATACTATGCAGCTGGGAAAAAAATAAGATCATGTCCTTTGCCGGGACACGGATGAAACTAAAAGCCATTATCCTCAGCACACTAACACAGGAACAGAAAACACCAGATGTTCTCACTCATAAGTGAGAGTTGAACATTGAGAACACATGGACATACAAAGGGGAACAACACACACCAGGGCCTTTTGGGGGGTCAGGGGGTGAGGGGAGGGAACTTAGAGGACGGGTCAATAGTCAATAGGTGCTGCAAACCACCACAGCACATGTGTACCTATGTAACAAACCTGCACGTTCTGCACACATGAATTCCATTTTTTATTTTAGAAGAAATAAAAATTAAAAATTAAAAATTAAAAAATAAGATGAAAATAGTCCCTTGTGGTTAAGATATGTATCTTCCATTGAAATATTAGAAAATATTATAGGATTAAAAATTTTCTCACTTTGCCTAAATATAATTTCATATTTTTCTGTTCTAAGGGAAAATGCTTAGAGAGAAATCAAATAAGAGAAGGACTATTTTATGCTTTACTATATAGCATGACTGAGGCTAGAGAATATATTCAGAAGAAACCTGCATTCAGCTATTAGGGGACTTCAGAGATTCCAGTGATTGGGTGGGTGGGTGTGTGTGTGTGTGTGTGTGTGTGTGTGTGTGTGTGTGTGTGAGAAACTTAACGATTCTTTGTTTTCTTTAGCTACAAATGGCATTATAAAACTATCACTCAATGTAGGACTTTTTATTGTTTTTATAATTATGCCTCATTCTGCAGAAATAGGCTTACCACAAAACATACCATCAATTTTGAAGGTTAACCAATGGTGAATAAATTAATAATAAGAGTAAATTTTCCCTTCAGTGATACATTCTTAAATATAGTTTCTATCATTACCATGCATCACTGGCTTGAAGCAGTTCACAGCACTGTTTTTTTCTAGGCAAGTTTCATTCATTGGCTAGATTCACCCATCCTGGCAACATAATACATAGAGCTGTCCTTTCTTCCCACTCTTGACTTTCCTCATGCCCACCCACCTCCCTGCTTTTACCTCCTCTGCCTACCATCTCCTGTCTGAATCTTATGTCTGCAAGCTCCTCCTGTGTTACCTTTAATAGTTAGAGAGCTATATTTGAAGTTTCTCTTTGATTTCCTTGAGGTAAATATTTACTGGAATATCCAGTGAATATCTCCAATGTTTTATTTAATTGGTTGGCTTTGTTTTTGCTTAAGTTAGGCAAAGACAATTTATGTCACTTACAAGGAAAGAACCTTAACTACTATGGAATCAATTTGTAACCCTTTTATAATATGGGAAAACAAAGCTTCATTAGTTGCTCAGTGAATAAGGAATTGAAATTATTTTGCTGAAAACTATGACATTCTCAGAATAATTAGATTCGAGCCAGAAATACTGCTGGGACAGCTGCTAAATTAACTGAACAAATCAGAGGGTAAACAAATCACCCTAGGACCACTTCCTTCTAAATGTCTGCCTTTGGAAATTTATTTCCTAAGTCTATCAGTTAGAAGTTCCAGGTTGATTCTACCATAATGAACAAATACATCCCCAGTTTTCTCTGCTGTTGTTTTTTCTTTTTTTTTTTTCTTTTTTGATAAGATTTATTATAATTACACCTTATTTTTCAATATAGTCTTTTTTTAAAATAAAATCTCCTCAAGGATCAATTTCTTATTATAATCTTCCAGTATTCTTAGTACCTAATAAAGTCCCTGAGAACATAGTAGACCCTCAAGATTAATTTTGTTAAATGAATAAATGAGAAAATGAATGAGTAAATGAGAAAATGAAAAAGATAACATCAATTTTCTCCTAATAGTGATTACTGTTCTCTTTGCATTCACCCTTTATATAATAACCATGGCCCCTTCAGTTCAGAGAGAATCTATTTAATACTTCCGCAAATATACAGCAAGTGTCTTTGTGAGGCTCTATAGGGACTCAGCTAGTAATACATTCTATATTCCTCAAGAATCTTTTATCATAGCTCAGATTTTTTTCAGCCTTGATCCCTGGAAGGTCCATAGAGGGGCACTAGGAATTCACACATCTTTTCTACATACCTAAGTTCATTATTTTTCTGGGGAAAAATTTCAGAGCTTTCACCGGATTCCTACTAGGGAACAAAATTCAAGAAGTATTGGACACAGTAATACCAAGAAATACACTCACCAAATAGTTAAATGGTAAAAGAAGCATTATATGTTACACAGCCAATGAATCAAGGAGACATTAGTGTTGACTGAGTTGAAAGAAAGAAGTGATTGAAAGAGATAGCACCAACTATCTCTTTCAACCTGAGGGTTGGGTGCTGTGGCTCCTGCCTGTAATCTCAGCACTTTGGGAGGCCAAGGTGGGCGGATCACTTGAGGTCAGGAGTTCAAGACCAGCCTGGCCAACATGGTGAAACCCCACCTCTACTAAAAATACAAAAATTAGCCAGGCATGGTGGCACGCACCTGTAATCCCAGCTACTAGGGAGGCTGAGGCAGGAAAATTGCTTGAACCCAGGAGCTGGGGGTTGCAGTGAGCCAAGTTCACATCACTGCTCTCCAGACTGGAAGACAGAGTGAGATTCCATTGCAAAAAAATAAAAATAAAAAATTTCCTGTACTGGAGAGAAGTTCACAGAAGTAGTAGAAGTTCATAAGTGGGTTGGATTTAGACAGTTAAAGTGAAGGGAAGATGGGATGTTTCCAGAGAATCAGACCTCTTAGGATGGAAAGAATATGAAACAATATGTGTCTGAGTTAGGTACAGTTTGGATAGCTTTATTTCTATATGTAGCCAAGACTAAGTTATAAAGAGTTCCTCGCTGCTCTTATTAGGAATATTTACTAAATGAAAAATACAAGAAAATACACAACACATTGGCTAGATGCTAAGGATACAGTCAATGCTAACCTCAAATGTTACGAGTCCACCGGGGAAATAGGTGAGTTACGATACATTGTATTGAATGTTAGGATAGGAATTTCTATAAAAGCATATTGGAGCTTGAGCTAAATTAGTCAGAAATACTTTGTCACAAGATTAATCAGAAATGTCTCTGATCAAAAAAATTTACACAAAAGATGAGAGGTGAGATGTATAAAGAAAGTGAAAAAGTATTTGAGAAGAACGGAATGAAAGAAACTGAAAATATAATATCTGGAGTGTCTTGGAGGACGGATATGTGGAGGCAAGAGACAAGGGAGAGGAACATCTTGAGTATAATGCGAAGGAGCTCTGATTTTATCTGGAAAGTCCATGTTATGATGAGACATTAGTGGTCTCATTAGTAGACTTTGGAATGCCCTTCCTTTTTTAATCTTAATCAGTTGATTACTTTAAAAACAAAAATCAGAAAAAACTGCTTTTGTGTCAAAATTTAGCAAAGCTTTTATTTAACTGAATAAGTTATTTGTGGACAGCCTATTTTACTTCTGTGCTTAACTCTAAGATGAGAAAGAGTGTTTGAAACACAATATTGGCTTTAAGCCTTAGAAAGAATTAAGTGATCCCCATTAAAGGCCATCCTTAAAGGCTGATGAAGGATTTAGAGAAGCTTGGTTTGACTGTGGGCCTAACTGGACATATGACCCTAACAGGGCATTTAGTGTCTCTGGGCATCAGTTTAGTCATCAGTAAGATTAAAGATTTCAGTAAGAGCAATGATTTCAAGTGGTGTGGTTTGAACATAGCCCCCAAATTTCATATGTTAGAAACGTAATGCCAAATCTGTATGTTAATGGTAACAAGAGGTTACCATTAACCTCTTGGAGCCTTTGGGAGGTAATTAGGATTAAATATGTCATCAGGATGAGACTGCTATAATGGGATTGTAGCTTTTAAGAACAGGAAGAGAGACCTGAGCTAGCACACTTACCCTGCCTTGCCATGTGATGCTTCCTGCCATGTCATGACACAGCAGGAAGACCCTCACCAATTGCTGTCACCGTGCTCCTGGACTTGTCAGCCTCCAGAATTGTGAGCTAAATAAACCTCTATTCTTTATAAATTACCCAGTCTATGATATTCTTTTATTGCAACAGAAAACAAACTAAAACACAAAGTATTCTGGAATTCACAAACTTGTTCTTCAAAAAGAGAAACAACAGTTGGAAAGATTATGTAACATTTATAAATATTTTTATTTTATATAACAAAGAAATAAACAAGAAAACAGGCAAACAAAGCAAGGTTAACAAATAAATGTTATTCATTATTATTGATATCTTCTGAAAGAAAGAATATGACACCCACAATATGAATAAAATGTGTTTTATTGAAAAAGCCACTCCATTATCCTTATTTTTCTCAACATATGGTATAGAGTTGAAACTTGGTCTTTCACAGGCACCAGTCTGTTGACAGGTTTGAGAATCTCTGCCTTTCCCCATCCAAGCTGCTCATTAACATCACCTGGAGAGCTTTATAAACAAAACTACCAATGTTCAGCACTAGTCTCGACCAATAACATTGACTTTCTGTATGCAAGGCCCAGACATCTGCATTTTTTTCTTGCCCCTATATGATTCCTAGCTGCTCATTAACATCACCTGGGGAGCTTTATAAACAAAAATACCAATGCCCACCCCTAGTCGAGTCCAATAGCATTGACTTTCTGTATGTGAGACCCAGACATCTGCATTTTTTCTTTCCCCTGTATGATTGAGGAAACATTGTTCCTAACACTTCTAAAGTACCTTCAGGCAATAAGATTATGTAACATTTAACTTGTCCCAATCTTAGAACATTACACATTAGGAGTTTTCTCTCCTTCATGGGAAACCTCAGAATTACTTTCACTGGTTTATTTCATCTCTGCTTATGGATAAGGACATGAAATATTTTGGGTTCTAAATAACACTGAGTGTATTTCTCAGAACAAGATTTACATATTAAATCACAGTTCTTAATTTTCTGTAAGTGTCCAAATTCCTTGTTTCTGTTTGGTTAATAGCTTTGCCAAGAACTCCAAGAGTTGTAATTTATTTCATTAAAGTAATTTTGCCCAGTAAACACCTCATCCCAACAATCAAAGGTAATTACTATCATAAAGAGACTGCTGGAGGAAAAAGCCCAGGCTAGAATTCAAATATTGACTTCTTTTTCTAATTTAAACTGTGTAAAGTGAGGTCATAGGTGAGAGAAAATCATTTTGCCCTGTTGAATAAACCAGACAGCAATACATATTTCAAAGCCAGGTTTCTTTGTTCAGAATGACATGCTCTGTTTTCTTCAGGCAGAAGTTTGGGGGATTCATAAGACAATTTTAATTAATGGGCTCACTCAACCATAAAATAAGTACATTTGTCTTGTAGTATAATAACGCATATCAGGAATCTAAGAATTATGCCAATGCTTATTTTTATTAAAAGAAAATACCACTGTTATAGGAAAACTACTTTTACAAATGTGTGTTATTAATAGCAAAAATGTTGGCTAATACACATGATGGCTTTGAAATTTTCAGGGAGAAAAAAAAGAAAAGTGACTGGAACTGTGTTGACAACTGAAATTTAATCTAAATAAATCTATGCTTCTAATTTTCTTGTGATTAAAATGATCTGTTGGACTACTTTCAAAGTCTAAATCACAGATGTATAACTTTTATCAGGGTTAACATTCATATGTCAGGGTTGACAATCATATATATACATTTCTCTCTCTCTCTCTCTCTCTCCCTCTCCCCCCCTCACCGCCCCGTGTATAGGTACACATATAAATCTGAAATTTAAAAATCAATATTAAAGCAGTATTTTTTAAAAGGTTTATACAGCCTCTCTGCAACACCCAAAATCTGAGGGAATAAACAAATAAAACTTCACTTCAGCTTATGAGCCCCAAAGTCTCAAAATCCTAAAGCCTTTTTATTCATTAGATTTATAAACCAGTAAGAAAATATCTGTTAGTTGTACCAAATCACAACTAATCAGCCCAATTAAATCTTTTGGTCTGGTGGAGGAGGCAGTATAAAGGAAATTCATTAGCTGGTATTGTAAATCTGTGATACTCAGAGTTTTATGGCTATGATTCACAGGCAAATGTTTTACTTCATGTCTCCATATTCACACACTATACTTCTGCATATATATGTATATAGAAAATTTTCAAAGCTCATATTTTTATTATTGTAATCTAATTTTTTAAAATGACATTGGATTAACTACATCAGTTTTAATACCTACTAACAAATGTCTATAATCTACAATGCATTACATTTTTTTCTCCCCTTGGTTTCCAGAAAGTTTACATCCATTTTGTGATCAATTGCAGCAGGCTTTATAACCTATATGCTACAGTAATTCCACCTATCACAAGAGTCATGGCCAATATTTCCAAACAAAGACAGGTTAACAAGAGAAAAACACAACAAATTCATTTAATCAAAGCTTTACCTGATCCAAGAGAAATGAAGCCAAAGACCCAAAGAAAATTGTATATTTTTTTGCCAACCGTAAATGAAAAAAGTAGATAGTTATGAAGAAACATGATTGGACAAAAGGGTGTGAACTAATGGTAATATACTGAGGGGATCTTGGCAAAGCCTGTTAGTTCAGATCCTCCTTGGCTTGTCTGTGTAGCATTTCTTCCCCCTGGGTATGGAACAGACCCCTCTGGAATGAGGATCTTATGACTGACTTTCAGGGATGGTAGGTCAGAAAGGGACCTTTCTAGATTTTATGGCTTGCTATGGGGGAGAGGAGTTCTAGTTGCTATGATCTGCTTCAGGGGAGAGAATCTTGGTTTCTATTACATGACTTAAGGGAGAAATGGGAGCTGGAGAAAAGAGCATAGGAGAAGATTGAAGAAACTTTGCTTCTGAGGCCCTCTCAATTGTCTTTAGTTCAAAGTACTCAGCATGCTAAGGCGCCATCCTTTGGGGCATCCTTCCCTCATTGGTTTCCAGAAAGCAGCCCTGACACATATTTAACTACCTCTCCAAAACATTATTTAGAGCTTATTTTAGTTTATTGCAAATGATTTCAAATATGATTGAGAAATAGCCAATTTATAATAACAAATTAAAAGAATAAACAGGACACATTTTAAAGTCTGTTCTCAAGATTTTCACTTATTTCCATAGGTTGGATAAACTCTATACTAGGATTGATTCTTCACTTTAGTACTGCAGAAACAAAGTATTCAACCAAATGTTTCAAAAGGTAATTTAAAAGTTTCACCTAAAACTGCATGCTTCCACAATTATATTTTAATTAGATATTGGGAGATCAAAGCTTACGAAAATCCAATTCACAAAAAAAGTCAGAAAAGCAAAGAAATAGCTAAGTTTCAATATGTATGCTTAAGGTTTTACACAAAGTTATTTTTACATATCAACAAATGGGCTTGAATGTTTCTTTCTCACAACACGATATTACTGCTTAAACTGGACGGAACACACATTTCCCAAGGCTGGCTTTCTATGAAGAATGAAATTGGTATGACTTTCAGATCTCTGTGGCTACACAGATGTACATGCCCACTGGCTGCTGCGCAGCTGGACCAGCCCTAGACACTCAGCTCAGCTCAGTACAAACTTTGAAGTCCAAATACCCACATCTACTAGACTTGAAGATCTTTGGCACTTCAAAACTGGCTATTGAGATTCTGTGTATGCCAAGTACACCAGACACTGTTCTTTCTGTGTGCTGACTGTCCCTTACCCTTCCAATATTTCTTTATGAGGTACCAAGGAGTTCCCTTCCTCTGCAGGGCTCGAGTCTCTCCTCATCACAAGCTTGAAACCTCTGTTCTGTTTTGTATTTGCTTAAGACATCTTGGAGGTGTGACCCACGCTATCATGGTGTACCCTGGCCAAGGGACTCTTGGAAGCCACCTCGCCTATGTGTTTTCCAAGTTGGTAGCTTCCTTCTAACCCCACATTAGGATAATTCCAAAGAACTGCAGACAAGCATGAAGACAGAAAATTATCTTTTTTCTATATCTAGTCAGTCCTTGCCTTGATTGCTTTCTTTCTTTCTTTAACATGTACTTCTGCATATATACAGAAATCTGGAAGGTTCCATCTATCTGAAGACTTACGGAAACATCTTCTGATTATACTTTTCATTGATTGATGTTAAAACAGCAGATTGATCTCTGCCTTCAGATATGTCTTCCCATCAGTTGACTTCCAACCATTTACTCTCTCAGGCTTCTTGCATTTTCTTGAGCTCTACTTCCAGTTCTGTTTCATTTGCTTACTTTGAATCCCAAGGACACTGATAACTAGTCTTCTGACTAGGGTTACTGAAACCTCAAGATGCTCCTTTGCTGGCTAGAGGAACACAGCATAAGCTCTGGCTTTGGCCTTGCCTGCTCTTGTGGCCTGTGGCAAGGACCAGATTGTCAGCATGGTACGTTGACTACCCAGAGCATCATGAGCTGTAACTGGAGTGAAATACTCAGGTCACATACGTCATCCACTCATTTAATATCAAATCCTTTCTATTTAAGTTATTAGTAGCCTAAAAAACAAAGGTCACTGATGACCTTTAGAGAATATTAATTTCCAGGCCAGGTGCGGTGGCTCACGCCTGTAATCCCAGCTCTTTAGGAGGCGGAGGCGGGCGGATCACAAGGTCAGGAGACCGAGACCATCCTGGCTAACACGGTGAAACCCCGTCTCTACTAAAAATACAAAAAATCAGCCCAGTGAGGTGGCAGACTCCTGTAGTCCCAGCTACTCCAGAGGCTGAGGCAGGAGAATGGCGTGAACCCGGGAGGCGGAGCTTGCAGTGAGCCGAGATGGTGCCACTGCACTCCAGCCTGCCCACAGAGTGAGACTCCCGTCTCAAAAAAAATAAAATAAATAAATAAATAAAAATAAAGAAAATATTAATTTCCAAAGAATAAAGTTTAAAACATTCCTTTAAGAAACACTTGATTCTGAATAAGATGGGTGTAAGATGACAATAAAGTAGCTCCTTGGGCTACATAATGTAAAATGCAAAGATATATGACTTATAATTTTCCTTCTACCTCGTTTATATAATTTGTCTCTAAATTCTTGCAATTCATCTTTACTTACACTTCTTATACCCATCCTTACCCCACAGACCTACTGTCACATCCTTAATTAATTTCCTTATCATCTGATATCTTGACTATTGCAATTATTTTTAAGGCAGCCTTTCTAATTTACTTTCCTATCTCATCATAAACCACATTGATTCCAAACTGATAATTTACAATTTGCCAGTCTGTTGTCATATTCTGCATGGATTAAGTGTCAAAAAGAGAATCTAGAAAGGAGGAACCATATCATCAATGTCAGGTGACCTGATCCATCTCCCTTATGGCTCCTGAGAATGGCAGGCACTGAGAGTCAACAGCCCTTCCAGTCACAAAGCTCCAGGAGGTGCAACCTCAAACACAATTACTCAGATTGGATAATGCACATGCAAAAGGCAAGAAAAAATAAACAGACATATCTGAGAAAACACTGTCTTCTGATAGTTATAAGTGATTATTTTTAAGACTGAATGGTGAGTAAAATTTTCAACTGGAAGACTATTTAAACTAAAGCTAGGGACAAATCTAAGAACATCAAATTAACCATTTCCTTCCTATGGTGCAATTCAGTTGAAAAACTAAAGTGGCACATAACCTTTGGTAAAGATAATTCATTTATTTTCATGCTCTAATAGGATACTCATAGGAAGAACGAAGAGATGATTCAACATGGGAAATAGTAATCTCATCTCATATATTCACTGCTATAGTAGAATGTGATAGAAGTTCTTTGAGGAGCTAGAATTAGAGTTGCAAACAATAACCAAAGAACCAGAGATATAAGATGGTGATTGCAAAGAGCAGAGATGAGGCTAAAGAAGGGAAAAAGAAGCAGAAAACCCAAGAAGCATTCTGTAGAGAGGACAGACTCAGAGACAAAGAGCCTTTGCTCAGCTCTAGAGACTGCTTCCCTTTCAAAATGGAAGAGAGAAAACTGAATCGTAGGTTACCCTATCAAAATGTAAAAAGCACATAGATTCTGATGTGACTATTTCACTCCTAGAAAACATTTCTGAATATGAATATATATAAACAAAGGCGTTTATTGCAGCATTTCTTAATGTAAGGGACACTCTTGACATTGAAATATCAGGTAAAATGACATAAAAACTACATCCACACAGGGAAGGATATGACTGTGCTGAACAAAGTGATTCTGCAGAAGAAGAAAAAAAAAGGGTTGTGAATGGTTCCGTTATTCTGCAAATTTTATTTTTTTTATTAAATATTCTCAAACATGGCCGGGCGCGGTGGCTCAAGCCTGTAACCCCAGCACTTTGGGAGGCGGAGACGGGCGAATCACGAGGTCAGGAGATCGAGACCATCCTGGTTAATACGGTGAAACCCCGTCTCTACTGAAAAGTACAAAAAACTAGCCGGGCGAGGTGGCGGACGCCTGTAGTCCCAGCTACTTGGGAGGCTGAGGCAGGAGAATGACGTGAACCCGGGAGGCGGAGCTTGCAGTGAGCTGAGATCTGGCCACTGCACTCCGGCCTGGGCGACAGAGCGAGACTCCGTCTCAAAAAAAAAAAAAAAAAAAAAATATTCTCAAACATTAGACACCATCTATGAGTAAATTATTGGACATATGCTGCAAACCTTCCTCCACAAGGTTAATTTAGTTACTAAAGCATTGTAACAAAAGTCTCTCTTAGTTTAGGGTGGGTGATTTATTTCAATTTCAGTTTCCTCCATTAGGTTGTAAGATCTTAACGACCTCTATGTATCCACTAACCATAACCCAGTATCTGTCACATTATGACTGAAAATAATTATGTGCTTTATTGTTTATTCAAAGAATTCAGTGTGTCAAAACACATATTCAGGCTAACTTACCTCTCATGACTCCTGTTTTCTATTACAGGGTGAAAACCTTACAAGTCTTCTTGTACTTTCCCACTGACAGCTGAATTGAACATATTGAGAGGAGAGCAGTTTCATTTTATTCCTGCCAGTTTTATAGGAAAATAACAAAGCAATATAGGAACTGTCAACTCAGTACTTGAAACTCTCAACCTGTGAGGTTCTAAGGGCAAACTATTTTCAAATAATGAATAAAATACCACAAAGGCCTTGTGATTGTATATTCATACTTAAGGTAAACACACATGCAAAAAAAAAAAAAAAAACTATTGAAAGTATTGTAACATACTGATATTTTCTCCCCATTTATAATCTATTCAAGTCACTGAACCTAAAACAATTTGTCTCTTTCATTACACGTCTTGACTCAAATGCTGCTGAAAATCAGATTGAGAAAACAGTCTCTCAACTGACTTTCCTAGAGTATTTCAGGGAATAAAAAAATTAAATGACACAGTATTTTCTAAATCACATATATTTTGTTATTTTCCTTTCCTCGCTGAACTAGCTAAGACATCCAGGACACTGTAGAATCTAAGTCATGACATGGAAGACATTTACGTTGCCTTATTCTTCAAGTGAAATGTATAAAAATTTTACCATTAAACCTAAGGTTTAGTGTAAATTTTCTGTATGTGTGTATATGTATGTATGTATGCATTCATATAAAATGATATAGGTAATTTAGGGGGTGAAGTATAAAATTATATACACACAAATTCTCAGAATTAGGGAACATGGAAAGTTGTCTGGATACAAAATCAATATATATAAGCAATCATTTTATGTATACTTATATCAAGTAATCAGTGAACTTTCATATGTTACCATTTACAATGATATCAAGAATATTTAGTATTTAGTAATAATCTATCAAAAGAAGTATAGGATTTTTATAGTAAAAATCATAAAACTTTAATAAAGGACATTATTAAAGATATAGATATATAAACATGTCATTCTTGTGGATTGAAAGATAATACTTAGAAACACAACACAAATTAACTAAGATATTCAATGTAGTCCGATCAGAATCATAAAATATTTTGATTGAGAAAAGTGGACTTCACCAATATTCTAAAATTTAAGTGAAACGGAAGACATCCAAAAATACATATGAAATTCTTAATGGAAAAAAAACAAGTTTGAAGGATTTGCCTTAAGGGAGATCAAAATTTATATTAACATTATAGACTTAAGTGAATTTCGTATTGGTACAGAATTAAGAAAATAATTTAATGGAACATAGTCGAGAGCATATAAATGGACCCAAATCTCTAACAAAGGCGGGAAAAGGAAGATGTTTCAATAATTGCTTTTGTGACAATTGCATAACCATGTTAAAAAGAAAAAGTGAAATTAAGCCCTCCTCTCAGATTAAAGGAGACTGGCCCATGAAGTTTGAGTCAGTTGCTGCTCCGAAGGTGCTCCTGGGAGAGCACGGAGAGGCTGACCATATTTGGGGCCATGCTAATGTTTCTGACCTGGCTTCTCCATTCAGCTGCAATTTCATATTCGTGATTGTGGACACTGCAAGCACTTGAAGCCCCCAGTGAGAGTAGCTAGTATATCCTGGTGATGATGAACAAGTCAGACCCTCTGCCTCCAGTGGGACCTGTCCCCATTGCTGGCTTCACCCCCACCTCTACCACCCTGCTATTGGCTTCTTTCCTGCCTATACTGAATTTACTGAGGAAAACTCTGATTACACTGTGTGGGGCTTGTCTATGGCTCTCCACACAGTAATAGCTAATAAACCAGTAAAATGTAGTAAGAAATATTCAATGCAAAAGGAGGCAAAAGAAAGGGAAAATGCAGCAAAGAATGAATGAAACAAATAATTAAGGTAACGTCAAGATGGTAGGTTTAAACACAAACATAATAATTATATTAAATATTGTCAAAACACCCTAAATAAATGACAGAAATCTTCAGTTTAAATTACAAAATAAAAATGGACAACAATAACAAACCCCAACTGCCTAATTCTGTGCTGTGAAAAAGAAACACATTTAAATATAAATACATAAATAGGCTAAAACTTAAAGTACAGAAGAAGATACAGCATGCTAATTTCAAAAGAAATCTGGGGGTGCAATAATAATATCAGACTGGAAGTCCAAGGAATTCCAGACAGAATAAACCAAAGAAAACACACCAAGGCACATCACAATCAAATTGCTAAATTATAAAGAAAAAGTCTTACACTGAGACAGGAAAAAAAACAAACAAACACATTGCCTGTAGGTTAATAGCAGTAAGTCTGACTGCTCTTCATCAGAAACAATGCAAGCCAGAAGACACTTTTTTTAAGCAATTAAAATACCAGGGGTGCTAAAAAGAGTCCTGAAATTTTATATCAGGAAAAATATATGTCTAAAATCAGGTAAAATGAAGGTATTTTAAACAATGAAGAACTAAAATAATTTGTCACCAGCAGACTTGAACTTCAGGCAATATTAAAAGAGTTCTTCTGGCTAAATAAATATAATACTAGATACAATTTCAGATGTATATAAAAGAAAACAGAATAGTAGAAATGGTAAATATGTAGATAAATAAAAACTACTTTTTTATTAATCCCTATAAACACAATTGTTTAGGGTAAAAACAATTGTTTATTTTTTAACAATAATCAGTAGGAAGAAAAGATAAGAATATACTGTTGGCCGGGCACCATGGCACACTCCTGTAATCCCATCACTTTAGGAGGCCAAGGCGGGAGATCATGAGACCAGGAGTTCGAGACCAGCCTGGCCAATATGGTGACACCTCCTCTCTACTAAAAATACAAAAATTAGGCGGGTGTATTGGGGCAAGCCTGTAGTCCCAGCTACTCGAGAGGCTGAGGCAGGAGAATTGCTTGAACCCAGGAGGCAGAGGTTGCAGTGAGCCAAGATTGTGCCACTGCACTCCAGCCTGGGCGACAGAGCAAGACGCCGTCTTAAAAAAAAAAAAAAAAAGTCGCAATAATTTTCTCATTTCAGGAAGACAATTTAGCTGTCTATCTCCAAAATTGTAATATATCTGCTTCTCTCAGATCATCAAGATTCCTACTTGCTTCATCAAAGCATATTTCCAAATGGTATCTGACATGAACTCTCAGTTTTATTTTACATACCAACCACACTCTGTTTGAAAAAAACATCTGATTCCTTTCCGTAGTTTTCCAAAACACAGCCTTCTAGTTATCTTTTTTTTTTCCCATTTTCTTTGTTGTTTCTGCTTTTTTTGCTAAATGTTCTTTTGTGGGCTTTTTTTTTTCTTGGCACATATCTTCAATGTTGGTAATGTGTGTATCTATTTGCTTGTATTAGCTCTTTTTCTTTCCAAACAATACACTGATTCTGGCACTTTCTCACAGTGACATTAAACATTGGCTATATATATTGATGATTTCAAAATTAAAAGCCCCTAGAAAGAATACAGTCTTGAATATGTCAAAGATTCTTAAATATGAACCAACTGCAATTCAATAAAAAATGTCATCTGTTCTTGAATTTTCCGGGGAAGATGGTCTATACCTTTTATTAGAATCCCAAGATATTTGTAACCCTAAAATTTAAAGATGATGATTTTAAAATATATCAGTTTTAGATAAAAATTATTTATATGCCATTTAAAGTATGTTTTGTTTCCATGTACCTTTTTTATATCATGGTATTCTTAACATCATATTTCAGCAGCTGACTGTTGCCATTGCTAGATTCTACAAACGGGGCTCCCACATGTTTGGGAAAACTTGAAACTGATGAACAATACCATAATTCTCCCATGTGTCCCTATCTCAAATCACCTGTTTACTGGAACAGCCAGATGTTTCTGCACTTAAGCATAAAATATACACATACAACCAACAATATGTTTGAAATGTCAGGATTTTGTTACTATGTGCACAATCAAATTAGAGTAGGGAAATGACATTTTAGTCAAAAGTATCCATAACCCTGTCTGCTTAGGCAAAATTGTCTGGCATGTATTTCTTTCAATTGCGTAATACATATCCTTCAAATATATTTCAATGGGGTCCTTCCATGGTCCTTTAGTTTTGCCATTTCAAGTTGAAAATTAAAATTTGCTCTGGTGCTTGCAGCCTACATCTGTTTCTGACTTGTACAGTTGTGAAAAGCAAGTTTAATTTCTGTTTAGGAGTCCTGAGCTTTTTATCTACCATTCTTCAGTTCCTATTGAGCTCCTTGCATTCATTGCATTCATTAAATCCACAGAACCAGGAAGCCATATTTCAATATTGACTGATTTTTAAATCATTAGGCATGTCCAAAGATAGTAGATAGTGTTCCATAATGGATGGCACATATGTATGCTAATATATTCTTACTGAACCTACATGGAGAGAATTATGCAATCCATTAGTGTAAATTAAATTTTGCCATTGAACACAAGCTAATCTATATGAATACTTAGGAAACAAAGGTAAACAACTTTTGAAAATAAGATACCAGCTTTTTCTCCTCACAATTTTTCCAGCTCTGGCAATAAGTAAACCACAATCAAACTTGGTTATTAGATGCTTGAAATAAACTGGCAAAAAATTTATATTTTTTCTGATATTATTTACTGTTTCTAGAATTTTTAAGACCCATGGGTATTCCATACTTTCATCAGGAGAACATTTGATGAGTAATACATGCTTTGCGTTTGTAGAGGACAAATTATTCTGCTAGGTTAAATGGTTCAAGATCATGACAACTTGATAACTTACCTTTTATCATTGTCATGGTGGAAAGCATTACTGTCAATAGTAAAAATGAGTGGCTACTACAGACATAAGGTTTATTCTGTGCTGCATAAATAATTTTATAGACTTTAAAATCTAGAAAGTGGGAAGTGTTTGTGACTATGCCACAATAGTAAAAAATTATGAGATAGATTAGTAGGAAACATACAGAAAGAAATAACCAAAACCTATCTCTAAAAGGTGCCAAGATCTAAATAAAGATAGAAAAATATAAATATTTTTTTTCACTTTTACACCAATTTCTGCTTTTCTTAATGTCTGAAACCACTTTTTATACAATTAGCACAGATGAGTCCTTTGGAAATGGGCAAATATCAATATAAATGTGATGATAAACAGCCAAAAAAAGCCCTGAACAAAATAAGCTGCTCTCAGTCTACCTTTTAAAACTTCATAGAAAACATGCAAAGGACTAGAGAAATTTTATCAACAGGCTTGTTAAAAAGTAGAACATCTCTAGGCGAACTGCCCCCGACACATGAACATCAAACAAATCACCAAAGCCTACCTCTAAAATTATAGCTCAGGAATATTTCCTAGTAGAGTCCTCCTTCTCTCCACCCACCACCACTGCCATATTTCAGGTGCGGTTCTACTATTCTACTGCAGTTGATTTTATTAGTAGACTCCTCTTGTCTCCTTGGCACCAGTTGCTTCCTTTTTCAATCTATTCTCTACAAAGCTGGAAGCTTTGTATTTTGAATCAAGGCCCTGATTTGTTGTTTTCCTCCTTAATTAGATTTCTGGTGGTTCAAAGCTGATTAAAGGATAAAATTTAAAATTCTTAACGTGGTTTACAAGGCAATTGACACTTTGCAATTGTGATCTGCAAATTATCCACTGTAATCTTCATCTACATGTCTGGTTATAACCCTAGATTTTGGTGAAGAGAAAATCATATTTTATGCATCCCTTCACCCCTATTACCTTGTGTAGTTCCTGAGACATAATTCATGTCGCATAATTATAGGACTCAATAATTTTTAATAAAATAATGAATTTCAGGACATAAAAGTTTAAATTGATATCTAAATAAATATCAAAATATAAAATTAAACATTTTCCTAATTAAAAAAAAATCTCAACCATAGATTTTAAATCTGTTGGAAACAACATCAGAGAATGAGTCAGTCTGGGAAAGTAGCATTTTCGGTTTCTCCCTGGCTGAGAATTGCTGCATGAAGATTTAACTTCCCTGTGCCTAATTATGTTCATCCACAAAAAAGAAATAAAATTTTTCAGCCTATCTAATTCTTAGGTTCTTACGAGACTCAAATGAACTAGTCTATTTAAAAGTGCTTAGTAGAAAGTTTATTGAAGTTATCATTTTTTCATTTCATGATTTAGGCAATGATTGATTCCAACTACCATCTGCTAAACATAAAAAGCCTGAACATTCCAGAAATGATCATTTGGCAATTGTTGGTATACTTGGGTGCTTAAGTAAAAACTAATAATATGTTCCATAAATAGACCTGAAAAAATTCCAGAGCATAAATTAATCAGCATTTTTAGAAAGACTGAAAATAGTCTCACCTTTGTGTTTGTGTAGGAAAGTTTAGAAAGAATGCTTTCTTGTGCCACATTTTCTTAATCCAATCTGTCACTGATGGACATTTGGGTTGATTCCAAGTCTTTGCTATTGTGAATAGTGCTGCAATAAACATACGAGTGCATGTGTCTTTATAGCAGCATAATTTATAATCCTTTGGGTATATACCCAGTAATGGGATGGCTGGGTCATATGGTACATCTAGTTCTAGATCCTTGAGGAATCGCCATACTGTTTTCCATAATGGTTGAACTACTTTACAATCCCACCAACAGTGTAAAAGTGTTCCTATTTCTCCACATCCTCTCCAGCACCTGTTGTTTCCTGACTTTTTAATGATCGCCATTCTAACTGGTGTGAGATGGTATCTCATTGTGGATTTGATTTGCATTTCTCTGATGGCCAGTGATGATGAGCATTTTTTCATGTGTCTGTTGGCTGTATGAATGTCTTCTTTTGAGAAATGTCTGTTCATATCCTTTTACACCATGGAATACTATGCAGCCATCAAAAAGGATGAGTTTGTGTCCTTTGTAGGGACATGGATGCAGCTGGAAACCATCATTCTTAGCAATCTATCACAAGAACAGAAAACCAAACACCGCATGTTCTCACTCATAGGTGGGAACTGAACAATGAGATCACTTGGACTCAGGAAGGGGAACATCACACACAGGGGCCTGTCATGGGGAGGGGGGAGGGGGGAGGGATTGCATTGGGAGTTATACGTGATGTAAATGACAAGTTCATGGGTGCAGCACACCAACATGGCACAAGTATACATATGTAACAAACCTGCACGTTATGCACATGTACCCTACAACTTAAAGTATAATAATAATAAATAAATTTAAAAAAAAAAATAAAATAAAAATACAAAAATTAGCCAGGAAAAAAAAAAAAAAAAAAAAAAAAGAATGCTTTCTTATTTAACTGCTTTCATAAAAAAGAAAACTGTTGTTTCTCTTGTAAAACCATAATATTGCATCAAAAAATAAATAATAATAATAATATTGCAGCTGTGGCTCCTGCATTTACTCTGAAAACCATTTAATTAATCTCTTTTCACTACTGAATCCATAATAATTATATGCTAATTCCTTTGGTTATTTGACGAATATCCTTTACAGATTCAAATGTTGCTATGGAGAAGGTAAGGTGCAAAGTGATTTTGGATAAACCTAATGCAAATATGATAATGGATTTATTCATTGAGATGGCAGTTATAATAATCTTAAATTAATCCCTCTTTCCTTCCTCCTCCCATCTTATTTTAGGTTTTATCGATCAGGCCAGTTCAGTCAATCATCAGAAAAAGTAGTCTATATGGATTGAGTACTAAATATGATGATATTTTTAGATGAAGTGACTGGATATGTTGGCATCCCTCAGTATTTCATGATTCATACTCATAATTCTGTTCATTTAAAGAGCTAGTCAAGAAAGTGCCACTGGCAGTATCACTACTGCACTATAAATGCAGTGTTTCTTGATTTCCCTAAAGAGCACATGTCTTCAACAGTAAAAGGGAACTGTGTAAAACTGGTGACATTTCCCTTTCAATGTTGTCCAGATAGACCCCCAGAGCCCAACATGTTTGCTGCTTCACTTTCTGGGGCATGCTGTCAAGATCTTGTAGGCAGTAAAATGTATTAGAAAGAAAATGTTAAGGTGGCCCAACTTCGAGTCATCTTACTAGGTATCAGTGACTGTCACTAATTCAGAGATCACTAATCTCTGTCACTAATTCAGAGATTGGAGTTTTAAACCTTTCAGGTGATTCTAAATAAAGGAAGAAGGTAGAAACATCTTTACACTCAATTAGCTATATCTACTAAAGGATATTAAAATAATGTTTTTAAAATTATTTGTAAATATTTTAAGCCATATAAATACACCATATATATTCAATATCCATATATACACTATGTTAGTATATTGTCCACTTCCTGCCACACTGTAGAATTTCTTTATTCATGAATACCTTCATTTCTAAGTACCTATAAGAACACATAGAAAAACATCTTTAAATATTGCCTTCAGTGATCTGCATACCCTCCCTCATCTTCATTCTATTTTTCAGCTCCTAATCAATTAGTGCTTATTCCTATCCTAGTTCCACCCAGACTCAATTGCTCATTTTACGATGGCCTCTGTCCTAAAACCAACTAAAAAGCAGAGGTCTGAAATATTAACAATTCTAATGCTTCTGAGTAAATGACGCTCTGAACTAGTCAAGATTGCTGTCATATGGCACAAGCACTGCTCATATGAGCAGGTAGCTCTTCCCTCTCTCATCCACAGCAAGAGTTCAAATTTTTGGTTTGGTTCTTGCCACATGCTTAATTACCATTTTATCCCTTTGCCTTTAAGTCTCACTCAATTCATTCAGAACTAGTCTTCTGATGCACATGAGCCCACATCCAGGTTTAGGCTTCTAGGGAGAGAGAAACCTAAGAAGATCTGGCCACATTTCTCTTCTTATCCTTATGGTCTACCATCATCCTGGGAATCTGAACTCTGAGCTTTGCTCTGTTACCAGTTACATTTTCTCCACTGTGTTATTTTTTTTCTTGCATCAAAATCCTATTTTACAGGAAAGTGCTGATTTAACGTGTTATTTCGCCTTATTGCCCTGCCTTATATCTTGGTTAGGGCCAAGGGCATGGTGTACTATACCATTTTTAAAGATGTGCTATAAAAGAGTTAGGTGAAAGGTATTAGGCTAAAATTAACTGGGACATAGAAAAGACTATATATTTTATTATTCCCTTTGAATACATTATCCAGAAAAGGCAAATCTATACAGATAGAAAGCAGATTCATGTTTTCCAAGGTCTGAGGTTTGATTGTGCTTATGTACAAAGGAACTTTTGGGGTAACAGATGTTTTTAAACTGATTGTTGTAATGGTTGCACAACTCTATAAATTCACTACAATAATAAATGAAATGAGTTAATTTGATGTTATGCAAATTATTCATCAATAAACCTAAAAATAAACACAAATAGCTACAAACAGGTAGATTGAGAGGTATAGGCAACGCAAGATTTTCAATATATTGATAATTTTGGAACTGGTTGATGGATAATAGAGTTCATTATACTATTTTTTCTACTTTTATATATATACAAATTTTCAGAACAAAAAATTAAAAGAAATGGTTTGTTATGTTTATCTAGCAAACCAATGCAATATATTTAGTATTGTACTTAGCTCTCTGCAAAGCAGGTGCTGTAAGATAGACAGAGGCTCATGAAGTGCTCAAATTGGATGGAACCTTAGAAAATCTTCAGGGCAAACACTTGATTTTAGATAAGGCAACTATAGATAACAGACAAGTGATTTATTCAAAGTTTTACCATTGATGACATTTTGTGTATAAATATCCAAGACTGTATGGGTTCATGACCACCCGATTTAATATAAAAGATCTGAAAATCCATTGGAATATACCTACTTATTACTATTATTATTAGTATAGTTTTTATTTTTTCACATTTAAATGTGAAGAAAAGAAAGGTAAAACTATTAACACAATATATTTTGTAATCACAGCAAAGACGTTTAATATAAATCTAGATGTTTTTAACTATTTTATCCCTAATGTGATTTATATAGATTTGATATTAAGAGTAATTTTCTTTTTTTTTTTTTTTTTTTTTTTTTTTTTTTTTGTGAGACGGAGTCTCGCTCTGTCGCCCGGGCTGGAGTGCAGTGGCCGGATCTCGGCTCACTGCAAGCTCTGCCTCCCGGGTTTACGCCATTCTCCTGCCTCAGCCTCCCGTGTAGCTGGGACTACAGGCGCCCGCCACCTCGCCCGGCTAGTTTTTTGTATTTTTTAGTAGAGACGGGGTTTCACCGTGTTAGCCAGGATGGTCTTGATCTCCTGACCTCGTGATCCGCCCGTCTCGGCCTCCCAAAGTGCTGGGATTACAGGCTTGAGCCACCGCGCCCGGCCAAGAGTAATTTTCAAGTAATCTCCTATCTCCCCTCATTATTCACGGAGAGTTATTAGTATCTGCTCCTAATAAAATCTTAGGACGTTTCTACTTTCAGTCTCATCAATGGGCTCCTTCCTCCACCTTAATTCCTTTGTGTTCCATTTCTATGCTTTTCTTTGATCTGACATCATATTGCACTCTTTTGACTTTAAGTTGGCAGCATATGAGTATTAAAGTTTGCACTTTGTCCATCAGCTTTTAACGTTGTTATGCTTATGCTGCCCAAAGATCCAAGTAATGAAACTAAGATTCATAAGAGAAAAAAGAGTTATAAACAAAGCAAAACATGTTAATGCACAATTATTGTTTCAAAATATATGTAATTCAAATTTTGGCATGCTGACAAGATAAAACTTAGTCAAAACAATCTGGCAAATGATAGTGATGTTTCTAGCCTAATCTTTGCATATTTTATGAGTGAAAAAATATTGAAAGTTTGTGTAATAGGGTTATGGACTGAAGTAGATGAGTCACCTCAGTAGCTCTCCCCTGCCCTTGAACATGATTTTTGCATTTTGTCATTCCTAGTTGTTCTCATAGAGAGCCCTAATATCCCACTAGCTGCTTTGAAACTCTTCTCATCCCTTTAAATATTCCCAGGGATATTAGTATGTACACTTGTAGAGCTACTTTTTTCCTGAGTGACTTACAAGCTACTTTTTTCTTTCTTCTGAGTAGGTACTGATGAAGGCACACAAAGTTGAGAATAGCAAATATTTGGACACAATTCAATAATCAAATGATGAATAGAAACCACCTTATTAAGTGTTTTAATTTTTAAAATTACCCCGATATTCTTTCTTTGGTTTTACTTTATTTTTTCCGCTTATCTAATTTAATGATGTACTAGAGATCAATTTATCTTTTAGCAATAGTTTTTAAGAGGTAATATAATGACATGGTAAACAAACACTTAAATAGTACAAAGGTATGCAATAAAAATTAAATGTTCTTCCTAGTCTAGATCTCAAGTCCTATTTCCCAGAGACAACACCTATTACTAGTTTGTGTGTATATTTGAAAAAACTAATAATAGTAATAATTAGGTATATTACAATAGATTTTGAGCTCTTTTCATTAGAATATTCAGATCAAAAGTTATTTTCAACAGTTGCATCTATTATATAAAAGTAACAGTGTTTTTTTTTTAATTTTTTATTTTTAGTATACTTTAAGTTCTAGGGTACATGTGCATAACGTGCAGGTTTGTTACATATGTATACTTGTGCCATGTTGCTGTGCTGCACCCATCAACTCGTCAGCACTCATCAGCACGTCATTTACATCAGGTATAACTCCCAATGCAATCCCTCCCTCCTCCCCCCTCCCCTTGATAGGCCCCGGTGTGTGATGTTCCCCTTCCCGAGTCCAAGTGATCTCATTGTTCAGTTCCCACCTATGAGTGAGAACATGCGGTGTTTGGTTTTCTGTTCTTGCAATAGTTTGCTGAGAATGATGATTTCCAGCTGCATCCATGTCCCTACAAAGGACACAAACTCATCCTTTTTGATGGCTGCATAGTATTCCATGGTGTATATGTGCCACATTTTCTTAATCCAGTCTGTCACTGATGGACATTTGGGTTGATTCCAAGTCTTTGCTATTGTGAATAGTGCCGCAATAAACATACGTGTGCATGTGTCTTTATAGCAGCATGATTTATAATCCTTTGGGCATATACCCAGTAATGGGATGGCTGGGTCATATGGTACATCTAGTTCTAGATCCTTGAGGAATCGCCATACTGTTTTCCATAATGGTTGAACTAGTTTACAATCCCACCAACAGTGTAAAAGTGTTCCTATTTCTCCACATCCTCTCCAGCACCTGTTGTTTCCTGACTTTTTAATGATTGCCATTCTAACTGGTGTGAGATGGTATCTCATTTTGGTTTTGATTTGCATTTCTCTGATGGCCAGTGATGATGAGCATTTTTTCATGTGTCTGTTGGCTGCATGAATGTCCTCTTTTGAGAAATGTCTATTCATTTCCTTTGCCCACTTTTTGATGGGGTTGTTTGTTTTTTTCTTGTAATAGATCCCTTCCTCCCTTCCTTCCTTCCTTCCTTCCTTCCTTCCTTCCTTCCTTCCTTCCTTCCTTCCTTTCTTATCTCCCTCCCTCCCTTTGCTTGATGTTATTTTTATTATTACAACAATATCGCAATAAATAATATATATGAATATATCCCCAGGGTAAATTGTAAACAATGGAATTGATAAGTAAAGGATTTGTAAATTTGTTGAATTCTGTATGTAATGCAAAACTGCCTTCCAAAAGGGCTATACATATTTATATTTCACTCCTGTTAGTAGTGTGTAAGAGATCTATTTTTCCTAAACACTTAACAATATTATTAAACATGACATATAAATTTTACATTCAAGTGTAATGACAAATTTAAGATTTTAAGGATTTGGGTTGTTTTGTCTTGCAAAAATCATCAATTTCTCTTTCAATTAAGTGAAGTCTTGTTTGTTTTAAAAGATTATACCAGAACTTCTGCTCCTGTCTTGACCCGAGGCACCAATAGCAAACTAAAGCTGCCTCCGAGAACAAATAGGAAAGCTAAATAAAATACAAAAACCATCATTCCAATATAAGTAATCACTACTGAGACAACGAGGACTGGAAAGGCAAAGATTCCAGAGAAGGAAGAAGCTCAGAGAGGGGATATATCTCCTCAGCCACTCTCACCCTGGGACATTTGCTGATTCTTGGCATGAGCAGCACAGGGAAAACCCACGTATTACATGTGTTGAGAAACTAAGACAGCTTTGACAGAGACACAGGAGACTTCAAGTACACGACCCATTCTCCTCTTAGGAAATTTCGTGATTCTGGACCTGAAAAGGAAAGGAAACTAAAATCATAAATGGAAAACCTCTAAAAACAGGGCAAATATCACAAGACAAAGATCAGCATTTGAGACCAGTTAGGGAGAGGTGGTGCAGAATATACAGGCTTTCAGCTGAAAAACCTAAAGGGCCAGGAATGAACCAGAGTTGGACTGAACTGCCATGTAGGAATGACATAGTGGTTTTTATACAGAGACTGTATTACATTTACATTTTGATTATAGGGTAATTGAATGCTTTGCAGTATTTAAATCTTTCTAAGCTTCTGTTATATCTTTCAACACAACTTAAAAATTCCTCCACATCTGTATATACTTTAGTTTATTTCTAGGTATTTTCTAGTGTTTATTGCTTGTAATTACTTTTCTTTCACTATATTCATTGATTTATTTATATTTAATTTTCTATTGAGGTATAACATACATGCAGAAAAGTCAAAAACTCTTAAGTTTGTGTATTTTAACACACAGTACTGGAACAATGGGATAATCTATATCCAAAAAAAATGAACCAAGATCCATATCTCATATCATATACAAAATTTAACTCAAAATTGACCATAGACTTAAAACTGTAAAACATAAAACTGTAAGACTTCTAGAAGAAAGCCTTGAGTTAGGCAAAGATTTCTAAGATATGACAATAGCACAATGCAATAAAGAACAAATTTGTAAGCTAGACTTGATTAAAATTTAAAATGTCTTCGAAAAATATTGTGAGAAGAATAGGAAGACAAGCCACAACTGAGAGAAAAATATTTGCGAAGTATATCTGATAAGGGTCTTTATCCAGAATATATAAGAACTCTCAAAACTCAGCAGTAGAAAAACAACCCAATTCTTAAAAATGGGCACAAGATGTGAACAGATGCTTCACCAAAGAAGATACAGGGATGACAGATAACCACATGAAAAGATGCTCATCATTAGTAATTAGAAAAATGAAAATTAAAACCAGAACAATACCATTATATGCTATTAAAATGGTTACAATTTAAAAGGCTGATGATACCAAGTGTTGGCAAAGCTGTGGAGGAACTGAACACTGCTGGTGATGCATAATAAACTATAAATATTTCAAGATTATACATATGTCAATAAACTGATATAAAATAAACTATAAATATTTCAAGATTATAAGTTGATAAGTTTTGACATATGTATATGCCCGTCTAAAACTATCACCACAACCAAGATAATGAACATGCTAATCATCTCCAGAAGTTTTCTAATGCCCCTTGGCAATCCTTTCTAACAGCTCCTCCTCCTGCACATCTCTGGGCGACCACTGATCTTTCTATCGCTGTAGATTACTTTGCATTTTCTAGTTTTTCATAAAATAGAATCATAATACATACTTTTTCTTGGCCTGGTTTCTTTTACCCACATAATCATTTTTAGATTCACTCACATTTTTGCGTATACCTATGATTCATTTCTTTTTATTCCTAAGTAGTATTTCACTGTGGCTGTACCACAATTTGTTCATGATTTATCTGTTGATGGACATTTGGGTTGTTTCCAGTTTTAGGCTATGACAACTAAAGCTAGTATGAATATTCCTGTGCCAGTCTTTATATGAATGCACATTTTCATTTATCTGGAGCAAGTACTTACAGTGGAATGGATGGATCATACACCTAATATATGATTTATCCATTCCATTATAATTTTGAAATATCTGCAGTTTATCGTATAATGGTTATGTCTCAAGAGCTGTTAAAATATTAAAATAATGAATTCCTGCCCCCTCAAAATCTTAAATTTATAGATTTTTATATTTTTACACATATGAAAATCTGTGTAACACCACCTGGTTACAAATACAGAGTATGAAGTTCCTCAGAAACTTGCTCATACTTTTTTCTAGTCAATTCATATGCCACAGTCAATAATTATTCCTACTTTTCGAGTTCTTGAGCTTTATATAAAGGGAATCCCATGATATGTGCTCATCTTCCTTTTATGTTTATATGTATATCAGCAGTTTGCTGTTTTCCATTGTATTTTATTATATGTATTCATTTTACTGTAGATGGGCATTTGAGTTGTTTTCAGGTTTTTGGCTATTTTGAGTAAGGCTGCTAAGAATATTCTTATATATATCATTTGGTACACAATAGCACTCCTTTCCTTGAAGTTTGACCACTGGGTCATAGAGCAGGAATTTGTTTAGCCTTAGTAGATACTGACATGTAGCATTTGGAAGTGTAACGATTTACATGCGCAGTAATTCTTCTTGTTGTATGTCATTTCCAATTCTAGGAGTTTTAAAATTTATCTTTTTATCTTAGCAATTATTACAGTGCCATCAAAAAGTGTTTTTAATTTTTATTTCTCTGTTAGGTAATGATGCCAAACATCTATTAACATGTTTGGCAATTGTGGATATCTTCTTTTGTGTTCAAGTATGTCAACATTTTAAAATTTGGGCTGTATATATTCTTCTTCATAATGTAAAAGAGTTTTATTGCATATATCAGCAGTTTCTTCATTTGTATAGTTGAATAATAATTCCATTGAAATAATATATCAAAACTTATACAACAATATATTTTTACTATTCAGTAAAATCTATTCCATACTGATTAATACACATTAATCTTATCAATTTGTACCTATGATGATTTCCCTGTCACACACCTAATGCTTGTGTATTTGTGTTTTTTCCTTTTATTCTTGATATTAGTTAATAATGTTTTTTGACTTCCTTGATTTTAAGAATTGATCTTTGATATGTACTTTAATATTATTTTTCTCTTTTCTTATTTATTGTTTTCTGTCCTTATCCCATGCATTTCTTACATTAATTTTTCTTGGTTGTACTATATTTTGTTTTTTATCTCTTAGTTTCATTCATTCATTCATCCAGTACCACATATTGATGCCTCTATATGTTAAATGCTTCTGGAAACTAGAAATACAGCCCTGAACAAATAGACAAAAATCCCTGCTCTCATTAAGCTGACATTTCAGTGAAATATTTTTAAATTAAATGCTTAAATAATTTTAATTTTTAAAAAAATCTTGATGGTATTAATTTTCCTCTAAGCATGAATTAACTGAACCCCAAAGGTTCTGATATATAATGCTTTTATTACTATTGGTTTTAAAATACGTTACAAATTTCATTTTTATTTTTCTCACTTACCTTAGACTCATTTAGGACAGAGTCACGTGTTGTTTACCTTTCGAGAAGCATGAGATTTTGTTTACATGTTTATTGTTAATATTGATGTTTAATTCAATGTGATCAGAACATAAGTCCATACTTTTTCTACTTTTTAAAATGAGGATTTAAAACTTAAGTTTTTATAATTTTGCAAATATTCTATGGACACATAAAAGAGAAAGGCATTCTTCACTTTCAAGAATATATACTTAATATATAGCTATTAGATGCTCATTAATAATTATGTTTTTGTAGATCTTAATATTATTTACTTATATTTTCCTATTGAACCTGACTTTGACCAAACAGATGTTCCACTTATTTATCCTTTTTCTACTATTATTTTCCCATAAAAATATTTATAGTACACTAATTTCTTACAAAGACTAACTTTCATTGTTCAGTGTAACATTTTGTTTGTAAAAGGGTCTTCTTTGTATCCTTAATGCTTTAAGACTTGAATTAAAATTAGTCTCATATTAATTATGCATTTCATAAAAAATATTTTTACATTCTCTTGTTTTTGCCTATTCATTTATTTTCAATCTGAGTCACTTGCTTTATGTATACTGTATTATTTGTTTAAATACAATGAAATTCTGTTGTAACACGATGTTTAATTACATTTATTGAGTTGACAGATATATTTAAGTCTTGCTTCTGTTATCTTATTTAATATTATACTTTCATGTTATGTTTTTATTTTCAATGTTCTTTTCTTTTTAATGTTTCTTTGTATGGCTTATAGTATTTTTATATTGTTTTATGTTATCTATGCTTTCTTTCAGAAATAATCAGTTGTTTTCATAATTTGTTTTTATTTGTATGGGTTCTTCCACTATGACTTTATTAAATTAGCTTATAAATTGATGCGTTTATATTAAAACAGGGTTTATTGTCCTCTCATTTCCCACTCTGAGAATATGGAAAGAGTATTCATGAACTTCTTACAACTTCGTGTGCCCATCCTCTATATCCCAAATTTTGATCTCTATGTTGTAAGTCCTACAATACAAAGATTTACAGATATCCTGGCCAATCATTAAAATTTTTTCAGTAATTTTTCTTAGTTTTACAAGAAACTTCATTCTTGTAAACTTAGTTCAACCAACTGTGTTGGCCATTTTCTCTACCACAATTTCTTCATTCATCTATTTGTCAGAATAATTTCCTCTTGAGGTTGCTTTTCAAAAAGAAAATGTGTGTCACAGACCCTTATTTCTTTTCTATTTGAAAATATCTGTGCATTGCCACTTTCTGAGCCATCTTTTTGCAGTAGAATATATGGAGTAAAGTTAGGGGAAACACACTTGGCAACTGGTGTGTTAGATCCAGTTGTCATCAGCCATTTCTCAAATTTTGTGCTGCTTACATTGCCTTACTGCATCTTTACTCACAACGACAAGGAGGCTGTGGGGTTACCAAAAAATCTCTGCATTTCACTGCCTTTCGTGAGGTGGAACAGTTATTTATCTTCCTTTACTGAGACTGGCAGATGCAGAGCTTCCTGCAAAGATGTCAAATCATGTCTCCTCTTATTCTGCCCTGCCTTCCAGCTATAGTGCTTTAGTTTCAAGCCACAAGTCATACTTGTGACTTCCAAGCGTGTCACCAATTTCTGAGAATCACAAATGCAGCTTGATTGTCTCTGTGCCTTGTTGCCTCATATCCTCTTGATATTTGATCTAGATTTTATTTTTTGAATTGACTATTGGAATTGTAGCGGGTGCCTAATTTCATTGAAAATTGAGTAGTCTTAGTAGTTTTCAGCTGGTTTCAGAAGAGAGTCAGGTAGAAATGACCTTAATTTACCATTTTTGTCTGGAAGTCTCCCAATTATTTCTTAACTGAGTCATATCACAGAAAGATAGTTGCTTGGGAACAATTTAATCACATACTTTATATAAACTAGTAACTGAATTTTCTTTGAGGTTAAGTTAAACATTATAATTAATTGAAAGCACAACATACCAATTTCAGTGTAGCTTTGATAACTTGAACCTTTTCATATAGGGTAAGTGCTATTTAGCCTAAGAAAAGATCTGTTCAGTTCGGCTGTCTTATTTTGTTTTCAGTCTACTCTGTCTTCTTAAAGACCTGACCACCCTCTTGTGCATTTCAGAGGACTCAGATTCTGTACTTTCAATAAATTGGTGTCCAACCCAGGGGTCAAAAACAAAGTGCCTTTAAGGGCCAGAAAGAAAATGTAAATGTGAAGTGGAAGAAGACTGGGGAGAGACAGGGACATGCAGTGACAAAATGCAGCCTGCGGACCACAGCTAAATGAGGTGGCTGCGCTGCATTCAGCCCCACCTGATTGCTGGCAGGTAGGGAATCAGGCGCACAACTACCAGATTTCCAGCTTTTCCTACTGCACGTGAAAATGTGAATTCTGCCAGTTTTAAAATGTTGGCCAAAAGTGTTTTTCAAACGCTTTGTAGGAGACAAAATGCATTTGTGGACCAGAAAATTGGCCTGAAGGGTACCTGTGTCGCTTCTAGTTGTTGCTATTTCTGTTGGGGATTTCGTCCCTCCTCTGCAAACCCTTATACACCTTTCCCATACACTTTCTTACTGCTTTCTTCTATGCTTTCTCCTTAGACTCAGGCCTTGGGACCCACTTCTTAATCTTCCATCTTCTTTTATGCAAATGCATTTTCTCATGCTCTCATAATACTTCCCATGATAAATAATTTTTGCCTCTAAGTATTCAAAGAGATCTTGCACTATGCACACTCCAGAGATATTTTTTTAATTGCTGCTCTTTCCTGAACACTTTCAGATGCCCTAGGGCTCCCATCTGCTATCACAATAAAAATTATGTCCAAGTGAGATTCCTTCCTTCATCCCTCTGGTCATGAAGAAGAGAGCTAGGCATTTCTAACTGTAACCCCGTCGTTTTGTATGAATCTTAACTACTTGTCTTGACATGCAGACAATAGCAGCAGGGACGACCACCAAAAAGTTCTGTCGTAATTGTTTGAGTTTCTGCTACTACTTTCTTTAAAAACAAAACAAAACAAATGTTTGTTTCTTGAGCTTCAAATATGTATACATAGTATTTTAAGCTCTAATGCTTACTATATGTATTAAGATACATGTCAATTTAATTATTTATATAGTAGAAGCCTTCTTGATTTGAGAGCAAAGTTTACATTTTTCTCAGCAATCATGATTTTATATGCTTAACTTTGAGAATTAAAAAGTCATATGACATTCAGAAAAATATAAGGCATATAAAATTAGAAATTCAATTACTTAGAGAGTAGAGATTTCAATTTGTAGATTATTTGAACCTTTTGATATTTCTTCATGTCAGTGTGGTTCATTTTCCAGTTCTTTAATTAACTGCTAATATTTTCACCAGAAAAGCTGTAACAAAATGAGGCACCATATTTCCCATTGAGAGCCTAGAAATAGTGAAGACTTTTTATAAAAGTACACTCTCCATTTCCCTGACAAAAATTGAGTAAACAGGGAGTAAGGATATATTTTGTTTACCTAAGGGCTATTGAGGAGAAAAAAATAACTTGAGGACTATCTCACTTCTAATCGATAGTGGTAGTGCTAGTGGTACTTTTTCTATGACGAAAACATCCTATTGCCAGGCTACAAAGATTACCCTTAATATCTTTCCTCTTTGCTTTTCTTCCCACTGATTTTCTGGCATTTAGACTCGGGATACACTGTATATGCAATATATATATATATATATAAATCACTATGGTACTAATATTTTCATTCTGACTTTTCATTTATTATATATAACTTGCATAAAAACAAATGCCACCTAATTTTGTTTCATTTTAGTCCACATGGACAAAAGGATTCATTGAAAATGGTTGACAGACAAGGGAAAACATGTTTCAGCTACTGTTCAAATTAACAATTGTAGCAACATATAAGTGATTATAGCATACAATAAGTGAAATAAAGAACAGCAATATTATAAAGGACAGGTGAGAAAAATTAGAATTACTCTATTACAAGGTACCTGCATTACCCACAAAACCAGGATAGTATCATTTGAAAGTAGACTTTGGCCATTAGCCGGGCGTGGTGGCGGGCGCCTGTAGTGCCAGCTATTTGGGAGGCTGAGGCAGGAGAATGGTGTGAACCCGGGAGGCGGAGCTTGCAGTGAGCCGAGATTGCGTCACTGCACTCCAGCCTGGGCGACAGAGCAAGACTGTCTCAAAAAAAAAAAAGAAAGAAAGAAAGTAGACTTATTAGCTACAAATACACATTGCAAACTCTAGGGCAACTGCTAAAGACATTTTAAAAAGAAGTGTCATTGATATGCTAGAGGAAGGAAGAAAATGTAATCATATAAAATGCCCAATTAAAAGTAGAGAATGTAGAAAAATAAAGAAATTCAAAAAAAAAAAAAACAGAACAAAAACACAAGCATGGTATATAAAAATCCAATTATATCAATACTTGTTTTAAATATGTGTGGTCCAAATACACCATTTAAAAGACAAAGGCTGTCAGTGGATTAAAAAGAAGACTCAGCAATATATGGTCTACAATCAGTCCATTTTAAACATATAAGAACAGATAGAATAAAAATAAAGAGGTGGATTAAAAAATACCATGCTAATATAAATCAAAACAATGCTAGATAAGCTATATTTATTTCAGAAAGAGCAGATCTCAGAACAAAAAATAATTATTAAGGATAAAAAGGGACAGTACATAATAATAATGGGGTCAATTCTCCAAGAAGATGTCCTTAATATATATACACATAGCAACACAACATCAAAATACATGTAGCAAAAACTATAGAACTTCAAGGAGAAATAAAAAAATTTACTTATAGTTGAAGTTATAAACACATGTATTATATATCAATAATTGATATATTCAGCAGGCAGAAAATCAGTAAGGACATAGTTGAACTGAACAGAGCCAGTAATAAATTGGATCTAATCAACCTTTTTATGATACTTCAGTAACAAAATACATATTCTTCTCAAGTTCATATGGAATGTTCACTAAGACCACATCCTGGGTGGCAAAACACACCTTAACAAACTTAAAATAATAGAAATCATACAGTGTATGCTTTTAGACCACAATGAAATTAAACTAGAAATCAATAACAGAAATATAGCTGGAAAACTCAAGGCATACAGAAATTAAACAAACACATAAAAGTCGAAGAATTCTCAAGATAAATTTAAAAATGTTTTGAACTAACTGGAAATGAAAATACAGTGCATAAAATCTAAGTAGATAAATTCTCTTCTGCAGATTATCTGAATGAACAAATAAAATAAAATCAATGAAAGTTTTGAAAGACACACATTAATAATCTCACCCAACATAAATAGATATTATTGAGTCCATAGCTATTAGTGATATGAAATCAATCATTAATAACCTTTCAAAATAGAAAGTACTGGGCCCAGATGATTTCACTGGCAAATTCGATCAAATATTTAAGGAAAATTCTCTATGATATAATGATCTATGATATTTCTCTACAATATTTTCCAGAATATGGAAGCAAGAGAATACTTCTTAACTATTCAGCATTACCCCAATATCCAGTCTTGCACTACCCTGATATCAAAACTAAGTACTAACATTACAAGAAATAAAAACTACAATTTCTACCATAAGCATGGGTGCAAAATCTTCAACAAATATTAGAAAATCAAATATAACAATGTATAAAAAGAATGATACACTGTGCTCTAGTAGGATTTATTCCAGGTATGCAAGCCTGGTTCAAAATTTGAAAATCAATATAATCTATTACAACTATAACCCAATTTAAAAAATCATCTGATTATATCAATAGATTCAGAAAAAGTATTTGACAAAACCCAACACTTGTTCATGATACAAAAAACTCTCAGCACACTAGGAATAGAAGGGAACTTACTTAAATTAATAAATAACATCTACAAAAAATCTTATAGCTAATGTCCTACTTAATGGTAAGAAACGGGCTGTTTTCACCCTGCTATGGTCTAAATGTTTGTTCCCCCCTACAAAACTCGTATGTTGAAATCTTAACTCCCAACTTGATGGTATTAGATGAGGCCTTTGGGTGGTGATTAAGTTATGAGGGCAAATTTTCATGAAAGGTATTAATGCCCTCATAGAAGATGCCAGAGTGCCTATGGCAGGTGGCTCATACTTGTTATCTCAGCAGTTTGGGAGGCTGAGGTGGGAGGATCACTTGAGTTCATGGGTTCAATACCAACCTGGGCAGCAAAGCAAGACCCTGTCTTTACAAAAATGAGTTAACTGGCAAATCGTTTAAAAACAATTAGCTGGGTGTAGTGGCATGTGCCTGTGGTCTTAGTTTCTTGGGAGACTGAGGCAGGAGAATCACTTGAGCCCAGAAGCCAGAGGCTGCAGTGAGCTAAGACCATGCCCCTGCACTCAAGCCTGGGAAAAAAAAAGCAAGAGCAAGATCTTGTCTTAAAAAAAAAAAAAAAAAAAAAAGCCACGAGAGATCCCTCACTTCTTCTACCATGTGAGGAAGAGTAAGAAGGCACCATCCAGAACTGTGTCCAGATACCAGATACAAAATAGACCTTGATCTTATGTGGAATAAATGTTTGTTGCTTATAAACCAGCCAGCTTATAATATTGCTATAGAACCCCAAACATACTAAGACATCTGGAACATTGTGAAATATGTATATTTGGTCTTTGACCTAATTTCCTGACATATAGCTCCTAAAACCCTAAAACTCTCCAAAGTAATGAGCTTTTTCCGTATGCTAATAACATGACTGGTGTCTGGAGGCCCTATTTGCTTCAGGATGGGAGCTGGTCACAAGAAAGACCAAGGCATGATTAGAGGATTGAGACATTCACCGCCATCCCCCAACCTCTTGAGAAGGTTGAGCTAATCACCAATGGCCAATAATGTAATCAATCATGACTATATAATAAAGCTTCCATAAACACTAACAAACAAAAAAGCCTAGGTTTGGATGAGCTTCTAAATAGCTGAGCATAAGGAGGTGCCTAGAGGGTGCCATGCTCAGAGAGAGCATGGAAGTTCTGCACCCCTTCCCACATGCCTTGGCCCTTGCCCTATGCATCTCTTCCTACCAGCTGTTTATCTGTATTATTTATAATCCTTTATAATAAATGAATAAATGTAGCAATGTGTTTCCCTGAGTTTAGTGAACCACTCTAGCAAATTAATAGAACCTGAGGACCGGATTGTGGAAACTCCAGTTTATAGTTAATTGGTCAGAAGCATAGGTCACAACCTATGCTTGCAACTGGCATCTGAAGTTGGGAACACTCTTGTGGGACAGAGCCTCGACCTGGGGGGTTTCCTGTTTGGCAGTTTCTAACAAAGCTAAACATAGTCTGAATGTGCAATCCAGCAATCAGTATTATATATTTATCCAAATGAGGTGAAAATTCATGTCCACACAAAATTTGCACACAATGTTTATAGGCATATAATTTGTTATCCCAACTGGAAGCAACCAAGATACTCAATAGGTGAAGGAAAGAATAAGTAAATTAGTACATCCATACAATGGAATATTACTGCATGATGAAGGAAATGAGCTATCAAGCCATAAAGAGACATAAAGAAACTTTAAATATATATTGCTAAGTGAAATAAGTTAGTCTGAAAAGGCCACATACTATATAATTTCAACCATGTGACACTCTGAAAAAGTAAAATTATAGATGGTAAAAAGATCAGTGGTTGCCAAGTGTCTGGGCAGAGTGGGAAGAATAATATATAGGTGAGGCATAGGCCATTTTTAGGGCAGTGAAACTACTATACATGATATTGTAAAGGTGGATATAGGATACTAGGCATTTGTTAAAACCTACAGAACTGTACAACACAGAATGAACCTTAATGTAAACTATGGACTTGACTTAGTAATAATGTACCTATATTCAACCATTAATTGTAACAAATGTACCAACTAACTCAAGTAGTAATAATAGGGAAAATCATGTGGACAAGAGGGGGTATGTGAGTTCTCTCTATGCTATTTGCTTAGCTTTTCTAAAAATCTAAAACTGTTCTTAGCTTTTCTAAAAATCTAAAACTTTAAAATAAAGGGTAAAAAAATATCCAGAACACTTGTTTTAATGTTGTTTTAATCTTGTTTCTCCTACAGTGCTCTTAATTCATGTAAATTTCTTAATTCATGTAAATCCTATCACCTACTCAATTGCACAAGCTAGAAATTTATACATTATACATTATCCTTGACACCTCTCCCTCCACTAATCCCTGTGTGCAATGCAGTACCTTATTTCCATCCATTGTGCTTCCTAAATATCTTCTAAATCCACATATTTCTCTCCATGTCCATACCCACCTCCATCACCCTATGGCCATGCTGGGACAAGTGCTAGACCCTTTTGCATTTTTCTTGCACCCTCTATTCTCTCATTTGCACAATGCCTATGTAGCAGTCTTTTCAAAGTATAAATCATGTCATTCTCTTCACTCAAACCATTCAACAACATTCCAGTTCCCTGTATGAAGACAGAGATTAAAAGCACTCACGCATGGTCTGGTTTATACGTAACTGTCAGCCTCACCTCTTACTACACATTTTCTTGATCTTCATTTAGCCTTCTCATAGCCTTGTATTTTTTCTTTTTCCCACTACAGGAATATTGCGCATGCTGCTGACTCCAATATGACACTTCTTTTGCCTGACATTTAAATGTTATGCACAAGTGCCATTTATTTGGGAACTCTACATTGATTTAGTTGACAGTATTCAGTTCTCCAGTGAACCACTGGAGAACTGGAGAAAAGTACTGACTACTTTTCTTTGCAGCATTTGTCTTCATTTCTATTTTAAATTTATGTGTTTACTTGAATACTTTGTGCTTCCAACTCTATAGTGTATGTTCCATGAGTGTAGGTGTTATGGTTTGAATGTTTACTTCTTCCAAATCTCATGTTGAAATTTAATCCTCAGTGTTGAAGGTGGGGCCTGGTGGGAGGTATTGGATCATGGGGGCTTATCCCTCATGAATGTCTTAGTACCATTCCCTTCATGATACATGAGTTATCGCTCTGTTAGTTCAGATGAGAGCTTGTTGTTTAAAAGAGTGTGGCAACTTTCCTTTCTATCTCTTGCTCCTGTTATCACCATGTAACAAGCCTAGTCCTGCTTCACCTTCCACAATTGTAAACTTCCTGAGGTCCTCATCAGAAGATGAGCAGATATTGGTTCTATGCTTATACAGCCTGCAGAACTGTGAGACAATTGAACCTCTTTTCTTTATAAGTTATCCAGCCTCAGTTATTTCTTCATAGCAATGCAAAAGTAGACTAACATAGTAGGGATCATCAATATTTTTCCCTGCTATTCTTGCTTCATTATCTTTTGCTATTGTCTGGTATAAAATAAAAAACTCCAAGGATGGTTCAACATACACAAATAAATCAATGTGATGCATCATATCAACAGAATAAAGGACAAAAACAATAAGATCATTTCAATTGACGCTGAAAAAGAATTTGATAAATTTCAGCATCCTTTCATGATTAAAACAAAAAACTCTCAAAAAACTGGGGATAGAAGGAACATACCTCAAGAATATAAAATCTGTATAAAACAGATCGACGGCTGGTATCATAATGAATGGGGAAAAGCTTTTCTTCTAAGATCTGGAAGATAATAAGGATGCCCACTTTCACTACTGTTATCAATGTAATACTGGAAGTTCTAGCTAGAGCAATCAGATAAGAGAAAGAAATAAAGAGCATCTATATTGGAAAGGAAGAAGTCAAATTAATCTTGTTTGCAGATGATATGATCTTATATTTGGAAAAACCTAAAGACTCCACAGGAAAATTATTAGAACTAAAAAACAAATTCAGTAAAGTGGAAGGATACAAAATCAACACAAAAAAATTAGTAGCATTTCTGTATGCCAATATCCAACAATATGAAAAAGAAATTTAAAAAGTAATCTCATTTATAATAGCCACACATAAAATTAAATACCTAGGGATTAACTTAACCAATAAGTGAAAGATTACTGTAATGAATATTACAAGACATTGATGAAAGAAATTGAAAAGTACACGAAAAATGAAAAGATATTCTATGTTCATGGATTGAAATAACCAACATAATTAAAATATCCATACTACCCAAAGCAATCTACAGATTCAATGCAATCTTTATCAAAATACCAATGACATTCTTCACAGAAATAGAAGGAACAAATCCAAAAATTTAGATGGAATCAGAAATGACCCAGAGTAGCCAAAGCTATCCTGATCAAAAAGAACAACACTAGAGGAGTCATATTATCTAACTTCAAACTATACTATAGAGTTATAGTAACCCAAAGAGCACAGTACAGCATAAAAACAGACATACAGACCAATGGAACAAAATAAGAACTCAGAACTGAATCCATACACCTACAGTTAACTCATTTTTGACAAAGGTGCCAAGAACGTACATTGGGGAAAGGATGGTCTCTTCAATAAATGGTGCAGAGAAAATTGGATATTCATACACAGAAGAATGAAACTAAATCCCTATCTTTCACCATATACAAAAATCAAATAAAAATGGATTACAGACTTAAATCTAATACCATAAACTATGAAACTACTGTAAGAAAATATTGGAGAAAGCCTCCAGGACATTGGTCTGGGCAAAAATTTCTTCAGTAATACCCCATGAGCACAGGCAACCAAAGCAAAACATGGACAAATGGGATTACATCAAGTTAAAAAGCTTCTGCACAGTAAAGGTTACAATCAACAAAGTGAAGAGATAACCCACAGAATGGGAGAAAATATTTGCAAACTACCCATCTGACAAGGGATTAATAACCAGAACATATAGTGAGTTAAAATAATTCTATAAGAAAAAAAATCTAATAATCTGATCAAAATAATGGGCAAAAGCTTTGAATACACGTCTCTCAAAAGAAGAGATACAAATGGCAAACAGGCATATGAAAAAGTGCTCAACATCACTGATCATCAGAGAAATGCAAATCAAAGCTACGACGAGATATCATCTCATCCCAGTTAAAATGGCTTATATCCAAAAGACAGGCAATAACAAATACTAGTGGGAATGTGGAGAAAAAGGAACCCTTTACATCATTGGTGGGAATATAAATTAGTACAACCACTATGGAGAACAGTTTAAAGGGTCTTCAAAAAGCTAAAAATGAGCTGCCACATTATCCAGCAATCCTATTGTTGGGTTATACTCAAGAGAAAATAAATCAGTGTATCAAAGAAATATATTTGGTCCTATATTTGTTGCAACACTGTTCACAACTTTGCAAGTCAAGATTTGGAAGCAACCTAAATGTCCATCAACAGATGAATGGATAAAGAAAATGTGGTGCATATACACAATAGAGTACTATTCAGATATAAAAAAGAATGAGATACTGTCATTTGCAACAGCAATGATGGAACTGAAGATCATTACGTTGAGTGAAATAAGCCATGCGCAAAAAGGCGTACATCACATGTTCTCACTTACTCATGGGATCTAAAAATTAAAACAATTGAACTCAGAGATAAAGAGTAAAAGGATGATTACCAGAGGCTGGGAAGGATAGTGGGGGGCTAGGAGAGGGAAGGGGAGAGGGTTAATGGGTACAAAAAAACAGAAAGAATGAATAAGACCTAATATTTGACATCACAACAGGGTACTCTAGTCAATAATAATTTAATTGTACATTTTGTAATTAGTAAAGGTCAATTGTGGTGGCTCATGCCTATAATCCCAGCACTTTGGGAGGCCAAGGCAGGCGGATCACCTGAGGTCGGGAGTTCGAAACCAGCCTGACCAACATGGAGAAACCTTGTCTCTGCTTAAAATACAAAAAATTAGCCAGGCATGGTAGCGTATGCCTGTAATCCCAGCTACTCGGGAGGCTGTGGTAGGAGAATCACTTGAACCCGGGAGGCAGAGTTGTGGTGAACCAAGATCGCGCCATTGTACTCCAACCGGGGCAACAAGAGTAAAATTCTATCTCGAAAAAAAAAAAAAAGAAAGAACAAGAAATAGAAATGTGTAAAAGAGTATAACTGGATTGTTTGTAACACAAAGGATAAACGCTAGAGGAAATGGATCCCCCATTCTCTATGGTGTCATTGTTTCACATTGCATACCTGCATCAAAACATCTCCTGTGCCTCATAAATTTATATGCCTACTATATACCCACAAAAACTAAAAGTTACAGATTTTAAAAATCAATATTTTATTGAATGAATAAAATAATGAACAAGTAAATGAAGGACTGAGTTTCAATGTGTTCTGTGAAACAATCATACTATTGGCAAAAGGCAGAAGGGTAGACCTCAAGACAGGAGATCTAGGAGCACATTTTACCAATAAGAAGAGCCCCTATTTATTATTTTCCTTTAGAAAACCGAGTAGTCATATTTAGGTAACAGACATGTCTTTTTTACTTGTAAGCTGTGATTTCTATCAAATTATCATTGCTATTCAATTAAGTCAGCTATAACTGTTCAGTCTTTTGTTGTAGTGTGCTAAATTAAAAGAGAGTGTGGCCAATGGCTACTACAGCGCAAGGTAGCTATTACAGCCTAGCAAGGAGGAGACGGTGTTCAAGTTCTTATTTGTAATCAGGGAAACAATAAAGGGCCTAAGAAAGGTAAGGACAATTATGTGATACAGACGAGTAGCTCACAAGGGAACAATTAAGAAGTAGTCACCAGATGAGACATTTTTATCCCCAAAATACTAAGGGAAGGTGAAAGATATGAGAATGGTTAAATTTGGGTAACATGACATAGTGAGCAAATTTTGCTGAAAATAAGTACCTCCCTTTTCTCCTCACGCTCAGTTAATAACCCTCCCTCTTAGCTTACCCAGAAAAGTGAAATACAATTATGTGGGCTTTGAGATACGTGAAGTCTCTAGCCAATCAGGTCAGTGAGTAACATGGGAAATTATAGGTCAGGTAGATATAAAATGTGTGCAGAAATGAAGGCTAAGCTGTCCTACAAGGGTGTCTAGAGAGTTGTCTGGGCACCACTTATGCTGTGTCACTGCCATTTATTGTATGTTGCAAATCTACAACACTTTCTCTAGCACTTAAAAAAATGTGCAGTAAGCCCTTATAGCAGTATGATCTTAAAGAAAGCTACACTTTTAATAAATAGTTATGAATTTCTGTGCATGAAGAAAGTGAACGATAAATGTGTAATTTACAATAAGTGGTTGTCTTTATTTACCACTCACCTTGAAGACCATGGTTAAACCATGTTAAAAGCAGAATGCACAATTCTGCTAACAAAACATTTACTTCAAATGTTATTTGTGTATTAAACAGACATTAAACATGGCAATTTAATACCTGGAGCTGCAGCAATTGTGTTTATATACTGCTCTGTGATGCAAGACATTTTGTTCCAAACAAATGAAAACAACTGTTTTCTATGTTAACTTCACTTATTTTCTATTTAAAATTATTTTTTGTGCCTGCAGGAGAAATGAAATTACAGTTCTTACAGTGTCGGCTCCATTCACTGAACTTCTCAGATAATTAAAAACATTAGTTTTATATCAATCAAGAAATGTTTTAAACAGTAAACCCACTAAGGTAATTCTAACAATTGTTAAATTTATTTCATCCAATTTGAAAGCTCATTTTGTCAAAGATAAAATACTTAGCATTAACATTATCATAAATGTGTAAGTCCTGTTAGAAAATAAAAATGACTGGAAATATTTTACTTTTTGACAAAAGTAAGTAAAATGGGATTACAAAACCGAAAGAAATTCATGCAAATGAACATGCATACTGCCATGGCCTGATTGTGTTCTCCCAAAATTCACCTTGTTGAAAACTTAACCACCAAAGTGATGGTAGTAAGAAGAAGGACTTTCAGAAGGTGATTAGATTATTAGAGAGGAGCCTTCAGGAGTGGGATTAGTGCCCTTATTAAAGGGACCCCAGAGAGCTGCTTTGCCCCTTCAACCACATGACTACACATTAGAAGTGCCAAAAAGCAGCCTTCACCAAATAACCAAACCTACTGGTGCATTTATCACGGACTTTATAGCCTTCAGAATTTCCAGAAATAAACATCTATCTGTAGTTTATAAGCTACCAAGTCTAAGGTATTTTGTCATAGCAGTTGCAACAGATTAAGACACACACACGCCACACACACACACACACAATATAAAAATCTGTACAAAAATAGAAGAGAGTAAGGAGTTTTCAAGCAAGTATTGATTGTTGAACTTCTGTCACAAATAATTTAAAAACCAGTCTAGAAGTAAAATGGCAAGTAATTAAGAAACGATGTACAATGTTACAATGTCTGATGGAAAAACAGCAGGATTCTTATTAAATAGAGTAGACCAGGAAATTGAACCAAGTAAAAAGAATGGGATTCACAGATGTTGAAAAATCTATTGATTTCTTTCTGACTTTCCCTAAATAATTCTTGACAAAGCACGGCTATACAAGAAAAAGAAAGGTACTGTCTATTTAGTTCAATATCCATATATGACAATAGTCAATGTCCATATATAATAATTTATCTTCTGTCTACATCTGTTTAACCATCTGACATGACTGTTTCAATGATCAAAATATACCATAACTTCAAAGTACTTTTTTTTTGGTGTAACTCTTAATTCTTAAAATGACTTGTCTACAAAAGCTGAAACAATATTCTTTCTAAAACACTGCCTTAATACTTGGGCCTTTAATACTTGGGCCTTTCCTAAATTAGTACTGAGAAACAATACTATGTCATATAAGACAGATTATACCATAAGCATAATTAAATCCAAGAAAGAATAACCAAAATACAATAAAGAATATCTAATAAGTAGCTTTGAATTCAATGGCTTTTAAATATTATATATACGCATATTTACTTAGAACGTTAAATATTCTCTTAAATAACCAATCAGAAATGAATTGTGATATCAGGTAAAAAAATTTGCATAAGTTGAAGTGAGCAAGTTTTTTCTACATTGCACAAAATGCCCAAGTTTCAAAGGCATAACACAACAAAAGTTCATTTTCCTTCTATTCCTTGTCTACATCAGGTGAACAGTGGGGGGCTGTGCTCTTCACAGTCTTTCAGTTCCTCAGATGGAGACTCCTCAATTCATGCTTCCACGCTCATCCCTATGAGGGAAGAAAAATGCCAAATCAGATACTGACTCTTAAAGATACCAGAGTTTAAGCTTTCGTCACTTCCAGTCACATTTTTTGGCCAAAAAAAAAAAAAAAAAAAAGTCAAATGGGGTACCTAAATTCAAAGGGATAGCAAAGGATGCTTCTGTCATGTGTTCAGAAAGGAGAACTGATCAACAGTGGTAATATTTCAGAGTTCTAGTCACCAAATATTCACTTTACTACCTTCTGAATGCAAAATACACTCATCACCTTCCCAGGAGGGTAAACCAAAATTTCATTCAGTTATGGCATCAATCTCAAAGTTCAAGATTCTGGATGAGGGATGTTTGGTAGTCTCTACATCAGGTCAGCTGTGGCTCTTAATCTTCTATAGATGGATAAACTGCAATAGTAAATTATATGTGCTTCCAAACACAGAATTCACTCATAGATTAGGGATGAGACTTTTTGTTTTAATACAGAGAAGGTCTCACTTTGTTGCCCAGGCTGGTCTCAAACTTCTGGCTTTAAGCAATTCTCCCACCTCAGCCTCCTAAAGTGCTGGGATTAGAGGTATGAACTACCATGCCCAGCCAAGATAAATGCAATGAAAACACTTTTTTCAAAAAAGAGAAGATGAGGGATACGGATAACACAGATTTGGTGAAACTGACTTGGGCAAGTGGAACCTGTTCTTTGGTGAAGTTCCTCTTCTGTAGGTGGGCCCTGCATCCATTATCCCCCCTGGCCCTTGTCTCCACTCTAAATGAGCTTCTTGCATAATGATTGGGAGGACCCAAAATGGACAAATTTTCCATATATCTCAGGCATAAATCTCAGATTGACTCTTCCTTAAAATCTTCCTTTAAACTCAGTGAGCTTCTTATCTTTTTCACTCCAGTCAGTTCTACATATTAGTTATCCTTCTTAGGTTTCATATCTCCTACCACCACCACTCCCACCTAATCTCACTCTTTGTATGTTAACTCACTTGCATTTGGAATTTATCAGGCATCAGGAAAAATTTTACCTTAAATCCAGCTGGAAAGACTCAAACTACTAGAGTCTGGAAGAAGTGGGGCTGAAGAATCCATTTCCAAGATAACTTCTTAAGAAAGCTCATGACAGATAGTTGAATGGTGGTTGCCAAGGGCTAGGGCAAAAAGACGAATATAAAATTAGTGTTTACTGGGTACAGAGTTTCAGTTTGGGATGATGAAAAAATTCTTGGGATGGTGGTGATAGTTGCACAACAACGTGCATTCACTGCTTACTGCCACAGGACTATACACTTAAAACTGTTTTAAAAGGTAAATGTTATGTTGTATATATTTTATCACAATTGAAAAAAAACCTGTGCCTCAGCAGAGATGATTTAAAAGCTGGCTCAACTAGAACCGTTTACTGGGGAATCTAGCACCTGGATCCTCTCTGTGGACTGGGCTTCTTATACTATGGTGGCTGGGATCTGCAGAGGTCATCTCAAAAAGAGGCCTCCAGATCATAGCCTTCCCACCTAGTTTTTTTGTTTTGTTTTGTTTTGTTTTGTTTTTCAATCTTAACATTCAGAGGTACATGTGCAGGTTGGTTACATAGGTAAACTTATGTCATGGGAGGTGTTGTACAGATTCTTTCATCACCCATGTATTAAACCTACCACCTATTAGTTATTTTTCCTAATCCTCTCCCTTCTCCCACCCTTTACCCTCCGATAGGCCCCACCATGTGTTGTTACCCTCTATGTGTACATGTGTTCTCATCATTTAGCTCCCACTTTAAGTGAGAACATGTGGTATTTGGATTTCTGTTCCTGCACTGGTTTGCTAAGGATAATGGTCTCCAGCTCCATCCATGACTCTACAAAGAACATCATATGTTCTTTTTTATGAATGCATAGTAGTCCATGGTGTACATGTACCACATTTTCTTTATCCAGTCCATCACTGGTGGGCAGTTAGGTTGATTCCATGCCTTTGCTATTGTGAACAGTGCTGCAATGAACATACACCTAATTGTGTCTTTATGAGAGAGTGATTTGCATTCCTTTGGATATATACCAGTAATGGGATTTCTGGACCATGTTTTTAAAAGGCTGCAAATACTCTTGATTTAATCCTTATGAAAAAGCTCAGTTTAACTCAACCTTTTTTCATTAAAGGCCTTCTCCATTTGATTTTCTATTTATTAGGTTAGAGAAGTTGCACATTCCAACATTGTAATTCACCAAATTTCTGGACTTTCCCTTTTTCTACTTTACTTGCAAACTAGTCATTCTTTTTATTCTGAACTCTTATCTCTCATGATCCTTCTCCTAAATGCTACCAACATCAACCAAAGCATACTAGTAATGTATATTTTTACAGCCACTTCTCATAGAAACTTGTGCTCTGCTTTCTAAATAATTTCCCTTTCATGTATTGTCACTACATCATGGATTGTAATTTTTTTTCTAGATTCCAGTATCAGTTTCCTTCCTGGTTCTTCCACTCATTTATTAAGCCAGTTCCCCATATTTTAAGCCATCTTGTGCATTAGTGAGTGTAGATAGGTTACACTATTATAGGAAATATTCCAAACATTAATAGATTCACTATATGAAATTTTATTTTCCACTAATATCTCCTATCTAACTCAGGTCATCAGGGAGGCTCTGCTTACAATAATCACTTAGCACCTGGGTTGATAGAGACCTTATCTCAATACATGTGTTAAATCAAGATCTCCCTGTTAAAGCTTCTTCCAGAAGGAGATATATTCTTCACTTCTGCTCCCATTTAATTGACAAGTTAAGTAGGTACACCTAACTACAGAAAACAACAACATTCCATGTTACTGCACACCCCATAAAGAGGAGAACCAGAAACATTTAGTGAACAGCACTAAGTACTATTGACTTCTAAATGATAAGCCTACAATATCTAAGTTGGTAATTCGAATTTTCATCCCCTGCTATGTAGATTCAATGGCAATTGCAGTAGTGGGAATAATTTCAATTTTAATTTTATTCAAATGTAATACACTATACATGTTCTTAACTGTGGATAACATGTTTTGAAAAGAAAGTCAGGAAATAAAAATGAGAATTTCTTCTGACAAATTAAAAAAGAACTTTCTGCCAGGTGTGGTGGCTCACGCCTGTAATCCCAGCACTTTGGGAGGCCGAGACGGGCGGATCACAAGGTCAGGAGATCGAGACCATCCTGGCTAACACGGTGAAACCCTATTTCTACTGAAAATACAAAAAATTAGCCGGGCGTGGTAGCGGGCGCCTGTAGTCCCAGCTACTCGGGAGGCTGAGGCAGGAGAATGGCGTGAACCTGGGAGGTGGAGCTTGCAGTGAGCCGAGATCGCACCACTGCACTCCAGCCTGGGTGACAGAGCAAAGACTCCGTCTCAAAAAAAAAAAAAAGAACTTTCTGAAAATTATGAATCTCAAACATCAGAAACTTTTCATAAAGAAAATTTAATATTTTTCTCTGAAGGATCTGCTTTGATACAATTGGATGATTATGTACATTGAGATTTCTAAAATAGTTTGGATGTAACATTAAAACTGAGATGGTATAGATGACTAGCCCTCTCAGACACTGCTACTTTGACAGTAAGTTGGTACAATGTTCCTTGAAAGTAATTTGGCAACATGTATCAATAGACCTAAAAATATTTCTCTCGGCTGGGTGCCGTGGCTCATGCCTGTAATCCCGGCACTTTGGGAGGCCGAGGTGGGCAGATCGCCTGAGGTCAGTAGTTCAAGACCAGCCTGGCCAACATGGCGAAACCCCGTCTCTACTAAAAGTACAAAAATTAGCCGGGCGTGGTGGCGGGCACCTATAATTCCAGCTACTCAGGAGGCTGAGGCAGGAGAATCTCTTGAACCCAGGAGGCAAGGTTGCAGTGAGCCGAGATCGCACCACTGCACTCCAGCTGGGGCAATAAGAGTGAGACTTCATCTCAAAATAAATAAATAAATAAATAAATAAGTATCTTTTTTTGACATGATTTATTTCACTTAAAGAATCTATAAGAAAGAATAATGAGGAATAATGAGGTTAAAAAAACCATGATTTTGAAGATTGTTTGAAGACTTAAGAAAATCCTCATGCTGTACTGATATATTATTAAGAAGAAGTGAAATATGTTCTGCACAAAACTGTGTATATATATGCACAGAAACACATATATTTATGATTGTGTATATATGTATATAATTTTATTTTTGTATAATGTACATATATTTTACAGACACATAACTGGTATGCAGAAAAATAACTTGACGAAATTACATAAAAATGTCACCAGTATTTATATCTGTGTTTTAGATTCATGAGAATTTTTATCTTCTTTTTACACTCCTATAATGAACATTTTCTATAAATGCAATTATTTCTTTTATAATTAAAAAATTATAGAATAGCTCCTTTGAAAGACCTATAATTTTAATCTATTTTTTAATGGATGTTTTTATATAATTTCAGCATTAAATATACAAATCAACTGTTTACCTTCAAATTATCTGACCAGTATCCAGGAAACAATCAAATAAATTATTTATTATTATACAATATTTTCTATCAAGAATATGTGTCAACACACATATTAGAACTAATAATAAGATAAGTGAACCAATCTCTTATTTTTGTTCCTTTATTGGAAGAGGAACCATGTATAAGAATAATCAAGTCTTAAGCAATTTAACAGTTTTTTTCCCTCATAAGTGAGAATTTCAGGGTTTTTGCTTCAGTTTTGGTCTGTATAGAGTCCTCCCTGCCACGTTAATACTTCCAATTATCTTTTCTATTTCCCAGCAGAAACCTATTTTCCAATAGAATTAGCTACACACACAAAAAAAAAACCTTTTTCTTTTGTCAGATTTTAGTCATCTGGTACTAAAAGTTGCTATGATTATATAAATAGAGAAAAAATTGGTGGTTTCTGATAATCAGTACCAAAAGACAAAAATAAGCATTCAATTTTTAATTTCAATTATCATAAGGATATTTTCTCATTAATAAATAATTCTATTCATTTACATATATAGTAGCTGAGAATACCATATATATTTCCCAATAGTATGATAATATATAACTTCTAAATTAGTAAAAATTACATTAATTTTGATTAGAATTAGAATTGCCCTCTTCTTAAGGTGTCATCTTTTATACAAAGAATTTTCAAATAAGTTGTAATTATGCACATTAACTGTGAATTAAGTCCTTTTGCCATTTGGTTTCCTTAAAAAATATGTTACAGTAGATAATACTTTCTAGTGTGTGCACAGTAAGGGAAAATTTGGAATGTCTATCCCTTTATACTAAAGATGGTTATAAACCTGCATATTAATTCTATTTTGTCCAGCATCAACTACAATTTCAGTGTTATAACACAGTTGCACAATCATGATATAAAAATATCATTATGATATTTTTTGGAAAGCGACATTACTTATCTAATTTCTTGCTTCTGTTTTTATTTTTTTTTTAATATTATCCTGTATTGAAAATGTATATCTAGAAGCAGGCCTCAGCTCTCTCTTTAGTAGGCCAATTTTTGGCATCTGCCACCTGCACGTTTGGTTCTACCATACCATCTCCTTTAGCTTGTCTTCACTTCTGCTTGGACTCAGAACACAATACCCCAAAATATGGTTCCTTGGCATGTTCATCTGTCTTTGTAAGTTTTATTTTCAGGCCCAGTCAGGAACCCTAAGGGGGTTGAGGAAACCTTCCTTCCCTACCCCTCACACTTTCTGTGGGTACCCTTTGCCTTTACACTACATTTCCCAACCATCTCATTCATAAAATTTTATCCCTTTACAAAATCTATTCTCTAAATATGAGACTGAAAATCAGTGCAATATAGATTTTTAACTGTAATCAGTGATAAGAAATACTGGAGTGACAAAAGAAAATACTTATAAAGGATAAAGTAGATATCTTTTAAAGGAGTGAAGTGGCCTGGTAGGGTCAATACAGCAACAGAATTTTAGTCAAAGAGGAAAATTAGCAGTTCAGGGAGGGAGGATGCAGAATCTTACGAAACAATAGAGATTAGTAGAAAATTAGCCATTTCAGAACTAAGGAAAGTTTAATTCCACCTATTCAAAATCAAGAAATAAATTGTAAGAAAAGTTAGGATAAAAGCTGAGTAATAGTAAAACTTCAAAAAAATCCCAAGGGATGCATAATACATTGATATGATGATGTAAGAAATTTATTTAAAAACACTTCAGTGTGGAGGCTGTGATTAAAATCTATATTAGTTTCAATTTGCACCCTAGAGACGGCAGTTGCTCTAATCAAGAATTCACAGTCTGGAGGTGGTCTGCTGTCCTTTAATCTAAAAGGCCACCCCCAAAGGCAGCTTCTACTGGTGTTTCAGCTATCTTTCTCTTCCATCAACACTCAAAGCTACAGTAATTTATACAGTGAAAGTTAAAATGCTTATCCATTGGTAAAATTAGTAGTTTGTCAACTAGCACAGAGGATTTTGGATGGGAGCTTTCTTTGATAAAATTGAAAAAATTGTGTGTCTTTTTATTTAAATAAATTCACGCACCTACCTCTAACTGGGAAGATCAGACTCCAATAAATGGTCAGCAGGATTTGGACCTTATTCAGTTTATTGCAAGACAGATTCTGTAACTCTTTCGTGAACCCAAAATTTTCTGAGAGAGGTCTCAATTGAATTTAGAAAATGTATTTTGCTAAGGTTAAAGGATGCATCTGTGACACAGCCTCAGGAGGTCCTGATGACATATGCCCAAGGTGGTTGGAATACAGCTTGGTTTTATCCAGTTTAGGGAGACATGAGACAACAATCACTATGTGTGCAATGTACATGGATTTGGTTCAGAAAGGCAGGGCAACTCGAAGGGGCAGGGGCATGGCTTCCAGGTCATAGATAGATAAGAGATAAAAGGTTGCATTCACGTCTTTGATCACCATTTCACTGAATACATAACTTATATGTGTGGGGGGTAGAGAGTCACTTACGCCTTAGTCTGATTCAGTGAATCTGCATTTTTACGTAAACAATAGGGCAGAAGAAGCAATAAGACGTGCCTTTGTCTCAGGTGAGCAGAGGGATAACTTTGAGTTCTGCCCTTTGCCCTGCACCTGTGAAGATAAGCGATTAATGTACATTACCAGGGTGAAATTCAACAGAACTGTTTTTTTTTTAGAGTCAAGATCTTGAGGCCCCCAAGGAATTTCCCTGTGGGAAAATTGTGAGGGTGGCATGTAGCTTTTTTGTCTTTGTAGCTATCTTATTCTGAAATAAAGCAGGAGGCAGGTCTGCTTGATGCACTTCCCAATTTGACTTTTCCCTTTGGCTTAGTGATTTGCGGGTCCCAAGATTTATTTTCATTTCACAGATTTTTTGTTTCCTGGATAACAATTGTCTACTCATGTGTCAGAGTTTATTCTGAAGCTTCTTTTCAGTAGAATCTGGTAGTGAGAGAAAGAAATATGAAGAAGGAAGAAGGAAGAGGGAGAAAGGAAGGCAGGAGGGGAGAAAATAACTAGTTTTTTAAATTCCTAACTAAATTAGGCTGTTTCCAAAAAAATCAGTTTGCAAATTTAGGAGCACGATAGGCATAAACTGAAGATCCCCTGTGAACAAGGCAGCATGTTCAATATTAACAAAGGTATCAATAAACGTCTCACGTTTTTATGATGGAAGACAGTTTCAGAGTAAGGCTTCTACCAAAGTTAGGCTTCTACCCTCCTACAGAAACTGGGAGATGGGAGAGTTACCTTCCTCGATGATTTCGTATCAGAATTGTCTCCCAGATCCTTCAAAAAGGCATTCTGGATCTTAAAGTTCGTAAGAGTCTTGTTTAGCTTTTTAAAAGATTTACATATCTTTTAGAGACAGAGAAATAATTTACAAGTTTTCTAAAGCAAATGTTCTCAGAAAAGAGAGAAGAAAAAAGTCTCTTTACTTAGTTTCAACAGGGAGAATTCAGTCTTTTACTTTATATTTGTATTTGCCTTTAAAAATCTTAGTAATTCTCAAGCACAACTAAAATTTTAGAACTACCGATCTAACCCATTGTTTAAATATTTTGTTTTATTTCCAGAAATACACTTTGCATGCATGAGATAATCTCTGTGATTTTGACATTTGTTTGAAACAATTAGACAAAAGCTTGTTAAAAGGCAATTTTTTAATACAGGTGAAACCAACTCTCATACAGATAGAAAAATGCACATGTGTTAAAAGATTTTATTCTGCTCATTAATCATTGAAGGAATCAGAAAGATGTAATCAGATCAAAAGAGATTCCCAAGACAGACGTATTTATAGATTAGGAATATATTAAAAAAAAAAGTTTTTTTCCAGGGAGGGGAGGAAGGCAATTGAATTTCTACAGGATAGGACAGAATTTACATATGTATAAAAAGAATTGTATTTGTTGCCATCAGTCAGCTACAACGTACGGACTTGCAAAATAGCTCAAAGACAATGAAAGACACGATTCAGATCATCTGCAAGAGTAGGCTGAGCACGGTGACTCACGCCTGTAATTCCAGCAGTTTGGGAGGCAGAGGCGGGTGGATCACGAGGTCGGGAGATCGAGACCATCCTAGCTAACATGGTGAAAACCTGTCTCTACTAAAAATACAAAAAACTAGCCGAGCGAGGTGGCGGGCGCCTGTAGTCCCAGCTACTCGGGAGGCGGGGGCGGGAGAATGGCATAAACCCGGGAGGCGGAGCTTGCAGTGAGCCGAGATCGCGCCACTGCACTCCAGCCTGGGCGACAGAGCGAGACTCCGTCTCAAAAAAAAAAAAAGAAAAAAAAAGAAAAAAAAAGCGTACTGTAACTGAATCTCCTTTCCGCATTACCATTCTGATCCTCCAAAATTAGGCACAACAAATAGAATGGTACGTACTCAGATTTTCTCAGTTTCTAAAGAGATATGTTAGAGAATAAACACAAAGTATAGAACTTTCAGTAGCCCAGCCATGTATAATAAGTGTTTCTCAATCTTATTTTCTTACAAATTTTATAATTTTTCTGTCATAAATGAATACAACTATTACTTATGTTATATTATGTGATACTTATCATAACTAATAACGGTTATTATTTATGTAGTTTAATTCAGTATTAAATTAACTCATTTTCTAATTTTATCTATTCCTATACAGTGATATCTTTAGAATTATGGATTCAATGTACATATGCATTTTTAAAAAACATTTTAATAGATATAAGTATAAATGTCAGTGGACTGCCTACATTTATCTTATATAGCATTATATGTGTATATAACACATTCTGCAAAACACTAAGTCAGAAGAAAAAGAAAGTTCTTCCTCAGTGGACAAAATACATTCAGAAGAGCAGAGAGGTTTCACACAGTTGTCAGGTTTTTGGATCATGAATTTTCATTCCATTTTTATTAAGTGTGTGATGCAAGAAGGTTACAGCTCTAACGACCCCTGAAATTGAACAACCAACACGTAAAGAGCACTATCAAAATGAATTAGTTTATTTGAATGTACTTCATAAATTACAAAACAACTTAGAACACTGAAAAGCTTCAGAGCTTCACAGCAAGCCATAACTATGGGATGAGCCAAAACTTCCATAGATTTATAAATTACTAAGGAAGAGTATACAATTTTTAAAAGTTTAGTTAAAGAGGGAAGATAAGGCCAGGGGTGGTGGCTCTTTCCTGTAATCCCAGCACTTTGGGAGACTGAGGCGGGCAGATCGCTTGAGCCCAGGAGTTCAAGACCAGCCTGGGCAATATGGTGAAATCTCATCTCGACTAAAAAATATGAAAATTAGTGGGGTGTGTTGGCACACGCCTGGAGTCCCAGCTACTTGGGAGGCTGAGGAGGGAGAATCACTTGTTCCTGTGAGGTGGAGGTTGCATTGAGCCAAGATCTCACCACTGCACTTCAGTTTGGGTGAGAGACAGAGTGAGACCCTGTCTCAAAAAGAAAAAAACAGGAATGATAAGTCCTAAATTTGTTTTCTTTCATCCATGTTTTAATTAATTATTTATGTCCTTAATCTTTGAATGCAATGTTAATTGAGATTCACAAATGTAAAAATTCTAGCTCTTTTCTAAAATGCATCAATGTTACGTTATGTCTCACTTCACTTGTGATGAGGCTGTTAATCACTAGGTCTATGAAAATCAATGATATTCCATTAACTCATTGTAGTCAAAGACCCAGGGTTTTTCATCTCCATTCATAGAGTGAGTCTGGTTAATTCATTCATAACTTAGGACTGGCATTTTTCTCAAAAGAAAATTGAAGGAAGACATTTAAGTGTTGCCCTCTTATAATCTTCAATATTTGATAATCTTTGCCTAAGCAATTTACTTTGCATAAGATCTTGTAAGTTTAGGATTTCATTGTTTTAAGTTTCGGAATTCAAACATTGTGCCAAGTAGCCAAGACTGAAAAAATTAATCTATTGGATATTGTCCCAAATGAGATCTTGAAACAATGGCCACATGTTGAAATTCTGCCTACACTCATCAGTTTTATGCAAAATGGTGGAAACTTGAATAGGTAAGAGCAAAAACTGGCGAACAGAACAGTGAGACTGAGAAGGAACACATTATAAAGTAAAGTAGTCCTACGATTACATGAATAAATTTTATGACAAAAGAAACAAATATAAATAATTGAAAACTTAAGCATCTATTTTCCAATTCAGTTTTGCATTACCTTCAAAACTTACAGATACCTTTACTTTTGGGGTTTGGAGTCTTGGCCTTTTCCTACTTTGCTTCCTTCCCTTGCTTTTGGGAATCCTTATTCTATTTTTAGACTTTTTTCATGTGATATTTCCATTTACCGATTCCTAATTCTATTACTTTTGTAAAATTCAATTTCCAGAAAATACTCAACCTCTAGAGATAGTAAAAGTTGACAGTTCACTTCTTTCCTCATAAAATGAACTTTGTGTAGTTTCATTTAGGGTTGACTTGCTTCCCAACCCCATACATAATATATAACGAAGTGGATTATTCAAAATGAAAAACCGAGTTCCTGCTGAAGTTCCATAAATTTGTATTGTGAGCCTATTTAATGCAGAGAGGATTGTTTTAACTCTATATTTGAAGAATAAAAATAGGATAAGGAAACCTTTAAAATTTTTCATAGGCAGGCAGGCCTTCTATATACCTATATATTTATGTGCTATACCATCAATACATTATATACCATATCATTTTATTATTTCCTACTTTATGATTACTTTTTGTGGTATAGACACATTTTAAAGTATAATTAGTGCTTATAGTTTCCAAAAGCATTAAAACAATCCCTTGATTCATATATTTGTATTAGATTATTCCTGTTTTTGTGTTATTCCATATGAGATTTAAATAGGCAGACTGTAATTACAGCAAATTGCCCAGCGTAAGTATATGCCTATATTAATGGAGCATCAGAACACTTTGTATCAGAAAAGTGTTATTCATTGTTCTTACTGGATGCTAAGGCTGGGATCAAATCCTTTCTGTGAAAATAAAACCAATATTAAAGTGACTTCAGAAGAAAATAAAAATAATAGTGTAACTTGTCTAAGTAATGGTCAAAATGAAGAACTAGACAGAATGCGTTCCTAATACTTATGAAATAATTTAACCTATGGATTTGGCATAGGTACTTTTGGAACAAAAAAAATTAGGATATGTAATTACTTTAAGATATAAAACGAAATATTATTAGGAGCTTCCAGTTTTAGGTGACTCTGATGTGGCTGGCATTGGACTAAGCTCTTTTCCAAAGCTATTCTATTTGTTATTTTACCATTATTCCAATCGTTAGTACTTTTCTTTTTACATTTTGCACAAGATCTGACAATTGGGAACCAATGAAGATTTATTTGATGGAAATATTTTTGAATCTAAAATCTATGTAGTTTTCAAGGTGTTACACTTTTTCACTCCATATCACATTAGAAGGAAAATTTTATTTTAATTCCCTATTATACTTCCTAGAATATTTCAATTCTTCATTTACTCATTAGTTCAGAACACTTAAAATAGAACTGCCTCAAATAACATCAGTGTCATGGTAAAATAAATTATCCAACTAATAATTAAAGACCACATATGTTGAGCATACTCTGTGTTTCAAAAATGTTATTTCTTACCTTCTCAGTAAACATTTAAGATGGGCATCATTCTCTCGGTTCTGTAGATGAGACATTAAGTTACAGAAGGCCAAGTTTCTAAGTACCTCAGTAGAACTGGAAACCAACCCTCTTACTGTTGAAACTCAAATGACTTGCACAGCATTATTTCCCCATGCTGCAATTAACACAATTTTCTACCAAAAGTTCTGTCTTTCTATAACTCTAGTAAAGCTAATGAAGTAACTTTAGTGAGCTAGAAATGAATTATTGATCTAAACAGATTGAGAGTGTTACAATTCTAAGCCTTGACTAATTTTGATATAATTTTGCCCTTAATCTTGCCTTCAAAAAATTTTTATTGTAAGCGCTTTGTGATGATATCTGCCATAGGTCATGGGGATCCATGCTTCTAATGTGTTGAAGAAATGTTCTTTAATTCAGAATATATTTTAAGAGTATTTAAAAATCAACAGTTTTTTTTTTTTCAGTAAATGCCATAGTCATATAATTTAATGCAAAATAATTAGTAAAATTATTCTCTTACTTTCTTCTGTATTTCTCTTTACTCTATTTTATCATTAGATTTCTTTTTTATTTAACTTTTAAGTTCAAGGGTACATGTGCAGGTTTGAGCCATGATCTCTCAGGGTGTGGGAAACACATAGAATAATTTAGTCCCTCATCCCAATATAGCAAACTTTATTACTTTCCTGTTCCTTTATGGCTATAAATTAATCTGAACTGTTCTATGGAATAGCATATCCAATTCACTAACTAAGGAATCAGAGGATTTAATGTAAATACTGTTGGTCATCTTCCTCGTGCATAAATCAATCTACACCCTTTGAACAACACACATTATCCAAAGGACTTTATACTCTTTTTCAATTTCTCTGTAATAAATTACCACAAACTTAGTGACTTAAACAAACATGCATTTATTATCTCACAGTTTCTGTAGACCAAAAGTCCAAGCAAAGCACAGCTGGATTCTCTGTTCAAGGTCTCACAAGGCTGAAATCAACTGAGATATGTTCTCATTTAGAGTGTGAGTTTCTCTTCCAAGCACATTCAGGTTCTTGGCAGAATTCAACGTCTTGCAGTTGGAGGGCTGCAGTCCTCATTTTCTTGCTGGCTGTTGGCCAAGGTGGTTTACAGCTCCTAGAAGCTACCTTCAGGTTTTGTCCATGTGGGCCTCTCACTACCTGGCAGCTTGCTCTCTAATTAAAGGCCAGCTGGAGAATCTCTCCTAATGTGTTAGAGTGGAGTCCCATATAATGCATTACAATCACAGAAGTGACTATCCGATCACATTTACATGTCCTACCTACACTCACTGGGAAGGGATGTGTATGTATGTGCACATACCCTTATAGGGTATGTACAACAGGCGTTTGAAATCTTGAAGGCCGTCTTAGAATTTCAGGGCTAACTCAGAAACTGGGCTGGCTATTCAGGAAATATTTATTAAGATTGTTATATACGCTAGATGCTGTGCTCTGCTCTGAGTTATAGAGATAAATGACACAGGTCTTTCACATATGTTGTGCTCTACCCTGCATTATAGAGATAAACAACATTGGTCTTTGACACAGAGGAATGCTTGCGGGAACATTGGAATATTACAATGTGATTGAAGGGATTTGGGGACATTGGAAGAAGTACTATCAAAACATAGTGAGAAAAGTGATTAAAAGTCTTGACTTTTTCAAAATGGTGTTTTGTGTGACATCTCTTGCTTAACACAATGCTTTTGATTGAGATTGCTTAAGTATTTGCTTGCATTAGCAATTGGTTCATTTATATTGCTAGGTAGTATGCCATTGTATGATCACACCACAATTTTTGTATCTTTTCGCCCACTGATGGACAATGAGTTATTTACAGCTGTTGGCTATTATGAATGAAGCTGCTATAAATACCTATGTGCATGAGCTGTGGGGTTTTCCTTTTATTTTTAGTTAAATAGCTCACAATGAAATTGCTGTATTATAGCTAGTAAAAGTTTTAAGAAGGGTTATTATTCCCATGGAGTGAGAACACACTGACTTTCCATCTTCTCTCTCATTCTGCCTCTATAGATAATGATTTGGTCTCTTTTTACTTTTGTAATTATAATTGGGAGAAAACTGCAACACCCTTAATTAATATGCAGACACTGCAGTATTTCTGTATTAGTTAATTGAAAGTCAAAACATCAAAAGAACCAAAAAAGAAATAGCTTGAATGATCAAATGTGATTAATTAGTGTGACTGAGTATTAGGAAATCAAATTAGTGTTTTAACTGCACATTTTCTGTTTTCAGTGTTAAAACAAGATTTCTAGAAGTTCATAGCAGCCTGCATCTCTATTTAGTGGCGTTTCTTTATTTTCAAGAGTGGATTGTGGCTAATAGGTTCAACTCTTAGAGCATTCATAGTTTATTTTTTAAAAAAAAGGAATACATTTCTGGCATAAATTGATACCATATACAAGCTACAATACCTCACATTATTAGAGTCAAAATGCAGTATCTTCTCTAGGGAATACAGTCACTGAATGGCTGATTAAAATACCTAAATGAGGGGGGAAAGCCCCAAAACATGCTGCTCGAATATTGAAAAAATGTGAAAAATCCCAAATATTTAGAAAATTACTGTCAGTTGAAATATTTAAAAATTGAAAGCTTTGCTCAAAATATTCTGTTTCTCAAAAATCATAATATTTTTTGAAAAACCATATGATTTAGCATTAAAAACAAGAATTCTAATGCATCATTCTTTCGACACATGACAGAAGCTAAATTACAAGGATATCTGAATTTAGATGCACAGAGGAGTAGCTGTAAATATTTTTGGCCCATGAGTCATATTGCAGGGGCAGAAAATTGTCCCATTTATATTTCTCCCTTGATTATTGTTGTAGAGGAAAAACTCTCCCCACCAGCCCGGTTCACTTTGAATGACTGAGAAAGTCTGTATGAACTTTCATAGCTAGCTGAGTATAAGTCTTCTTCTTTAGTTATAAGCAAAGGAAAAAATAATAAAAATATGAGTAAATAACATAGTAAGAAATTAGAGAACCAATAGGAAGAAGAAATAATAGTTTTAAGACTGTGAAATATATTTACCCCCACCAAAGAAAATTTTAAAATGAGGGGGAAAAAGGACAAATTTAAATATTTAATTCATATACTTAAAATTCAAGAGAATATATTACATTAATAAATCAAAATAAGTGATAATAAAGAGGAAAAAATGCAAAATTCCAAAGAAAACTCCATGATAATGAAAAGTTCGAAATTAGTAACAAATACCATAATGTACTCTATAAATAATAGACGTATATAGGGGATAACTGATTTAGTAACAAAGAACATAAGCCTCTGTAGTTTTTATGGAACTCAAAGAAGAAATAAAGAGAAAAAATAAATGAACCATAACACCAAGTCTTAAGAGAATCTATTTGGAACAGGAGTTGTAGGGAAGAGAGAGAAAAACAAAAATAGAGCATGAGCACAAATGAAGTATAAATATATAATTTCATTGTTACAGTTATTCAAGAAGGGCATATATTTGTAATTTGAATATAAATTGGACACTGTAAGTAAAATAATTATTTTTAAAAAGCCGATGGCCATTGTCTTCATTAATTTAAAGAATACTGAGAGAAAAAGACATTGATTTAATAATCTTGCAAAAAGAAGGTAAAAGGTCATTTGTTGTCAGTGCCACAGAAGTTTCATGTGTGGTACGGTTCTACCATGTCATGGGGGATTCACCCAGACTGGTGAAATCTCCCCTTCTATTTGACTGGTCCTCATCAGTGGGATTTTCTCAGTAGGAACAGCGGAGGGTGAAAGGAACAGAGAATAAATCTGACAGGCAGAGTAAAGGGCAGAGGCAATAAATGAACTAAGAAAAGCTGGAGTTGCCAATGTCAAAGGCTCAAAAGGAGCAGAGAAATTTCATTAAAAGGAACTAATACCTGGAGAAATGCTTGAACATCATGGAAAATAAACAAGATCTACAAACATCCAAGCTTCAAAGCAGTTTGTATATTTTTAAAAAATATCAATATTTGGTTCATTTCAGTCATCTCCACACTTCCGTATTCTGGGAGTCAATGATGTAACAATATTTACAAACATTTAAGGGAGAAAAAACACTATAACCCAAGCTCTTTTTTTTGTCACCCCTTATCCAGCTTCTTGTCTTATTGAGACAGTCTCACTCTGTTGCCCAGGCTGGAGTGCAATGGTACAATCTTAGCTCACTGCAACCTCTGCCTCCCGGGCTCAAGCACTTCTCTTACCTCAGCCTCCTGAGTAGCTAGGACTACAGGTGTGTGCCATCACTCCTGGCTAATTTTTTTGTATTTTTAGTAGAGACAGGTTCTCGCCACGTTGGCCAGGCTGGTCTCAAACTCCTGACCTCAAGTGATCTGCCCATCTCAGCCTCCCGAAGTGCCGGGATCAACTCCTTGCCATTTGACCAGAAATAATAATATTCCTGGATTGTATTTTCTAAACTTTCTCCTGGGTTTCTTTGTTTTATTCAAAATATAGTTGATGTTGAGCAAATGTTACTTCATTCAGCATTTTCAACTGAAAGATACAGACGCTTTTTGCCAAAATTGAAATAACATCTCTATTACCTAGGTTTCCTGAGTTTTTGCCTGGGTTAGAGCTTTTGGAACCATTACATTTCTTATCATTCATGTAATATTGTGTACAATACTTTATGTAGCTTGTTAGAATGTTTCCATTCTCTCCAATTCCCCCACCCCAGGGCAATATTTTGCATAGCATAGTGTAGTACATTGCTCAAAATTTTCTTGAGATGAATTTAACATCTAAAACTGTGTTTTGTATTTTAAGATTAAGTCATTTTAGCCTGAAACTTTTTGCTTTCCTAGTAGGGGCAAAAGAGATAGCTGTGTTGCTTGTTAATTGCTTTCTATGAATTTTCAATGTCCTCCTTTGGACACTAAGTCCCTTTGTCTACAGAATCCATTTGGAGGAATGTCTTTTTTACCAGATTCGGCATCATTGTTAATATTAATACAAAACTGTCTCATTCATTGAAGATGCATTATTTCAGAGATGAAGAAGAAATACAGCTCAAGGTTCTGGGTTGTTTTTCTTTTTCTTTTGATGACTTTGGTACCAAAGGCTTCTGTTTTTAATAATCATAGTTACTGTAGCAAATAATTTGTAACAGTTTTCTTATTTTTAGTATGATTCTTCTCTATATTTTTCTCCAGATATCAAGAAGCTTTCTGCTTCCAATGTTTACTCAAAATGGAAACTTGCACAGTTGCCTAAGAGAAAATATAGTCTAGTCCTTCTCTTTCTATATGGATTTAAGGGGTATTCATATGTATTTGTATATTTATGAGAGCCCAGAAAAAAATCCAACAGACTGCTCTAGGATAATTCTTCGATAGATTTATGATCCTTGTCTTAAAATATTACAGATGCTCAGGGGTCACCTGTGAACTCTTGTCTCAATACTTCTCTGGAAGCTTTCCCAATACATTGTATTACATCTTCTCATCCTTTGAAATACATATTGAGCCATTAAAAGATTCAGTTTTAATAGCTGTTTTCTTAACATGTAAAGTGAAACTCATTTGTGAACTATGTGGTATCTTAATTACATTACTTTGCTTAAGATTCATCTACATGAGCTCATGCTCTAACAAAATAGCCAATTTTTCATTATTTTGCCTAAAATAAAAAACAATACCAAAATAAGAATGGCTCAATAATTTTTCAAATTATCAATTTACGATAAAAAAGAAAAAAGAGCCTAAGATACAAAGAAGGTAAAGTTGTACAGGTAGATAATGATAGACTCAGAACTAGAAGATTACCCTTCATCTCATTGATCTCACTGATTTTTCCATTGGAAAATAATTTCATCCTTGATTTGAAATCAGCCAGACAACACAGACACACCACACACACACACACACACACACACACACACACACACACACACACACACACTGATACTCTCACCATTGCCACGGACTTAATTGAAACAATGTATTCAATTAAATTTTGGCCTGAATTTCTTGGGTACCCAATAATGAACTTTCCAGTATAGAACAGTTCTAGAAGACTTTTAGATTTCTTATAATTTATATTGAGCTATTAATAATATAAATTGCACAGAATGTTGGTTGCCACGTGGAGTTTAAAACAGAATTTTTAGATTGGTAAGATAAATGTCAGGCACAAACATTTAAAATATGAATAAAAGATAAGGGTTTCAGAATTGCATTCCATCTTCTTTGTGGTAAGCCTATTTAAATATACTTATTTTCTTATCCAAATGCCCAGAATTATTTGAGATGCCTTTATTTGCACACTCCAATAGCTCTCCTCATGTACCATATGATCATTTTCAGTCTATACCAAGCTATTATACTATTTGGTGGTCATGTTATTAAATATCACTTTTCCTGGTTAAATTGCAACTAATGTAGCGAAGTGTTTGCAACTAAGTTCTAATGTATGAACACTTTACCTTGACATTTGAGATTGTAGAGTATTGGTAGTCATTGAATGTAGAGCTCATGAATAAAAGTGATTATGGATTTCTGAGGATTTAGCTTTACTGACAAAATACATAATAACATGGACTTCAATTCTCAATTTCTTATGGCACTTTTTGAAAAGGTCAGCTTGTTTCCAGTTTAAAAAAAAAAATCAATTGATCTTCAAAAAAATGTTTACATTCTGTTTTGTGGTCTTATTTCCGGAAGAGAGTCAAAATTATGGTGATCATCACTGAAATATATGCCAGCGTAGTGAAGATCCAGTTTCAATTGCTTCTACTTGCTTTGAATAATGCTTTTGCAAGCAGCAATCAGGAAGCAGTGCTATCACCTAATGGCCCTGAAAGGCAGTTGTAACATCCTTGGAAGCCCCATCAGAGCAATTCCTGAGTTTATTATAAAGAGGGCTGGGTCTTTTATCCTAAATGAAGCAAGGAATAAAATTTATTTCTGAAAGAGGTAGTGCTTCCGTCTTTTTGTCTCCCAAGTCTTATATATCTTGCTGGAGGATAAACAAGGACTGAATCCCAAGGGGAATATAAAGCACCAAGAGAAAGCCAAATGCAAATTATGGCAATATTTTCCTTATATCTGGTCCAATTTATGAGGGACCCCTTTGGAAAATGCTCTGAAAAGCCAGAGTCCCTACAGAGATACATTAGGATTTCAAACATCAGATAAATTAACTGTCAGTTGAATGCAATTTTTGTTGGGATGCAGCTGTAGGCCATCAACAGCCAACATTTTCTGTGGCCAGGAAATGAGTGTTTAAGACCTAATGTGGGGCCTGTCGCAGTGGCTCACACCTGTAATCCCAGCACTTTGGGTGGCCAAGGCAGGCAGATCACCTGAGGTCAGGAGTTCGAGACCAGCCTAGTCAACACAGCAAAACCCCGTCTACCAAAGAACACAAAAATTAGCAAAGCATAGTGGTGCACGCCTGTAATCCCAGCTACTCAAGAGCTGAGACAGGAGAATCGCTTGAACCTGGGCCACGGAGATTGCAGTGAGCCAAGATTGTGCCATTGTGCTCTAGCCTGGGGGAAAGAGAGAGAGACTCTGTCTCAATTCAAAATAAATAAATAAATAAAAATAAAAAACCTGATGAGGGAAATCTGGGGAGTGCAATGCAGCACCTACTACACTCTAAAACTTCTTTAAAAACTTCTTTTTTTTCTACTCCAAAAAATACAGACCCGACAACAAACAAAACTCATGTGATAATTTGAAAGTCTTAGTTTTCTCTTGCTGTTTAACAAATTGCTACAAAATTCAAAAGCTTTAAAAAAACCTCTCCAAGATTTATCACCTCACAGTTTCCGTAGGTTATTAATGCCAGTAGTTTAACTTACTTTGATGACTCTGGCTCAAGTTTACTCATAAGATTATAGTCAGTCCTTTGGCCAGGCCTTTGGCCTCATCTGAAGGGTATCTTGGAGGGAGAATCTGCTTCCAAGCTCACTCACGTGGCTGCTTACTGGATTCAGTTTCTCACAGGTTATTGGACTGAGGCCTCCATTCCTTGGCATGCGGGCATTGTTATGGGCTGAAAATTCATATGTTGATGCCTTAAGTGCTAATACCTTAAGACCTGACTATATTTGGAGACAGTGCCTTTACAGAGGTGATTAAATGAAGATTTATTTTTTAGGGTCGGAAAAAACACAAGCTGACTAATGTGCCTATAAAAAGAGGGTTAAACATTGAAGAGTACTGGTCACAGAGGGAGAACCATGTGAAGTGGCAGCAAGAGGGCCGGATCTGCAAGCCAAGGAGAGTGGCTTCAGAAGGCACCAACACTGCTTGCACCTTGATCTTTGACTTGTGGGAAATAGACTTCTGTTGCTTCAGCCACACAGTCTGTGGTGTTTTGTTATGGTGGCCCTAGCAAACAAATGCAGGCCTCCACATAGGGCAGCACACAAGATGGCAGCTGGCTTCCCTCAGGGTGAGAGGGCAAGAGAATACACCCACAATGAAAGCCAGTCTTTTTGTAACCGAAGAAGCAACAACTGAGTACTTCTGTTGTAACCTGTTCATTGGGAGTCAATTAGTCCAGTTCCATCTCCAAGAAAGGGGATGACACGAGGACATAAATGTCATGACACAGGCTGGGTGCAGTGGCTCATGCCTGTAATCATAGCACTTTGGGAGACTGAGATGGGCGGGTCACAAGGTCAGGAGTTTGAGACCAGCCTGACCAACATGATGAAACCTCCATATCTACTAAAAATACAAAAATTAGCCAGTCGTGGTGGCTCATGCCTGTAATCCCAGCTACTCAGGAGGCTGAGGCAGGAGAATCGCTTGAACCCGGGAGGCAGAGGTTGCAGTGAGCCAAGATCACACCACCGCACTCCAGCCTGGGTGACAGAGCGAGACTCCATCTCCAAAAAAAAAAAAAAAAACATCATGAGACAGAGATTATTAGGGGCCATTTCAGAGGCTGCCTGCCAGACACTAACATAACATCTGTAATAATGTAGGAAATATGAGGTAAATGAAGAAAAAAACAGAGAATAACATACAATAAATGGGTTATAAAGGATCTGGAATAAACAACCTTTAAGAGTGTCTGGATGGGGTTTAAAGTGGAGAAGAGATGTTAAACACAGGACAGCTGCAACGAGTTTTCGTCACGTGGTGTTACAGAAAAATAACTGTAGCGGATCCCTAGCAGTCATCATCCTGGCAGCGAGGGCTAAATTCAATTTTCTTTTCAATACCACCACCTACAACTGCTATCTTTTCTTGGAAGCAAAAATAAAAAATAGACAGTTTACAATAGGTGAGCATCATCAGTTGCCCTTGTACTTCTGTTCTGCGTTCACTCTTACCTCCTCCAGCCCTTGCCAGTTTTCATGCTTGGCTTAGTAACACTTCTTCATGAGTAAAGTTTGCAGTCAATTACTGTGTGACAATACCAACTATTCCCCTAAATATACATTCAAATTAAGGGTTACACAGCGGACATTTCGAAAGCAGAACATTCCTATAAAACAAACAAAACTCAAACCAGCTGGAATGTTATTTTGGGTGCATCGTCCTGCCTCAGGACCATTATTAGTTTTTCAGGACTCATTTCCAAAGATTCACTTAGGTAAAAAAAAAAAATCAAATTTTGTTATAATTAAACATAAGTTAAATATATGCTTTTGAAGGTGAGAAAGAGGTTGCTGAGGACTCCAAACTTTCTTTCTTTTATAAAAAAGTCCTTCTGTATGTTTTAGGTAGTAAAAAGACCACTAGAGGCATATTTATGATTATCTTTGTCTATAATTACAAGACAAAGAGGAAGAAGATAATTTTGGAAATATTTGAAGATCATAATTTCTTGTTCGAGTACCATAGTTTTAAGTCAGTAGAACAGATTCATAAGCTTAAGTTCTGAATTACTTGGTCACTTAAAAATATGCTCACAAGAAAAAGGTATTTATATGTTTGGAATAGGGCACACTTGGAATTACAACCTCTGGTTTTGAAAGTTGGCATTGGGGATGTTTACAGCTCCATTACCACAGCACCCACGCTCGTTCACCCTCCATCTCCACCTTTTCTGTCCCATCTAAGTGGTATAGTATTTAAGAGAATGGAGCCTGGGTTTGGATTGGCTGAGTTTGAATCCTAACTCTATTTTTTATTAACTACAAAATACTTCAGAAACTCACTTTCTTAATCTGTAGTGTGGGAATAATAATGGCAATTATACTGATGAGGAATAAGAACATTTTTTATCCAGGTTGGCAGATGGTAAGCATTCAAACTGTACCTATTATTATTAAGTTTTTACCCTGTCTGAAATACCTTTTTTCAATCTGTCAGATTATCAAGATGTTCAAGATACAACTTAAATGTCTCCTGTTCTAGGGTTTTCCTGTAAATCCTCCAAAGTCCTCCTTTGGACTTTCCTGTCTGGCTTTCCTGTCATTTCACACTTATCTTTATGTATGTACTTTTCACTTTTAATAGTCTTGTCTATAACTTCTTCCTTGGGCACCACGTTGTGGGTGCTTAACAAATGTGTATGAAATAAATGAATGACCACTCAGACATTAATACAACATCTCCTTGAACAAGTGTATGTCAGAGTAGAGCGACTTATGTTAACTAGCATGTTTCAATGGAGGATTAGGAAAAATACCTTTTCCTAAAAATATCTTGAATCAACATATGCTATACAAACCAAAAGTTACTCATTACTAATGTTTTAGCATGATTGAACATTTTGACCAGGAAGTATTTTTAAAAATATATGAGGCTCCTCCTACCAACATCACTTACCAAAAAAAAAAAAAAAAAAAAAATGTGGTATATGGGCTTTTTGTGATTTGTCAGACAGGCATTTGAATCTGATATTTTAAATCATTTATTGAAGTATATAGCATGGATCCAGTTAAAAGTAGCATTAAGTTAAGAATGTTAGTAATAGATTTCAAAAACTGATATTAAAATATAAGAGTAGTCAAAGCAACTATTTCAGCCTCTAATCTCCAGCATTTGACATTACAGTTAATGATATCCATCCTGATGTCCTATGGGACATCAATATCTATTCAATCATATATTAGTTCAAATAAATCATTACTCTGTGCTTTCATACCTTTCATTTAAATATCAAAATGTCCAAATTTTACCTTCTAATCTGACCTATAATGATATGTTGTCTAATTAAGTTTGCACTCGTGGATCATCATCAGTGCTTCATTACACTGTTTGAAACCCTAAGTAGTTAGCACCTGCCCAAATCAGCATTATTTCACAATGTAAACAGGATCTGCATCCGAATGAAAGATTTCACACTTTAAAAATAATGTAATTTAGTTATCTGGAACTGTTTTTGTTAGTAAAAGTGTTGCAAGTGTCAGTATATATCACAGTATAAATATTCAACTTTCATTTACTAGTGTATCTACAGCAATTTTTAATGACTTCTGTTGTCACAAAATGGTGCTATTATATATGGCAGTCATATAATTAGTCAGTAAGGGATTTGGGGTAGTATTTTGCAGAATATAATGAATTTCAAAAAGCAGACTGAAGTCAAAGAGATCCTAAATTTTTAAAGTCCAAGCTGCAAATTAGGATTCATTCTTTATTTGTCAAGTTCCTCAGCCACTTGGCCTCTGCTTCTAATTTATTATCAGATGCTTTCCATGCCATCTCCAAATTATAAGTACAATCTTTCTATTTCTCTCTTTTTTCACTGCCGCCATAATGGACTAAGTAACTGTCGTTTTTTGACTGGCCTACTGGCAATCACTTCTAACAGGTAACAAAGACACTTCCCACTTACATAGTGTTTTCTGTAGTCAATATATATTGACAATTAGTATTCTCATCAGATTTATTTTTGAAACATTCTAAAAACAGCACTAACATTCCTTAGTTTGGGGGAATAGTGCTGGGTATCAGCATTCTGGTATCTGAGCACACTGCAGAATGAAGAGATTTGTATCTCATGCCTTTCTTTCTGTCTTAGATCAATAGGCCACTAAGGCCACAGGGATGAAGCCATAATGACTCAATCTTAGCCTGACATCTATGTTGTTTTGTGTATATACACACACACACACACACACACACACACACACACGTACATATATATATATATTTTAATCTGATGGGGAAAAATATTGACAGAAATAAAAAGAGAAATAGACAAATCCTCAGCTATAGTTGGATACTTTTTCTTAACTCTCTCAGACACAACAATCAAGACCAAGTAAAAATCAGGAAATATATGAAGATTTGTATAGCATGATGTAGTCAACTTAATGTAATTTATACTAAACTGCAGAATACATAATTTTTCAAGTTTACATAAAATATTTACCAAGGTTTCTACTATCACCACATTTATTCAGTGCCGTACTAGAAGTTCTAAATGGTTCAATAAGGTAAAAAAAGAAGACAAGCAATAAAATTATGAAGATTAGAAAACAAGAGCACATAATTTTGCATTTTAAAAATGAATTTTTAAATATGCTCTAGGATTAAGTATAACAAGATCACAGAATAGAATATCCTTATATAAAATTTAATTGTATTTTTATATAAAATAAAAAGATCAAATAGAAAATGAAACAAAATATAAACATTTACAATAAAATGTTTGACTTTTGATGTTTATATGTAAAAGTTTGAACATTTAAGTAGTATAAAATTCTATATCTAATACTAAATCTAGCAAAGATGTGCAATACTTCTGCATTTAAAACTAAACAAAATTGAGAAAAGAATTTTTAAGAGCAAATAAATTGAGAAATATATGACGTGCAGGGATCAGAAGATTTAATAATGTTAAAATTCCAATTTTCCCCAAGTTAATCTATAGACTCACTGTTACTCCACTCAAATCCAAGTTTGATTTTATTTTATGATCTCATTTATTTGTTATTTTTAAATTAAATACTTATTATTGTGGAAACTCCCAAGCCAATACAAAAATATATACGGAAATAGTCAAGAATAATCAAGTTGGAGAGCCGTGCTATCAAATAACAAAACTTACTATAAAGTTGCAGTCATTAAGCCAGTGTGGTATTTGTGTAGCATTATCATAACAAACAAATGAAATAGAATAATATTAAAGTAGATGAATGCATATATGCTCACCTTATTTACAAGATGCCACTACAAATCAGTGTAGAAAAGTTAATCTTTTTAAATAAATGATGCAGGAACAATTAGATAACCACATGGAAGATGACACTTGACTTCCCTCTCACACCATACACAATTCAAGGCATGAAAGACTTAAACGTAGATGGTGAAATATTAAAACTTAAATAAAAAATATAGAAATACATCTTCACAAACACAAAGTAGTCAATAGGATATGAAAAGCACTAACCATAAAAGAAAATGGTGATAAACTGCATTTCATAAAATTAAGAGAGTAGAAAGTCAAGCAACAAAACGGGATAAGAAATTCACAACACAGAACAACCTAATTGAAATTTGCCAAAGTATCTTCAATAGGCATTTCATGAAAAACTATACAAAAATGGCTAGTTAACATGTAAATGGATGCTCAACATTAGTCACCGGAAAATGCAAACTAAGCCATAATGTAATATCACTCTATTACCATCAGAATTGCTCAAATTAAAAATACTGATAATATCAAGTGCTGACAAAGATTTTGAGCAATTGGAGGTCTACATCAATAGAGATGCAAATTGGTTCAACTGATTTTGAAAACTCTTTGTTATTATATACAACTAAACCTACATATGCCCTCTAATCAGCAATTGCAGTCATGAGTATATACTCCATAAGGTAAGCTTCAACTGAAAGGCATAGTCAGTAATGTTCACAGTGGCTTTGTAATAGCCTCATAATGGAATTAACCCACATTCTCCTCATCATAGAGTCAAGCATATTACAGAATAATGCTCATACAGTGGAATACTACACAGCAACAAAAAAGAATAAACTATTATGCCAACACGATAAAAGAATGAACTCAGCAACATTGTTGAATCTCAAAGACAAAGCTTAGTGAAAGGCATCAAACACAAAAGAGTACATACTGCATGATTCATTTATATAAATTTCAAAAATAGGCAAAATTAATTTTTAGTGATAGTATTCACAATAGTCCTTATGCTTGCTAGTTTGGGTACTGATGTGTTGGAGCACAGCACAAGAAAGCCTTCCTGGGTAATGAAATGTTCTTTATTTTGATAGAGAAAATATATTTTATATGTAAAAATGTATTTAATATAATTCTATGTAACTCATACCTTAATAACATATCACTAAACACAAGAGCAACCATAAAAAATTTTGAATACTACTACTCTATAGGACGGTTTTGAGGACTGAATAGAAAGTATGTTTTTTGTATACAAATGGATTCTTTTGGCATTTTGTATACAAATAAGGGTGTATTTTGTATAATACTTAGCACATGGTAAGTGTCCAATAAATATTAGATGTTGGGGGAAAAAGTAAACATAGACAATATCAAGTTTTGTTGATGATGTTCAGAAACTGAAGATCCAACATACTGCTGCTGAAAGCATATATTGGTACAACCACTTTGAGGAACAGTTTGACAGTATTGACTAAAGTCAAATATATTTCTATCCTATGATAGAAGTTCCTCTTAGGTATAGAACTAAGAAATATGAGTATATATGACCTGCTCAAAAAGATGCATAGGATTGTTCATTGTAGCTTTATTCATGATAGCCAAACACTGAGAGGACTGAAATGCCCATCTGTTTTATTGGGCTTTCCATTGGTATAACTGAATATTGAAACTGAATAATATATAAAGAAAATACATTTATTTCTTACAGTACTGGAAGCTGGGAAATACAAGGTCAAGGGGCAACATCCCTTGAGGACCTTCTGCTGGTGGGGACTCTGTAGAGTCCCAATGTAGCACAACACATCACATGGCAAGGGGGCCAAAGCATGAGCCAACCTGGCTTTTATAACAAACTTAACTCTTGTGCTAACTATCCCACTACCATGATAACCCATTAATCTATTAATTTATCAATCCATGAATGACTTAATCCATTCATGAAGACTCTGTCCTCATGACCCAATCAGCTATTAAAGGCCCCAACTCTCATAGTGGGGATTGAGTTTCAACATTACTTTCAAAGAAGAAAAACATTCGAACCATATCACCATCAACTGTTGAATAGGTAAATAAGTTGTAGTAGTTCTTATAATGGAATATCACACAATGATATAATGGAACCAACTACTACTACAGGCAATGACAGGGGTAAATGTTGAACGAAAGAAGCAAGGTCAAGAAAAAAGACAGTTTACAATTTGGGTCAAGGAAAGAAGTTGACACCTAAGCTAAATTAATCCATAATGCTAGAAGTCAGAGGGGCTACATCTTTGTGGGAATAGTAGTAGTTGTTGACTGGAAAGGAATATTGAAGAGCCTTTGGGATACTGAAAATTTTCTACATGTTGATGAGGGATGGTTACACAGTTGCATACATATTTTAAAATGTCATGAATCTGTACTCATGATTTGTGTACTTTACTGTAAGTATTTTATACTTTAATATAAAAATTTTTAATTATTAAAAACTTAGGATGTAGAATAACTAAATAAAATAAAGCACTTACTTAGGTTCACCATGATTTTAAAACATCAGCAGTAGTACTGTTGACACATTAAATAAACACACTACAATAACAATGGGATTATATAACAACAATAGGGGTCATTTTTGGATAAAGAAAAATAGCAACATTAATATTTTCACAATATTTCAGACATAAGTTCATGAGTATATTATATTTAATAAATTATGAGATATAGGGAGTACTGAAATGAGAAGAAAGATAAAAATTTTATCACTTAATTGCTATATAAAAACAAATAAGCTAAAGTAAAACACATATACAATTGTAAATACTAAGTAAAAAGCATATACAATTGTAAAAAAAAAACCTTTCTTTTCTCCCAAGCCACCCAAATAACAAAAACACACAGGAAGTAGAAGGAATATGTTAAAGTGAAAAGTTCATAGACTAGAAAAATATAAAAATTAAATTTAGAAAAAATTAATAACTAGTTCTTTGAGTATATCAGTAAAAGAGATACTTGACTTGCTGGCTTAATCTAGAGAAAAGAGAAAAAGATAATATAATTGTTGTATATTTGTTGAAAAAATATTGTATTATCAAAGACAGAGATAAGGACAAAAGATTACTATAAATTTGTTCTTTCTATGCTAACCAATTCAAAACATTAAATGACTGATTTGTAAGGAATATATAAATTAACAAAATTAATTAAGAGTTGATGCCTCATCAAAAAGCCAAAGAGACCAATTTTTAAAATTAAGGATGTTGTCAAGTAATACTCCTTAAAAAAGAAAACGCCATTCTCTGTCAATTTTCTTCTTTTGTTTTAGCAACGATTCCATATCTGCAAGAAATGTACATAAGTCAGCATATTTTTGATACATTAATTTGAAGACTAAAGATGAAAAAAACCTCACTATTCTATCACAAAAATAACATATATTGATAATAAATCCTTAAATTTCTAAAATTATGCACAAATATTACTGCTAAATATAAATTAAATTTTTTAAGGGAAATATTTGTATATGTGTTTTTAAGCTGACTGAAGCGTGTTGGTTTTGTATTGCTAATTTACTTAAACTGGAACTACATTTCCTAGGATTCCCTACCCCCATCCCCCTTATAATTCTGGTCCAGGATTGACCACAAGCGAAACGTGCATGAGATTTGCGAGGCAGAAGTGAAGCAGCAGTCATTATTCTCCGAAAATCATTGTTGGGATTCAGGTACTACTGTTTCACCCACTGGCTCATTTTCTGCAGCTCCTCAAGCTCCAACTGATCTTCTCCTTCAGATTCTGAGTCTTGGACCAAATGCAGATTTTTCCGCAAATCTCCCCATAATCAATTTTAAAGATGGTGAATGACAGATGTAGATTTATATCCATGGGTTGCTGATCATAATCCTAGGTTTCAATTTGTCCCAATTCTTGCCGACTTTTCTTCCACAGTTGGCCCTGCCAACCTACAGTGGAGTCTGCCCCATCCCCAGACACAGAACAGTAGCCTTACCTAGACACTTTTACCTGCTTCCCTCTGGATTCACTGGTTAATGACTTATCTAAAAATGTCTCCTTCCAGACCTTACATCCTCGGCTTCTCCCTTAGGTACTCCTTGTAATACATCCCTTATTACTTATCAATCATAATTCTTTCACTTCCCTGATCAAATGCTGATTGGTCAGTGGTGTTAAATCTAAGAATGTAAAGATTGTTTGCATAAAGAAATCTACCAGTATAGTTTATCATTTTATGTGTCAAATTATCATCTTACAAAAAAACAAAAAAAAAAACTTCTGTCCCAAAGAGTTTCCAGCAAGTCCTATAACATTTAGTAAGGAAATAATGCCAACCTTACATAATTTCAGATAATGAAAAAACAAGAAACAGCCTCTAACTCAATTTTATCATGTAGCTAAAACAAAATATAAAAATATACCAAGGACAATATGAGAATGTAAATTTATAGATTCATCTTATTACCATAGGTACAAAAGCCTTAAACAGAATTTTAGTACAGCAAACCCATTAATATGTGTTTGCGTGTGTGTAAATATATTCAAGTTAAATTGTATCCCAGAAAAGCAATGTTGGTATACCTCAGAAAATCAAATAATATAATTCTCCACATTAATAACAACAAAACATTTTCTAACTTCAATAGGTATAGGGAAATTATGCAATAAAATGTATAAGTATTCATTTTTTGAAACTTAGAGAAATAAGAATGAAGGAAAGTCTCTTAACCAATCAAGGATATCTCTGAAAAAGCCTTCTGTAAACATCAAACAAATGTTGAAAAATGTTTCTGTGGGGTGAGGAATAAGAAAACAAAGCCCACTACCACCAGCACTATTCAATAGATGACAACAATGAAGTAAGAAAAATCATAAGTAGTATAAGGATAGGAAAGGAATAAATAAAACCACCATTATCTGAAGATGAAATAATTATATATGTAGAATATCTTGAAGGGTCTCCAGGCAGAAACTGACAGAATTTAAAAAGGCTGATCATATCAAATCTTGGTAAGGATGTGCAGCTAAGGAAACTCACATACACTTCAGGTTGAAATATAAATTTAATTACAAGACAGTTTGGCCAAAAATAACATTTTTATGTCCACTTTAAATGCCCTTCAAAACTGGCAATCCAACTTTTCCCTTTCTTCTTGTTTACCTTTCAAAATAAAGGTTTTTGTGCCCTCTCCCATTCTTTAGGTATTCTCTCTCCTCTATCTTCAAAATACATTCAAAACTCAATTTCACTTTCTTCTTTTCCTTTTACTTGTTGGATTCCTTTTTAACTGAAAATCTTCCACCTTGCTGTCAGCCTCATGAGAGATATCCAAGGCAGGTCACATTTTCAGTTTAAATTTGTTTGGTTACACATTGCAGCATTGTTTATCATCTCATTTCTTCCTGTAACTCCTGCTGCTAATACTAGAATCTGTTTTCATTTACACACAGTCTGTGCCAGGTACACAGTGAGCATTAAACTAATCTGTATTGATGATAATAAATGGAGAAAAAAATTCAACATCGGCAAAGAAACCAAGTTGCTCCTCTGCTATCTCGACTTGCTGTCTTCAAGGATCTGGGATTGATACCTGGAACTTTCACTAGCTGGGAACTTTCATCCAATTAACTTAATTTGTGTCAATATATTTCTTTCACAATAGAATATTATATAAATTGTGATATAGCTATAGATGATCTTATAAATGCAAAAAAAAAACCTAATTTATTTACTGTTAATTGTTTTTCTTAGATGATAGGTTTTACAGTAAATTAAAATGAAGATAAGGCTTGAAGAATCTCTGAGCAAACAATTAGGCCTCATAGGGGAGCTAAACCTTGCTTGATTTGCAAAAATAAGTGAAACTTAATGAGCTATTTCTTGTAAATGCCTATATTAAGGAAAAACAGAAATTTTAAGAACTAGTCAAAAAGCTCATAGTTAGATAACTAGGAGCTTTTTTTTTTTTTTTTTTGAGATGGAGTTTCGCTGTTGTCCAGGCTGAAGTGCAATGGTGCAATCTCAGCTCACTGCAACCTCTGCCTCCCGTGTTCAAGCAATTCTCCTGCCTCAGCCTCCCAAGTAGTGGGGATTACAGGCATATGCCACCACACCCAGCTAATTTTGTATTTTTAATAGAGATAGGATTTCTCCATGTTGGTCAGGCTGGTCTTGAACTCCCAACCTCAGGTGATCTGCCTGCCTCAGCCTCCCAAATTGCTGGGATTATAGGCGTGAGCCACCATGCCCAGCAGATAACTAGGAGCTTTCTAACTGGAGAGACTAAAGGTGGCAACTGTATAATTGCAACTAATCAAATACTTTTATTTTCTTTCCGCATTTACTCCATACTTTCCTCTGACAATTTGTCATCAGCCCATTAAGCCTCTCTTGGTTTGCTGTTACCCAATTCATAAATTACTTCTTACTCAAATTAACTCTTTAAAAATGCATTGTACCTCAGTTTACCTTTTTAAGAGTTTAGTGTCAGAAAAGTGGGATCTGAAGGAGACTGTCATCAACTCCCAGAAGCAACAAGTAACCAGGAGTAGGTTGCACTGAGCCCACGGTGCTCAGTTTATTCTTACCACCTCTGGGGGTCGTGAGTAAGTCCCTCTTAGATTTGAAGCTCTGCAATTTGTGTCCTGAGATCTCTGAGTTTGTTTGAATAATTTTATTTCAATTTGGATCCTAGGGACAAAATGAGTGTTCAGAAGGAACTGGACTAGGTCCAGGCTAGTGCACTAATTTCTAGACTAGTCTGTAATCCAAATTGGAGTCTGAGAAATTGTGTTAAAAGTCCAACAGGTCAAACAGGGTGTTTGATAGGAACCAGAAAGAATCCACTTGGAGGCCTTAGTAAGTAAAATTTTAGAAGGACAGGGTATTATAGGTTTGTCAGAATCTAATGAGTCCGGGAGTCATCTGTCTGGAACGTCGGCTAATTATATGTTCAGAAATTTTGGACCCAGAACCTCCTACTTTTTAGAGAATTAGTATACCTCAGGAAGATGACTTGGAGTTACAGTGGCCACAGTGGAGAAGTTTTCTTCTAGATACAACTATTCATCTATGAGCACATTAAGAAATGAAAAGGGATCTCAAATGCCTCCCAAACAATGAGACACATTTTTCAATGGGTGTACAGAGGCTCTGCTCCCAAAAGACAGATTATAGCACACCCATAAAAAATTATTCTGAATATTTTAACTTCTTTGGTTTCTTGCCTTTTCTATTTGAACCTCCCCAACACCAACTTTCTTTAAAAATTAGATTATCAGATGAATCAAAGTATCTACAACTACTCAATTTAACTCTTGGTCTGGCACACAATTCCAAACTATTATAAAAGCAACTGCCTAAGGCTAAAAAGGATAAAGACTAATTGAAAATAGAATGAATGTCTCCTCCATTCTAGTTCCTCCATTCTGTCACTCACCTAAAATGTACTCCAGACTCAATAATATTGACACCTGATAATAGGCAACTATGCCCCAAAACTCCAGCTTGGAGAAAACTTAATATCCTTTTGTGCCTTTGAGATGTCTAGATCTTTAAAATGTAGGCTAAATGAGAAAAGACTCAAAAGAAGAAAAAAAGATAATTTTTTTAAGAAATTAACTGGCAAGTGAAAAACCTTAAAAGTCCATTCCAGAAATATTAATAAAAAGCTTTAGCCATTTGAACAAGTAACTTTAATTGCCAGAGACTTGATTTGGATCCAATTAGTGAATTTTATATTATTGTCACTGACACGTGGCTAACACGTTAGAACAGAAGCCATGAATTTCTGGTTCCATCTGTATGTTTGTGCATGATTATCTGTGTATGTTATTTATATGTAATAAATATTATATATAAATTATTAAATATACATCACATATTTAATATTTATATGTAATTAATAGTATTATATAATATCAACTATTATTTATTATACTACCTATATATGAATTTTTAAGAAATATTAAATATTTAAAAATCTGTGTTTAATTGACTTAAAAATAAGCAGCTATATAAATTATTTTCTTAGAAAAGAAACTAATCCAAATAATTTTTAAGTTCACATGACTTGATGATGTTTAATAAACAAGAATATTGATGATTTAGTAAAACAAAATGGATATTTTACCTAGCTTTCCTAGTGAAATAAGCTTATCTCTGTTACAAAATTTATCAGTAAGGAAAACAATCAGAGATGACAAGAAATTTTGTTTAATGTTATGTCTGCCTGAATCCAAAATCTTTTTGAAAACTTGAAATCTTAAAATTATCCTAAGCTAATTTAGATGATAGATATTCATTAAATATCTAAATCATGTCCAAATATGATGAACTACTAAAATAATTCCTGAACATTAATTTAAGATTGTGTATTCTTGGCTTCTTATTAAATAGGAACTTGAGATATTTGGGTCTGGTGGTAAGCATGTTCTGCGCTATGAGAAAACATATGCTATTCTAAAACTATGATATCATGTACTTCGTAATTTCAATAAAAATTAAGGTTACCAAGTGTTGGAAATAACGCTTAAATTTTTAAGGAAATTGAACACTTAGAGGATTTTTAGCAAAGTGATTTTATTTTTGCGCAGAGGGGTGTTTTTTTTTTTTTTTTTTTTTTGGCCAGTTGCCATGAGAGCACACTTGAACAAAGAGGCACAAGAACCTTTATTTTTGACACAAGTCTGGCTCTTGTATTTTTTTTTTTAATTGGCCTGGGTCGGGTCATATAATTTAAACTAATTTTGGTTGGCTAAATATTTGGAATTTCTTAGATAAGGTGGGCACGTAAAAGATAGAGAGGAAAGGGGGAGGGGTGTTTTAATGAGCTAGAAAGTTAGTTATTTTTTTTAATAAGGAAAGGAATGTGAGCTGGTACTGATAACGCCTGGTACTGTAGTGTGCCTGGGCATTTAACAAAGGAAGAAAGGAAAAGGGAAGAAAAGGAGTGCACTAAGGGTTAAGAATTTTAATTAATACGTGTAATTAAAACTAGTAGAAATTGTAACGACAAGAAGAAAAAACTATATATGAAAAAAGGTACAAAAAAGTAGAATGTGTTTTTAATAAGGAAATGTACAAAAGATGTATGTTTTCATTAAGAAAAAATAGAAAGTAAGTTCGTCTTAAGGCAAGATAACTGATTGTTCTAGGATAAAAAAGAGGAAAGACAAAAACTGAATAAATGTAGAAAGCTGTAGAAGGTCTGGAATAAAGGAATCTTATATGTGGTCAGACTACAGAGATTAGATGGATTTTATTTATAAGGTTGATTTTAAAATAATAAGCTCAATAATGTAGGAATGAAAAGTTTGAATTTGGTTTCCCTCTGTTGAAAGGATAAAGGTTTTTTTTTGAAGCATTGATCTGTTCCTGATTATGAACTTTTTTTTTAACTTTATAGTTTAAGCAATTGCACTAGAAAACAAATATTTCATGTTTTATCATGATAATTTTTAATGCTTCATATTGTCTTTCATTAGATATTGAAAGGAGTTCAGTTTTTTAAACAACTGTTTAACTTTCTGTATTTGCTTTTAAAATTTTTTTTCACTTTGGTATTGTTTCACAGTGGCCTGTGATCCTATTGAATCAAGCGTTTTAAACCTTTTGACATCTTTTTCCCCAAAGATACATCAAATAGTAAATCTCTTCATGATTCTTTTTGATGTTTTTTGACAGCTTCCAAAAATCAAATTCTAAATTAAGTCTTTTTGAACTTAAATTAGGAGCTTCCAGAAGCATCCCTGAAATATCTCAAAAGGCTTACTTATTTCCCTATAAACAAAGAGATGTTAAATTAGGCTTTTTTGATAGATTGAATTGCATGTGAAGCATTGTCAGATAATAAGTGATGTTAAAACTTCTTCAAGTTATGTTTGTTACTGATATGAGTACCCAGAAATTATATGAAATTTCTAAAAATCTGATATATCTTGGTATATTGATTTCAGTAATAATTCGAATTATTATGTTAAAATGTATGTCACCAAAACAACTACATTTCTTTGTCAATTGTATGATACAAAATTGCAAAAGTTTAATTAAAAAGATTTGATAAGTACATGTTTTAGATAATTTTAAGATTATTCTATTGGACTAGGTAAGATTTTTGAGAACTGTAATTAAAAAATTGATGGACTCAAAATTTAAGATCAAACAGAACAAAAATAAATTTTATGGGACTGAGTTAACTGATGAAAATAATTACAATTTTCATAACTTTTTGTTTAAAACATTGCTGGTTCCTTAATGTCTTATTTTTCATATTTAAGGAACTATTTTTTCTTTTCTCTTAAGCTTCCTATAACTTACAGCAATTTGATAAAATATGCTTTTGAAAACAGAAATGGAACATTTACATTTTTATCCCTGCCTGATTGCTCCAGAATTTGGAAACTGTTATTAAATATTTTTATCTTTATTACAATATGGGAGTTTGCATAGGTTCAATGAAAATCTATTCTTCTTGTAACAGGACATAAGAAGCCAGGTCCTTGGCCTGGCTTCTTAACCTAGAGAGGTTTTTAAGGTCTATCTTAAGATTTCTTATTACCAGATAGTTTTTAAAAACTAAGTTGACTGATACAAAGTCAATAAAGTTCCTTGGGTATTACCAAAGATTTGGCTAAAATAATGTTTTTGTTTTGCGTGTGGTTTATTTTTTATTGTTTTTTATTTTTTGAGACAGAGTCTTGCTCTGTCACCCAGGCTAGAGTGCAGTGGCGGGTTCTCGGTTCACTGCAAGCTCTACCTCCCGGGTTCCCGCTATTCTCCTGCCTCAGCCTCCCGAGTAGCTGGGACTACAGGCGCCGGCCACTACGCCTGGCTAATTTTTTGTATTTTTGGTAGAGATGGGGTTTCACTGTGTTAGCCAGGATGGTCTTGATCTCCTAACCTTGTGATCCGCCCACCTCGGCCTCCCAAAGTGCTGGGATTACAGGCATGAGCCACCGCGCCTGGCCTAAAATAATATTTTAAAAAATATATAGACTTACTATTCTTCTTTCACTTATGTAAATAATCAGGTCAAGTTTACTTATTTTGTAAAAAAGACATTAATCATACTATGATTATTCGGGCATAATGGAAGTAACTATATAAAAGGAGAAAGCCGTAGTGTACCCATTAGCGAATTCTACTTCTGTTTATTTTTCTTTAAGATTTTGTTATGCATCTGTTAACTGGATTGAATCCCAAAATTTTCTAGTTTCACTAAAATCTAAAACTGCCCTCCTCCCAAGGGCATTCAAGTTTCCTGAATGCTGAAACTTGATGACTTTCAACTTAGGAAAATTACTTCAGTAGATTATGCATGGATGACCTTCAGACCTGCTGCTACACAGGATGCTTAAGAGAGTTTACCAGAACACCCCCTGATGACATAACCAAAGACATCCAACTGCCTTCCTTATTCCATCGTCTAAGGATGCTTCCAACTCAAATCTGGATGACTTGACTCACTACCCTCTGGCCTCAAAAACCAAGAACATAATTTGCTCCCAGTATGAACCTTTGTTTTTCTTTTGTTTTCATAGAACAATACCCTGAATTCCTTTCAAGCAATACAATCAGAAACAAACAATTTAACTGCAATAGTGTTTCAAAAAAGAAGTTCTTGCTATCCTAGTAGCCCAATAAGGAGGAGTATATGCTATTATTGATAAAAAATATTGCTTCTGTGTTAACAAATATTTGGTCAAAATTTAAAGGCTCTTAAGAAACAAATTTAAGTATCTTGCTAAATAGGTGCTGCCTCCTCCATTGATTTATTTAGTTGGTTAATTCTTGGTTCCTGGGAATATCTGCGTCAGGAATTGTTTTCATCCTTGGCTATTTTTATCACTATTTTCATTATATTCACCTCCCTAGTGTGTTGTATCCTCTCAAAGATTTTCAGTGCTTTCCGGCAGCTACTCACACATCAAATGATTTCCATCAGGATTAGACAACACGCAGAACTCAACAACCCAACCATCAATGCCTACAGTGACTTTGCAGTTTTTGGTAACAATGGCTATGTGACCTCTCATCCCAATGTGATTATTGATGATGATTGTATCTACATTACTTTTTGTTCCAGTGACTACATCAATAGTGACAACCAAAAGTAATGCTACAGCATTTGGTCACACTCTCAGATTGCAGAAAGGATGGCCAAAACAGGGAAACTGCTAAACTAAAATGAATATCAGAGCTAAAGAACCTGGGCAAACAAAACCAGTTAGGTCTCATAAGTGACCTAAATCTTACTTGATTTGCAAACATGAGCAAAACTTAACTGGAGGTATTTCTTGTAAGTGCCTGCTATTAAGGAAAAACAGAACTTAAGCTCAATCAATCAGAAGTAGCCAAGAAGCTTATAACTATATAACTAGAAAATTTCCAACTGGAAAAACCAAAGAAAGCAACTTTGCAATCAAATACTTTTTTTGTTTACTTCCACATAAACCCAGTAAATACTTGCCCTGATGAAATGTCATGGGAACATTAAACCTTTCATGGTTTGGTGTCTCCCAATTTATCAATTACTCAAACTTCTTACTCAAAGTCTTTTAAAAAGAAATGTTATTATGCCTCAGTTTACCTTTTTTCCTTCAGAAAACCATAGATTTACCATGCACTTTTTTTTTTTTTTCTGTACCCAGGCTGGTGTGCTGCAGTGTGATCTCAGCCCACTGCAACCTCCGCCTCCTGGGTTCAAGCGATTCTCATGCCTCAGCCTCTTGATTAGCTGGAATCACAGGTGCATGCCACCACACCTGGCCAACTTTTGTATTTTTAGTAGAGATGAGATTTTGCCTTGTTGCCCAGGCTGGTCTGGAATTTTTTGCCTCACGTGATCCACCCACCTCGGCCTCCCAAAGTGCTGGGATTACAGGCATGAGCCACCGTGCCTGACCCAGTTTATCTTTTTAACACATATACTGAATGAAGCTCAGCAGGAAAGTCATTTTCAACTTTTGACACAGTCATCTGCAATGGCTGTTAAAGCAGCAGATTTTCCAGCCCTATACAGAAATATTCCCATTTAGAAATTCTGAGATGAGGCTTACTGATCAATATTTTAGCAAAGAACATATTCATTCAACAAATATTTTTGAGTGCTAGTCATCAATATTTTATTTTATATGTAGCTGTGAACAAAACATCAAAATTCTTGCTTTTGTGGAGCTCAATTCAGTGAGAAGCTCTAACATAAGTGTTTGCAGTATTTAACAGCAGTCTTTAACACTCCCATACTTTCTAAATATTGTTGTTTATAGTAATATCTACTGTGTTTGGTATGACCTTTTGATAAGGAACTATTTGGGGAAGGTACAATATTAATGTTAATGTTACAATGACCACATATCTATATGCTATATCTTGATTTTCTTCCTAATTTTCAAAGCCATGTATCTGGTTGAAACTGCCATTGCAGAATTATAACTGAAAAAGTGAAAGAGATGTGGCCTAACCAACTCCTTCTTACTTCTAACCTCCAAGCTGTCCTTGTTCATTCCTAAGCGTAGGCCAAACTAACTTTGGGAGGAACTTAGTTTATAGTTTAGCTTTGAAACAAAGATGATAATAGCACTTTCCTGAACGAAACCTCTTCTATCCTGTAAACCGGTTTGCCTTTGCAGTATTAACAAATTAGCTACAAGTTTAGAAATGAAGATTTAGGGGCCATGCAGCTTCTGGCTGCAAGAGTCTGAACCTCCCCAAATTGCTTCTGGGAATAACATTGCTCTTCTGAAACCTCAGATCAGTGCTTGAGATATTTTGAAGACTATGTTCTGACACACCAGCTAACACCACCCAATCTGGTAATCTGGCTGTACCAATTCTATGATTCTATCCAAGGAACAGAAGACAGCAAGAAAACTCACTTGGACACCCTATTATTTTATCTCCAGTCCAACCAATCAGCACTCCATACTTCCCAAGCCCCTACTTGCCAAATTATCCTTAAAAACTCCAGTTCCCAAGTTTTGGGGGAGACTGATTTGAGTAATAATAAAACCATGGTCTCTTACACAGCCAGCGCTGCCTGAATTGCCCTTCCTCTATTGTAATTCCGTTCTCTTGATAAATCAGCTCTGTCTAGGCAGCAGGCAAGGTGAACCCATTGGAAGGTTCATGATCTGTAGCTTTTTGATTATAAAATATGCTGCTTCAGGTAAAACAGTAAGATCCATGATGATGTAAAATAGGAGAGACTTTCAAATCTACCTGTTTTTGAAAGAGCATTGAAAACGCTCAACCGGAACACTATAATTTTAAAAATGAAGCAATGGATACTGATATCAATTGGGAAAAAGAACACTCAAATTTTCCTTAATATCAGTTTATTTAAGAGAGGAATGTTTCTTTCCACTTTTAAAGACTTTCATAAAACCCTTTTCCCTCCTACCCCCAACCAAAAGACCTGTTACAGGAGCTGTAGAATTTTAGCAAATGTTAAAACACTATTAGTCACATCAGGCTCAACAGCTGGAAATCAAAGCCAAGTTCTGACCCATTATCACTTCTTCCCAAGAAAATACACTCTTTTAAGTAGAAGGAGTGAGATAGTGCTCTCTGCAACAAGGAATTGCCCAAAAAGCCAAGAAACTGTGGTTGCCCAAACAAATATGCCAGAATAAAGTGAGGTATGTATATGCTATTCGAGATGTTTCATTCAGATACAGCCACAGTGTCCTGTCAGTATTTTTACTCATTATTAACAGAAGCTTTCTCAGGCTGATCAAAAGGGAAAAAAAATTGGGGAAAACTGGCAAACAGATTTGAGACTCATGTTCCATGTATAACAAATGACCCAAACTGTCTTCTAGCACCATTTCAGAAGAAAACCCCTGCCAATGCTACTGAGCATAGACAGTGCGTTTTCATTGCTCTTGTTTTTGTGCCAGAAACTCGAATCTAAAATTTTTCTGCCCTTTTGTGCCACTAACTCCTCAACTCTGATGAAAGTGCAGTGAATTGGCAGAATTTGTGTTACAATCCTGTGCCTTAGCTGCAAAGGAGCCTAGGAAATAATTTGACATTTCCAGCTTCAAAGTAAGACCCTTTGTGTCCTCTACCAAGATTCATAAAAATGGTTAACTCCTTAGCTACAAGCTTAAATGATGTACAAACTGAGTGATAAAGAACAGTTGCAGCCTTGTCTGGCTAATTATTTTTATTTTATTTTTTTACTTTCCACTTTTGGGAAATGCTAAACCTAAAAACTTTGCTATGGAGATAAGGACTCCATGCTCTTAAAAAAAATTCTAAAATAGATTAATGTAAGTATTTTTTCCTTTCAAGGGCATAAGAAAGTTGATTTCTTTCCCAGTGAATCACTCACTGAATGGAGAATGATCCTTAGTTATATATGAACATAATGAAATGTAACCACTGTAGTTATTTCTGCAAGATGAACACAAATAGTTTAGATGGTTTTAAATTTGGTAGAACAAAAAGAATATTTTCATTGGGTTCTAATACTGTTCTAATGTTACTGACACGATGATCACATATCTTCCAGTGGCAAATGCTAGTTTTAAAATAATTCTCTTAGAATGGAAACCATGCCTCTTCAGCCTTTCTATATCTTCAACCAGAGTAGAAAATTTTTAATAATTTAATTTTAAAAATCAGGTCATAGCTCCTCTAATAAATTTAAATTTAAATAGATTAAATTTATCCCTGGCTGGAGAGCAAATTGTAATCAAAACTACACACTGTGCTTCTCAACCTTTATGGTGCATATCAATAGTCTGGGTTTTTTCAAAATAAAAGCACATTCTGCTTCCAAATAAGTGGGATGGGGACAGATATTTGCATCTGTAACAAGCTCCCATGCTTCGCCAGCTGTTAGCATACGCAGACTACATTTTGAATAACAATGGCTTTGAGCTTAGCAAAGGTTAATGAAGAATCTTGAGCAACTGTTGCCACAGGTGCTTTGAAAGCTCAGGAAGACCCTGAGCTTGCCATTTTTATCAAATTCTATTGGAATAACAGCTGAGGGACTTTTTTGAAGAAAATTGCTTTAAAACAACTAAGAATAGGAATCTTAGTTTCTGTTGGGGTGAAAGTCCCTTTCTACTCAATTTATACTTATTTTGTGTCTTGTGACAATAAAAGGATCATGATCGGTTTGCTGGTAGTTTCCCTGAATTTATGTTCTGTAAAACATAACCCACTGTCTTTGAACTACATGGACTTTATTCTAAAATATCTCTGGGAAGTGAGTGACTGAACTTCATATATTAAGAAGGTTTAAGTGCTTTTGCTTTGATTTTCTATTCAGGAATGAGTATAATAACAGTTATAACCAGTGGGTTATTTTTTTAAGTAATATAAATGTTCAGTTTTCCTCTGGCAAATGATTTACTAAGTCACAGTGTGACTAAAATACAGCTAATATACAAAACAATTATACCAGATGTCTTAGTCTGTTTGGGCTGCTATAACAAAATACCTTAAACTGAGTAATTTCTAAACAATAAAAATGTCTTGCTTACACTCCAGAGGCTGGGACGTCCGACATGAATGCACTGGGAGATCTGATGTCTGATAAGGGCTCACTCTCTGCTTCCAACACGGCACTCTCTGTGTGTCCTCACAGGGTGGAATGACAAGCAAGCTTCCTTGCACCTCTTTTATGAAGGCATGAAAACATTCACGAGAGTGTGACTTCATGGCCTCATAACCTCCTAACCCTATCTCTTAATATTAAAACAAGGAAGATTCGATTTTAATATATAAATTTTGGAGAGACATAAATATTCAGACCATAGCACCAGGGAAAAATAAAAACAGTGACCTGACATAAGTTCACCACTGAGTAGTTGCTTTCTAAAATTAGAGTGGCAGCATAATACAAGGGTGAGAACTCAAGCTCTAGAACAGGCAGAACAAAACTCATCTCCAGATCTGATTTTCCCTAGCTCTGTGATCTTGGAAGAGTCATTTCACCTCTCTGAACCTGTTTCCTCATGTATAAAACAAGGTTATTCAGAATTACCATTCAATCTAGCAGTCTCATTATTGAGTATATATGTAAAGGAATATAAATGATTCTATTATAAAGACACATGCATCTGTACATGTGCATGTTTATTGCAGCACTATTCACAATAACAAAGAGATCAAATAAACCCAAATGCCCATCAGTGGTAGACTGGAGAAAGAAAATGTGGTACATATACACCATGGAATACTACAAAACCATAAAAAAGAATGAGATCATGCCTTTTGCAGCAACATGGATGGAGCTGGAGGATATTATCCTAAGCAAACTAACACAAGAACAGAAAACCAAATACTGCATGTTCTCACTTAAAAGTGGGAGCTAAACAACAAGAATATGTGGACATGAAGAAGACATCAGGGCTTATGTAAGGGTAGAGGGTGGGATGATGGAGAAGATTCTAAAAACTGCCTATTGGGTACTACGCTTATTACCTGGGTGATGAAATGATCTGTACGCTAAATCCCCATGATACACAGTTTTCCTGTGTAACAAACCTGCACGTGTACCCCTGAACCCAAAGTGAAAGGTAAAATGATAAATAAATAAAATAAAAATAAAATGAGGTTATTAACAGCAAGCATGGCATAATGCCTGTAAAATGTTTATTATTTTCTATTATATAATCTATAATTTTATTTTTAAAGAAAGAAAAGCGATTACATTAAAGTAATGAATACTTGAAAAAGTTTCATTAAACAGACTAAAGGAAGAATGGTGATCTTTGTGAAATGGTGAGACTCATCCTCTCCTAAAGTATGGTAAAACCAGATGATTGTGAAGTGAGGGTGGTATATCGTTAGGAAAGTAATATAGATACATCTTGGTCCTGTTTTTTATAGACATGAGAATTTGATTTTTTTTTCTATTCATATTTCTTAGGCATGAACTAAATTAGCCAATTACATAAAGGTCATATTCCTGGAATTCAGTCATGAACCAAATAATTGAAAGGTCATTATTTAGTCTATTATAGAGGAAAAATGAATTTCTAAGTTCTTAGAGCACAGTCATGTAATGGCTTTATTAATCTATTGTTTACATAAACTGAAGAAAAATAAGTTAAGTTGAACAGGTTGTTTTTCTGTTGAGAACTTTATAGTAAAATTTAACTTCTCATGAAAAGAATAATAAGTAAGAAAAGGCATTTAAGAGTAAACTTATGTTATTTTACACAAGAACAGAAAACCAAACACTGCACGTTCTCACTCATAAGTGGGAGTTGAACAATGAGAACACATGGACACTGGGAAGGGAACATCACAACCTAGGGCCTGTGGGGTGGGGGAGGATAGGGTTAGGAGAAATACCTAATATAGACGATGGGTTGATGGGTGCAGCAAACCACCGTGGCACATGTATACTTATGTAACAAACCCGCACGTTCTGCACATGTATCCCAGAACTTAAAGTATAATTTTAAAAAAGAATAAAATTATGAAGAGATTATGGAATCTGTAGCATGAGTAATGTACTAATTTTGAATCTTCAGAGGATACTGTGCTGTACCATTTGATTACACAACCTTGTATGACAGTATTTTCACTGTGATATAATATCAAACAAAATGCAAGAATGTTATAAATTATTTACTAGATTAATGATTTTCTGAGAACTGCAATGACAAAACAACAAACCTAAATACCTTATCTAAGAGAATAGGCAATTCTCTCCCATTAATAAGTTATACTAGAACTCTGAAGAATTTTAATAATTTATATGAATCACATATTTTTCATATTTAGGTGTTTCAATTGATTATTGAAATTCATTAGGTTAAATCTTGGGATCTGCTAGAGCTCCTGCATTGTTTTAAAACCACTGAGGTTTTGGTCTATTCTTTTACCCTCAGCGTAGATGGTCTTGAGATTCTGCTGGAGCCGAAAAATTATTCTAATAGTTCATCTAACTGATTTCTGAAATGGCCACAAAATTAGGAATATCTAAGTATTTTTAAAATATTGACTCAGAAAGGAAAATAAAAGCTATTTGAGTTGAATAAGGCCATTGAACATCTTTCAGTTTTATTGATTTTTTTAGATTTTGCTTTTACTTTAAATTAATTTCACCATTTCCCAAAGAATTCAAAATGCTCACTAAAGTCTAACTTGAAGTATTCCACTCCTTACAATATTTTCATATATATTATTCTTATGCATGTTACACAAACCCTACATGTTATTGTTTTAAATAAGTATTATTTTATATTTATCTTTTTTTGTGCTTTCATTTCTTTCTGCAGTTTTTTGTTTCAAAGATTACTTTGCTTTGGCCTGAAGAGATTTAGTGTTTCTTTTAGTGCTGATTGCTTGTATTGAATTAAATCAGAATCAGAAGGTTGTTTTGCACAGTGTGTTTTGTTTTTGGCGTAAAGAGATTATTGTCTTGCCTTCGTATTTGAAAATGCTTTCACTGGATGTGGACTTCTTGGATGGCAGGAGGGCAGGTTTTCTTTTAGCAGTTACGAAATGCTGTTCTATTGTTTTCTGCCTATCATCATTGCCATTTAAAAGTTTGCTGTAAGCCTGTTGACATTTCATACAAAGGTATGAATTACCTCGATTGTTTTGAAGCTTGATTTTTATGGTGGGCATATTTTATTTGATCTTTCTGTGGTCTCAACTAAAACCCTAGAATATTTCCCAAGACATAACCACTCAAACTGAATTTTTACTCTGATATTTTCATAGCATTGTGCAGGATCTGACATCTCACTTCAGCTTTCCAACATCATCTAGGCTGCCTGAAGTCTTGACCTGTGCACCTACAGAATAAAAGACATCCAAAAACATTTGTTACTATCTCAGAACTCCAATTTCTGTTGACTACATTCAGCAAGATCTTTGTTTTCTATTTGGACTTTATTCCAATATGCTACAATTTGGAAAATATCCTCAGAAAGAAAACTAGAATGAACATAGAGCTCATCTTTTGCAGATTGTTTTTCATAAATTATAACCCTGAATTGGTTTCTGTCTAATGACAGGAAACAAATGTTTTATAAATTTCGTTAGTTCAATGACAGTCACTCAATCATGATTGGAATGGGAAGTCCTACTGCAAAACTCATTTTCATTATATAGACCAGTATCAGTGGTTTGATCACTCAATAAACCTTATTTTTCTGTCTAAATCATCAAAGTCTCCAGAAGCAGGAGATACATGTTCCTACTTCATAACATTATTACAAGATAAAGTCTTTTCTCCTATTCCCATGTAAGGAATATATTCACATTTCAATAACGTGAAGAACAAATATTTTTATGTACACACACATATACAAATATATATTCATAATACACCTTTACTTGAATATTTTACATACAACAAATTAATTTCATCCTATAATTTTTACCACTATTGTAAGATAAAGTCCTTTCTTTCATTCCTATGTAAGGAATATGTTTGCATTTCAATAACAGGAAGAACAAATTCTTTTATGTACACACCCATATATACAAATATATATTCATATACACCTTTACATATTTTACATACAGGTATTTAATTTTATCCTATATTTTTTCAAAGAAACTAATTGGTATGAAAAAATAATCGGTATCCATTTAAAAGCAGTTTTATGAAAGTGCTACTAAAAAATCTGAACAGATGTTTAATTTTCATTTTTAAAGGAGGACGGTGACAGATATAGACGTAATTGTCCTTTGAATTCAAATTAGGATTTCGACCAACCTCCTTTCATGTGCACGAATAGCACATGTACTCAGAGATAACAGATTATTTTTCCACCTAAAATTGTGACTGCATATCTTTGCTTTGGTTCTGGGAATCTGTCAATTAGAACAACACCTCACAAAATGATCAACAAAATAGTATGTGCCAAACGTTGGGATCTGAAATTATGCTTTCCTTTCCCACTCATTAATGTAACTAAAATCAAATTGTCTCCACGGTGGAGATTAGAACAACATAGCCACCTATCTCTGAGCTGATTTTGTTTGTGTTATCGAATAGTGACCAAAACACAAAACAATATTTCCAGTCAGACTCACTGTCATGACTTTTTATTACTTTATTATTATTTAACAGTAGTTTTAAACAATACATTGGTTTTTTTATTGGTTTTCCTTATCCGTAGTCTCAAATTGACTAAAAATCATTAAAGTAGCTTGAAAACTATTATTTTGTTCCTTACATAATTTAAATTGAAAAAATGTTATAATGATGAATTTCAGTATCTTTTGAGTAGAAATGAAAAAGGTTCACACTTAAAATATTAAATTTTGAAAGAAGAGCTGATAAACCATATTTCTTGAGAAGGTACTGGTTTAATATTAGAAAGTAGCACAGCTAAAATAGTAGTTCAAAAACAAAAGAAAAGTAGCTTTCATTGGCTATTTGGTATGTGCTACAATGACACAAATGGCATCATTTTATCTTGGTAACAATCCTACAGTAAACATTTTCGGAATTATTTTGTAGATGAGGAAATAAGCTCAGAGAAGTTCCTTAACATGCCTAAGATCATATAGTTTTTGAGTGGCAGAGTTGGAATACAAATAAAAGTCAGTCAGACTTCAAAATTTGTGTCTTTTGCAAACCAGTAGGACAATGTGAACCTTTACTCTGGAGCAGAAGGCGGAGAACAATCATTTCTTGCTTGCAGACTATGGCTTATGTTGTTCCTGCGTCTCCTGATTGAGAGCCGAAGTAAACAATATGGTTTACCTTTGCCAGCACTTTGTTCTCCACTCAATACTCATTCAGGCTAGACAAACTCCTGATTGGCTTCTCTGCTTCCAGTTTTTTTCCCTCTGGCTACTATGCATCAGCTTAAATTTTCATCTTTATAATGTCAGATGTACCAGGTTAAGTGTGCCCTTTATAACTCTGACTCCTTAGCTAAAGATGTGCCAGTAACCCAATATGAAACAAGTAAATAATGTTTCATTTCACATTTACTCACTATGTGTATAATCTGTTTTATAATTAGAAAATGAGTATACTTGATTCCTGTTTAGAAGTGGTTCACATCTTAAAATATTCATTTTTTAACAGTTTGATTCACTATCCTTACCTTGAATAACTATTAAAACATACAATAAGCCGGGCACGGTGGCTCATGCCTGTAACTCAGCACTTTGGGAGGACGAGGTGGGCGGATCACGAGGTCAGGAGATCAAGACCATCCTGGCTAACACGGTGAAACCGGATCTCTACTAAAAATACAAAAAAAATAGCCGGGCGTGGTGGCAGTCGCCTTTAGTCTCAGCTACTCGGGAGGCTGAGGCGGGAGAATGGTGTGAACCTGGGAGACAGAGCTTGTAGTGAGTGAGATCGCGCCATTGCACTCCAGCCTGGGTGACAGAGCGAGACTCTGTCTCAAAAAAAAAATATATATATATATACACACACACACACACACATATATATGTATACATATATATACACACACACACAATTGCCAGAAGTATCTATTTTCAGAAGAATTTCCCCACCTTCCATTGTATGTTAAGTATGCTTTTGTTATTATAGTCTCAATGAACTTCATTCTTAACGGTTTGAAATTCCACTGAGTCAGTGTACCATAGTTTACATAGCATTTCCCTATTACTGGCTATTAGGTTTTGCAAAAATATTCCCTATCAAAAACCAAGATAATGTGAATTAATTGTTATAAGGCTTTTCTATATTTATAATAATGTTGATAGGCTTAAATAACAGATAAATTCCTGGTCAAATATACTTATATTTTTTAAAGTATCTAATAAATATTAACTGCCCTTTGGAAATCCTTCTGAAGATCATTGCCTATATTTTTCTTAAAATTTTTGGCTGGGTGTGGTGGCTCACACCTGTAATCCCAGCACTTTGGGAGGCTGAGGCAGGCGGATCACGAGGTCAGCAGATGGACACCATCCTGGCTAACACGGTGAAACCCCGTCTCTACTAAAAATACAAAAAATTAGCCAGGTGTGGTGGCGGGCGCCTGTAGTTCCAGCTACTCGGGAGGCTGAGGCAGGAGAATGGCATAACCCAGGAGGCGGAGGTTGCAGTGAGCCGAGATCACGCCACTGCACCCCACCCTGGGCAACAGAGGAAGACTCTGTCTCAAAAAAAAAAAAAAAAAAAAAAAAAAAAAAAGAAAAAGAAAAGAAAAGAAAGAAAAGAAAAATTTCATCTCCTAAAGTTGTCAGATATTAAGTCTCCAGTGATTACACACATTGGTAACACTTACTCTGCACCTTTTCCCATTGCAAATACAATTTTCCACCACTCCTCTAATTTATGGATGTAAGAGGAAAGTTACTCATTCTCTTGCTCTTAGACCATTTTCTTGCCATTGACATTCAGTGATCTTTATACTCACTACTCTTCTGGAAGCTCCAATCTTTGCTTATTTGTCTATTCTCCCCTTAATATCTCTGTTTCTCTTACTACTGACCCTTTCTTTTATATCAATTTCTAGGCACTCTGGTTCTCTACACCCTGATTTTAGCATCTTTTTACTTTATCCTTTGATATCGCATTGGGTAACTTCTTTGTCTAAATGAAGAAATAGACAAACTCACAGTCACAATTCAAGATTTCACAATTCCTCTCTCAGTCATTGATAGGACAAAGAAGGATAAAGAAGACTTGAACCACATTATTAACCAACTTAACATAATACAGAAAACTCTAGGACCAACCCCAACAAAATACATATTCTTTTCAGTGCACATTGAAAAATCACCAAGATACTCATATTCTGGACCGCAAAACAAGACTCAATAAATTTAAGAGAATTGAACTCATACAAAATATTTTTTCTGACTACAATTATATTAAACTATAAATCAGTATCAGAAAGATATCTAGAAAATATGAAAAATATTTGAAAATAAGCAGCATATTCTAACTAACTCATACATTAAAACACAAATTACAAGTGAAATATTTTAAACTGAATGAAAATGGAAACATGAGGTATCAAACTTTGTAGGAAGTTGCCAAAACAGTGCTTAGAAGGAAATTTATAGCATTCAAAGCTTATATTAAGAGAAAAGAGCTCTCAAATTAGTAATCAAGTTTCCACATTTTGATACTAAAAAAAAGTGTGAATTAAACCCAGTGTAAAAAATAGAAACAAAAGAATCAAGCTAAATGTAGAAACTAATGAAATAGAAAATGAACAGAAAATAAAAGTCAGTAAAGCAAAACTAGTATTGTTGAGAAATAAAATTAATAAATTCCTAGACATCCTGATAAAGTAAAACAAACCAAAAAATGGGGTAGGGAGAGAAGTCACAAATGTATTAAAAAACATACCCATAACTTAGTAGGCTATAAAATATGTTAATTTATGAATGCTGTAAGCAACCATCCAAGGACACAAAATGCCAGAAAAAACACATATGAAAAACAAACATTAATTTGCTTCATATTTAACTACCTTTTTGGTACCATCTTCACTCAGCTTATCCAAGTGAAATTTCACATGACATACCAATAATTACCCAGTTTGAACAGACTGAATTCTGTTAGACACTTGCAAATGGCCTATGGCATTTCTATACCTTTGCTAACCTCCTTCAAAAAAATAGTATTAAATATGTGTCAATGCTCAAGTCCAGAAAGTTCTGGTAACATTAATTTGATTAAATACTTTTTTCAAGAATATTGAGGAACTTTTCATGCTGAAAAGTTAACTTTACTTTTGAAAGAGGATGCTTGAATGAAGGTAAATACCAGATACCACTTCCTTTATTTTTTTTTAAATAAGAAGTAAACTAAAGCAACTAGGAATCTTAAAATCGAGGTCTACCTGGATTTACAAGAAAAGGGACAGATTATCTATCTAAAACAATGGAAAAAAAGAACCAGGAAAACATTTGTACCCAGGGGCAAAAATCTAAGTAAATGACATCTATTCTTTGTTACCATGAAGAATTTCCCTTATTACTTCCTCCCAGGGCTGGCCCATGTTATTAAGGGAGCAATGATAGTTCAAATTCTCAACAGAACAACTGATATAAAGATTACAATGAAATATGGAGGGGAAGCATAGTACTAGGTTTAAGTAAAAGATCTCTATTTATTATTACAATTATTACATTAATTTTAGCACAAGTATGTTAAATTAGAGAAAAAATGTCCAAGCACATTTATTTCTATGTTTATTAGTGTCTTGCTCACAACTGATCTTCAATTAATAAAAGTCAAATGACTGGTATACAGAAAGATGTTGATCTTTTCTTCCATTTTATATTCCTGTATATTTCTATAATATCTGGTATTAATTTTTAATATCAGCTATTAGAAAAATTATACCATAAGCTTTGAGAGAGAGTTAAATAAGGTAAGACCTTTACAAATATTTATTAATATGAATACTTAAATTGTGACATTTAAAAAATATTCAACCAGTAAAAATCTTTTTTTAAAAAGTATAATTAGTAGAATCCAGATTATTTGAATTTGGAAAACGAAATTTTAAATGGAAAATATTTCAATATATATGTAAATCACTACTAAAAAAAGACTAAACACAACTCATAAGGTACACATATAAGATGAACTGGATCAAATGATTATTAAATTGCATACCATCATGTTTTGATTTGATACACAGTGGCACTGTTCACTTTAAGCATGGAGTCTCAACAAATCAGGTATGTTGAATACACCTATCTGATGGAAGACACAAGAAAAAAGTCCTCCTTTTCCTAGAAGCAGATAAGTGAATGCGGAAAAGACAGACTAATTTTTTAACTACATATTGTGGAGTCATAAAGGCTACGAGAGAAGGCCTAAAATGGTATGACCTTCACTGAGCCAAATTAAGCTCCTGGGAGATTTGCTCGGAGGGCAGAGACAGAAGACTCTTGGTTTACTCCAGTCCATTAGGACTGCAAGCTTTCAAAATTGCTACTCTGACCTGGGTCATTCCTCTCATCAAAATTTCTGGAAGCTTCTGAATTAACAAATCGTTTTGAAGTAGAAGAGAAAAATAATAAAGGAAAAATAAGGCCACTAAGTTATGTTCTCTGAACAATGGTTTTTAAAAACCTGGATAGTCACAAAATGAAAAATGTTTTAATAAATGAATTACAGTGACCCAGCTCTTAAAGCCTGGTATTCAACCTCCACAACTGCCATTAACCCAAAGAGGAAGAGAGTATAATAGCATAACTTCATTGCAATTCAATGGATTTGAGCAAGTTATTTCCTCAAATGATAGCTCCTTCATGATGTTTATTCTTTTTTCTTTCTTATGTTCACTTAGTTTCTGAATGGGAAAAACCACACAGCTTCCTTTTGAAGACATCCTTGAAAGGAAGAGATCTACATTTCTGAAAAGAATCAATTTAAAAAATTAACATTGTATTTTTTCTTGATATAAATAAATCTTTTTTAATGTTATTTTTATTTATAAAAAATGAAGATAAATTTATAACCTATTCATTCTTGGATATTCTGACTTTTAGAAGTATAATTAGTTGAAAATCCTACTCCTTAAACATTCACTTAAAAAGATACAACACATTTATTGAAATTTTGTGCCAGACCCTGTGGAGAATAGATAAACATAGCTGTTAATAGTAAGAAATAGAGTCATGTAAAATATTTACTCAAAAGACATTCATTCAAAATCAGAAAAGCTTTACAAAACTTTCCACAATTATTAACTAATGTAAACATCTAAGAAGTCATTGCATATAATAGGCACTCTAAATCCCTGTTGCATAAAATCTAGGAAAGTTTTGGTAAGCAAGATCACTCTTTTTGTCTTACCTTTCAAAAGATTGATTTTTTTCCTACCTTTCAAAGGCTGATTTACACTTGTAATTTACCATTTCTCCTAAGTAGATTTGGGCTTTCTATATGACTGCCATTTCATTTTTAAAATTCTGTATATTTGTATAAACATATATGGAGTATGTTTCTATAAACTTTAGCACAGATTCAGATTTCAATGCTTACTCACCAATTGACGTCTGGAGTAATTACTAACCACTAACCTCCCTTAGTCTTCATGGAGTTAAGCCTTATTTACTCTCAAGGAACTGAGAATTAAATAATATAATATTAGTGAGGATGTTCTGTGCACAAGACAGTGATACATATCTTAGCTAAAATCAATACATTTCAATAATATGTTTTATACTTTGTGCAAGTATTTTTAATGCATTCATTGTGCCTTATCCTACAGAGGTTACATATCTTTCAAATTAACAAAATCCCCAGGAAATTAACTTAGCAAATAATGATATATGTGAGTTATTTCACTGCTCATTACTTCATTATTTAATAAAGCAGAAGTTTTGCCAAATGATTTAAATTGCATGGGCTGTATTTCAATCAATACTTTCTTCCAAGGATTTATGTCATTTAGTTCATCTACTTTCAGAGCAAAGTGAAAGGACCATGACTATGATTTCATGTGCAAAGTTTGAAGTCCATATATGGAGGAAAAACAAAGGTAACACTTATTTAGCATTTGCTGTGTCAGGTACTATTCCAAACATCTCACAAGTATTATTTTATTGACTCTGGTCAATTTCCTGAAGAAGGTATGGGGTGGAAATGTGTGATACGTTTCCTCATCCATTACGGCTGACACTCCTCTAGGAAAAGACAGGTGAACAAAAGAAAAGCATAACAAATTTACTTAACCAAAATTTTGCATGACACAGGAAACTTCAGTAATGAAAATCTAAAGACCCAGGTAAACCCGTCTATTTTCATGCTTAGGTTTGATGAAGAATGGACAGGCATGTAGAAATGGATTGGACCAAAGAGTCTGATCCAATGATAATAAACAAGGGGGTACCCAGCAAGGCCTCTCTGTTTGAATTCTTCTTGACCTCTAGGTGTAGCATTCCTTTTTCCCAGATATGGAGCAGGATTCCTTTAGAATTAGGGTCTTCATGGGAGAAGAGAGAGAGAGACCTTTCTAGGTTTTATAACTTGCTTTGGGGGAGAGGGGTTCTAGTTTCTATGGCCTTGGGGAAGGGGAATTCTGGTTTCTATGATTCACTTTAGGGGAGAAAGGGGGGCAAGAGACAAGAGGATGAGAGAAGGTCAAAACGACCTTGTTTCTGAGGCTTTTTCCATTTTGTTTAGATCAAAGTACTCAGCATGCCAAGGTGCCGTTCTTTGGGGTATCACATTTGAGCCCTAGCAAAGGTATTATTATCACCATATTGAAGATGAGGAAATTAAGGCTTCGAGAGGTTAAATAATGTGACTAAGGTCCACATTTAGTAAGTAGGAATAGGAACAGGAATAAGAAGAAGAATCTGTTTCTACTTTATCATTTAATATTTTAGAGTTTCTCAAATATCATTTCTCATCACTTTCTTGAAAAACATTCCATTTTGAACAAGACAATCGTACATTTAAGACAGATCTAATTTTAATAACTTTTGTTTGTCTTCAGATAACCAAAACTAACTGAATTTTAATGACTCTTTTTATTTCTGCAATCCACATCATTCTTAGGACATGAATATATGCAACATCTATTAAAATAAGGGCTTATTTAAATAAGATAATAAAAATATCATTAAGATTAATTCAATAATACATTGTAGATGGTAGCCACCATCACACTACCCCACTCTAGAAAACCACACATTTGACTCTTAATTTTTTAATAGAATTTTATTTTTCCAGGCTTAATTGCATTCTTAGATTAATTGCATCTAAATGTCTTACCCTGATCTATAAGGTCCTACTTGATACATCCCCTTGCAACCTCTCTGACCCCATTTCCTCCCTCTCTTCCCCTACACACTGGGCTCAGCTTACTTTCCTCAAATACACCCAGCAGCCTTCGTCACGGGCTGTCGTACTGCTCTTACCTCTGCCTGGAGCATGGTTCCTCTTGATAGTCACAAGCCCCCTCCCTCACTTCACTGGGGGCTTGCTCAAGTGGTACCTTCTCCAAGAGGCCTTCTTTGACTACCATGTCTGTAATAACACCTCCATCTCCCTCTGTCCCTTTACCCTGTTTTGTGTATTTATTTATTTAGCATTTAATACTGTTGGACACATTCATTTATCCTTCCTCCCCTTCATACTATTGGACACATTCCTTTTGCCATCATCCCCATAGATTGTGGTGTTCACAAGAGCAAGGACTTTATCCTCTCTTATCCACTGGTGCTTTCTTAGTACCTAGAACAGATCCTCTCAATAAATATTTGTTAAAGAAGTGAAAATTATGTGTTAATACCCTCTGACAAAGGCAGTAGCCTTCAGATTATTTAGATTATAACGTGTAATATATAAAGGCATTTATATGTAAATAATTATTTAACTGTCTATCTTTGGATCATTAGCAGACTGGATACCAGGTGTAGGAGACCACAGTGTAGGGAAGTAAATAGCAGGAATTAAGAAACTGAATTATCATATTGTCTATGTTTATGGATTTAAATAAGTCATCTTTCTTTCTGGATACAAGTTTCATTGGCATCAAAATTCCGTCTCAAACAATTAAAAATCATGTCCAAGATCACAAATAGACCATGGAGGAGTTTGGTTTGTAACCCAAGTTTGTTCATCTCTAAAGAGATTAACCTCAATAGCCTTTCTCCCATATTAAAACTGAATAGAAGGGGTTCTGTCTCTTAGCTTTGGAGCCTCCCTCCCTCTGTCTTTGTACAGGGGAGCTTCTTCTTTCTTTCTTCCCCTTTCTTTCTTGCCTATTAAACTCCCTGCTCCTTAAAACTGGAAAAAAAAAAAAAAAAAAAAAAAAAAAAGCTGAATAGGAGAGTTGACATTTATTCAACGATTTTAATCCATGAAAATAAATCATATAATTTTTATAAAAGCCAATCACTCAGATAGTTATTTCTTAGGCTAAATTTTTGGGTAATTTCCAATATTTCTTTTCATTTGTTTTGAATATCTTAGCAACAAATACTGATTACAGAAAAAAATGCGAAGATAAAATGTTCAATGAGAAAAAAAACTTTAAAAATTTCCAAATTGAAATAACCAGTTTTATTCACACTATGGGAAAAAAATAACCAGAAGACAGTTAAACATAAGCTTTTCTTTAGAATTCTGAGACACAAGAATGCCCCAAAGGAGTGTGGTGTCTTAAGGAAAAAGGGATGCTTTCATATAGAGCTTCGGTAATAGGGGTTAGTTGTTCATCTGTTTCTGCAATAGCAGTCAAAAAAGTCATTGGAAAATAGAGAAATAGTTTTTGTAGTTTAATAAAGAGATGGCTGGGCAATTTGTTTATCAAGTGGCATAGGAGAGAAATAGATGCACGATCCAATGGCATGTGGGAGTCATCACAAAAACTTTCATTCGTCCAAGGTCTCCCATAATCTTTTGGTCACAGAGGAGACCAAGTTTCATTGCTTAACTATAACTTCATACAGTCTGTCAGACCTATAACAATCTGTCAGTTATAATCCCAGGCCCATTGGTAATTTCCAAAAGTATTTCTTACAACTTTTGTCTTTGCCAGTTTTTTTGTGTGTGTTTGTTTGTTTGTTTGTTTTTGAGACAGGGTCTTGTGGCTAGAATTCAGTGGTGTGATTCTAGCTCATTGCTGCAGCCTCAACCTCCAACATTCAAGTGATCCTCCTATCTCAGCTTCCCAAGTAGTGAGGACCCCAGGTGCATGCCACCACACCTGGCTATTTCTTTTAATTATTATTTCTTTGTAGAGACAGAGCTTCACCAAGTTGCCTAGCCTGGTCTTGAACTCTTGAGCTCACGTGATCCTCCCACCTCAGCCTCCCAAAGTGCTGGGATTACAGGCGTGAGCCACGACCCCCAACCTGTAGTTGAATTTCAGTCTTTTGTCAAATGAGTACTTACATGGAATATTTAAAACTCTAGATATAATATAGCAAACAAATGTTGAAACAAAAGTGATCAAAGGAAGCCTTGGATGGTATCTCAGCCAAGTCCTGCTTCCCGTGGTATCAGCCAGGAAAACAAATCTCATCCCACCTAGAGTTTGTGGAGAAGAGAGGTGCTTTCATATCAATCGGTTTGTATGATTTTTTTCTACTCCTGACTTTGACAGAATAATAAGATGTTCTGAATTTTAAGAATCTTATTTTAGTAATCAGAATAAGGGGGGAAAATATTTAAGAATCTCATGGTAGTAATCAGAATAAGAGGGGGAAAAACTCCAAGAAAAGAAGATAAAAGCAACCAAGAAGGGAGTGTTGCTCAGTGGTTCCAGGCATTTGAGATTCTTGACCTGCAGGTCTTGGGTGGAATCTATACATAGTTAGTAGTCTGTTGCTTGATTGATCCGAGGTTCTTTGGAAAGATGTCTATATTCTGATGCTGGCTGCTTTTGGACAATCCTGAGATAGTCCCAGTTTAAGATCTTCCATTATCATGGAAGTCCAGGAAGTGGTTATATAATGCCTTTTTAACAAGAAAATGTGAAGAAAAGGGTTGATTCCCTAGAGTTTTACTGCACCTTGTGTGTTTAACAATGACTGATAAAGTATCTTCTAAAGAGGTTCAAGAGCAACTTTTGATGGTGTCAGTTCCAGTAAACCAGATACCTAGCTGAAAGTTATGCAGTCATTCCTGCAGTTTGTCCCAGGGAAAAGATAATAGACTCAGCGTCTTAAATGAAGCCTATATACTATTTGACCATGTATACCTAGAAAAGTGGCAGAGTGAGGGATTAGAGGTGAAATCGCCAGATAGCTGTACATTTCTGTCAGCATTGACCTATAGCTAAGGGAAAATGCTTTAGTCATCATGACTAAAGTGGCAGGGGCAGTGAAGTTTCTTGGTGACATGCAGAGCTTCACATAGTTCCTAAATTACTTCCCTAGCAAAATGTATACCTGTTTCAGTAGCCAAAGAGTTTGGGGTTCCTCAATTGAGAAGTACAAAGTCTAAAAGTTTTCTTTGCTGCTTTACATCAAGAAAAGGCTTGTAGCCAACCAAAACCAGACAGACAATATTAATAATATATTCAAAACCACACAAGGGGTAAATAAAGAAAATCAATTTGTTGTTCTTCAAAAGAGTCTAAAAGTTTGACTCATGTACACATTTCACCTTTGCAGTTTTGCCAGGATGGTGCATTTGACAGATGAGGCATCACAGGAGTCATCCATTAAGATGTTTCTGAAGTTTTCCTATTTCAGCATCCCGGGGTGGACTAAACAGCATCTTGGCAGAGACTGAGTGAAGCAAATCCTGTATTTCCTAACTTGTTTCTTTAGAATCAGGTGCTTGAGGTTAGAGTTGACTAAAAGACCTGATGCCAATAGTCAGAAATTAGTTATGGCTTTGATTTTAGACTTACTAGCCTGGGAGTGTGTTAAAAACAGCCTGGGTAGTATTATAATCTGATCAAACATTACACTTTGCTTCCAGAGTCTGTTTTTTTAGTGTTTCTCCACTTTACTGATGTTAATTCCTTTGGAAAAGGCAAGGCATTTAATAGGGCTTTGAGCTGATTGCCATGCTTAATTGGAGAATAAGCAGCAGCAATAAAGCCACACTATGACCAAAACATAGCAGAACCATGAGCCTTGCAAAAACTGTAGCAATAGCTGCTATCTGTGAGGACATTTGTTCTACTATCTCTAGCTAACTGGTAATCATAGAATTTCAGGAGTGTGAGAAATTATAAATGCTATCTACACCATTTCTAAATGTATTGAGAGATTGTAAAGCTAAAGCAAGCAATGTAGAAAATAATTATAGCTATAAATTGAAAATTGATCATAATTCTCAGAGCCTCTATTCAGAAATTATCAATTCTCACATTTTGATGTATTTTTCATCCTTAATTCTATAAATATTTCTGTGTAGTCACAATAACTCTGTGTATAAAAGCTAGTTATCTGTCTCATATACTGCATATTTTGAATAATTTCTATGTCTTTTTTTTTTTTTTTTGAGACGGAGTCTTGCTCTGTTGCATAGGCTGCAGTGCAATGGCGCATCTCAGTTCACTGCCACCTCAGCCTCTCGAGTTCAAGCGATTCCCCTGCCTCAGCCTCCTGAAGTAGCTGAGATTACAGGTGCCCACCACCACGCCTGGTAATTTTTGTATTTTTAGTAGAGATGGGGTTTCATCATATTGGTCAGGCTGGTCTTGATCTCCTGCCCTCGTGATCTGCCCCCCTTGGCTTACCAAAGTTCTGGGATTACAGGTGTGAGCCACTGTGCCCAGCCTATACTTTCATAAATATTACTTTTAATGAAATAATATTATATCAAATACAGATTCTACAAATTTCAAAATGATTGCTCTTTTTAGGCACTTGAGTTATTTCAATTTTTTTCAAAGTCATAGATAACATAAAAGATTACTTTATAGGTATAATTATTTCATTAAAGTATGCTTCCAGTAATAAAATTACTAACTGAAGGCAATGGCTATGCTGTACTCTTCCGATTCATTTGCCAAGTTGTCTGCAGCATTACTTTTCTTCTTAGAAACATAAAACATATGAAAGTGCCCATTACATCACTTTGCATCAGAATTAAATAATTTCATTAACATCAATGTCAATTTGATAATGAATATGGGGAGGAAAACAATGATAGGGAAGTCAAAGAGAAGAAGGAATCCAAGAGAGTGCTGTATTCTAAAAATCAAAAGAGAAGAAGGATTGAATATGTGATTTGTGGTCTTTAAGAAGCAGAGCTGCAAAGAAGCAATTCCCCGCATTAGCTAAGTATCTTTGGTGAATTTAAGAGAGTAATTAAAGTGGAGTGTGAGTGCAGAATTAGACGATGAGTGGTTAAGAAGGTAATCTGTGACTGGTAATTGGAGGAAATATATTTATGTGAAATACTATTTCAAGATTTGAGAGAGGATAGACAGTGGAAGCTTACGAAGATAGCAAGAGAGAATATTTTAGAGATTTTGTAGTTGAGTTTACTTTTAAGTGAAGGCACGAGGGACAGACCAGAACACCATGGGTGTGAGAAAGAGCAAATAACAAGAGGGTCTATGAATAGCTAAGTAGACTACAAATACAATTAAATTATTCATTTATCTTAAAAGTATTTTGGAAGTGTCTATGTATAAATAAATGTTTGGAACAAAACACTCATTGGGTTTCTTCTGTGCTTTTATTTTTCTTTGTATCTTCAGTGTTCTTGATTTAGCATGTCTGTGTTTCCACAACTAATTCCACTGTCATCCTTGAATAAATTACATTTTCAACTAAATAAACTTTTGGTAAGATACTGAGCTATTCGTCATATATTACCAACCTTAAGAGATGGACTTTTCTAAAGCATTGTGTGTTAATGTGTTCTATTTGTGTTTAATAAATGTTAATAAATATCTTGTTGCTGACATATTAGATAGCATTATTTGATGTTGGAAAATCAAAAATCATTTCCCAATATATGTTGAAAGGAAATATGGAATGAAATTTTGAATTTTATCAAAATTTCAATGAGGGCAGAAAATATGATCGTTCTGGCCATTCTTATTTTGTCTTCAATAACAATTTGTTTGAAGCTGCTTATGTGAACAACTGTTTAAATTTATCACCTAATTCTTCTAGTGAACAACACAAATTTTGGCAATTTCTAAATTATTCCGTGAAGAACCATATATTGAGTCTGATTCTTCCCTATGTCCTAAAGCGAAAATAAACACTACTATGTCTGAATGAAGTGTAAAGCACAATTGAGCCAGCCTCTACTGTGTTTTCTACATAATATCACATATATGACTATAAAAAGTATCTAGTTTGGTGATAGACCAAACTCTTTCCCAATTAATTCATTGCTTGTCTTATAAGAAAAAAATGTATACCATTATCACATATAATCATGAGACATAGCTTTACTTACCATTATTAAAGAAATCAAGATGCCAAAACAGGACAGAGCCATCTATATAATTTAAGTTGTATGAAATATTTTATGATAGTAAAACACCATGCATTAACATAGGTTCTATAACAAAGTCATAGCTACTGATTATAAGTTATTTTACACTGATCACTAAAAGAACACATTAATCTAATTGATGCCTTTACTAGTGTCTTTCAGAAAATTCATTTAGATCTTTGTGGGAAAAAAAAAAAAAAGCATGCTCAGATGTTTGAAAGCAAATGAAGCACCTGGATGACTATGTCTTCTCTCCTCCAAGCCATGAAAGAGTCAAGCATAGTCCTACTGCTTTCCTACTCACTGGACAGCTATACTTTGCTTTGCATAATAGATGTGTCCCCAGTAAGCCTTTTGCAAACTTAATTCCATTTTAAAGAAATGTGTGCAATTTGATATCCAGAAGTTGCCATTACTGAACCACTTTTCAATAAAGTAAATTCCAAAGACATTTTCTGATCTGTTCATATTGTTGAAGCAAATCTAGATTTTCACAAGCTCCTTTTAGAACAAAAACATATACATATTATTATAGCTTTCCCTACTCTTATGCACCAATGTGAAATGTCATGCTATTTTCTGCAAACAGAAATAGCACACACATACATATATATACATATATTACTGGATTTCTTTTTATATTCATATAGGTACATATATACATTTCATATACATATATGAATTTACATAGGTAATGCATACATTACTGTATTTTTTTACATATAATACATGTATACTTTAAAGGTAATATCTTTCTGATAACACCCTCTGTCAAGATAGGTTCTCAATATATACATATTGGCTGATGGATATAAGTAAATGACAGACTGACTTTCTATTTCCTTAACTCTTTGGCATAAAGTTCCTTCAATGCCTAAACAGAGGTAAAGCTCCAAGAACAAATATGGTGCACCAAACAAACCAATATAACTTAACCATTGTTTAACAATAGTTCCACTTGCGTGGGTGAGTATTTTTTGGCCAAGAAAATGTTTCTACTAAATTTACAAGAAATTTTTATTTTTATTAAGTTGGCTGATTGAACAAGCTGAACTCTGCAAAATACAATCAACAAAAAACATTTTTCTATTTCCCACCTCTGCTTTCAAATACGTTTTTTGGAATCTTCATTTTTTTGCTTCTGGATATCTCTTGCAGATACTTATCTTTCCGATCATTTTCAGATATTAGAACCATTATATTTTCAGGTATTGGAAAGTCAAGTCCAATTTAAATCATAACTTCAACGTCTTTGCGTGTTCAAGCATTTTCCACAACCCCCTTTTCCTAGTTAACTCCTGCTAACCTTCACATCTTGGCTCAATCATTGCTGAGACAGAAAGAATTTCTTGACATATCTGATAATATCACAACGAAAGAAAATTCAGAAACTAATAGGAATATTAATAAAAGTATTTTTACTTGTAGTGCTTGCAAGAGTCCAACCTTCGGAAGAACTGGACTTTTACATAAATGATATAGCAAGTATTTACAAAACAAATTTTTGTTTGTCAATTATTCTTGTCCCCCAAACAGCAGCTCTTTATATGATCACCCCATCTGCAAGGGTCAATATTTCCACAGATGTTAAAATTTAAAACAAAACAAAAAAAACAGTGATAAGGTTATTTTTATTAGAAAGTGAGTCAAGACTTTGTTTATTTAACGGACTAGTATTAGATAGGGTGGTCTGTATGTGTGCATTGCTTTGTTTACCAAAGCAGAATTTGTAATGCTTATTCACTTACTGAGTGCGGAAATATTACAGTTTTCCCTTGATAACTGCATTGGTTCCAGGACTCTTGAAGTTACCAAAATCTGCAAATACTTAAGTCCCTTATATAAAATGTTGTATTGTTACATAACCTATGCATATCCTCCTGTATACTTTCTATCATCTCCAGGTTATTATATCTACTGTAATGTAAATACCCCTCAAATATGAAGGGTTGGCTGTATATACCAAATACTTCTTAATATGAAAAGATTCCTGTCCTCAAAGAGACATCTTCAAAACTTTCTCCCAAACTTTATCATATACCCAAATACTACTTGATTTCTCCACTCAGGTGTCACTTAGAAACTTCAAATTCATCTATCCAAGACTAAACCTATGAGCTTTATTCAGTCTTTTATCTTAATAATCAGCATCACCACCTGTCAAATTGTACAAGATAAAAATCTAGTTATCCCACCATACTTCTCTTTGTTCTCCCCCAACACCAAATTCAATCATTCACCAAAAGTTATCATTTCCAAATCACTCTTTACATCTATCTGATCTGGCCATTTTACCCATCCTTGGTGTAACTACTTCGAGGTGACCATCATCTCTCTCCTAGTTCACTGCAATGGCCTCCCAACAGGGCTCCTTCACTCTAATCTGGAGTACTCCCCAAACAAACCATTCCCAATCCTTTTCCTTAGAACCATTTTTCTAAGGTGCAAATGTCATCATGCCATTCCTACACACAAATCTTCTACTTTCTTCATAGCCTCATTTATGACAACTTCCCACCTTACAGTTTATACTTCAATCATACTCACCTACTAGCACATCCACAAAACTCCATGCTTAGTCTCACTGCCCAGTCTTCAGACAAGTAACACGGCTGCCTGATATGTCCTATCACCTCATTGTTTCAGTGGCCAGTTTTCTCCCACACATTCCTCAAAATTCAGTTCAAGTTAAATAGTATTTCATTGGGTATATTACACTACATTTTCTTTTACCGTTCATTTGTTGATGAACACATGGTGGCTTTAGTTAATAACTGTATTGTGTTCTTGAAAATTGCTAGGAGAACAGATTTAAATATTCTCACCACAAAGATGAAAAGTATGTGAGGTAATGCATATATTAATTAGCTTGATCCAGCCATTCCACAATGTATACATATTTCAGAACAACTTCTAACACATGGTAAACATATACAATTTTATTTGTCAATGCAATACATAAAATATTTTTTAAAAGCACTCAGTTTTGGCATGACTTTTGTCAGGAAACCTTACCCGACTCTTAGCACAGTGCCTCTTCTGGGTGCTCTACAGTCTGGATTTATGTCTACCATAGCATTCCCCCTACTGCCTGTTCTTCATAGCTTCTTCCTTCACTACTTTGTGAGTTACATGAGCACAGGGGTTTTGCTTTATTTTTCTCTTTATCTCCAGTGTTTGGCACAGTGGCACATTTAGTAACAAAATGGATAAATAAAAGGTTCACAGTATAATTAGGGTGAAAGCTGGATTTAAAAAAAGAGTGACATATTTTACTTAAAAAGACATATAGGAGGTAACACCACATAGCGATTAAGAGCGTGGACTCTATGACCAGACTGCTCATGTCAGGAGCGCCACTAAAAATTCAAGCCAGTGACAATTTATCTGTCGCTTAGCTCCCTTGTGAAATGAGGCTAACAATATCGTCTCCCTACAGGGTTGTTAGCGTTAAAAAAGGTAAAGCATGCAAAGTTCTAAGCAATTAAAACAATTAAACAATTAAAAGTGTCCCCCCAAAAAGCATGATTCATATGCTTAAGAGAAAAAAACGTTTGTGAGCATGAGTAATAAAGGAACTAGATGAAAAAGTACTAGTAAGTAAAGATGTGGTGAATGAAGAGATTTTTGAAGAAACTATTTGGGTATTTTGAATCAGAGTAGAATCTTACCAAGTAGAGAATGTAGCAATCCCAAGCAATTGTGTCTAATTTGTAAAGTATTCCTTTGTTTTTACGAATGATTGAGTTGGTTAATGTTTTTAAGTGACGTATTTTTCATCAGTACAAATGTATTTCTTTGTTTGAAACAAAGTTTTATAAAATTGTATTATTTTTCTTTCATTCTATTTAATTTTAGAGCATGCACATCACTTCCTAAATAACACATAATGCAAGGCAATTTGCATTTTAGTTTAGAATTATATGAAGACCAAGAATAATGGTTTAAGTTTTTAATTATTTTCCTCCATGAATTGCATAGAAATGAAATTAAGTGAAGAGTGCAAGGAAGTTACATTAAGTGAAATTGTAGAGAGGTGACATTAAGTGATGGCTTAAGATATACCATAAAGAGCTGCCTAGAATTACACCTGATAACAATCTATCTCTCCTTTAGTTTCTCTTTCCCCATGCAAGTCATGTTAGTAAAAACCAATGTAAGCAAGCAAATTCTCACTTATCAATCTAAATTTTTATTTCTCTTCTTTTTTTAAAGACAAGGTAGGTCAGGTGCTGTGGCTCACACCTGTAATGCCAGTATTTTGGGAGGTCGAGGGCCGTGGACCACCTGAGTTCGGGAGTTCAAGACCAGCCTGACCAACATGGAGAAACTCTATCTCTACTAAAAACACAAAAAATTAGCCAGGCGTGGTGGCACATACCTGTAATCCCAGCTACTCAGGCGGCTGAGGTGGGAAAATCCCTTGAACCCAGGAGGTGGAGGTTGCGGTGAGCCGAGATCGCACCATTGTACTCCAGCCTGGGCAACAAGAACAAAACTCCATCTCAAAACAAACAAACAACAACAACCAAAAAAACCCAGGGTCTCACTCTGTCACCCAGACTGGAGTGCAGTAGTGCAATCATGGCTCACTTCAACCTCAACCTCACAGACTCAAAAGATCCTCCCACCTCAGCCTCCCAAGTAGCTGGGACTATAGGCCACCACACTTGGCTAATCTTTTGTGTTCTTCATAGAGAGAGGGCCTCACTATGGTGCCCAAGCTGGTCTCAAACTCCTGGGCACAAGTGATTCTCCCACCTTGGCCTTCCAAAGTGCTGGGATTACAGGTATAAGCCATCACACTGGCCAATCCAATTTTTTTCCTTGACTTTTTATTTATTTAATTTTAACTTTTCATTTTAAATTCATGATGTACGTGATGGTTTGTTATATAGGTGAACTCATGTCATGGGGTTTTGTTGTACAGATTATTTCCTCATCCAAGTACTAAGCCTAGTACTCTATAGTGATTTTTTTCTATTGCAACAGAAGTTAGAAATAAAATGTAGACATGTATTTTCTTGGAATGCCTTATTAAGCTTTGCAATGCTTCAGCTGAAAGGTCTATAAAATTGAAGTTAGTCTTAAAATGCAAAAGAGTCTTCAGAAAAAATCATTTTGATTTCTTTCTGCTCCTAAAATATTTCTTTTTGAAACTTAATTTATAAATTTGTGTTTTAAGTAGAAATATATTAAAAAGCTAAGAATTATTATATATTGGAAAATTCAAAAGCATTATTGCTTAGGGCTACAAATTGTATCCAGTATTCATGATCTACTAATATTGCAGCCCTTTGGTTTTCATCACCAGGGAATAAATGAAAGGGAAAACTTAAGAAAGCACTTATTTAGAATCATTCATCTCATTTTTTAATTCGTGGTTTCACAGCCTTATTTGATCTGACCATAATTGTATCTGTTATATGGGAGACAACTCAGGTTAGTTTTCATTGATCATAGAGCAAGAAGATATACTTCTTATTAAGTTCCTAAAATAATTAGAAAATATAGCAAAGCTATTCTACCTACATTTATATTGCAGTATTCTGTTTCTCTTTAGTGACTTTTTTGTGTACTAAAAATGTGGGGAAAAGTACTATTTAAGTATTTGTAAAGACTAGTCCCACCTCTCACCACTCCATGCACCAAAACAGCAAATCTGTCACAAATGTAGTAGGTTGAAAAACGGGGTATAAGTGTATCACCCGGGGGTTCAAATTCTTGTCTCTGTCTTCCCCTGGAGCAACTTTTCTGTCCTTGCCACCTTACTCAACTGCAGGCACATACATTAATTTCCAACCATACTAAATGGTTTCCACCTGTTCTGTGTAATTCTGTGCCTTGGAATATTTGCACAAACCATTAGCCTCATCTGGGATAGATTTTCCCATGTCATCACTTAGTAGGCTCAGTCTTTATAACAAGCTATATAATAGCACTGTGAAGTATTCACTGACTCCCTGCAAGAAGCCTGATTTCCTTTTTCATTTTTTCCCCATAGTGCTGTTTATATCTCTCTTTACCACTTCTAATATTGCATTGTAGTTTTTATTTTTGTGAAATGTTAGTTTCACTTACCAGATTAAAAACAGGGATTGTGTTTTGTTCAGCTCTTTATCCTCATCACTTAGAACAGTGTCTGAGACATTGCTAGCATCTAATAAGCATTTAAATGTTCTAAGATTAACACATCCATCATATGAAGTATAGCTGTTTTCATATATATCCCAACTACATAGCCTGGCAAAAGACATACCTAGAATCGCGTGCGCGCGCGCGCGCGCGCACACACACACGGTATAAGCCAATGGTAGGCCCTAGAATTTTCCTAATGCTTTCTATCATTTGAAACATCCATTCTTTCAAGAGGGTTTTTTACTTGACATTTGGAGCTATCTAAAACCACTCTACATGATAGCCTTCATACACGTAAAAACCAGTATCATATTACTGTTAATTCTTCTGTCCTTCTGCTCAACATTTCTGTTTCTTTCAATCAATCAACTAATCCCCATTATGTGATTTTCAGTCACCTCACTGTTATTTTGCTGTCTTCCAAAATAAACTTTAGTTTAGCTTACTTAGAGTACAGCAGCAAGGACTTACTGCACTATTTACCTATAGACTGACAGTGAAATGTAACATGTTTTCTAATCTTGACCTAGAGCAAAGGGTTGCAAACTCCCAGGAAGAGTTAGGATTCCGTGGAAGGGCTTCAGGGACAATTTTGGAGTGGGTGCAGGAAAGCAGAAAGAAGGAGCACCAGGAAGCTTCACTTTAATAGTAAGATAGTTTCCTTTTTATTGTTTTGTATGCTTGGAATCTGTGTAATTTGCTTTGAAAAATATTTCTTTGGTCCAACTTTTGAAAATATATGTTCCACCTAATTTATTTATTATAATATAGTCTAAAATTGCATTTTCTTTTTTTTTAATTTTAATTTTAAAAAATTTTGTAATAGCAACATATTTTTTAACTTAAAAAAAAATAGTTGTTTCCCAGTTGCGGTAATTTCTAATCACCTCGCCCAAAGTTTATTTTTAGAAGTGAAATTCAGAATGTGGCATTCAATACTTCGAAATTTCCATGTGTTAAGTTCTGTATTTTCATATCTTAATTTTAATTTATTCACAAATTTGATATTTTTCCTTTTTATGGCTAGATAAAATAACTTACAAAAGTATTAAAAATAGACAACACACATTAACATAGCACCAGAGTCCAATGGGGCAAATTTTTATTTATTTATTTATTTATTTAGACAGAGTCTCACTCTGTTGCCCAGGTTGGCGATCTTGGCTCACTGCAACCTCTACCTCCTGTATTCAAGCCTCAGCTTCCCAAGTAGCTGGGATTACAGGTGCCAGGTGCCACGCCCAGCAAATTTTTGTATTTTTAGTAGAGACATGGTTTCACCATGCTGGCCAGGATGGTCTTGAACTCCTGAGCTCAAATGTCCTGCTCGCCTCGGTCTCTCAAAGTGCTGGGGTTACAGGTGTGAGCCACCATACCCAGCTGGGGCAAGATTATTAAGGGAACTTAAATATAAATAAAAAAATAGATTTATAGGCAAGGGGGGAAGATATTTAAAGATTTTGAGTCAGGATGTGATGTGTTTAAAGAGGCACCTCAGAAATACCGCTCTATTAAGGCAAAAATTGATCTGAGAAGGTGGTCAATTAAGAAACTCTTGGTGTAGTTAAAGTGTGACAAGATGAGGACTGGAATGGGAATAATGATAAAATAGAAGGCTTACATGTGAAGAGCATTAAGAGAAAATTTTTAAGATCTGGTTGATTCATACCATATGAGATGAAAAGAAGAACAAGAGAAAAAATTAGAGATAATTCAAATGATTTAAGGCTGACTGTCTGATGATATTACTGGTAATAAAGAAAGGAGAAATCGAATTGTGGAAAAGACTAAAAATTCAAAATTAGATTTACTGGGTTATATATGACAGGCAAATGCCTAAGCAATGTGGGTGTGCATATACACATATGTAATATAGATATATAATATGCATATATTTTTAATTAAAAAGCATTATATTGAAACTCTAGGGGAGATTTCAGAGATGTAGAAAACAGATGATATCCACAGAGGCAAAGGATTTGGTTGGAATAATGGCTATCTATAGCCTATCCAGCACCTCACCTCTTCAGTGTTTTTCCTTATACTAGACTCCAAGCCCAACAGCCCTACTTCCAAGCATAAATAAGGTAGGTAAACCAAGTTCAGACAAATATTGTACCCCTATCAACTATACTAAATGGTCCCGAGTTAGGCAGTCTATGGAGGATGCTCTTGGTGCCTCGCCCAGAGCTCCTTATGTAATGATCTGTGAGTAATTGCAGCTCACAGTTTACAGCTATATCCAATCCAGAAAATTGCCCTTGGACAGCAGAAACTGTCCCCAGAGACGTCTGATACATACATAGCAGACCCCTCGAGAGATGCCTCTCATCCCATGACTGGGTGATGGAGACAGAAAAGCCTAGATCAATTGCCTCAAATGGGAAACTACAGTATCACTAAACCTCCCCAGCGATTAAGCTGAGGCTAGTCTGCTGAAGCCACACCTTGAGTAGCGTCTTCCCTTGCCCTGTTCTGACAGTCTCCTTTATAGGTTTCATCTGCAAGTACTTCCTCACTATATCACTTGCACAAAAAATTTCTCATCTCGGGTTCTGTTTCTAGGAGGCTGACCCAGACTACATTTGAATTGTTCCAGGATAATTAGAGTCATTAATTAGGGCTCACCTGCTCAGATTGGACAAAAAGGCTCCTTTCTCTCTGGTTAGGAACTAAAATTGCCTGCATTCCTATCTGCTGACATTAAACAAAACAAAAAATGGTGTACACATTCAGAGAGAAGGAAAGAAGAGAGGAAAGTAGATAAGGAGGTAGGAGGGAGCATTTGAATCCTCTGTGACCAGACACTGAGGTTCCAGTCTTGAGTCTTATATCTCGTCTTTTATTACTGTGGTAAGGCTCAATTCCCCCAGGATTTCATTTTGGCAAATTTATCATACTTGATTTGTTTGAAATAGGATTCCAGTACTTGAAACTGGAATCTAAATAATAAAGTAGCTTTACTAGACCTAGAAACTTCTGATTAACTCATGTCTTCCAATCCATCCAGAATGAATCTCATGTAAAGTGCCATAAATGTGGCCACAAATGCTTCCAAATGATAAGTGACTGGAAATACTTTGGAAATAAAATATTCCTAGTTACCTGGCTCTGCCATTAATTATTAATTAATAAGCTTTGGCAAATCACTTAAACTTTCAGAGTTTGAGTTTTGTACTGAGTAAAATAGGAATAAAAGTACAACAACTTTATGTAGTTCTTTTAAGGATTAAGTCATATGAAGAAGGTCAAATGCACAGTAAGTGCCTATTCATTATTTTCATAATCTTTACTATCTGAGTTTTTGTTTTCGTGGGATATTTTTCTTTTTCTTTTTTTATTTTGAAATGGGGTCTCACTATGCTGCCAAGGCTGGTCTCAAACTCCTGGGCTCAAGGGATCCTCCCACCTCAGCCTCCCAAAGTGCTGGAATTACAGGCATGAGCCACCACACCTGGCCTGCCTGAGTTTTTGAAACAGACTTCTTTTCTCTCTTTGGGACACTTCAACTGGTTTTATGTTATTTTTCACCCTTTTAAAAAAATTATTATTATACTTTGAGTTCTAGGGTACATGTGCATAATGTGCAGGTTTGTTACATATGTATACTTGTGCCATGTTGGTGTGCTGCACCCATCAAATCGTCAGCACCCATCAACTCGTCATTTACATCAGGTATGACTCCCAATGCAATCCCTCCTCACTCCCCCCTCCCCCCTCCCCATGATAGGCCCCAGTGTGTGATGTTCCCCTTCCCGGGTCCAAGTGATCTCATTGTTCAGTTCCCACCTATGAGTGAGAACATGCAGTGTTTGGTTTTCTGTTCTTGTGATAGTTTGCTAAGAATGATGGTTTCCAGCTGCATCCATGTCCCTACAAAGGACACAAACTCAACCTTTTTTATGGCTGCATAGTATTCCATGGTGTATATGTGCCACATTTTCTTAATCCAGTCTGTCACTGATGGACATTTGGGTTGATTCCAAGTCTTTGCTATTGTGAATAGTGCTGCAATAAACATACGTGTGCATGTGTCTTTATAGCAGCATGATTTATAGTTAAACAACTTCTTTGTGCTAACTTCATGATACTTTTAGGTTTCAAAGTCCATTATTTTTTATTTCAACCATTACGTTTCAATTTCTAGAAGTTTTGCTTTTTAATCTAAAGTTATTTCTCATAATCTATTGTTCTTTCATTAAAATGTTGATTTCTTCTTTTATCTCTTTATCATGCAGGCATATTTTACAGCCTCTTTGAAATTATTTTATCTTTTTAAGTTATTCAAGTGCAGAAACCCTTGTTTACTTTCTTTCTGGGTTCCCATTTATAATATTTATTCCTTCGTCTGGCTTGTAATTATCTTACTGGGAATTCGTTTTCAGCAGAGATTTCACCACATGCTCCTCCATACCCCAAGGAATGGTACTATTCAATTTCAAATGTGAAAATATTCACATAGACTAATTTTATGTTTACTTCTCCTGGTCTCATTGCTCCAGAATTAGATTTTAATTTTTCAGTCTGGAAGGCTGGCAATATGTGAGCGTTATGAATTAATATCCCTCACCATTACATACTAAAGGCTTGGAGTTTCCATGTCTGGAGGGGCAATTTTTTTTTTAACTAAGAACCCAAGGAGACATGTTATCTTGCCACACTCCTTTACTATTAAACCAAGTTTTTGTAACTCCTTTTACATGAAGGGAAAAACCTCTCCATGGTCCCAGTTTATACACAGGACCCAGTTTCAGCCATGCTTCATGCAAGCTAAGGCTATTTGACCATAGGAGCCCCAGGAACACAATCCTCAGCCACTTCAAACAAATGGTATAGTCCCCCAGAGCATCTTCCTCTTAGACTGTATGCTTACTAGTCCAACTTCCACTTTCTGGCTCTGCCACTACGGATTCCTGTCTCATTTTGAGCTTAAGTATTTACTTTTCAATGATTTTAACTATTATTATCATATTTTATGTGCCACTCCTGTATGTTTGGCAAGTGCAGTGATGTCACTTTTATCTAGGTTGTCCATGAATTCAAGGCAAAGTCTCCATGGAACAGCCAACCTGCCCCTTTTAGCACTTTTGTCCAATCATTTTGATTACTCCTCTTTTTAAAAAATTTTTATTTGTTCAGTCAAATGATGCTCAATATCCCTCCCCAAGCTCCCTCTACCAGGTTAATACTTGACCTAGATTGCATCCTGACATCTGAAACTTTTTCTAGCTTTTTCCTTATAAAACTCTGTTGACACCCTGTACCATTTTTGATGAGATTAGTTTTTGATTTTGATGAGAAAAGTTTTTGGCTAGCTTATGAATTCAGAAAACATCTCAGCTGGTGCTCTCCTGCCAGCAGTTATCCAGCTTTCCATGTACTTTCCTCTATATTCTATGCAAGTGAGGAGATCAAGAACTCAAGACTGTGTGCAAATATCCAGCACAATATATAAGTTCTGAGTGTCATTTGAATCAATCCCACACTCTCCATATGCACAATCAAAACTGCCTATGACTTTCCACAATAATAAACAAAATAGCTGATCATATGGGAGAATAAATAGAAAAATCTGCAAAATGTTACCTCAAAGTTACACAATTGAGTTTCACACAGTTGATTCTGACTCACCTCTACCATACCCAATCCTATCACTAAAACCTGGAGATAATGGGTTCTTGTGTTTCTCTTCTTGGACCATATCTTTGAAAATTTTTCTATCTTCATTACAATCATATTTTTTCACTGAGGGGAAAATAAAATCTTCCTTATATTTCTGCACCCCAAGAACACAAAAACTTTTCCATCATAGACATTTATTATTTAGGTATCTATATTAGTCCATTCTCACACTGCTAAAAAAGACATACCCAAGACTGGGTGTTTATAAAGAAAAAGAAGTTTTAATGGGTTCACAGTTCCAAATGGCTGAGGAAACCTCACAATCATGGCGGAAGGTGAATGAAGAGCAAAGGCATGTCTTACATGGCAGCAGGTGAGAGAGCATGTGCAGGGAAACTGCCCTTTAAAAAACCATCAGATCTTGTGAGACTTATACACTATCATGAGAACAGCAGAGAAAAAACCCACCCCCATGATTCAATTACCTCCCACTGGGTCCCTCTCACAGCATGCAGGCATTATGGCAGCTAAAATTCAAGATGAGATTTGGGTGGGGACACAGTCAAACCATATAATTTCACCCCTGACCCCTCCTAAATCTCATGTCTTCACTTTCAAAATGAATCATGCCTTCCCAACAGTCCCCAAAAGTCTTAACTCATTTCAGCATTAACTCAAAAGTCCACAGTCCAAAGTCTCATCTGAGACAAGGCAAGTCCCTTCCACCTATGAACCTGTAAAATTAAAAGCAAGTTAGTTACTTCCTAGATACATTGGAGGTACAGGCATTGGGTAAATACACCCATTACAAATGGGAGGAATTGACCAAAATGAAGGGGTTATAGCCTGCATGCAAGTCTGAAATCCAGCTGTGCAGTCAAATCATAAACCTCCAAAATGATCTCCTTTGACTCCTTGTCTCACATCCAGGTCACAATGATGCAAAAGGTGGATTCCCATGGTCTTAGGCACCTCCATCCCTATGGCTTTGCTGGATACAGCCCCCATCCTAGCTGCCTCATGGGCTGGCATTGAGTATCTGTGGCTTTTCCAGATGCATGGTATAAGCTGCGGATGGATCTACCATTCTGTGTCCAGAATATGGTGGCCCTCTTCTCACAGCTCCACTAGGCAGTGCCTCAGTGGGGACTCTGTGTGAGGGATCCACCCCAAATTTCCCTTCTGCACTGCCCTAAGTAGAGTTTCTCCATAAGGGCTCTGCCTCTGCAGCACACCTCTGCTTGGACATCTATGTGTTTCCATACATCCTCTGAAATCTAGGTGGAGGCTCCCAAACCTCAATTTTTTATTTCTGTGCACCCACATGCCCAACACCACATGTAAGCTGCTAAGGCTTGGGGCTTGCACCCTCTGAAGCAATGGCCTGAATGCTACATCAGCCCCTTTTAGCCACTGCTGGGATGCAGGGCACCAACTTTTAAGACTGCACAAAGCAACAAAGCCCTGGGCCTGGCACAGGAAACCTTTTCTCTCCTAGGCCTCTGAGCCTGTGATAAGAGGACCTGATGTGAAGACCTCTGACATGCCTGGGAGACATTTTCTGCATTGTCTTCACAATTAAAATTTGGCTCCTCGTTATTTATGCAAATTCCTATAGCCTGCTTGAATTTCTCCTCAGAAAATGGGTGTTTCTTTTCTAGCACATCATCAGGGCTACAAATTTTCTGAACTTTTATGTTCTGCTTTCCTTTAAAACATAAGTTCCAATTCCAAACCATATCCTTGTGAATGAATAAAACTGAATGCTTTTAAGAGCACCCAAGTCACCTCTTGAACACTTTGTTGCTTAGAAATGTCTTCTGCCAGATATGCTAAATCATCTCCCTCAAGTTCAAAGTTTCACAGATCTCTAGGATGGGGGCAAAATGCTACCAGTCTCTTTGCTAAAGCATAGCAAGAATCACCTTTGCTCCAGTTCCCAATAAGTTGCTCATCTCCATTTGAGGCCGTCTCAGCCTGGACTTTATCGTCCATATCACTATCAGCACATTGGTCAAAGACAGTCAATAAATCTCTAGGAAGTTCCAAACCATCCCACATTTTCTGTCTTCTTCTGAGCATTCCAAACTGTTCCAAGCTCTGTCTGTAACCCAATTCCAAGGCTGCTTCCACATTTTTGGGTATCTTTACAGCAGCAGCCCCCTACCTGGTACCAGTTTACTGTATTAGTCCATTCTCACACTGCCAATAAAGACACATCCAAGACTGGGTAATTTATAAAGGAAAAAGAAGTTTAATGTACTTACAGTTCCACATGGCTGGGGAGGCTTCACAATCATGGAGAAAGGCAAAGGAGGAGCAAAGGCACATATTACATGGCAGCAGGCAAGAGAACATAGCAGGGGAACTGTCCTTTATAAAACCATAAGATTTCATGAGACTTATTCACTATCACAAGAACAGCACAGGCAGAACCTGCCCCCATGATTTGACTACATCCCACCAGGTCCCTCCAATGACACATGGGGATTATGGTAGTTATAATTCAAGATGAGATTTGGGTGGGAACACAGCCAAACCATATCAGTACCAGTTAAGTCCAGTGGAGGCAAGGTGTAACTCTGGGTGGAAATGATTCTATAAGAGCATTTGAATAATCTTTCTATCTCCAGTGTAAGTTAGCTTTATTAATGAAGGAATATTCATCCAAGTTGCATAAAGTGAAACTTAAGAAACAAGTATAAATTGAGTTCAGGTTTGAGACACCTAGAGGAAATTGTCTGGGAGGCAGTTGGAAGTGAAGGACTGTGTATGACATTTCAGAAGAGAAGATTAAGCTCAACATTCTAGTTAGAAAATCATCAATATATACAGGGTAATTGAGGTCATGGATGAAAATAACTTATTTTCCCCATGGTAGATTTTTACTAATAAGTCATTAATATGTAACTTTCTTTTAAGACATTAATATTTTTATTGGAAACATAATTATTTGTAGAAAAATATAATTAATGTTTAAAATGCAGAAAACAGCAGTGGGAAATATATGGAGACCCAGATTTTTATCTCTTTAAAAATAAGATTCCGGCCGGGCGCGGTGGCTCAAGCCTGTAATCCCAGCACTTTGGGAGGCCGAGACGGGCGGATCACGAGGTCAGGAGATCGAGACCATCCTGGCTAACACGGTGAAACCCCGTCTCTACTTAAAAATCCAAAAAAAACTAGCCGGGCGCGGTGGCGGGCGCCTGTAGTCCCAGCTACTCGGGAGGCTGAGGCAGGAGAATGGCGTGAACCCGGGAGGCGGAGCTTGCAGTGAGCTGAGATCCGGCCATTGCACTCCAGCCTGGGCAGCAGAGCGAGACTCCGTCTCAAAAAAAAAAAAATAAAAAAAAATAAGATTCTATCATAAAGACAATTGTATTCTCAGCCAATCTTTAAAGATAGACATCTGCAAGTATGACATCCATTAAAGATATTTTCATAAACTTATCCACCATAATGATATTTATAAACCTGTTTCTTATTCATGATATAAGTAGAAAATAAAAAAAATGGTTTGGACAAGATTTACTATAACAGAACTTTAGAAATGCATATATTTTTTAAGACTCCCCTTTTAAAAATACTTCAATTATACTTTGAAATACCTAAAATATATTCTGGGTTATATAATATAAAATGTGGGGTATTCACAAACAATCTAGTTGTCAATATAGATATTGTCATTCAGGTATAAAATTAGTTTCAGTAATCAATTTTTAGAAATCTAAGGATGCTTTTAGGAAAGTATAATAAAGAATAGTAAATGGCACACACAGCCTTTTAGAAGTGGCACACAAATGCTTACTTTTGCTTCAACATTGCATTTAAGATAGTTTAAAAAGTGGTGAAATAAAAAATATTTAGATCTTACATTCATTTTCTTTTGGACACATCAGTGTGCATTTCCTAAAACTAAAGATTTTCTCTTACAAACCACAGTACAATAGTTTAAATAATGCAATTAACCTTAATATGATGTCTAATCTTCAGACCTTCTTGCATTTTTGCCAACTGCCCAACTAATGTTTTACATGCCATTGTTGTACAATTCTGTTTTGTTTTGTTTTGTTTTGTTTTGTTTATCAAGGATTGCATATTGCATTTCATTGCTATATCTTTTTAGTCTTTTTTCATTTAGAATATTCCTCAGTCCCCCTTAATTCATGAACTTGGCACATTTTAAGAGTATAGGCCAGATATTTTATAGGATGTATCTTTCTGATGTTTACACATTTTCAGACCTATCTTATGCATTATTTTTTCAGGGATACCACAAAAGTGATACTATCTTCTTCTTAGTGCATGAAATCAGATAACACCTGACATTATTGGTCCTATTACTGGGGATGTTAACTGTGATCACTTAAGGTGGTAACTTTACTATAGTCATTGTATTAACGTTTGTAAGTGATAAGAATCATATGGGAAATATTTTGATACTATGTAAGATCCTGTTTTTCATCAAACTTGAGCATCCACTTGTTGTTTTTTCTTGAAACAATTATTGCTATATTTTATATTTTATTTATTTTAATTGACAAGTAAAATGATATCTACTTATGATGTACATGATGTTTTAAAATATGTACACATTGTGGAATGACTAAATCAACCTATTTAGCATACGTATTGTCTCACATACTTATTTTTTTGTGGTGAGAATACCTAAAATCTAGTCTCTTAGCAATTTTTGAGTATACAATACATTGTTATTAAGTATAGGCACTGTGTTGTACAATAAAAATGTGTCAGCAGCTTGGTGCCAAAATACAACTGTGATTTCCATTTAGAACCATCATAGTGAGTAATCATTTTTAAATGAAGTGTGAATGATTTTGTTCATTGTACACATTTCTTGGTGACGAAATAAAATAAAATATGGAATAACTTCTGTCTTACTTTTTAGAAACCCGTACTTGGAGTATTTTAGAGGTTTCAAAGTGGCTGTTGAACTACAAATCAAGTAAAATCACTGTTCTTTATAGAGAAAAATTATTAGACCTACAAAGGGCCTATTTTGTCCTTTCAAACTATTCTCACGGCTTTAAGAACAATGATTTCTGTTAATGCTGTGAGAGAAAGATCACAGAGAGGCGGCTTTAAAGGCTGGGCGATCATAAGGATATTAAAATCATCACAATATGACCTGGATTTAACCAGTCGAAATGGAGATGTAAAAAAGGAGATGGCCTTGAGAGATTTTAAGGAGGGAGATCACATAAAACCATGTGACTGATTGTGTGTAGGAAGTGTGAGAGAGAAGTGACTAGGTTTTGGCTCTAGGAACTTGATAGAAGGTGACCCAATGGTGGGGGTGGGGTAGGAAAGATTTCATTTTGAATATGTGTTTACGTTGTTTAGGAAACAACTAAAAATATCCAGAAAAATAAGAATGTAGGTATAGAACTCATGCGAGTCTTTTACTTGTAGCTAAGTAGCAGCATGGAGCTATGGGGAAGACAGTGTCATAATAGCAGCCAAGAAGGAAAGAGAATTCCTGTGTTCTTAATGATGATAAGGTTAAATGCATTATATATTGTTTTGTAAAATAAATTACAGGTTAATTGGGATTGTGTGGTTGTCTTAGAACCAATCATTTGGCTTAATATTGTGCTAATGAACAAATTACCAACTAAGTTACAAACATATGGAAAAAATCTTTCTGTAAACTGTAGGGATCTTCTGAGCATGAGGACATATTTGGGTACACAAGTACCTAAGTGTACATTTTATGTAGGATTTTATATTTAGTGGAAAAGCTTCCAAGGAACAATATTCTTAACTCTAAAAAGTATAACTGGAATTTGATAATTTAACAAAGACTAAAATTCTTACTATTTCATTTTACTGATTTGAACGTATACTTTTGTGAGAAAGTTGCAGCAAGGTAAGTAATGCATACAATTTTTATCACTGCCAAAAACAGTATATTAAGAAAAATAAATTTGTGGAGCTATAAAAGGAAATAGAATTAAGGTTAAATGTATCATGAAATAATTTCACATTTTATTTAAAGCCATCACACTTTGTATATATTTTCTCTTTTTCTCATTGCAAATGTCATTTGAAAACAAGTGTACAAAAATAAAACGAACAGAAAAGGAATAGAGACGAAGCTTACTACAAGAATTTTCCCAATTCATGTACTCACCTAGCAGCACTGTTTATACATCAAAGAAAGGTCATGTCCTGTCACACTTTTATCTTAGCTGACAAGCTGTAAAGAATCTCTTAAAAAATAAAAGTAGTATAAATGTCAAACTGTCTTCTCACCAACTTACATAGGAGATAGTGCACTTAGTGGTGAAATTCTGTCCAGAAATGATGAAGAGATTATTCTGGTAATAATGTACAAGTCTCATTCCTACTAAACTGCTTTGCTTAGAAATTTTATAGGGCTGCATACATATTTAATAATAGCATTATATGTCACAGGAGAGTTGAATGACCTTTTACTAACTTGAGGTGAACATTTCACAAAAGAACAGTATTCCACCAACAGGTCAATGTTTGAGATGTGTAATATCACATACAAATTTTACCCCTTTGTAAAATGAATAGCATAAATGTTTACATAAAAGGCAGTCGTTCTTCTTTTTTATTATACTTTAAGTTCTGGGATACATGTGCAGAATGTGCAGGTTTTTTACGTAGATATACATGTGCCATGGTGATTCACTGCACCTATCAACCTGTCATCTACATTAACTATTTCTCCTAATGCTATCCCTCCTCTAGTCCCCCACCCCCCGGCAGGCCCTGGTGTGTGATGGTCCCCTCCCTGTGCCTATGTGTCCTCATTGGTCATCTCCCACTTATGAATGAGAACATGTGGTGTTTGGTTTTCTGTTCTTGTGTTACTTTGCTGAGAATGATGGTTTCCAGCTTCATCCATGTCCCTCCAAAAGACATGAACTCATTTTTTTTATGTCTGCATAGTATTCCATGGTGTATATGTGTCACGTTTTCTTTATCCAGTTTATCATCGATGGTCATTTGGATTGGGTCCAAGTCTTTGCTATTGTGAGCAGTGCTGCAGTCAACATACGTGTGCAAATGTCTTTATAGTAGAATGATTTATAATCCTTTGGGTATATACCCAGTAATGGGATTGCTGGGTCAAATGGTATTTCTGGTTCTAGATCCTTGAGGAGTGGCCACACTGTCTTCCACAATGGTTGAACTAATTTACACTCCCACCAACAGTGTAAAAGCATTCCTATTTCTCCACATCCTCTCCAGCATCTGTTGTTTCCTAACTTTTTAATGATTGCCATTCTAACTGGTGTGAGAAGGTATCTCATTGTGGTTTTGACTTACATTTCTCTAATGACCAGTGATGATGAGCCTTTTTTCATATGTTTGTTGGCTGCATCAATGTCTTCTTTTGAGAAGTGTCTGTTCATATCCTTTGCCCATTTTTTGATAGGGTTGTTTGGGTTTTTTCTTGTGAATTTAAGTTCTTTGTAGATTCAGGATATTAGCTCTTTGTCAGATGGAGAGATTGCAAAACTTTTCTCCCCTTCTGTTGGAAGTGTTGACATTCGGTATTGAGCATAAGCATCTACCGTGACTGAACATCAAAAACACCTGGATATGACTTAACACTTCTCCCACTGACACAACACCAGAGCCATTGGCCTGATCTCCTCTGAGAACTTTCCCTCTCAAAAAGCACAAGAAGACGAGTGGTTCTTAAACTTCTCCCTACCTGACACCTGCTACTGCCACCCGCACACTGCTGTTGACAGGCTGGAGGACCGAAGGTCTGTTTGCTACTCATTGCTCTTGGCAGGTCCAGGTTTCCTTTTGTGACTATCATGTGCAGCACGTCTGTGCTCAGAGGGCAAATGCAATGTTCTTAAAATTCAACATAACTTACAAATATCAGCCAAATTATTACATATAGTGAGCCAGGGACTGGGAATATAATCTCTCTATAAAAATGTAACAGGGCAGTTCAGAGATAGCTGTGCAAATGTCTAAAACAACAGGAAGATATAATAAGAGCTCTAAAAAAGGAATTTCTAAATCGTTGTGGGAATATGAGGAAGGGCTCCACTAGCACTGATTTTAGCAAAATTTCAGTACGCCCTATGTACTGTCCTTTGTTGGAAGCCCCAATTCAAATCATATCAAACATGTTAAAAATGTAACCACATTCCACTAAACTTTTGATGAGCCTTTGCAAGTCTGTATACCGTTGGCATTGCACCTATAGAGCTTAATCAAAAAAAAAAAAAAAAAAAAAAAAAAAAAAAAAAAAAAAAAAAAAACAAGCCAGCCTAATGGAGAATGAGAAAGTTGCACAGAGAAAAAAACTAATTGCGTTAATATTTTAATATGGCATAGATTTTTGTAGACCTTAAAGAAGATAAAGGTACAGTTTAAAAAATGGGTACAGCATTTGCAGAGGCCTGGAGGCAGGACAAAGCAAGTGTTGCATATAGGAAATACGGCAGAAAAGTAAGATTTGGGAAAGTTATCAGACAATTACTGAGGGTCTTGATGTTATCCTGTGATTGACAGTGCGTTATTAAAGTATTGGTAAACAGCTAAAGGATATAAACATTTTTTTTTTCCATTAGCAGGTCCAATCTGGAGCAATAAGGAGAATAATTTGAATTAGGATATGGAGAAAGACTGAAGATAGGGGATCTAGTGACACATAAGAAACATTGTCCCTAACAATACCTTCAGTCTTTAGGGTCCAACATACCATTATTGGAACCAGCTGGGGATTGCAAGTCTGGCTCAGGGCAGGTGGTAGAGCACTTTCTACAGGATTCTGTGAATGGAAATGATTTCCGGGATGTGCTTAATGCAGCAGTGAATTGGTACATGCACTGTCTGCTAAGAATCCACCTCACACCAGCTCTGATTCTGAACAGACTCCATTTGACCATTGTCTTGAAGACCACAAAATTCCAGTGTCTCTTCTTCATGAAACAATTCTTCTTCCACTTTTACTCATGCAACCATGGTTTAAGTGGAAAATTTTCCTCTGTGCTATTTCACAAAACCAACAAAAAGCCCATGTGGCTGATTTTCAGTAGAAAAATAATTCTGGTACCACACCCCTCCTCCCCAAGGTAGAGCTATGTCTCTCTATCACCTGAGATTGTGGCATTTGCAATTTGTGCTGATTAGCTTGTGCCTATGTGAAATGCATGTAGGGTACTTCACAATTCAACCAGGAGCAGCAATCAGTATTTCTAATCAAAACAGCTCTCCACCAGGGCTTCCCACTACTCGTTACCTTGAGCTTGCTGAATTATTCTGGCTCTGTAGTCAAAGTGGGAAAAGCTAAAAATCATTGGCTTGAAATTCAGTCTTGGATTTCAGTGTGCCTTTGACATTAAATGAATGTGTGAACTACTGTTTTTTGGGCCTCAGTTCTTTCTCCTAAAAAAATGCCACAAAAATTGCTTAAATGATGCCTAGGACTTTCCTTTCCACCCTTCTTACTATATTATAACAGAAACTTTTTTTTAACCTAACAGGCATACCCATTGTAAAGAGCACCTCAAACATTGAGGCCACTTGTCAAAAATGGACATTTTAAATGTGTGTGTTTAACCATAACCATTTTGTGTTTAATTAAAATGCTAAAGATGGGATTCTTGCTTTTAAATAATGAGAACACATGGACACAGGGAGGGGACCATCACACACCAGGGCCTGTTGGGGGATGGGGGGGCTAGAAGAGGGATAGCATTAGGAGAAATACCTAGTGTAGGTGACAGGTTGGTGGGTGCAGCAAACCACCATGGCACATGTATACCTCTGTAACAAAACTGCACATTCTGCACATGGACCTCAGAACTCAAAGTATAATTTAAAAAAACAATAGCTGTCGACTTTGTATTTTATTAGCCATAGCTCTAATTCTTGCTTTGTATATGAATGATATTCCTTACTAAGTAGTCTTGCTGACATAACTGAGAGAAACTGTCTCCCTTCACCTCTTTTTCTCTCACTTTTCAATGTTATAAGCTTCTACTTAGCCACCCAAATAATGACTTTAGCTTATGGTTTTCCCATGACTGGGAAAAAAGACCAAAGAAGTTAAAGCAGCATGAGCTTTCAGAACCTTTTACTTTATTTTCTTTCCACATTAATCCAATTATTTTGTTTATAAGAAATTATTTAAATGTTATCCTAAGAAGAAATACAAATAAATTTGGTAGTTCTCTGTTTATGCTAATACAAACATCACTTATTTGTAATGGCAACCTTAGGGTGTTTTGTCTTGAGTGACATAGAATCCACTTCCCAATCACTGTCAATTCTTAATATTAGAGTGCAGGTCAGAACAACCTTTGAAAGTTCAAATACGTACAAATGAAATAAAAGACAGAGGAAGTGAGTCAAAGCAAATATTTAGATTTTATACCAATTTGCTATGCAAACCATCTTTAGAAACTTGAAAACAACCAAAGATCTGTGATCTAATTCCCAAACTCTCTCCATGTCACTGCTTTTGCTTGAAACTGACATTTTAAGTGATGGACTTTTGTACTATATTAATAATTGCACAATAATGCAACTGCTAGAGGTGTACCCTTTTCACTTTTTCACTTTCCATATCTACCTTATGAGAACTTTGTTACTAAAAATTTGAAGGCAATTATTTATTCAGTAGATTGCTAAGCTGTTCCTAAGAGCAGGTAGAGCAAGTTGTTGGAAAGCTTTCTCTCATATCCTGTGGTATGAGTGCCACCATAGACACACCTACACTAGTCAGTTTTCATGCTGCTGTAAAGACATACCTGAGACTGGGTAATTTATTAAGAAAAAGAGGTTTAATGGACTCACAGTACCACATGGCTGGGGAGGCCTCACAATCATGGGGGAAGGCAAAAGGCACATCTTACATGGAGGCCGACAAAAGAGAATGAGAGCCAAGAGAAAGGGGAAATCCCTTATAAAACCATCAGATCTCAAGAGACATATTCACTACCATGAGAACAGTATGAGGGGAACCACCCCCATGATTAATTATCTTCCACTGAGTCCCTCCCACAACATGTGAGAATTATGGGAGCTACAATTCAAGATGAGAGTTGGTTGGTTAGGGACACAGCCAAACCATATAAACACCCCTCTCAGTTCCCTTTTTGCCAATCATCAGTGATTTCTTCATCTCCACTCTTCATTGTCCTGGCCTTGAGATCTATTTTGTAATGTATATAAATGTCTTGCTTATTCTATTCTAAATGTGAGGGAACTTATACAGTTGAAAATTTCTATGGGAAAGAGGGCCAAGATTGCAGATAATGGAGCAGAGATGGAATGTAGAGCGCTAAAGACACATAAGACAGAGATGGGGACAAACACATTAAGATATGCTTTCTAAGCAGGAAGTGGCCCTCATTACTCTGGCAGCCACAGGACCTGGGCTTTTATTGAGTGATTGTGGAAGGTAAAGCTCTAATCAAGAAAGGTAAAACTCTTCTTCCCTCATTGAATTCAATGATTGAACAGGCATAAGGTAGAAGGAAGGAGAATTTCTAAGACACTTTAAAGAGAAAAATGTGGAGAAACATACGGGAGTAGCTGCTATGAAGATTTGTGGAACTGAATTATAGATAAGATTTTTACAATATTTTCTGCCTGTAATAATATAGACTTTTTAATTTGCTTCTTTCAGAGGCTCTAGTAAATACTGTTTCTTTGAATGAGAACAGCCATGATATACTCTAGCTTTTATTGGATTAAAGATATTTTACCAGCTTTAGTTGTTTCTTTAGTTTTAGTTTTTCCAGTGGCCATTCCCATTACTGAATGAAGTATAGTTGTGGTTTTCTTTCATAGGACAGAATAAAGTTCATATGTACAAATAGAGATGCAACTTTCCATTTTTTATCTTTTGGAATGAAGGTAGAGAAACCTTCTATTTCAGTGAAAATCAATTACCAAGATTGAAACTAGAGCAGGTCAAAGATATTAAGATATTTTACGGAAGAGGGAAAGAAGAAGGAAAAGAAGATGAAGATGAGGAAGAAAAAAGAAAAAGAAAGGAGAAGATGAAGGGTATGGGGGAAGATAAATAATTATAAAGAGAAATGTATACAAATAAATATATCTACATTTATACATAAATACAAGTATTTATATATGCTTATATATATGTAAATATTTAGTAGATATATTTAAAGCTTGTGAACATCTCAGTCTACATGTTACCATCAAAATAAAGAGGCTTATTTATATTTTCACAAAATATAGACAAGATTTTTTATCAAAACCAAAAGATGAAACAACTGAATCAAGAAGATACTATTGATGTGCAATGGTAAAATCAAAATTAAGGCAATGTTGAAGTACATGGGTGACATTTTAAGTTATGCGCTAATTAATTCATAAAATGAACCCCACAAAATGAAACTCAACTATGTCCACACCATACTATCACATAAGAAACTTTTATCCTGGTTTTAATATCTTTTATGTCTAAGGTAGAACAGACAATGGCTAAGTTGGTTGGCATTTATGTCAACATAAACAGCTGAAAAAAAAAGTCCAGGTACCTTTCAAGTTGTCACAGATTCCAAGGTATGGTGGCTTTCCCATTTTGGTTTTAAAGTTACAGAAAATGAAAGCTAAACTGAACTATCTAGGGATGTGTGTGTGTGTGTGTGTGTGTGTGTGTGTGTGTGTGTATTTTAAATCTTAAATTCAATTTGGGATAAAATCAAGGAATCCCATAAAATACCAAAAAGAAGAATATTCCAATTAAGGCAATTAAGAATTACAGAAGTCCCATGACTGGAATGCACTCAGCACATTCTGTGAGTGATAAGGATGCAGGTGTGATAAATAATAGTAGGCAAAGTGAAACAGATGGTGAGAATTGAGGTTGGTAGATATCCACAGCCACGACCTACAGGACCTTATAGGTAGAACATGCTAAAATCACTGGAGTTCAACTTTAATGTGAGGTGAAATCATTGGGACTATTCTCAACAACTCACTGATGCTACCACCTTTGGATCAACTATTTCACTAACAGAAACTCCTCCAGAAAATATCAGAGACAGGCCACCCTACTAACCATATGAGTTCTAGCATCAACATGTGTCCCTGAGACATCTTTCCATCCTTGGAAAAACAAATTAAATTACTTCATCTTATGTAAATTTTTGTACCATGGGTATAGAAGGTGTTTTGTTGTTGTTACTGCTGCTGCTGTTGTTCTTCCTATCAATGCAAATGATATTTCCACTCCAGACGCTGCAATCCCACTTGTGATGTATTAAGCTATTCGAAAAGCATTTGCTGAGCCTTCACTTAGTGACAGATGCTGTGCTAAACTCTGGGTGTATAGCACTGACTGAAATAAGCTTGGCATCTGATGTCAGTAAACTAGTCTAGTGGCCCTTAAAATCTAGGAATCATTTACAAGCTTCATGTTGGTTGATATCTGCCACCACCTAATTAGAGACAAAATATCTACTTACTTAGCTTACTGAGTTTTGTATAAATGCATTTTAAAGACTCATCCCAAGTATCAAGGTTATTTCAGTATTTATTATTTTAATTAACAAGATAATCACATCTTCAGATGTTAAAGTACAGCATTACAAATGGGAAAATGCTAAGCTCAGTTAAAATAGAAACTATATGATAGCTGGAAGATTTTCTGTAAGCGTTGAGGAACAGAATGTACAATGCATCAGTGGCAAACCAACCTATATTTGAATTCCTAACTTGTTTCCTCAGGAACATTTCTTCACTCCACCAGGAGAGGGAGGGTTACTAGGGTGAGATTTTTACAACCAGAAGTCTTGTGCAGTGTCTCCTCTCTCAGGATTTATGTAGAAATAGGCCATGCTATTTTATTTCATTACTGTCACCATTTATTGCCATTATTTATTTTTAACAGGTGTATTAGATAGATATTTGATATACAATAAATTGCAAATATTCAAAATATACAAGCTGACATTTTGACATACATGTGCATACAAGAAACCATCAACTTAATCAAGGTAATAAAGGTGTTTTTACACTACCTCCCCAAATGCATCAGATTCTGCTACGTAATTCTGCTTTCTGCCCATTCCTGCCCTTTACCCCTTGTCACATGGAAACCAATGATGATCTGCTTTATATTACCATAGATAATTTGGATTTTTAGACATTCATATGAATGGAATAATAGAACATGTACTTATTTTTGTCTGGCTTGTTTTATTCAGCATAATTATTTTAATATTTCCCTAGGTTATACATATCAAAAGTCCATTCCTACTTATTTCCGAGTCATATTTCAAATTATAAATAGTTTACAGCTTATTTATTCATTTACCTTCTAAGTACTTCTTAGCTGCATCCCACAATTTTTTACGTTTGTATTTGTATTTTGTTCAGTCTTTCTTATATAAAGAATAACTTTATACAAAATTATTGGTGAACATAACATAATTTAAAGTTAAAGTACCTTTAAATTTTAAATTTACCTTTTGACTTATTATTTCGCCTGTGGGTTATTTAAAAGTATACTATTCAGTTTTCAAATATTTGGGGATTTTTTTCATATATCTTTCTCTTGTTAATTTTAAATTCAATTTCATGGTGATAAGAGAACAGACACTGCATGACTTGAATCCATTCAAATTTTTGAGACTGGTTTTATGGTTCAGATATGGTCTATATTGGTAAATGTTCATGCACTTGAAAAGAATGTACATTCTGTTGTTGTCAAGTGAAGGGCTTTTAAATGTCAACTAGACAATTTGGTTGCTATGCTGTTCATGTGTTCAGTGTCCTTACTGACATTTGTGTCTACTTATTCTGTTGGACATTTAGGATTTGTCTATTTTCCTTACAGTTCTATCCATTTTTGTTTCATGTACTATGATGCTCTGGTTTTAGGCATATAAACTTTTAATATTAATATGTTTTCTTGGTGAATATACCCCCTTATCATTATAAAGTTATGCTTTATATATCTGCTAATATTTTTGCTTTGAAATCCACCATGTCTGATTTTAATACAACCGTCACAGATTCTTTTTGGTTAGTGTTAGCATGGTATACCTTTTCCCATCATTTTATTTCTAATCTATTTGTCTTTGCACTTAAAATGTATGTTTTGTGAGCAGCATGTAGTTAGATCTTCCTATTTTATTCAATATGTGAATCTCTTCCTTCTAATGTGATTAATGATAAGGTAGGGTTAAAAACTACCATCTTTCTGTTTTCTATTTGTCCAATTTATATCTTATTCACTTTGAGCAAAATGATTATGATGTGCCTGGATTTTGTTTTTTTCATGTTCTATGACTGCTTTTTAGTTTGATTTTCCACTTCTTGAACCTCTGAGTTTATAGTTTTCATCAAATTTGGGGGTAAAATGGCCATTATTTCTTCTGATTTTTTAATATTCATCTTTGTCCTCTCCTTTTGGTCTTCATGTCCTTCACACATACACTACTCTCCAAAATGTGTCCAATTCTGGTTCAGTCACATTTCAAGAAGAATGTTCACCTGCTTGAAATTGCCCCACATTTCACTGATGCTCTGCTCATTCTCTCTCTTCAAGTTCATATTTATTTTGCAACGTCTGTTCTGCCATTAATGACATACACTGTAGTTTTCATCTTAAGCATTATAGTTTTTATATCTAGAAGTTTGATTTTAATTTTTAAAGTATTTTCCATGTCTCTACTCAATATTTCAATCTTTCTTTTAGATCCTTCAACATATAGAATAGTTATAATAACTGCTTTAATGTTATTCTTTACTAACTGTATCATACTGTGTTTATTTTAATTTAATATTTTTTCTCCTAATCATAAATAAAATTTTCTTGTTTATTTGTGAGTTTTGTAATTTTTGATTAGATGCCAGACACTGTAATGTACCTTGTTGTATATTAAGTATTTTTGTATTACTGTAAGTAGACTTATTCTGGAAATGGTGAAGTTACTGTTAAATATTTTCATCCATTTAGACTGGATTTAAGGATTTTTAGGCATTACCAGAGGAGCATTAAGTTTACAGGTAATTTTGATTCACCATTGAGACAATATCCTTCTGATTAACCAGTACCCATAAATTATAGCCCACCCTTTGCCCTTCCTCAACCATGGCTAGTGGGTACCGATGTTATTCCCAGTCCTATGAAAGATCCAGGGACTGTTCCCTCTAAGTCTTTTGAGTGGTTCTTTCCCCAGCTTCAGGTAATTTATTCAAACACGTCTTTGATCAGCCCTCAGCTGAACAGTTAAGGGGGGGACCTTCGGTGATTTTCTGGAGGTAAAGCTTTCTTCTCTCCTCTACACTAACCTCCTTGGTTTTTCCTAACTCTCAGCTCTATTTCCCCAATTCAGAAAGATGAATAGGCTTTGTGTCTGAGTTATTCTCCCTGCTCTGTTACAGAAATTCACTCCAGGAAGTACCTGCGGGGCTCACACCATTTGTTTCCCCTCTCTCCGTAATTATTTTCCATCATTGTTTAACATCCAGTGTCTAAAAAATTTTCATTTCATTTGTTTTGTCTAGTTTTTAAACTCTTTCAACTGGGAGGACAAATATGAGCCCTCTTGCTCCATTTTAGTAATAAACAGAAGTTCGGTGTCTGCTATGTTTAGTAAATACTA